>NC_143135.1:14866923-15488846 GCF_059928025.1 Delphinapterus leucas
GATGGGGAGGGAAGGCTGGGTTTGAGCCCCAGTTTACTGACCAGGGGAGTTTTCTGTGCCCCTTTAAAATAACCTAGCTTTAAATGCAATGATCTGGACGTTTCCATTTTTACCAGTTTATGGCTGGTATCCAGAGACATAGTCCGCAGGGAACCGTGTTGTGGAATGTCATTTAGCAGCACTGGCTTCGTGGTGGACTCGTGGTCCAAGCCTAGAGCTCTCATACATTAGCTGTGGGATCCTGGACAAGTTTCAATGTCTCTGAGTCTCAACTTCCTCCTCTGTAGAGAAAGGAATTAAGTTATTTTTATTTATTAACACTAGGGTATAGAAAAGAGAAAACAGTGGGCACTTATCTCTAGGGTTGTGTGAGGGTCAAATGCAGTAAAGTCTGTTGCGCTTTGCAGAGCGTCGGGTGCAGAGGATGTGGTAGAGAGATGGTGGCCATATTGGCCTTTCAGGCTTTGTGATGTAACTGATGGAGTCAATGCAGCACCACCTACAAGATTCTCTGGGTGGGATCTTGCCATTGTGTGGTTTCCAGCCCTGTGGAATTATAGTTTTTAAAATCTGCGTTTGAATTCTATGTCTTCCAGAAGAATGGGGATAATGGCAACACTCATTGCCCCTCCTTTTCTTGTAGGGCTTTAAGCTTTGGTGGTACCTGCTGTTCTCTGAACACACTGCAGACTTTCATGCGGCTGCCTTGACCCAGAAAGCCCTTCCCCAACTTCTGCACCTGTCAAACTGCTTCCCGGGCTTCGGGGCGGAGCTGGGGGGCAGCAGCCAAAAGTCAGGGTCTCTGAATCGTTATGAAATTCTCCTCCCATTATACACCCCACCCCACCCTGTCCCTTTCCCGGGCAAAGTTTGATGTGCTTCTACGCACTCTGTCTTGTGTTTCGCTGGTCTCCATCATAGTGATTATTATTATACTAATCGCCCCACCACCCACCCTCCTTCACCAGCCATCCACGCATTGATTCCATCAATCATCATTGAACTGTTTGTGGGGAGCTGAGAGGACGTGACAGAAGGAGGTCGTGCCTGTGAGCAGCTCACTACACAAGAGGACGTTTCTCCATCTACCCTGCCAGGCATTCTAAGACCTCCCCCAAACCAGGGCATTCCCACGTGAGCCTCAGGGACCACCTGTGTCACAGTCACCCTAGGGAGCTTCTTAGACACAGAGATTCTTTTGGATCCACCTAAGACCTCTGAGTCAAGGCAGGGGAGGCACTTGGGAATCTGATTTTTACATTCTCCCAGGTGAAATTTCTATACATCAAAGTGTGGACCCAGCACTTGAACTCTGTTCCTCTGACTAAAGGGCATGCAGGGGCAGAGTGAGGGCTGGCAGGGCCAGGCAGTGGCCCAAGCAACAGTCTAAGGGGCACAAATCATGGGTGAACAGTAAAGGATGACTACAAATCTGAGGATGTGGGAAAGGGCTGGAAGCACGACAGAGCGGGTAAACAGAGGACTCTGGAGAGAGCCAGCCCGGGTTTGAACCTTGCCGCTACTACACACTAGCTGGCTGTGCATCCTGACCTGTAAAATGGGATTGATCATAGCAGCACTAACTGATAGGGTTATTATGAGGATTCAGTGAGCTCATATTGGAACAGTACAGGGCACAGGTGGGCAGAACCACAAGATGGAAGAGGCTGGGAGGACTCTGAGTTTGGAGAACAGCCAGCAGACCCTTTAAGACTAAGAGAAATCAGCTTTTATTGTGTTCAGCCACTGAAGTTGGGGGTTGTTTGTTACATAGCAGGTGGTCTTCCCTGACTAATACAAGGTCATGAACAAGTGTCCTGCTAGCCAAGAAGGTTCAATCAGTTGTAGGTATGTGCAAGGATGCTCCACAGAGGGAATGGGCAGAGAGGATCAAGGCTTTGGGTTGTTAAGAGCTTCTATAGCTGCACTTCAAATTCTCTTTAGAGGAGTTATCTATACAGTTGGAATGAAAATTTGGACAGATGGTTGTTCACACAGACTCTAGGAGTTAGTCCTTCCCTGGAAGCAAAATGACTGTTTTTCTCAGTTAACTTCTAGCTTGATTTATTGCATGTTGTCCAACATAGGAAGAAAGAGTCCTGCTTCTCCACTAGGGCACGCATGTGTGTGTGTGTGTGTGTGTGTGTGTGTGTTGGGGAGCAGAGGGAATGTGGTACTAGCCAGTGTCCTGTGAAACATCCCAAGTCACAAAATAAATAAGCAAAACTTTTCTGTCCTGATGGTAATTTAAAACATTTTACTACTAAAACAATCATATGGAGTCAAATACAAAAAGTCACATGAACTTTAAGATAGAACTGGAGATTTCAAGAAAGAATCCCAATTACTCCAGAAGACTTCCCATTCTCTGGAGTACGTGTTACCTTCGTCTGCCTCTGGTGCTGCTTTGGAAGGAAAGTTTGAGAAACACTGACCCAGAGACCAGTGGATCCTAACTACAGGTCCACAGACAGGTTCTGGGCTGGCCATGTGTAGGAATCACTTGGGACACTCACTCAACATTCAGACTCTTATGCCCACCCCAGAAAGCCTAATTCAGCAGGTGGGCAAGAGGCATGTGTGTGTGTGTGTGTGTGTGTGTGTGTGTGTGTATCTCTATCTAAATTTTATGGAGGTACTGTTATCATATAGTGAAATACACACATCCCAAGTCACTAGTTCGATCAATTTTGACAAATCTGTCCTCTAGGCTCTAACCCACACTTCTACCATGCCTCTTACCACTCAGTTCTCCCCAGTAGCAATCAGAACCACGCTTCTGATTTCTATCACCATTCATTAGTTTCACCTGTCCTAGAACTTCATCTCCATCAGTGTTTCTCAATCCTGGCGCTATTTACATTGGGGTGAGATGATTCTTTGTTGTGGGGGGTGGTCCTGTGCATTGTGGGATGATGGCTAGCAGCATTCTGGCCTCTACCCGATAGCAGCCTCCACCTCCAGCTGTGACAACCAAGAATGTCTCCAGACATCGCAAATGTCCCCTGAGTTGAGAAACTCTGATATAAATGGAATCACTCAGTATCGATGCTTATGTATTATGCCTTCTTTTGTTTACCATGCTTTTGCAATTTTCCCTGTTGTTGAGTATTTTCACAATTCCTTCCTTTACTGTTAAGGAGTATATACCATTGTAAGAATATGCCACAATGTACCTACCCGTTCTCCTGTTGATGGACACTTGGGCTGCTTTCTGTTTTTGGCTAGTATGACTAAAGTTACTATCAGTATTCATGTATAAGTCTTTCTGTCAACATATATTTTCATCTTCTTTGGAAAAATGCCTAGGAGTGGAATTGTTGGGTCATAGGGTAGATATATGTTTAACTTTTAAGAAACTACCAGTTGTTATTTACAATGGCTAAGACGTGGAAGCAACCTAAATCTCCATCATCGGATGAATGGATAAAGAAGATGTGGTGCATATATACAATGGAAAACTACTCAGCCATAAAAAAGAAACAAAATTGAGTTATATGTAGTGAGGTGGATGGACCTAGAGATTATCATGCTAACTGAAGTAAGTCAGAGAAAGACAAATACCATATGATATCACTTATAGGTGGAATCTAAAATATGACACAAATGAACTTTTTACAAAACAGAAACAGACTCACAGACATAGAAAACAAATTTATGGTTACCAAAGGGGAAAGGGAGTTGGGGGAGAGATAAATTAGGAGTTGGGAATTAGCAGATACAAGCTACTATATATAAAATAGATAAACAACACGTTTCTACTGTAGAGCACAGGGAACTATATTCAATATCCTATAATAAACCATAATGGGAAAAATATGAAAAAGAATATATATATTCTTTTGTGCTAAACAATATGAAAAAGAATATAGATACTGGCCCCAATGCATAAATCAAAAACTTTACATAGACTCCAGGGTCAAATAAGTATTTCCAACATTGGCCAAGGGCTTGCCATGCCAGCCTCTGTGCTAAGAGCTTACACCCAGTTGTCTTTTCTACTCCTCAATCCAACCTCAGGAGATAGGTACTATTATTAACACTCCCTTTTATAGATGAAGAAACCGGGGGCACAGAGAGGTTAATTAATCAGACCCAAGATCACACAGCGAGTAGCTGGCAGAGCCTGGACTCCAACCAAGCTGTCTTGTTTTAGAGAGTGAACTCTGACCACAAGGCTGTATTTCAAACTCTTGTACACATGTTAGTATGCATAATTACTAGTATCAGAGCCCAGAGTGACAGAGGCTGTCAGGTCCCTATCCTCTGACCCAGCTCCCCTCTAAGGGGGACTTTGCTGTGCTGAGCCTCAGACCCCAGCCACAATGGCCCACGTTTGGCCTCGTCTGAAAACTCTATATTCAACTCTCTCTTACTCTGCCATCTCTTGCTTTAAAGTTCAAGTATAAAGGGCAAAGCCATCCGTTTCCATTTCCAGTTGGGACTGTTTCCCCCACCCGTAACTTCTGGTTGCTGTGATGCTTTACCATGGATGCCCCAGAGTGAAAACCCGAATTAATAAACAGTCTTTAGGTGAAAAAATTAATCATGTCACAAAAGGGGTCACCTAACATCTCTAGTAAGGTTAAACATTTGTTTACAGATCATTAACTACATAATTAATTTCCTTTTTATCAACATAAGCCCCATAAAAAAGGACAGCATCTGTCTTGTTCACTTCGATGTTCCTAACACTTAGCGTAGGACCTGGCCTGTCGTAGGGCATCAATAAATACTTGTTCATTAAATGAAGGTTTGTCCCTCCCCACTCATACCACCTGTCTTAGCCTGGATGACAGGAAAGCTGAGCCTGCCAGAAGCCTCCGGGCTTTTCTTCATCAGCAAGTGCCATCCAGGGATGCAGGAGGGAGGAGAGGGGGGCGGGGGCACGCACAGGGAGCGTTACTGAGCCGGCCACCAGCTGGTGTACAGGGCGACTGCTGGATCTTGAGGTGTCATCTTCTGAAATGTCACTGAACTGTTTGGGAGGAATAGCGAGGAAGAGGGAGGAGCCCACAGTGGTCGAAATCCCCCCACGGAGTTTTAACTCTTGACACATCCGGGTTGCCCTTGAGTGGACCCAGAGTGCCCCTGGGTGTCTCACACCTCAGCAGCCACAAAGAAGTCCAGGGCAGGTGCAAGAGGAGTGTGGCACGGGTGTGACATAAGACAATTTGGGGCTGTGCCTATGTGAAGCTGGTCGGTGTCCACGCAGAGCTGGCCACGTGGGGAGAAGCAAGTGGCTCATGGCCCCGGAGACAGGTGAGGAGGGAGAAGCCAAGGATATGAATCAGAAGGGGCTGATGCTCCAATGAGGGTGTCTCTCGCATCTCTGTACCTGCAATGCCAAGCACAGCTGGGCATTCCCTAATCGTTGAACACTTGCCTCCACTGGAAACCTTCCCTGATTCATCCTGCATCTCTATTTCCAGACCTTCTTTTCTGGGTTCAAGGGGCATTTAGAAAGAGAATCCCACTTTGAAATCTTACCGCTCCTACACTGGCAGTGCAAGGCTTGAACTCAGGTCCTCCCATGGGCTTTGCCCTGCTGAGCACCTCCTTCCTCCCAGGCATTCATCCGCTCCAACCGTAATCCCTTCCCAGGCTCCCTCCCTCAAGTCCCAAACCTCTTTTCTGCTTCTTGGGCTTTGAAGTTTAAGCTATTTAAGTGGAAACATAGATGCATATGAAAGATGTGGTGGAACCAGGGTTTTGAAACGTAACAAGTAAGATCGTACAAGGGAACGAGAGAGGTAATCGGCCACTGCTTTCACTACTTGGAGAGGTTCATGTAGTGGTCAGCAGACTCTGCTTCCCGCCTGGTCAAGGGCTATAAATCATTCTCCACTAAAGGCGGCCATTGCCGTACAAGATCTTACCAAGGCAGGACAAGGATAAACAGTAAAAGAGGATGCGTTTGGCTGGATGCAGAGGGTCTCAGGGAGATGTCTGAGCCTAGGTAGAGTTTCTCTACACCAAGGTCATGATCTGCTGTGATGCTCGATAAAAAATGCATTGCATCAGTTCAGGATGCTTTGGGCTGCAATTCACAAAGACCCCAATCCAAACGGGCTTCAACAATAAGAGCAACATTATTCATGTAACCAGAAGTACAAAGGTAGGACAGCTTTCAGGCTCAGTTGAGTCGGTGGTTTAATGACACTGTCATCAAAGACATAGCTTCCTTCTGTCTCTCTACTCTATGGTCCACCTTGTCGGCTCTGTTCTAAGACCGGCTCACCTTGCTGTCGCGAGGCAGGGCCACATACCTCGTATTCAGCAGGGGAGAGAATCTCTTCTGGTGCCGTGCAAAGCAAGTCCTTTCATTCTGTCTGGGGTGGCTTCCCCAGGGCAGAAACAGTTCCCAAGATGATGCCAAGAACGAATAGAATCAGACCAAAGAGAACCCCCCTCCCCACCCTTGCCCCGGAGCTGGGGTGGGACCCAGAAAGCCTGGTGACCTGGAGGGAAGGTAGAGGGAGCAGGGAATGGATATTGACGGACACCCAAGAAAAGCCTTGCCCGTTACAGGCTCCTGAGGTTCTCAGGGGCACACAAAGTGAGACCCACTGTGTAGGGAGGAATTCGGACTCAGGCTCTGCAGAGACTTGAGGTGACACAGACTGGACCTCACTCAAAACTGAGCCCAGTGATTATTTCCCTATTAAAAATGCAAAGTCAGCCAAATTTGATCTAACTGGGAATTAATCAACATAGCCCTTTTCTAAAATGATTGAACTGAGATGAAACCGAGTGTAAATGTAAAAGTGTTCCCTAGACCAGCCCAAGAGCCTCAGTTCTGGCCGCAACAAGTGACAGAACAGGGTGACTCTGAGAAGAGGATGTGGTCTGGTGGCCTGCGGGAAGCTGTGGGAATCTGCTGCACAGGAGGGAGTCTTAGCAGCCCGAACCCGTGATGCTGCAGTTGACGCTTAGAATCCAGCATCCAAAACAAATAAGGACTTATTTTTTTGAAAAACAGCTGCAAGGCAGTGGAAATGACACGAATTGGAAGTGAAAAGTCTCTGGAGGCTTGGTTATTGGCTGCTCATCAGTGGTGTGACCTTGAACGTCCTGCATCCTCCGTTTCTTTATTGTGAAATAGTATAATTAGCATAACTCAGATGAAATGTTAGAGGCAGGCACCACGTTGTGGAGGACAAAAAGACATGGGGTCATCGGCCATTGCTCTGTGTGTCTCCTCCCGGGGTCCAGCCTTCCTCCCCAGCCCTCCCTCTGCCTTCCAGACGCCCTGTGCTTCAAGGTCTAGCTCACGCCCTGGCTCCTCCCTGACCTCCAGGGCTCCTCTGCATGCCCCCTGCAGGTGTCCTCTGCTCTCTCCCACCTGTTATTTACACAGGCTGTCTGCCACCTGCTTCTGTACGGCAGTTCCAAACTGTCAAATATACTCTTTTTTTTTTTTTTTTGCGGTACGCGGGCCTCTCACTGCCGTGGCCTCTCCCGTTGCGGAGCACAGGCTCCGGACGCGCAGGCTCAGCGGCCATGTCTCAAGGGCCCAGCCGCTGCGGCATGTGGGATCTTCCCGGACCGGGGCACGAACCCACGTCCCCTGCATCGGCAGGCGGACTCTCAACCACTGCGCCACCAGAGAAGCCCCAAATATACTCTTATTTACTCTCCTGTTTGTGATTGTCTCCCCAACTCACCTGTACCGGCAAATAAAGAACAGAGTCTCCCACCTCTTTGTAGCTTGGCTTGTGGGAGTGAAACAAGCCTCGAAATCATGTTGCCTCTTGAGTGATAACTCAGAGGTGAAATGATCTGCCAAAAGTGACTCAAGCTCAGACGGTTGGGTCAGTACTAGAAGCCAGGCCCCTGGATGCCCAGTGACACTCTCAATGTGGTGGAGGTGCAAAGGGGGCCTGACTTTACAAATCATACAGCTCCTCCCAGGGTGCCTAGTCGAAATGTGTAATAATGACAAGCGTCTCTGAAGGGTGGGTGCTGCCTGGCAAAGGCTTGAAGGCAGAAGAAAGGTTGGGGGCCACTGGGGCAGTGGGCTTTGGGGCCAGGCTGGTCTAGGCTTCATCCTGTCACTGCCCGCACTGTCCGGTAAAGGGCAACCTTGGTCCATTGAGGTCGGAAGTGCTTTTCGGGCTCATGCGTGCCAGATGCGCTCAGCAGAGATCAGGATAGAGGTGTCTTAGCTTGGGCTGCATTATAGCCTACTGGGCAGTGTTTCCAAGCGGGGAATGAAGGGTTTTATCCTCTCTAAGCCCCTTAGGGAGTTCTGAAGGATACATGAGGCAATGCAGGGGCTGCAGCCCTCAGGGTGCCCGCAGGAAGTGGGTGCTCAGGAGAGGCTGGCTCGTGCTTCTCACCCCTTTCGCACCTTCTCATGGACTCTCCGTCCATTGTCGGGTCAATGAGGATAGTTAGGAACGCTCCCTTCATCAGGTTCCAGCCGCCTTCAGGAACGGTTGAGTACAGAGTCTCAACCAGGGAAGAATGTCCAGGAGTTGTCCTGGGGCAGTGAAATGTACAGAGCGCAAACACACTAAACCTGAACTTTGAAACAGTGTAACCACCGCCCCCCTCCAGGACTGCACACTCTTCCCAGCCTCTCAGTCACTCCTGCCACCGCGTAGAGCAGCCTTGACGCCTGGCCAGCCCCTCCAACAGCGGCAGAGCGGGGAGGGGCAGGAGGACAGCATGGAGGGCAGGCAGCTCCTTGGGGGCTCTGCTGTGGGTTGTTACCTGCCTCAAGCTGAGGGCCGTTTTGTGGGCTGCCCACCCAGTGCGCCAGCAACTCAAGCTCTAGATCTGGTCGTCCATCCTCAATTTCCTGGGGACTGGACGGGTCCTCGGCATTGCTGCCTGTTAAATAACTTTGAATCCCTCAAGTAGGAGAAATCTCAGTCCCCAGTGGAGGCAAAGATAGGAGATTCCACTCCTGTATGAGGCAGCCTTGCTCACCTAAGACTTGACAAGCAGGTGGGTCTTTGTGTAAAGAAAAGATGGACTTTCTTCCAGATGGACTCAGCCCTACCCCAGGGCACATAGCTGGGCAAGGGGTGCACAAATTGCATTTCAGCCCCCACTTGCTCCGCATCCAGACATCTTTGTGCAGTGCACAGAGCACACAGCTGAACATGGCAGCCCTAGCCACAAGTATGTATTGTGTGCTCCCTGTGAGCCGACACGGCAGGAACAAGACAAGACATAATCCCTGTGCTTGTGGAGCTCACATACTAGTGGGAGAGACTGACCACAAACAGGCCAGGCTATGGTGAAAACAATACAGTGTGAGAGAGATGCTGTAAAGCAAAGCTGGATCTGGTGATAAGGAGGGACAGGCTTGGAGGAGGGACTTAATTTAGAGCTGGTGGAGGTGAGGGTGGGTGGTTTGCGGGGAGGAGTTGGGGGCCAGGAGCCAAACCCAGAAAGAGTTCAGCCTGTTTGAGAAGCAGGTTGCTCAGTGGCTGGAAAGGGGGCAATGTCAGAAAGATGAGCAGGGCCAGGCTGGGCAAGCACTTATCGGTCACTGCAAGGAGTTTGGATGTCTTGCAAATGTCTGTGGGGCCACAGACATTTCTGAGCCATTGGGTGGAGAAGCGGAGGGGGAGGAGGAATAAGAGAGAAAGGCTAGGAGGAGAGAAAACAAAGAGGCAGGTGGCATAGATGAGAGCAGTGGAGGGAAGGCCACCGTGATAGCCCTGGGGCACAGCTGTAGGTGCACTGGGGGTGGATGCAGGGGGGATGGACGAACAGGGCTGACATCTCAGCGGGCCCTGGCATGATTCATGATGTTGGGGATTCTGCTGCGCTTGGGGGTGACATTTTGCCTTCCCAAGTCACGGTCCTCAGAGCAGAAAGGAGCCACAGCCCTCCCTCTGCCTCCCCTGAAAGCTCAGGTCATCTACGGTCATTTCTGGGGGTGGGAACAGGCAGGAGATCCTCTCATGCACTAATCAGAGTGATTTGTGTGTGCAGTTCAACGTCAAAAAGTCCACAGAGCCCGTTCAGCCCCGAGCCCTCCTCAAGTTCCCAGATATCTACGGCCCCAGGCCGGCTGTGACGGCCCCCGAGGTCATCAACTACGCTGACTACACGCTGAGGACCACAGCGGAGCCCGCTGCACCTGCCAGCCCCCAGGCCCCGAATGACAGCCGCCTCAAGAGGCAGGTCACAGAGGAGCTGTTCGTCCTTCCTCAGAATGGTAGGGCTCTTTGCCCCTCACTCTTCCGTGGGCAGTACTCAGCGAGGGGTGAAAGCATCTCTGTAGATGGTGGGCATGGCCAGCCCCAGTGTCCGTGGCATTGGACACTGGGCAAGCAGTGGGCACAGCACCTTGGAATTACAGCCCTTTAGCCCTTTATTCCCTGCATGTTCCCACATTGCATCTCCCCAAGGCCTCCAACTTTCCACTGGGAAATGGAGAGTCCCTTTCTAGACGTGGGCACCACTATAGAGAGGGGATAAAGAGCTGCGGTCAAACTACGGGCTTCAGAGTCATGGGTTTAATCTCTCCCCTTTTATATACCCATTGTGTGACCCTGGTCACGTTGCTAATCTTTTGGGGGCCTCAATTTCCTCGTATACAAAATGGGATCATACTATTACCTGCCCAGTAGGGTTGTTGTAAAGTGTAAACATAATAATGCATAGAAAGTGTTTAACTCAGAGCCTGGCCCAAGGATGTAATCAAAACATCATCAATATTATTGTTTCTATTCTCCTTCTCATCACCATCAACATGAAGAATGTCACACCTTTCTGTGTACAGCGCTACGCTGGACACTGGGGCAGATATGGAGGCAGAGACAGTGCCTAACCCAAGGGAGCATGCAGACTTTTATAAGGAGACAAAAAATCCAGCCAGGAGAATGGATCGTTACATGGTTTGGGGTTTTGTTTTGTGTGGTTGGTGAGGGAGATGGTGCAAACAGAAGCAGCGTAACTGGCTCCTAAGGCATCTTCTGGCCTGGGGCCAGCACCACGCTGGCCAGTGAACAGGTGCCCCCCCACCAACCCAGCCCAGAACCACAGTGATTATGCTGGCATTTCTTCAAGAACAAATACAGGTGGTGTTGGTGGCAGGAACGAATCCTGGTTGGCTTTTAGCCTCCAGGTTTGCCAGCTCACATTTTAAATTAAAATAAACCCATTGAGGCCTTGAGAGCTTAAGCTTGGAGGGTGGGGAACAATTTGCATGAGGACCCTTGGGAGTGGGAATCAGAAGCAGAATCCCAGGAGGGACTTCTCAAGGCTGGGATGAAGCCAGGCTTGGCCACTCTCCACCAAGGACAGCAGCGGAGTACTTCAGAGTCTGAAACTTTGAAGAATTCACAACACATCCATTTGTTTTCTCTTTCTGGTTCCTCATTCCTTTCCCCACCACAGAAGGCAACAACCAAGTTCTGATTCCACTGAAATCTAAGAGCTGTTTGGTTCAGCAAATACTGACCAGAGGCCAGGGTGTGCAGAGGGAGAGGACGCCAGATTAGACACTGTCCCCATGATGTGCACAACTCAGTCTACTCCCACCGTCAATGATTTTCATCAGCCCCTTTTAGAGCTCAGGGTCCCGATTTTCTTTTTTTTTTATTGGAGTAGAGTTGGTTTACAAGGTTGTGTTACTTCCTGCTGTACAGCACAGGAATCAGTTACACATAGACGGGGTCCTGGTTTTTGAAGATGAAGCTGCTTCTGCATTTCCCAGGGGTGCTGGGTTTGGTTTGGTCTCGGTTTGGTTTTGATTTTGAAGGCTGAAGCAGTCTGAGACCCGAGAGCTCTGGGTGCCAGGCAAGCCCCTTCTGACACTGTCCATGTGCTGCCCTTGGAAGCCACCCGGGTCCTGGGTGGGTGTTTGTTTGGCTTTACACATTGCGCTCACATCCTGGTCAACCCATTCCTTGCTTAGACACACCAGGGAGAGTCTTCACTCCTTGCAGGGACCCAATAATGAACCATTTTGGAAATTAAATACTCCTTTATATTTCTGCCCTTTAAATTAGCCCTGAAAATCAAAAAAAAAAATTAAATTCCAATTTGCTACAAGTGGAGTCTCCTCAGCTGCTGGATCCTTTCATTCTCATTATGCTTGACTAATGAGAATCTTCCAGATGTTTGGCTCCTGTCCAAGTGAGGGGCAGCGTGAGCAATATTTGTAGTTTTCAGAACTTCTGAATTAAATTCATTCATTCAGCAAGTATTTACTGAGCATACTCTAAAGTCAAATCCACTATCTCCAACCTTGCCCTCCAGTATCTACTCCTGCCTGACTAATTCTCTGACATTTATTTCCAGCCATGAACTCCTGGGGAGCAGGGATTGGGCTCTGTGAGAGAGATGGAGCTGGAGATGGGCTGGGGAATGATTTGCTTGAAACAGGATGATCAGGACCACACAGTCTGTGACAGTTTTCCCTGCTGAAAGCTCACCAGGGGCCAGGCCCTGGGCTAAGTACTTTTCTCACTTTATTTCATTTAATGCTCACAGGAACTCCAGGAAGAAGGAACCGCTATCATTCCCATTGTAAAGATGAGGAAACTGAGGTTCAAAGAAGTCAAGTAACTTGTCCAGGGTCACATAACTATTATGTAACAGCTCATGTCTGACACCAAAGCCCATGTCTTGCCCACTGGGCTGTGATGGTCCCTTGAATGGTAATGCCCGGGACCACAGACGGTCCCCTGGTGCAGCCACCATGATTTTGCACCTGGTTTGGAAGCTTTGGGTTTGGATTTGTGGCAGAGATGGAAAAGGCATGATCTGGAAAATAGGACCCCAGTGTGGGTGGGAGTAATGGCTTTACCTTCTTAACAGGTGTGGTGGAGGATGTCTGTGTCATGGAGACTTGGAACCCAGAGAAGGCTGCCAGATGGAACCAAGCTCCCAAACTTCACTACTGTCTGGACTACGACAGGCAAAAGGCTGAGCTATTTGTGACTCACCTGGAAGGTATGTTCTTAGCTGACTTTCACGGCCTTCTGTGTGCTTGTCTCCCCAGAGCATCTGTGGCTGGAGGTAGCACTGGGTGCTAGATTAGCACTCTGTAACAAACAAGACCCTGACGTGTGTGATGCTCAGACACACAGGGGTTTTTCCTCTCTCTCATATACCAGTCCAAAGTGGAGATTCCTGGTTGGTGGACATCTTTCCTCCAAATAGTGATTCAGGGACTGGGCTCCTTCCACTGAGGCCTCCTTGTCATCTGTATCTAGCAGGTGGAAGGATGGGGAGAACAGGGAGAGTGCACAACTGTTCCTTAAAAGCTGTATCCTACCTAAGGTATGCATCACGCCTGCTCACTTCCCATTGGCTGGAACTTGGTCACATGACCACTGACTGCAAAGGACGCTGGGAAATGTGGTCTAGCAGGTGCCCAGTTAAAAGAAGGAATGGGTTTTGGTGAACAGCTAGTCGTCTCTGCCATAGATGCCTTTGACATTGGACAGGGCCTGTGCTAGACACAGAGGGTATTCTGAGTGGTCAGCAAAGCTTTTGTAGTCCTAGAACCAGGTAGTATTTCCTACAGGATCAGGATGTCCCTGGTCTCCCTATCCTGACAATTCGCTTTACCATCAGCAAACAAAGCTAAGACTTTGCAAAGGAATCGGGGCTAAAAATGTACTACTCTGTGGTTCCTGGAAGCTAGAAGCTGGGGACAGGATAAATTGGACTTTTGTACTTAATTTTATTTTTTTGAGGGTGTGTTTTTCGTTTTTACTTCGTTTAAGATCTTTTTTTTTTAGTGTTTCATATACTTTCTTACATTTGGGCTTCACAGTAGTCCCATTTTACAGTTCGGAAACTGAAGTCTAGCAACGTCAGGTGACTTGTCTAAGGTCACTCCAGCTAACTGGTGCCAGGACCAGGACTAAGCCCAGTTCCCTTGAAGCTCAGTGCAGGGCTCTTTCTGTTAGGACACATGGCCTCAGTTCTTCATCTTCTCTGCCTGGGTAACGCCAGCTACCACTTCTCAAATTATCACTGAGGAACCAGTCATAAAAGCTCCACAGGTGCAAATTTCCACACGGGGAAGCCTTAAAAACACCAAAGTTCAGAATGCAAGACAGCAGTCATGAGGTGGCGGCCAAGCGATTTATATCACAGGTAGTTGTGTGGTAAATATTTAACGTAGAGAGCAAACGAATTATGGAGTCAGCAGCAAGACGGATGAAAATCGTCAGCAGTTTGTGGGCCCTGGCGCCTTGGGGAAATCTCAGAGTCACGAGGAAGAGCTCCCATTTCTAAATGTCTTACTGAAAGGCGATTCCACGAAGCCAGTGTCGTCAGCCCCGGCGGGGTCTTTCAGACGCCCAAGGTCATGATGACTAAGCCGGATTCTGCAGCTCACGGCAGGGCCCTACTTCTCCCTTCCCCTGGCCCTCAACAAGCCCTACATCTGGCTGCTTTCTCCCCGGCTGCAGCCTTGACCAGTGACCATGATGGAGGCTGTGACTGCTACATCCAGGGCAGCGTGGCCAACACGATGGGCTCCGTGGAGGCCCAGACGGCCCTGAAGAAGCGGCAGCTGCACACCACGTGGGAGGAAGGCCTCGTGCTCCCCCTGGCAGAGGGGGAGCTCCCCACAGCGACCCTGACACTGACCCTGAGGACCTGCGACCGCTTCTCTCGCCACAGTGTGGCCGGGGAGCTGCGCCTGGGCCTGGATGGGGTGTCGGTGCCTCTGGGGTCCGCCCAGTGGGGCGAGCTGAAGACTTCACTTAAGGTAGGGTTGCCTCTCCCCGGGAAAGGTAAAACCTGTTAGTGGCGCATGGGATGCAGGACTGGGCCAGTGCTCATGGAACAAACTTCGGAGAACTTCCCAGGCTAGGGGCGGGGGTCTGGAGAGGGAGGCGGGATATCAAAGTAAGGTGGAGTCTTGAATAGGGTGGAGGGCTGGAGCAGATAGCTCAGGACTGGGGATTCCTGGTGTCTAGTTTTGCTTCTAGCTTGCCGTGCACACACCCACCCCCGGCCTCGCCATCATGGAAAACATCGCATTGTGAGTGAATTGGCTCTGGTGCTAACAGTATTATCCCCATTTAAAACCATTCATGCTCCCCATGCACCTACTGTGAGCCAGGCAGTGCAGGGGAGAGGAGTGCCGGGCAGAGCCCCTCTACTCGTAGAAAGTACAGGCCTGAGGGAGAAGTTGGAACAGTTGATGATGACGATGACATCTGACGTAAGACATCTAAGAGGGGCCTGACTGAAGCGCTCAGACGGGGAGTTCTAAAAGGCCTGGTGTGCAGTGTGCTTGTGCTGGGCTTGGAAGGACTGGCCAGGGCTAGGGGGTGTTGGCTGTAGCCGGGGACGGTTCTCCCCACCCCTCTGCTGCTGCAGAAGCCATGAGTGGGAAACAAGCGTCTGCTGAGATGCCTCGCTCTTCAGAGAGAGGTTCCTTGGAGAGCAAACCATCATTCCCCACAGGCCGGGACAGTGAGGGGGGGGGCGGTCAAGGAAGATCAGGGCTGCAGGACAGCGTGTGGCTATTTAGGTCCCCAGGTCCAGGCCTCATCCAAGGCTCTGCCATGATGGTGCCTAGAGGGAAACTTCTGGATGCCCAGTCTCTCAACCAGCTGGTCAGTGCCTTATCTGGAGACTGTATAGCCTACCAAGCCTACAATAGTTACTATCTGGTCAGCAAAAGTTTGCTGACTCCCACGCTGGAGTAATAAAAATACTAACAAAGACACTAATTTTTGAGCTTTTGCCATCTATCAGTTGCTATGCTTCGAACTTTGCCAAAGTTCTGTCCCTAATGAACCGGGCGGAAGTGACACCAGGACTGTGGCATTTACAGGCAAGAGAACTGAGCCTTAGAGCAGCTCAGTGACCCGCGTGGGGTCGCCCACCTGGGACCTGGCAAGCTCGGTCTCGAGGCCAGGTCAGTCTGGTTGGAAATCCGGGGTCGTCCTCCTGCCGCTGTGGGATGTAAGTGCCCGACAATGCACGAGAAGCAGTCAGCAGGCACCTTTCCTGATGAGCTCCGAGGGAGGGGAGAGTAGGCTTTCATGCCCCACCTGCTCCACTTCTTGCTATGATATCTTCTTCGCCTTATCTTCCTCTCTTTCCCAGCCTCAGCAAATTGATAAACACTGACAGCCACTCTCAGCTGGACCCAGGCTGTTCCCGAGCACACTCTCTAATTAGTGTGTGATTTGGGACTTGTGTGGAAGCACAGCCTGGGCCCCCCGGGGAAGAGGAACCCGACGCTTTGGTTTGTTCAGCTGGTAAACCAGCTTCCTCAGGAGATGGAGGGGCTCCACCCCAGGGCTTTGGAGAGTTTGGTGCTGCTTCCCAATGGTAGAAATGCAGCCTATCTGGGCAGAAATCCCAGGCACCTAACCTGTTTCCATCCTTTCCCCTAGAAGAACAAAAGTGATTCATTCATTCCACAAATACTTTGCCCGGTTCCCACCATGTGCCAGGTACAGTGCTGGGAGCTGGGGACACAGCAGTGATGAAGACAAAAGACCTGCCCTCACGGCTCATCCATCCTAATAATCGTTACACTCATCGTAGCTGTCACTGTTCCGCAAATATACTCGCACATCCACTTGGACCGCTGGCCCGCTTGCCACGAATGTGAACAATCTCAGAGGGCAGTGTGGAGTCAGAAGTCTGAGATGGGGCTCTCGGTGTATGAGAGCCCCAGGGCCAGGCTAGGGAGCCCCTTGCCCCCACTAGCTGGAGGGCGCGGGCTGATTTGAACAAAGTGGGGGGAGCCATCAGTTGCTGTAGCCCACATGGTTTTCTTCTCTTGGTCAGAATGGGTTAAAAGAGGTGCCGGCGGTGCCCCAGTTCTCACCGGAAGACACTCAGCCAAAAGTGGCATGTGCGTCACCAGGGACCACAGAGTGACCCACTCCAAGGGCAGCTGGAAATATTCATTGAGAACCCAAGAGAAAGACGCAGGGGTGGTGGGTGCGGGAAAAAACAGAGAAAAGATGGAGAAAGAAAGCGGGTTATTTTTGTCAGCAGGTACTTTAATCAGCAGAGCCGAGGGGGCAGATGCTGTTAAAATTCTCCAGCTGTGGCACAGACAGCTGGGCTCATCTGGGGCTCTCGGCTCCCTACACAGAGTTGATGAGCCCTTCACGGGCTGATGGGCCCAGGCTTCTCTCACTTGGTCACCCTGTGGCCACAGCCCAGGCCAACAACTGTGGACCTCCAATAAGTGATCTTGAATCAGGAGGCTGGTGCCCATACCAGCTCAGCTGCCACCCCTCAGTACACATGGCTGAACTCAGTTCCTTTACTGTGAAATGAGAGGTCCGTCCACCGAGGATGCTGGAGGACCACGGGTTTAGGACTGGGGCTTTGCTATCAGACCAGACCCCCATTCAAGGCTCAGTTTTGCTACTTACTGGCTACGTGACCGCAGGCAGTGAAGTGCCCTCTCTGAGCACCAGGGTCTTATGCTTAAAATGGGAACCAGGTCAGTATCCCTCTTACTCTTGTTGTCAAGATTAAATGGGATGTCTCACCCTTCCTTCTCACAAATATGTATTGTGTGTCAGCTGTGTGCTAGGTGCTGGGGGTGGCTTTGTGGAGATGAAGGCTTGGGGGATAGATATTGTAATTGCACCCAGCACAGAGTGTGTCATGTTAGCTGTTACCCTTAAAGCCATTACCAAATTCCTGGCATCTCCCAGAATCATTCCATCACATGACTAGCCACTTAGAGCTAGTTGAATCGTTCTGGTCCTATTGAAGACATGTTTCCTGGATGAAAGATGTGACCCCGGCAGAGGGCTGGCCAGCTACTCCATCCAGCTTCACTCCCTAAACACAGACTGGCTCCCATTCACCCAGGAACAATGTTCCTACTTAATCATCTCAAGAAGTAGTAATTGTCCTTCCTTGATAACTAATGGAAATCATCAAAGCAAGGGGACAGATGCTGTCGTGTGTGCCAGGCGCTGTTCTAAGCCATTAAATAATTATTCATTTAATTTTCGCAACCCCATTGGGTGGAGATATTATTGTTCCCATTTTACAGATGAGGAAATGGAAGTTTTGGAAGGAGAAATAACTTGCCTAAGGTCACACAGCTAGTAAATGGTAAGGTTGGAACTGAGACCAGACAATCAATTCTAGAGTCTATACTCTTAGCACTACCCTTGGGCTGTGACCTGCCTCCTGTGGTGTCTCTTTCACTCGTTTTTGTCCCTCAATGGGTTTGTTGAAATTCCAAGCAAACTCTTGTAGGAATTTCAGTGGAGACGCTCTGTAAAGCTGCCGATGGGGGATGGACATGCTGGATGCTTCCCGGAGGCATCAGCACCTCCTGCAAATCAGTTACTGCCAGTGTCTCTGGTGTGGTGCCTCCCCTCACATGCCCGGCCTTTTGCTGACACGGTTGGCCATTCTGTTGACCAAGCCAGGCCCTGCTCACCATTAGCACATCGCATTATTGACTCTCTCAGCCCTGCAGGACCTGGAAGGGATTATTTTTTCAAGCAGAGTCATGTCTTACAGCAGCCCGCTGCCCCAGGGACCTGATCAGTCAATGCAGTGTTTCTCAAACTCTGTTCCCTAGAACCCTAGGGCTCTATACAGACGCCCCAGGAGCCGGGGGCGGGGGTGATGGAGGTGAGAGGGGGTCCACATCCTAAATGGCATCTCTTTGATCTGTTTTATATGTTGGATTTGAATATAAACTATTTGGAAAATCACGTTTTGTGGCAAATGAAACAAACTTGTATTAAAACACATGCTACACAGAACTCCTCTGTACCTTCCTCCCTTCTGCGAGGGTGGAGAAAGTAGTACTGATGGGTAAATGCTTTCCAGGATGCCCGTTGGATACAAGGCTAGTGTGATCCCAGCCTCAGCGATGGTGAGGGAGTCAGAAGGCATCCCTAAATGAGACTCACCTCCTGCATCCCCTCTTCTGTTTCAGGAGCCGTCTGCAGGAACGGGAGAGGTCCTTCTCTCCATCAGCTACCTCCCGGCTGCCAACCGCCTCCTACTGGTGCTGCTTAAGGCCAAGAACCTCCACGCTAATCAGTCCAAGGAGCTCCTGGGGAAGGGTGAGTGAGGTGTGAGAGGGAGCTAGGGCCCCTCCCACCGCGAGGGGGGGGTGGCACCTGGGAGGCAGTGGGCACGGGTGAGCAGGGATGTGGAACATGAGTGCGTTTGTGGAGTCGGCCTCAGCTGTGTCCTCCACCCCAAACATACAAACCAATTTGAAAGGACACACTCACTTCTCTAAATTCACATGCATTCACTCCTGGGCCAATCCCACCCATGGGGCCCAGGAATGAGCTACCTGGGGCTCCGTACATTGCAGATCCATCACGAGAAGAATCAGCCTTACCCATGGGTCATAGGAAGCCAAGGATCAGACTGTAGCCAGGGAGTGCAGTGTCTGGGCTGTAGGGAAAATTTAGGCCAGCCCTCATCAACCAGACCTGGGTGGACCCACCTTCCAGGCCGGTGTCGGGAAGCCAGGGTTCTCCCTCCCCAGTTTCAGCTAGCCACCACTCTACTCCCCACACCCACCCTAGGCTCCCCTCTCTTCCCAGCCTTTGCCAGCCTGCCATCCCCACACCAGCTGAGTGTGGGTGACAGCAGGCGGCGTGTGGGTGCACAGGCTAAGGTGGCGTCTGTGCATATACCCAAATAAACATCTCCTCAGCACTCTGGAAGCCTTGGCTTCTCCTTCTGGATACCCCAGCACAGGCCCCAAGTCTTAAGGACCAAACAGCCTCTCTTGTCAGAGCAGAAAAGCAACATTGGTCAGCCCTATGATACCTGGACCCGGAGCCAAGTGCTCAGAGCAGGATATAAATAAATAGATATTTATAGCAGCAAACAAATAAAGAATTGCCTCTGCATTCAGAACCTTTGAGCAAGAGATTTTTGGCGAATGAAATCAGAAGAGTCGGCCTGGCTGACAGATTCCTGCGCCAAAGGTCAGAATTCATTGCAATTTCCTCATCCCCTCCAGACAATACTTTGCCTCCTCCTCCGTTTTTTTTTTTAATTTTTATAGCTCCTGTCAGGACAATTACAGCTCAACACTTTATCTCTCAAATATCTCTGCTGAAATAACAAACTAACCACCTGGGGGTGATAATTATAGTAATAAATACAGAGTAACAATTATTCTCACATTGGCTTCGGAAACCCTGACTTATGAAAACACAGTCTGAGTCCTGAGCCTCATGATGTTATGAGAAAGCTTGTCTAGTGACCTGTTGGCCAGTCTCCTGGGGTGGAGAGCTCTACTGGGGGTCAAGGCAGGCTGCCCTCACCCTCCGCATGAGGTCAAGTAAAACTTGCAAAAGAACAGATGAGAAGAACTCAACCAACCAGCCAGAGACCTACTATCTTAGGAACAGACAAAAACGCCTGGACGGAGAACCGAGGGGATGAAGACATAGGGATGGCTTAGTGTTTCTGGTCTGAGTTTAAAATCAAGCTGCAGGGGCTTCCCTGGTGGCACAGTGGTTGAGAGTCCGCCTGCCGATGCAGGGGACGCGGGTTCGTGCCCCGGTCCGGGAGGATCCCACATGCCGCGGAGCGGCTGGGCCCGTGAGCCATGGCCGCTGGGCCTGCGTGTCCGGAGCCTGTGCTCCGCTACGGGAGAGGCCACAACAGTGAGGCCCGCGTACCGCAAAAACAAAAAAAAAGAAGCTGCAGGACATCCGAGCCATCATCCTGGGTCTGGTTTTAGTGTGGGACGTGAAGGCGCTCGGAAGGGCTCACGACAAACCTTAGCGTGGCCCAGTCATGGGCCGCCTGATGACCAGCCATATATATTGTGCTATGGTCTGTTCTCCACACTTGAGGCAGGAGCTTCTGCCATATCCCCATGTCTAGATCAGTGTCTGCCGTATGGTGGGCATTTAATAGCTGTTGAGTGAATACGTGGCCCATGAGGTGGGGGAGGGGTGGTAGAGAGGGTGCCTCAGTGCAGATCTTGAGCCAGAGACCCTGTCCCTCCATCCCCAAGAGGGAATATCGTCCCAGGCCCCACCATGCCCCAGAAGCTCACTCTCGGCCCTTCTCTCTGTCTCTGTCCCCCTGTCTCTCCCCAGATGTCTCTGTCAAGGTGACCTTGAAGCACCAGGCTCGGAAGCTGAAGAAGAAGCAGACGAAACGCGCCAAGCACAAGATCAACCCCGTGTGGAACGAGATGATCATGTTTGAGCTGCCGGATGACCTGCTGCGGGCCTCCAGTGTGGAGCTGGACGTGCTGGGCCAGGGCGCCGAGGGGCAGAGCTGCCCGCTTGGGCGCTGCAGCCTGGGCCTGCACGCCTCGGGCTCCGAGCGCAGCCACTGGGAGGAGATGCTGAAGAACCCGCGCCGGCAGATCGCCATGTGGCACCAGCTGCACCCGTAGCCAGCCGCCCAGGCCGCCACCCTCCTCGGGCACAGCCCGCTCCCAGCCCCACTGTCCTCTACGACCTCCTCTTGTGCCCCATTCGCATTCTGACACCAGAATGTGTGTGTGAAGACCAGGACCCTCTTCCTCTCCCATCACACTCCTGTTTCTTAAAAACAAGCAAGGCCGGGCAGGGCGGAGACGGGACATTTGGGTCAGGAGGAATGCGTTTTGTTTACCTGTGTTATTGAAGAGACGCTTATCATATACGGTCTGTGTGCAGGTTTTGCAGCGGGGGTCAGACCAGATGCAGAGAAAACTTAATCTGGGGAATAATGGATGCAAGGAATGTGGCTTTTTAAAAATAAGTGTGTCAAAAAGGATGACAGAAATGATGTATCCTGGATCATCTCATAAGAATTAGAGATTGTCAGGGCGGATGGAATCTTAGCCAGCATGAAATCGTGCTACTGACCCAAGGCACTAACTAACCCAGCAGTTCTCAAACCTTAGCGCGTGAAGAATCACCAGCAGATCCCCAGGCCCTGTTGTAGACATTCCGAATCCGTAAGCCTGGCTGAACCCCAGGAGGCTGCATTTTTAACAAACACCGAGTAGTTTGCATGCCAAGGTTGGAGCACCCCACTTGGAGAGATCCCTTTTACAACATCCCAGGCAGGGTTTCACAGTCCTCGTCAGGCCCCCAACACCCTGGGGCTGCCAGTGTCAATGCTGGACATCTCAACTGTTGGTGTAAAATTTAGGAGCCTCCGTTTTTAATGTCATCATTTGAATTCTTAATGTTTTCATCAGTGCTTTTCAGATCCTGCTCTTGGACTGAATTTTGTGCTTCCTATTGAATAATTGTATTGTTTCATCTCAAAATCAGTTTATATTATACTTGGGGAGACCTTCCCTGACCAGGAATAGGTGGGATCCCCCGTTAGCTATTGGGTGCTGGTTGTCATGTCCACCAGCATCACCGAAGTGACCCTCTGAGTCAAACGCATCCCTTCTCAGTATACCAGCCACTTGAGGAGGAATTCAGTTTGGGGCACATAATTTAGTCTGGCTCTGTGGAGGTAGAGAAGGAAATGAGGTCTTTTGCAAATGTGCCCCTGTCCCTCTGTTTTTAGGACCTATCACTTTCATTAGTAAATAATGAGCAGCTAGGTTTCAAATCACTGATTGTTCCGAATAGCTATCCACATCATTAATCATATTATGAGCCTTGCTGAGTGGTTATAATCTTTGCCTGGGAACCAGGATTCCTGGGTTCTGTTGTTGACCGTCCATAAAATAGGACTAGTGACGTGGCAGCTCTGTCTCTGTGAATGATGTGATAGATGAAATTGTGCTTGAGAGCTATAGGCAGCCCTGGCTAGAAACAAACTCCGAGGCCGCCAGCAGATCATCTTTAAGCTTCATGTTGGCAACTGACCATGCCTGGAAAGTGCCAGAATCATCCCAGGCGTTTCCAGAACCATGGATTCTACATTTGGACTCTTTAATACTGACATCTAAACTCCTTCAGATGTCACCCAGGCCCCTGACCTAAAAATGAATTCCTTTCCTTCAGTCCTTTAACAAGTCAAATCGCTCTTGGTCTCTCCCTAAGAATCTGAGTAGAGACATATCATTTTTTTGTCGTTATTTTTCCCTTTCTGGACAAAAGTAGAAAAGCATTTAGAAATAATTTCCACCTATCCCCTGAAGAAACAGAAAAACATCTAATCCCTCTCAAATGGGAAATTCTTTCACGTAACTGGAAATCTCTCCCATTAAGGCTGACCACCGAGTGCCAAGTGTTTTTAGGCAAGGCATTTGTTAGTGGTTTCCTATGACATGTTTTTGAGAACCCCCTCACCATTCTGGTCTCCCTTGTTTGGTTGGCATGCTGAAACAGAACAAAACATTCCCTATGTAAGCTGACCAGTACTCTCTTCTTGGTAATATCTTCTACTCCAATCTAAAAAAGTCTGGATTCTAGACTTAAATTCAGGAGACACGGGTTCTACTTCCTTATAAGTCCATTCACCTGCCTTACAGTCACACCAAAGGATGTTTGAGGTGAGTTAATGGGGCGCCTAATCCCAGAATACCAACTCCACCCACAGTCATTCTATCATGAGGCATTCATTTCTTTGGATCTCAAAGGCTTAGTGATGGGAGTCAAATGTCACTGCTTAACATGTTAGGTGTCAGCCATCACCTCACTTAACAAGGTTGTATAGAAATGAGACAGATTTTGCAGGGGTTTTTGCCTGTTGTGTTCACTGGTATATTCCAAATGCTTAGAATAGAACTGGCTCATGCACCCTCAATAAATATTTGTTGAATGAATTGATGAATGAAGACTGGATAGGGGAGTAGGCAGGAAAAGACACATTTTTATGTAAACGGCATAAAAATCAGAGTCCTACCTGGGTTCTCAATGGTAAAGTCATCGGACACCTCAGCAGTTGGCCTAGAAATTCATGACATTGAGTATTACCGTTCACCTAATGACAATTTATAGCTCACTATGTAAATGTAATTAACGATTGACGAGATTATAAAAGCTGTGCTTTTCCACCAAAACTCCATCTCAGTGAATTTTAAATTACCCAGAGATATCAGACTGCCAGATGAAAAAACTTCACTAATCTTTGCATCAGCTTACCTTGTACCAGATACACTTGCAATTTACTACCACATTAGAGTAATCGAGTCTGTGTGAATGCATCTGGTGGGTTTTTTTTTTTTTGAAAGGAACACCTTGTCCTTTGCCAGGAAGCATTTTCTAAGAAGTGCATGAATCAGAGGTGAATTGGGAGTCTAATCTCATTAACCTGCAACTCACTCCTTGCCTCAAATCAGTATATATTTGTTGAGTGCCTATTGATCAAGACCTTGCACACATCTGTCCATTTCAATCTGAGATGTGACTCTTGGTGTGGATTCAATGGCAAATCACCCCAAACAAAGCTATGTAGAGAGAACAATTTGGGAGAGCAGTTCTTCAGGGGCAATTCCTTTGGGATGTAAAGGAGTCTTGGGCAGCTTAAGCCAAATGGAGGTGAGGACCACCAAAAGAGAGACCTAGTCCTTGTGATTTGTTTTTGCTGCCTGTGTTCCTGTTGTCAATTCTCTGTGTGTGTCTGTTTTGCAATCATGAACCGAAGCACAAAAAGACGCATGAGATATTGTAGTCACATGTCTGGTGTCACACTTTGGAGCAAAAATCTTGCAGTGGTAAATAAATAATTTCCAACGGGGTCAGCTCCCTGGTGTTTTTTATTCCCTTTTACTTAATATTTTAGACATATAAAATGTAGAAAAAAATCATTTGATAAACACTCATGAACCCCTGCCAAGTTTTATAAAACTTGACAAATACAGTTGAAATCCGCTCAGCCTTTCACTCAGGAGATCGCCATCCTGAATTTTGGGTTTCTCACCTCAAGCCTTTCTTTATCTTTTTACCACCTGTACATGTAAACCGTGAGCACTATAGAATATTTCGTGTTTTTTATTTTAAATTGCATCACATTATTTTTGCTCTACATTAAAATTTTGAGCTTTATCCATGCACATTTATTTAGCTCTAGTTCCTTTATTTTTTTTGCTGCTGTGTTATTTTCCATTGCATGAATATATCACAGTCCCATTCTCCTGTTGACGTATGTTTAGATATTTCTTTTCTTTTTTTTTTTCCGTTAGAGGAAATGCTGCTGTGAACATTCTTGGGCAAGGCCTCTTGGGGATTTAGCTTCATTCTTGAGAAGAAAAATCAGGTGGAAACTAGAGACCTTCTCTAACATCCCCCAAAGTGGTACTCCCATCACTGGAAGAGTCAGGGCAGTGGCTTGGGGTTCACCTGTGCTCCAGGTGGTGGGCAGGGACAAGGGAACTTCCAGAATCCTGTCATCTTAGGCCCTCCTGATGGCTGCTGCAGCCCTGGCTTCCGGAAGGGGCTCAGGCATTAAGCCAGGGGAAGGGCCTGGATTTTCAAGTCAGTAGGCAATCAGCCAGGTCACATGGAATTAAAACCAAAGGCTCCTAAAGAGGATAAATGAGCCATAAAGAAAGGCTTTGCTTTTCAAGTCTGTGCATGTAATTCCTTATTTTATATCATATACATATTTGTTACCTTTTAATTACAGCCAGGATTTAAATTTCCATAATTACATAGAAGTGGGTTTTATCCCACGTAGCCAAATACTGTGTAGACTATGTTTCACAGGTAACTATGAATATGGCTCCTGGAGCCCAAAACTAATATTTGAGAGTCTGGATTTATATAAAAGAGAAATGGAAGAGGCAAGAAGAGTTCAGGAATCGTTTTATATGGGGCTTTCCCCTGAACCGCCTTAAATAACAAACTCTGTTCCTGCCTATGAAATAACTCAAATCTAGAGCACTGCATTTAGGAGCTGAGAACCTGCAACCCAGCTGGGCTTTGTCACTGCCACCTTCGTGGCCCTGGTCACGTCACTTGCCTCTGGGCTTGTGCCCGCATCTGTAAAATAAATTTGGACAAAATGATCACTCTTCAAGTTTGAACATTTTGTGATTTGCTAATTGAGACTTTTCACGTGTATCTCTGGCCTCCAATCTCATGCATAAAATGGACTAAACCCACGTACACGTGTACCTGCCTTCCCTGCCCCAGGCCTGGTGTCCTGACAGCCACCCGCTCCTCCAGACAGTATGCGATGTTACCTGAGGCTCTGAGTCAGCCTCTTCTCATTTGCTTAATTGCTAATGGAGCCGGTGGTAATTTTCCACCCAAGAGTTTCTATTTTTTCAAGCCAGTTAGAAGCCCAACATTTCAAGAGCTTGGAACCCTGGCATCTGTTCTGTCTCCCTCCCTGGGCAGATGCCTGGCAAGGACAGAGCCATGCGATGTGGCTGTGGATGGATTTAGGAGGTTGGGTGTTTTCTTGATACCAGCCTTGGTGAAGGCCCCCTGTGCCCCTCCCTCATTTCCTGCAGGTGAGCCAGCACAGATGGTCCCTGGCGGGGACCTTGGCAGCTTCCCAAAGCCAGAGATGGGGGCAGGTGCCCACCTGGGAGGGGGTGGGAGGAAGCCTGTCTTAGGACTGGAAGCCAGATGTTACCATAGAAACCAGTCTACTGGTGGCTTGTCCTCAGCCAGGTGAGGTCTATTCTCAAGGCAGACTCTGCTGGAGCCTGGTTTCCCATCCTAATTTCCCAGCACTCATTCTTGGTGGCTCAGGGCAAGTGGGTGATGGCAGAAATCCTGTTTCAGAAACTCAGGATTCAAGCCCGGGACAGATGAGGAGAAATCTGTTCTTCCAGCCAAAAACAAACAAACAAACCCTCTTTGCAGTCCCTTTTCCCTCGAGAGCCAGGTGAGTTGAGCTGTTGACCAGAAGAAGGTGCCCTGAGGCTCTCTCTCCAGGCTGAGAAGGAAAAGGTGAGTCAGGCAGAGGTCTCCAAGTCAGCTGTGGCATAGGTATTGGTAGCTCTGTATTAAAAGTCACAGGCAACCCCTCATCCAGGGTAGACCCTGGGATGCAGGGTGAAAGAAGGGAACCCTAAACTTCCTAGCATCTACTTCAACCCGATGTTAGAGGTAACAGTAACGATGATAATGACCCTGGTCACCATGTTGTTAAGCCTCTGCTCTGTACTGAGCCCTGAAGATGCAGACTCAGATAAATGACTTGTCCAAGGTCTCACAGCTTGTAAGAGGCAGAGGGGGGACTTGAATCTGGTACCACTCTAACCCTAAAGTTCAGGCTCTGACTTAGAGCCAGTGGCCAAGGGTTTTTATCGGAAACATAACAGATGCGTAGGCAGTAGTTTCACAGTGCTACCTGGAGCCGTGGACTCAGAATTGCCACTCTGAAAGGAGCTGGAAAAGTTCTCTTCCCTGGGGGAACTCGGAATACCTGCCTGGGTGGGGTGGAACATTATCCAAAGGACAAGAGCAGGTTGGAGTGGAGGAGAACTCAAGTAAGCACCTCAGGGGCCGCCTCCACTTTGTAGAGAAGGGGCTGGGTCAAGGCCAGGTGTAGCCGGGTGTCAAGTGCTGGGGCATCCTAGTCAAATGAGGAAACTGAGACAGAGACAGGCAAAGTGGAAGACTCTGGGTTTCTACTGTGACCAATACAACATTGTTGAGATGGCACTTTTATCAGGCAAATGAAATTTACATTCATTCATTCATCCCTCCGGTAAACACAGATGAGGTGCCTACGATGCGGCAGGAACTGCCCACAGTGGTATTAAAAAGTCTCTACTTTTCCCTTATGGACATTACAATACAGAGGAGGAAGACCAGACATAGAACACACACACACACACACACACACACACACACACAAACACACACACACACACACACACACACACACGATAATTACACAGTTCCAAAGTGAGATAAGTGTTACGAATGAAAATCTCAGGAGGAACAATGAATAGTGCCTTGAGGGTGGCTATTTAGAGGACATGGTCAGGAAAGACCCCCTCAGAAGGAAGTGTTTTAGCTGACACTTAAAAGATGAGAAGAGCTACCATTCTGGGGAAACCATCCCAGGCAGGAGGCACAGGGTACTGGGAGGTTCTGTGGTGGGAGAGAGCCCAGTGAGCTTGAGGAACAGAGAGGAGGCCAGGGGGGCATGGGCAGGGGAGGGTACAGGAGCCCAGGAGGTAGGCAGGGGCTGGACAATGCAGAGCTGATGGGTCACACTCGGGACTTTGGATTGAACTCTAAGAGCAATGGGAAACAGAGGTTTCTAAGCAGAGAGGATACCACGACTAGATCTGTGTTCTCAAAAGATCACTGTAGAAACGGTCACATAGCAGACCTTTGGGTCTTCAGGCCAGTCTCCTGAGTCTTCTCTCTGGGGTGAACTTGTCTTTTGAAGCTTGGAGAGGGAAGCTGGGGCAGCTGGGGAGAAGAGGGAGGGGAGGGAGTGGACTAGACCTCCCCACTTGCCACATCCTCCAAGCCCCACTTTGGGGAGACCGAGCTCACAGCCAAGTGCAGATGGAATATCTTTCTTTTCCTTGCTTCCCAGCTGCAAATGTGGGTCAAATCCGATGGCCAGCAGTGGGGCGGGGCTGACCCTGGTTCACTGGAGCTGGTTAGACATGGACAGCTGTGCCCCTTTGCTCCTTCCTTCCCACTCCCCCTCCCCTGGGAAAAGAAGAGAACCCCAACATTCTATGGAGACTGTGGAAAGGCCTTCACAACAGGAAGCCTCTGGGTGACCTAGGGGCTGGAAGGGACACAGGCTGGGAGGAAGATGGCGGGAACTGAGAAGGCGGAGGTTCAGAAAAAGGGAGAGGGAAGTCCCCTGACAGGAAGCTGGGCTGGGGTGAGAAGGGGCTGAGAGGAGGAGGGTTCAGCATCCGGGAGGAAACAATACAACCACTTTTCTCTATTTTTCTTGAATGTATGCCCATCTTCTTTCTAAAACAATTTGGGGAAAACATCACTTATTGGGACTTCCCTGGTGGCGCAGCGGTTAAGAATCCGCCTGCCAATGCAGGGGACATGGGTTCGAGCCCTGGCCTGGGAAGATCCCGCATGCCGTGGAGCAACTAAGCCCGTGCGCCACAGCTACTGAGCCTGCCCTCTAGAGCCCGCGAGCCACAACTACTGAAGCCTGCGCGTCTAGAGCCCGTGCTCTGCAACAAGAGAAGCCACCGCAATGAGAAGCCTGCGCGCACCAACAAAGACCCAATGCAGCCAAAAATAAATTAATTTTAAAATTTTTAAAAAATTAAAACAACAACAAAACATCACTTATCACCCACCCCCAGACCAGTGCCATTAGCAAACTACTGGGGAAGGACCCCTCCCTGGGGACTGAGTCTGCCAGCGGAGAATCATGCAAGGTAGTTGGAGGGAGAATTAGGACACTGCTTACCTGCAATAAAATCTGAGATTTTTGTGGGCTAAATGTGTGTGAGGGCAGAGAGATTTATTTTAAATGGTTTTGGTGACACCTCTTTTTGGCCTGACGGGTGGGTGAGGCATGTAAGTTACCTGGTGGAAGTGGACTCGAATGGGGGAAAAGTGAGAACAGCAGGAAGGGACTTGGAAGACCTCTTCCAGTTCCTTCCCACCTGGCAGGCAGTAGGCATCTCACCTGACACCCAAGCATGGGACTCATTCTGAATCGCCCTGAGCACAGGCTGGGAGAGAGGCAAGAAGGCAGAGATTCGACCTCCGTGGGTAAATTTAAATGCTTTTATTAACAATCTCCTTACATTACAAGGATAATATGACAAAAGGAAAGTTTCTGCGTACATATTATGATAAACCAACATAGCTCTATTTGTATCCAGTGTTCTAGGTCCCGTCACACAGGTACTATAAAGCGTAGTCTGCAAAGTAATAACATCAAGAGTTGTTTTTTTTAAGAAAGAAAGTATTAACATATTAATATGTATGTGATAATAGACTCCTAGGTATTCCTCCCACCCCCACTGTGTTTTTCCTTTGTGATTGAAATGAAACGGTTCAGCAGCGTGGGGGGTGGAGAGAAGGAGAGAGACGGGGCTGAAAAAGACCGAATCAGACTGCTGGCTCTTCCGGAGAGACAAAAGTGAAGACTGAGGGTGCCCCGAGGGCAGCCTGGCCCTTGTCTTTTTGTGAGCAGTATTGTAACCGGCTGTCCTCCTCTGGAGGGAGGGCCCGGCGCCCTTGATGCCCCATGGTATGCTCTCTCTCTGAGGTACAGTGCATTGTGGGATTGCTACCCGGGGATGCCCATCCCCTGGCCACGGGTCTGGTCCACCGCAGAGGGAGGAAGGCTCGGGCCGGGCCTGGTCTCTCTTGAGCCAGGCACTGGAGGGTGTTTGGAGGCCCGGTTGGCAGCTAGCTGTGGCTCAAGGAGACCCAGGAGGACGTGGAGGGGAGAAGAGGTGGGCACTGTCAGAACAGACCCTCCCCGGACTGTAGGTATGGGGATGTCTGCTGGGGACTGAGGTACGTTGGTAAGATGGGAGGGAAGAGTAGGACAGAGGTCAGGGGAGGCTCGGAGATGGGAGATAAGCGCCTTTGAAGGCCAAAAGGCAGAGGCGGGTCTAGAGAACAGAGGATGCCGCCGCCCTCCGTCTCCCATCATCTGTAGCCCCTACCTCCCTACCTCCCGGGGAAAGAAACGATCGAGAGAAACCTGGAAGTGAAACGGGTTTCTGATTCTGTCAGGGCTGCACAAGCCCTTCGTCACGCTGCCAGGGGCACCAGTGACCCCTCAGTCCCCCAGACATCCCTGCCATCTAGGGGTGGGAGCAGGGAGAAATGAGGAAGGCGCCCTCCCCGGAGGAAGTGAATGAGCTTGGGGCATCCGGCTTAGCCTCTGCCTCGAGTCACAGAATCACAACAGTGTACGTGAACTAAACCTGCCTGTTACGGTGCCGGTGGGGTGAGGGGTCGCTGGGCCTCCGTGCAAGAGAGGGAAGTGCGTTGTCCTGAGTACAGCCAGCAGCAGCTGTGCAAAGTGGGCTGGGCCAAAGCCCTCCTTCTGAACTTGAGTTGCTACTGAATTTATGAGTGTGCGGATATGTCTCTCTCACCCTTCCCCGTTAGCTGATGCCCCCTGCCCTGGCCAGAAAGCCTCTGGATGGTGGGCAGCGCTGGCTGGCCATGCTGCCCTGGCAGACAGCGATGGAGTGGGTGAGGGAGGCCAGGACGGCTGTAGTTCAGAGGTTTGGCCTCTAGGGGGCAGCAAAAAGCATCTAAAGGGGGAGCGGGTGGCATCTTTCCTGGACCTCTCTTGGTCCAATTTGCACCTTTCCTACGGCCACAAATGCTGCTTATTCCTGTGAGGGGGAGGGTATTTGGGGAAACTGTGCAGTGGTCCCCCCACCAGGGGTCAGAGACCACGTCCTACTGCCAAGCAGCTGTGACCACCCAAGCGTAGGCTTGTGGGGGGCGGGGACTAAGGGGGCACTTCACGGGGAGCTCAGGGGCTGAGTATCTCCTTCCAACCTCAGACCAAGCCTGCGGGAAAGAAGAGAAAGTGCACGGAGAGGGTCTGGGCCCGGCTCCCCTCCTCTTCAACACTCCGGGTCTCGGAGGCCCCGTTCCCAGCAAACCCTGCCTGCTCAGCTTCCCCGGCCCCCCGCAAAGGCTCTGCCTCCTCCCTCTTCTCAAGCGACAGGCTTTCCCGCTGCTCTCCCAGCTCTCTATAGACTCTATTTTTATATCTATTTAAACATAGAAATGTATAAATATATAGGATATTATTCATAGATATATAGACGGGATTTAATCTCTTACTCTGTGTGTATACGTACTGCATATGTCCATATATACAATATATATGCTGTAGCATTTGTATCATACACTGCACATACCCCTGCTTCCATGCACTCTCCTAGGGAGACTGGATTGCATAGGTATTTCCAGGGCGATACCACTTGAAGGGATGGGGGGATAGGGAGAGCCAGACCGAAGAGGAGGGCCGTACCATTTTCCTCCCGAAAGGGCACTTTTCCTCCCTCTGGCTAACACACAAAGATCACCTCAAAGTCTTCTTAAAATATCACAGCTCCATCCACTCAACTAAAGCACCATGTCCACAGATAGTAGAGAGAGGCCTTCCTCCGAGCAGGAGAAGGGCCCTGTGTATCTCTGGACATAATCTTCCCTCCTCGAGGTTGGAGGAGGGAGCCAGCCTAGAACCCATGACCCAGCACCACGTTCCCCAGGAGGCCGGCATCTGCAATGGGACTGTCCCAAGCTCACCTGCCCTCTGAACATGCCTTTCTTGTCTAAGGAAAAGACACTCCCCACTTTGGCTGTCCCAGGCTGGCCTGGCTGGGCCTGCTGCTTGAAAGGGCAAGGGGATCCAGAACCTTCTACCCAAACTGGCTGTAGGGACCAAGACAGAACACAAATTCTACTTGGAAATCCACCCAGACCGGAAACCACAACCAGCTCTAGAAGAATTCCTGTTCCTACGGGGGGTGGGAGAACAAACAAAGCGGGGAGGAATCTAGAAGTTCTCTTTCAACCCCCAAGCCACTTCCTGGATCCCATGAGGCTCCAGGTGAGCGGCTAAAACGATGCCCGCCCCACAGCCCAAGCTGGGCCACGTCTGGTCCATTTCAGTCTCTCCACGATCATTTTCAGCACTCTACATGCTTTTGCCTGTTTTCTCCTTCTTGATAACACTTCTAAACAGCTGGAAAATATTTAAACATCATCTTAAATAATTACAAGGTCCTTTCTCCAAATCAAAGCGTCAACATAAGCAAGTCAAGGAGAGGGGCCTCAGCAAGGAAACAGGTAGCAGGGGTGGGGTGGAGACCTCCAGCTGCCCTAGATTAGGGCCCAGCACCGAACGCGGCCATCCAGGGATCCAGGACGTCGAGCCTGGTCTCATCCTCCAGTGAGGATGAGGAGAGGAGGGTCCGCGCAGTACCATAGGATGCTGCCCGCAGCCATCGAAGGAAAAAAAAAAAAAAAAAAAAAAGCTGGTGTTGTGGATGCCCAGATTCTCACATTCAACCAGGCAGGCGAAACTTGGAAATGGGGACATGGCAAGAGTTACAGACAGGGCTGGGCTGTCCTCGGGTCTCACAGATAGGTACAAAATGGCAATGGGTCTTTTTTTTCCTCCACTGAGGAAAAGCAGACCATTTTAATCACAAGGGCTTCTGGCTCCCGAGCTCTGCGATGTGTCTACTTGGCACAATTGGCCACGAACCTGATCTCACTTCCCGCCCCCTTCATGAACCGAAGAAAGTCACTAATCAGCCAACCCAATGAGGACAAGTTTCAATTCTAGAGACAAAGACCTTTCATTCTAAGCCAATGGTCGTCACTCCTAAGCCAGGGGCTGAGTTTATGGGCTCTGTCTCGTCCGAAGGGACGAGGATGCAAGGACCGCCTAGCCACAGCTTTCTGTACTTATCAAAGGGAGGTTAGACTGCCCAAGCATGCGGTTCCCTGGGCCAAACCCTGAGGGTCCCCACAGTCCAAGAGTCCTTCTCAAGGACGCAGAAGAGTGGAAACGCCAGGGATGGAAATCACGGGTAATTGCATGCAGCATTCACAGGATAGAAACACTGGAGCCTCCAAGGGGTAGAGACTCTGTGTCAACTGCAGTGGTGTCTCACCCAAATTGCTCCCTGTCCCAAGGCAAAGTGGCCTTCAGAGTGTCATGGGCATCTTGAGTTTTAGAGATGCCTTCCCCAACTTCAGGACCCGCCAGAGAGCTCATCCTCTCTGAGGTCCGGAGTCTAGCTGGGCAGGTGATGGCTAGCAGCCTCGTGCTTCTGGCCCAGAGGCAGGTGGCCAGCTCCCGCCCCTCTAAAAAGACAAGGCAGACACTGGCATTGGCCCAAAGGATTTTTTCCCCTCTGGATAAAAATTTGAGCTAATTTTGGCCACGGCCTCCTGAGAGGAAACAGTCGCAGCCCTGATGCGGTACTCAGGCAGCCATCAGCGATTCTCTCCTCCTGGTTTCCAAATGAGTGGTCTAGGGGAGGACTCTCTATCTCCTGACATGGTGGGTGGGGAGGTGCAGAGGGGGGCAGGAGGAGGCGTAAGGCAACTGTTGGCTAGAAGAAAGGATCCCGACTACTGTTTCTGACCCCTACGGAGGCCCACCTTGCCAGCCATCTCTGCCCTCAACGCATCTCAGTCTGTGCGATGTTCAAAGGAAGCTCCCACAGACACGGTGGTTTGGGTGTGTGGTGGAGAGGAAGTTGGGGAGGGAAAGGTGGACCCTTGTGCTTTGCACTTGACCACAGTTACTGACCCTGATGGGAGGAGGCAGATGGGGAGAGAAGACATCGGCCTAAAGTAGAGAAGCGGATGAAGCTGGGAACTTCAAAGCACGAGGAAGGGCTCTGGGTCTTTCCTTGCAAGTTCCTGCTAACTCTCTCCTTGTTCAGAGGAGGGTGGGAAAGTACGTGCGACTGGGGAGGGGGGTGAGGGGTGAATGTCACCAGGCAGGGGTGCATTGATTTGTTGAAGAAGGCAGCATATGAGGCCTGGCAGTGGGACAGTCGGAGAAAACCAGTTGGTTTTTGTTTTTTTAACATGCTACATCACTGTTGAAAACAAACAAAAAAGTTTCAAAAATAATATATAATATATATAATATATTTATATAATGAAAAGCTATCGACTAGCAGCAATGACTCTAAAGTTATCTTAGCACCAAGACCATGGGGTGGGGGGGAAGGGATCTGGAGGGGGTGAAGGTCTGGCAGGACAAGGAAGGAGGGGGTGACATGTTCAGTGTTGATGACAGTTCCACTCCGGTTCTCAACGGTGGCATGAGCCCTCGGAGACAAGATAAACCAAGAAGGAAGGAAGCCACCACAGTTTTCTAATGTCTGAGCCGAGCAGGTGGGGGACGCTGGAGCCATGCCTGTGGCCAGATCACACCGTCCTTTGCCCACCCTCTGCCAACTGAGAGGGATGGCTCCCGACAGACCACAGACAATGCAGCTCTTCCTCTCTCCCCCCAATATAACCTGCACCCACGATGTAGGATCTCTGCATATCAGATATGCATACATCAGATGTGGAAACACGGACAGAAGTTTTTAACAGCTCACGCACATTTTTTAAAAAACTCCCTTGCGAGGTATACTGGTAATTAAATGAACAAAAGAGCATTGATCAAGACTCCTCTAGATTAAACCACTACTTGCCTCAGGGAGTAGGCGAGTGGCTATTTCTAAAGCTTATATCTCGGTGTGTGTGTGTGTGTGTGTGTGCGCGCGCGCGCGCGTGTGCGTGTGCGTGTGTGTGTGTGTGTGTGTGTAGGCTGATGCCTTGAGAGTCCTGTCTTACCTCTTGTGTATTCCTTTCTTTTAGGACGTCTCTACCCTGTTCAAAAAAGGAAGCGTTCGCCGGCATAGATGCATTACCCACTTTCCCACTACCTTCCTGCCAGGCTGCAGGGCTTGTCATCAGCCTTACTGCAAAAGGACCCAATCTCTAGAGACTCTCATCGGAGTTATGCATAACCCAGGGCACAACTTGCATTGACATCTCCTGCCACCGGACTCTAGCAGGCATTTCTTGATTATTAAAGGGAAAATAAAATAACCCCAAACACATTATATGATTATAAAGACAGAGTATAAATAATTCATGTAAATTGATTACATACTTTTCATTTTACTTGTTTTTAGCCAAAAATTGCTGCCCTACTGGGGTAGAGACTTTTTGGCTCTTCATTTCCCCCATATTCCCTGGATCTGAATGGAATTATATTATGTTATCCCACACCAGGTCAAACAGGAATGCAGGAGCTCACGCCCCACCCCCACCCGTCCCCGGGATTTCAAGCTCGGTGTAAGGCGATTTTGCCTTCAGTATAACAGGTAAAATGTTTAGGATCCAGGGGTCTGGAAGGAGGGATTCAACAGACAAGGGACAGGACAAGCGACACGGGTAGGGAGTGGTGGGTGTCACAGTCTGACCGACACTTTTGTTTCGAGACAGTGAAGGAACGCTGGTCAGGAAATGAATGAAAATCTCTCAAGCTGAAGTTGGGTGGGAGAGGGAAAAGTCAAATACCCCGATCCAGATACACAGCCCACCCTATCCCAAATGAGAGATCTGATTCAGCTGGACCAGCTGGTCAATGAAGAGGCCAAGAAACCCCCCTCATAAAACCAAACAAGAAAAAAAAAAAAAAAAAAAGGCAAGAACACACACCCAAACCCAAACCCTTCAACCCCCAAACGAGAACAGAAACAAAATGAGCTACCTAAAGGTGATGACAGACCCGTCATTTTAGCTTATGCGGTTGGTTGACTGTGAGGTGGGAGCACGTGTGGCCCCAGCACATGCTTCTGTGAGTGAAAATGAGTTTCCACGTGTGTTGCAGCTGCCAAATTTTGTAGACGAGAGTCAGTTTCTGACATCATTCCTTTCCCAGTAGCTTCTGGTGGACGTGTCACCTTGGTTTTTAACATCTTTTCAGTGTGGGTTTATATATATATATATATATATATATATATATATATAAAATATAATATATATTTATATAATGTATCAAAGCTTATGAGTATAGGTTAAAAAAATATTCAACAGCTTAGTGAACTCTGCGATCCGGCTCCCTAAATATCCGGGTAAAACTCTGACCCGTGGTCCACGGTCTGAAGCACTGGCTTCTGTTCCAGCGCAGACATCCTGCTGAGGACCTCGGCCGACAGTGTGTAACTGTTGCCAGACTTCTCCTCGAACCAGCTGTCCAGGGCTCGCTTGGCATCAAAGTTGGCGATCGGAGGGCCGTTGACAGCGATGGTCAACAAGTCGCTGAGCTGCTCCAGGGTCAGGCGGGAGCGGTGGTTTTTGCGGACTCGCTGCAGGGCGTTTCGGCCTTTCTCGCAGCAAGCGGTGGAGGTCGGGAGGACTTTGATGACCTGGATGATCTTGTTCAAGAGTGGAAACCTCTGCTTGTATTTGCAAATGTGGCCGATCAGGTCCTTGAAGCCGTTTTTGGTGTAGTAGTCAGCCTTGAGTTCCCGCCACTCCATCAGCAGACTCCCCCGGGGGTCCAGCCCTTCCCTGCAGACATCCCGGGAAAAGGTGGGGATGGCCTCCAGGTGATCAAAGATCTGCACCATGTCCTCCTTGCCGTAGCTCATAAGCTCCTCGCTGTTCCTGGGCCAGGCGGCCAGGTCAAACACCTGGCAGGCCTTCACGAAGATCCGGCTGCGGGAATCGAACCGCTGAGCCAGGATCACTTGGGTCTTCTGGCAGATCTTCTCCCGGATGGACTGGAACTTGGCTTCGGCCACCCTGAGGTTCTTCACGGAGATCCCGTTGAAGCTCTCCCGGAAGTTCTCCTCGAACTCCTGCAGGTACTCCCCCGGAGAGTCGGCCAGCCGGCTGATCTCCTGGATGGCCTCCTCGAGCTTGTCGTCCACCTGGGACACCAGGAGGTACTCGCCCTGGAAGACGTAGGCCAGGCGTGACAGCACGGCGATCACGTCCAGGAGGAAGTAGACGAGCTTGATGGACTGGTAGTCCATGAGGAACTGCAGCAGGGCCAGCGCGATGGCCGAGGCGTCCGCCCTCTGGGTCTGGCTGCTGACATCCTTGAGGTGGGCCACCACCTCCAGGTAGTCCTTGATGAGGGCATTGAGGACGTTCTGCTCTCCGATGATCCACCTCACAGCCCGGACGTCCCCCAGGAACTCCGTCTCCTCGCAGAGGGTGGACGCCGTGGACCGCAGCTCGCACATGAGGCGTGGCGAGTAACGGTAGAAACTCAGCAGCTGTTTCAGGTTGTTCTCCAGCTCCTCCAGGCAGGGGAGCTCCTTCCCACTGATGGCATCCAGGATCTCCAGGTGGGGCCGGTGCACCATGAAGGGCAGGCACAGCAGCCAGGGCAGCGTCTTGCGGATCGTCATGAACATGCTGGCCCGCAGGCTGGCTGTGACGTTGGCCCCGTCTATGCCCAAGCCAACGGTGGGCTTCTCATCCTGCAGCCGAATGCCCAAGGCGGAAAAGGCCCGGTCAAGCGCCTGCAGGTAGCTCTCTGTGCTGGAGAACCCCAGTTCCTGCAGGGACAGGAACTCCGTGGCCGGGGGCCCGTCGCTGCTGGTGTATTGGACATAGACCGCCACCGTGTCAGCCAGCAGGTCGTCGCTCTGTCCATCCAGGATGATGCTGAGGCACGGTGACTGGCGGATGCGCTCCACCAGGTCTTCGCGCAGCGCCCGGGCGATGTGATGGATGAGGATCTGACAGTCTCCCTCGTTCATGTACTGGTCCACCACCTTGAGCTCGCACTTCCGCAGCAGCTCGGCCAGGGGCCGGAAGTCCAGGTAGGGCCTGCCCTCCAGGGCCAGGTGGTAGGCGGTGTTGAAGAGCAGGGTCATGTTGCGACACATCTCTTCCGTCTTCTCGGGGTGCATGCGGAGCTTGTAGAGCTGCAGGCACTTCTTGTGCAGGTTGCTCTGACTGTGCAGCTTGATGGTGTGAATCTTGAACTGCTTGGAGCCAATGATGAAGGCCGAGGTGCGGGAGGACTGCACCGTGTACTGGCGGCAGACGTGACACCACATCTCGTTGAGGGTCGGGGAGTACCGCAGGAACCAGAATTTCTTCAGCCACTCCTGCTTGAAGCGCCGGATTCGGCGCCCGGTGGCCGACGACATCTTGGAGGGCTCATCGGTGGCCGCCATCATATCGTTGGAGACGGATTCGTCTGCCGAATCGACCTCCTGGTCGTCGTCCTCCATGATGGCAGGGCCGGAGACCATGCTCTCTGAGGCTGGAAGACAAATGGGAAAGAAACAGTTACACCTGCTGGAAAAAACACGGACATTTCCAAAATGAAGGAAATGGGGCCCAAAAGGTAGGTGTCGCATTCTGTGAAACAGGAGCCGATCCCTATGACAGACTGAATCCCAACCTGGAATTCATTTATAAGCACTCCTGTCGTCCATGCATGTCTCACCCTCTCTGTGCATTAGCCCCGGGGGCCACCACGCTCCAGGCTGCCTGCCCTCACCTTCCACGAGTAGGTGCTCAAGGAACTTAAATGTTCTGTATCAACCGAACAGCACAACTAGGAGGGCAGAGCTGCTGGAGCAACAGAGCACATCAGAGGTTCCATAGTGGTACACAGCAAGGACAGGACGTGGGACGCGTCCCACCACCAAGGCGGTCAGGGGAAGGCGCGCTGCCCTCAAATGAAGGGAGTTCGGGCCCCAAGTGATTTCGGGATCAGAATGCAGTGTAGTTAAGATGCGTGCTTTGAAAATCTGAAACACCTCATTCTGAGCTAAGGGGTGCGGTTAAAATAGGAAGTGCTATGTAACTCTCTAACTCAGCTGCAGGTGCGTACTGAGAAAACCTCCTTGTGGTTGAGCATCCCTAAAAGATGCAGGCAGCCAACAGAAAGCAGCAAAGGCAACTAAATGCCCTGTATCCCCGTCGGTGAGGCCGGGGGCTCTCCCCCACGGGACAGCCTGCCTGAGACTGGGAGAGAGAAAGATTGGGTTTAGAAGTTGGGCTTTGGGGTAAGACACTGGAGAAAGGCAACGGATTAAGAACACAGCACACACCCCTCCTGCAGCAGAACTTCCTTTATTGACGAGGAGGATACAAGGGCAAGACCCAAAGCCCCCACCGGAGCTGTAAGGCAGCCTGTCGGAGGCACCCGAGGGCGTGCGCTGTGGCCGGTACCCATCTCCGAGCTCCACGCCCCAGGTCTCCCCAAAGTTGGCTCCCCTGGGGAGCACCAGGCCCCCCTCCACACTGCCCACCGCGTGCTCTTCCCTCTGACAACAGTCTCATCCACACCAACTTACCTGCGGGGTCTGAGAATTCAGGGAGCTCCAGTACCTGTGCTGGCAAGGTGGGGGGCTCAGGAAGCGTGCCAGACTTTAGCATGTCTAGTTCGGCCTGGAGTTCCCGGACCTTCTTCTTTAGGCGAATACAGTTAGGGCAAAAGGAGGTGGTGGGCAGCTCGTGAGGGTCGGATGCAAGGGAGGCCTCGGCGGGACTGTCGGCCTTGAACGACGAAGGCTCCTCCTCTTCATCCTCCAGTGGGCCTGCCTCCTTGGAAACCCCTTGGGGGATCTTCCAGTCTCCTTCTCCCTGGGTCCGGGTGACATTCTGCACTCCATGTGACACAGTCATTGCACACTGACTGTAGGCATCGTTCTGGTACTTGGGGACCTTCCTGATGACCAGCGAGGTGCTCAGTGCCAGCTGGTGGGCTTCTACCTTTGCAGATTCCAGTGAGGCCTCCAACACATCCTTGAAAATGAGGTCGATTTTCTTCTTCTTGGCCTGGGGGTGCACGTCCCCCTCGTCAAAGCCACGCTTGTAGGGACTTTTGCCCTGTCTCAACACGGGGAGCTGCAGGGGACCCCTCAGGTCTTCTGGGTTATCCAGAGCCTGCTCAGACTTCTCCCTCTGCAACTTCTTCTCTCCTAGGAAGGAAAACCAGGGTGTGAGGAAGTGGGGAAAAGCCCCAAAGAGGAGAAAACAACAGAAAATGAAGCGCTCCTCTCAGGAAGTCGCTTGACACATCCCTCTGGGTCTGGCCTAATGGAGCAGGTGTGGCAAAAAGGGAGGTGGATTACTCAATGGATCACGGGGTCTAGAGTCAAAGGACCCGAAAAAGTGGGAAGAACTCTTTTTAAAGAGTCTGTTTCCATGGAGCTTTATGTGTAGAAGCTCTATGTTTATAAGTTGAGCAAACGCTATAGGGGCAGGGAGTTGGAAGTTAAGGAACTTGCCATCCTGTCATCCTAGAAGATGATATCCCACGTGATTAGCCGGGTGGGTGGTACCATAGCTCAGCTAAGTGCATGTGGAGTCCCCACCCCTCCAGGCTGCTCCTCCAGTCCCAGCAATCGGAAGATGGCTGCTTCGACTTGGTAAAAGGTACACACGAAACACTGAGGCCCACTCCTTCCTCCTCCCTGACTCTTGGGAGACAGCCCTGTTAGGGCAAAGTCTGCCTTATAGCAACTGTCCTTTCTAATTCTCCCAGGAACCGGAAGCCTTGGATTATGTGAGGAAGCACGGCCTGAACCTCTGTGGCTCTCACAGATGATCGAGGCAGGAAGAAAAGGGAAGTCGGGCATACCAACAGCGGCTGTGAGCTCCAAGATGGCAGCCCCCCAGCACGATAAAGCGCAACACGCCCACGCGGACCCAACACACGCTCAAACTACAGTAGCTGTGTGTCCTTACCTGACAATTCTAAGGACATTTCCTTTTCTATTTCTATCATGTAAATGACGTCAAAGACCTTGGTGAACACCCCAGCAATATATTATGTTAGCCTGATTTTTCAAAATGGCCAACACAGTTGCATAAATTGCTATAGATGTATGGATGCTGCCTGGGGCGACAGATGCTAAGAGGGACCCTCAGAAGGTCCTGACAGCCGTCTATGGAGCTAGAGCTCTCAAAGGCTTCCTAGACCAGGGGCGGGGCCCTGGGAGATGTGACTCTGACCAACGTCTTGACCTGAATATATGTTGTAATTAGGCTTCTGAGAGCTGCGTTTGCTCAAGGCCTCCGAGTGAAGGCCAAGGGCTCTCCATGTGCAATCCAGACGTTCCATGCTGTGACCAAGCCTTGGCATCCCACAGCTGGCATGGGGTGATGTACCCTGGCCCGTGTATGACTCCAGGTTTCCCACAGGTCACAGCACAGAAGGGAGCAGCCTATTCAGGATGATCCTTTTCTGTCCTCACATGAACACCTAAGGAATGACCTTATCTCCTGAAGGCTCCAAGGCTCCTGAAACTCAGGCGGCTCCCCGCAGCCTTGTTTCTATAACATCTGAGGGTGGAGATGAAGAGAACTTTTCAAAAATGCAACTTGTTCGCCTTACAGATCAGACACTTGCCCATCAGAATCTCTGAAAGTCAAAGGCCACCCTTTCACTTTCTCATGGACCAATCAGGCAGCAAATAGCTGAGGATCTCAGGAGGTCCAGGATACGCATCACCGGGGATTCCTCATGCATCTCTACGCAAGGACAAGGTTATTCAAATTTCCTAGTATGAGCAGGCGATTTCTTTGGGCTCAAGGCTCCCGGAAAAATCTATGGGTCAAAAAAAATCTTTAAGCATTATGAAATTGATTCTAAAGCCTCCATAAAACATGAGGGAAACACCACAAAGAAAATCAATGACCCAAAGTAGACAAAAAACATAAACTCTTTGAATACATGTATTAGATGCATCCTATTCTTAAAAGATAACCACAGAGGAATAATTTATACTCTTCAGGAAGCAGTTCTGGGCTCCAACTAATGTCTCTACTTAATAAGAGCTAATAAGTCACGCTCTGGACTTCACCAAGGCTCCAGCCTCCAATTCCAAAGAAGCCTCCTCCCATGTAAGACCCTGAGTGGTTGAGCGTGGGGAATGCCCCCTACAGAGCAGAACTGGCACACAGATCTAAGACACCACTAACCGTATCAGAGTCTGCCAAAGCTACAGGCTACAGGGACACACGTCTAAAGGCCACTGAGCTCCACGGCTGCTTCCCAAGGGCTTTACGGCCAAGTCCACCCTCTGCTCTGGCCCTGCCCCATGGGTGGCTTCCAGTTTCCTTCGTGTTTCCTACTTCTCAGCCTGGCCAGGAATAGACACTCCTTCCTCCTGTATCTTCACACATCTTGGTTTATCTCATTTCAAGTCTGTCTGCCACGCTCCTTTGAACCACTCCTGAAAGCTGATGCCCTTCTCTGAGCGCTCCCCTTGGGTCTCAGGGCTCTCTGAGGATGAAGCAGCTTGAGGTGCTCTGGAGTAGACACGGGGAAAAAAGGACATTACAAATCCAGAAGAATTCAAGAAGATCATGGCCAAGGGATGGAACCCATGTCCTCGGGTATGACTTCTCTTGGTTTTCTCTTCTTCTGGTGATATGATTCTTTTGGAGATTTCTTGGTGGTCTTCATTCATTTCTTCTTCTATCCATTCAACCAAGATTTATGGAGGATGCATCAGACACTTTTTTACATGGCATCTCCAGAGGTCAAGTGGAAGCCACGGCAATCATGTCACAGAAACATGCCTTCCCAAGTATAATCGGCATGTATGCGCCTAACACCCAGCTCCAAAGAAAACAAGAGATGAGGGTATCTATTGGGTCTCCTTTCACTGCTCATCCGATCACCAGATACCTTTTACCAAGTCAGGCAGCAGTTGTGCACTCAATGTCCACAATTCGCTTTGCTCTGTTTTGGTTTTGAAGACAGCTTACTTCCAATGGGTCACTCTTACCCCCTTTTCATCTCTTCCCCTCATGCTCTAAATGAAGCTTTACTTCCAATAAGTAGATTGGTCAGAAACATGATATGGTGGGGCTTGGGTATAGGCTTGGTTCCCGGGACCAGATGGACTCTGGGTCTTTGGATATGTGGTTTTAGTGTAAGGAAGGTCCTGCTGGAAAAAGGACCTTGGGCTCACCCGTTTGCCCTGGCATGGCTGAGGATGGAGTAAAGAGGTAAAGGCCTAGGAGCTGGGGAGTATTTTAAACCACTTTCAAATGACTCATTTAAATGGAGCCTGGATGGATACCCACCCACCAGGCCACCACCCACCTCCCTCCAATCTTCTTCTCCTAACAGAGATTGTTCTTTCACAGCATATCATTAGGACTGCCAGGAATGAGACCAGGAGGAAGCAGGGAAGAAACTAGTTTTGTCTGGGAGGCCTTATAACACTGTAGGTTAGAGCTTAGACCCTGGACTCAGACAGATGTGGGTTAGGAACCTAGCTCCGCCCCTGCTTGCCATGGGATTCTGGGTGAGTCACTGTATTTATCTGATGCTCGGTTTCTACATCTGTAAGGTGGGGATAACAATCCACATGCTATCATTAGTATTAAAAGTTTACAACTGAGGGCTTACGATGGTCAAGACAGACATTGTTCTAAATGCGTTACGTATATTACCCATCTAACGCTCACTGGGCACTTATCGGGCCGGTGCTACTAGGATGATCACATGGGACACCATAGAAAACCTGCTTAGCACGTATGAAGTACTTAGTAAATGTCACCTATTATCGAGCCAGTGGCAGTTCACAACATCCTTCCATCAATTTGAGTCGGGGAAACAGAATCAATTTTGATTAAACTTATATGCTTGGCATTGGAGACTTGTCTCTCTCCCTGATCCTCTGAAACGTCTATAATAGGGCTTCTGACCACGTCTGAGGGAGGAGGACACACCGGATGGCCGCGGTCGGTGCCAGAGCGGCTGCTCCTACCTAGACCATCAGTTCCCCTGAGTCCCTCTGTGTCTCCCCATTGCTGGTGTACTGTATTTCCCATCGGTTTTCCTAGGAAGCTCCTAGAGAAGCATTTCTGGCCTCCCCTGGGGCTTGGCAGTGGGCGTGGCCCTCCCTTGGGTGTGGGCACTCACCTCTGGCCAGGTTGCGGTGGATGGTCTCTTGGGACATGCTGTGCAGGCGCTTCATGTAGTCTTCGCTGTACCAGACCCGCAGCCGCTCCCCGGGCCGGATGTCCCGGCACGTCCGGAAGTAGATGCACTCGCTGTGCTGGAACGCCAGCAGGTTCTGCTCCCTCTCCTCCCGGGAGATGACCACGTACCTGGGGGCGAGGGGGACAGGTAAGAACGCGCGGGCCACTCTTTGGCGAGTGCCTGCAGGTACCAGGCACGGTGCCGGGCAGGTGCCAGTGGCCAGCCGCCTATGAGCGTGTGGGTATCTGCAAAAGTCTACAGAGCAGCTTCCCTGCCGAGGAAAGGCACACCAGCTGGAGCCAGTCCCTTGTCTCACTGTTTTGTGGACTTCAAGCAAGCCTTTGAACCTCTAAGAATCTCTGTCTTCTGGGACTGGAAATGACACCTGCCCTTCCTACCTCCTAGGTTCTGGTAAATACAAGGTTCAATACCAGATATACAGGTGATTGGAAAACTATTCTTCCCTAACTTTTAACCGCAGGCATTCCCAGATACCCGCAGGCCTCTGATGGTGGTAAGGGCGAGATCCTTGAACTGTTCTCAGAATGTCACAAAGCCTAGCAGAAATGACCCATGTGAAAAGGGTGCCCACGAGATCAATTAATAAATGCTGAAGATCAAAATCTTTAAAAATAGAGGGTCCAGTGGGGACAGGGGAGGTAGGGAAAGGCAAGGAAATGTGAGAAACCACAGGTTAATCCAAGTCGTTTGAAGGTAAGGAAACTGAAGCTCAGAGAGGCTAAGTGACTTGCCTAAGGTCACGCAGCTAATAAATGGGAGATTGAGCATTGAGGTCCATGCTTTTCTCACTAGAACTCACGGCTCCTATGTGGGCATGTAAAGCACCAACTCAGCAATGCCCAGATAACCTTTAAAGTTCTGTCAGACCCTCAGAATCTATGGACCTCACCCATTCTCCCTGAAATGACATTTCCAATATCCAACCTGCCACCTCACTCGCCTCCAAAAGGTGAGATGATGCAATACCTGTAGAGAGGTGGAGATGCACAGATCAAACAGGCAAGAGGAAATTATTTGGAGTTTTAGGGTTCTGTGGTATCCAAGTGCCTAGGAAATTTGTAGTCAAAAACAAACTTCTTTTCCTTATGCTATGATTTGTCTCAAAAGCCAGGGAAGAAATCAAAGACTGTCCGACTGGCACAGCCCAAAGAACTGTACTTGGAGCAGTCCAAGGGAAACAATAATTCACAGAAATAAATCCAAATGGATAATGAACAAAAATGAAAGGATTCAGCATCACTAATAAGAAAAGAGGCACAAAGCAGCACATTGTCTTGTTGGCACAGAGAACTTTTTTACATTGTAAGCTCTGTATTGGTAAAGGTGGCAAGACTAGGGTCTCCCATACTAATGGTGGAGAATAAGCTGGCACGACACTTTGGGAAACGACTTGGCAACATGGACTCGAACAAGTATTTGTTCATTCACGTTCACAGCAGCATTATTCACAATAGTCAAAGGTGGAAGCAACCCAAGTGTCAACTGATGGATGAATGGATAAATAAGATGTGGTATATACACCCAATGGGATATTAGTCAGCCATAAATAGAAAGGAAACTCTGACCCACGCTACAACATGAATGATCCTTGACGACACATACTAAGTGAAATAAGCCAGTCATAAAACAACAAATACTACAGGATTCCACTTATATGAGTAGTCAAATTCACAGAGACAGAAAGTAGGATGGTGGTTGCCAGGGGATGGGGGAGGGGGAAATAGGGAGCTAGCGTTGAATGGGTACCGAGCTTCAGTTGGGGAAGATGGAAAGTTATGGAGAGGGATGATGGTGATGGTTGCCCAACAGTGTGAGTGTACTTAATACCACTGAACTTTACACTTAAAAATGGTTCAAATGGTAAATTTTATTTCATTTGGGTTTTCCCACAATATTTGTAGAATTTAAAAAAGAACACCAAAACGTTAAGGTGTGGAACAAGAATGCAAAATGCATACCGCCACGCTGACTGTTCCACTGTTTGTAATGGAGCAAAAGCTAGAACATCTAAACTTCTGATACTAGAGAAACAACTGAATAAACCATGGTATATTTGTACAATGGAATGTTACTCATCTACAGAAAAATGTTTTCATAGAATCTTTCATGACATGGAAAAATGGTCCTGATATAAGGCAGAGTGGGAACAATAGGACTCAAAGCTATTTATATTATGGTTCTAATCATGCTTTACAAACAAGCCTGGGTAAACTGCTTGAAGGAAATACACCACTGTTTTAACAGTGATTATCCATTATACACGGTTCTACTTCTTTGTAATTTTCTCTACTTTCCAAGTCTTCCTCAATAAGCAGTTATTACTGTTACTCCCTCTCCCCCACCTCCTAAAAAAAGGAAAAGACATACACCAACGCCAATTCCAGTACAGGGTGGCAGTGGTGACGGTCATGGTGGCCAGCAGCATTGGGAATCTACATTTGTGGTACCCCAGGCATAGCGCCCCTCACATACAATCTCAACTCTCCAACTGCAGAAGTCTGCCTTTTCTTCATACGTGAGATTTCTTCTGAATGTGCAAACTATTTTCTAGTCCCCAGTTTAGCAAGAGTCTGGGATTTGACCTAGTGGTGAGCACAGCATGGAACTGAGGTAGATCCAAACTTTCCTATTCCCAGACACAGAAGGCAAACCAACTATTCATGTTTTTTTCTAACAAGAATCACTTAAATCATAGAGCACAAGGAAAGAAGAATACAGTCTTTTCTTTTTTCAGTCTCTAAACAGCCGTCAGGCTCTAAAAGCTAGAATTATTTTCTCTGGCACTCAACTTAAAGAGAAAAAAGGTAGATGAGAAACACGTAACTATCAGGGATTTATTCCAAAGAGCAACTTGGTGAGGACGTCAGAAGGTTTAGAAAGATTCAAGTCAATTTCCCCTTCCAACTTCTGGTGTTTTTCTACCCAACAAGAATCAGTATTTAGGAATAGAGGTCCTCCTGTAGAGCACAGGGAACTATATTCAATAACCTGTGATAAACAGTAATGGAAAAGAATATGAAAAAGAATGTATATATGTATAACTGAATCACTTTTGCTGTACAGCAGAAATGAACACAACACTACAAATCAACTAGACTTCAATAAAATTTTTAAAAATACTTAGGAAGAGAGCTCCAGATCTTTGTATGGATCACGAAGTATCTTCAAAGATCAAAATTGGTTCAGCATCCAGTTGTATTTGGTTGTTCTGAAAGTTGGCATTTGAAATAAGATATATATGGCAACTCTCAGTGAATCGTAACAATCCATTCCCCCCGAGAAGATGTTTATGCTGTATCATTTTTGAGGTAAAGCTAAATGGAGCCAGCTAAGTCCCAACACCAATGACTTCTAGCCAGGTCTCCCCATTGTAAGTATTTTGCAGTAACACCCAATGGCTTGATCCACTCCCAGAATCCTGCCCCCACACAACAATCCCTGTATGAGGAGGCATGCCTGTCCCATTACACGGCTGCGGGTGAACAAGAGCCCTTCCTGGAACAGAAGGCTTCCAGGGAGTGAAAAATCTTTCTGTTTGAAGTAGTTTCCAGGTCACTACTTCATTGGAGGGAAGGCACAGAGTATGTCAGAAGGGGGATGGAAAATGCATAGCACGGGCTGATCTGTAAACACTAGTGCTTATTTGATAGCTTTTCAAATCAGACCCTTTGAAGCAATCAAGGGGGTGGGCGGGTAGTGGTGGTGGAGGGGTGGTTCTGGACTGAAACTTGCATGATGATAATGGATTGTTTTTATTCCAAACTCTGCTGACTTTGGGTATTGGCTAGATAAGCACGAAGACGACACTTTTCAGACCTCACCCACTGTGTCTTATCCAGTGCACCATATTTTCTAGCTGGGTCAGGAAATGACTACCAGTTCCAACTCAAGAGAGGAAAATAACCCAAGGGGCGTCCATGTTGTTGGAAGGGACAGACAAAGGCCGGGCTCAGACACTCACTCAGTGGCTATGCCTCCGATGGAAAGGAAGCTGCCCCAGTCACTGAGGCAGAGATGAGGAAAGACTGACCAAGAAGAGGCTGGGCTCTGTATTCTCACACGCATTGAGGTCTCTGGGCTGGGAAGGTCTTTGGGTCATGCATCCACCCACTAGATGGTCACCCGGACTCTAACAGAACACCACACAGCCAGCCCTTGGCATGGCTGGAAGCCTCAGACTCTTAGTGGGGGATGTCCCCATCTTAAGCTGAAATTGGCTGCCCATTCATTTCCATCCACCGGCTCCAGTTTCACCTTCCTGTTTGACGTGCTAGCCCCACAATCCCCACTGAAGCCAAGAAAAAGAAACTGAAATCTTTTCCACCGGAAGTTGACAAGTCTCTTCATCTCTCTGTCCCCTTTGCTTTCAACTTGGCCCCTTTCCCTCCCCAGGACCAGAGGGAGAGGCCAGCCAGTCACTGCTTAGTACCCTGACCTTGGTGGGAAAGACCCTAGGCCCGGTTTCACAGAACCTCTGTATCTCCTGGAGATCGGAAAATCTTGATTTCCATGACCATGCTTTTTGGTCAAGAATGGCAGAGGTTAAAGCAGGCTGGAATCTTCCAGAAAGCGGATGGATCCCTGGTCAGGACATGGGTATTTCCTGCCTGGGAGAACCTCTCCCTGTGACTGGAAGCAAGCCAGGGCAATGCACGGATCAGGGGGTCCCTTTCCCGCTGAGGAGACTCCCAAGGGGAGCCAGAGGAAGCCATTTCAATTACTTTGAGAAGCCTCAACTCTAGGTGGGCAGGGCCTTACCTGTGACAGTCAGATACCCAGATCAGTGGGGAGGTGACCAAAAAAAAAGTGAGTGCCTCAGGGTGGTCCCTGAAGTACCCTGGCAAGTGGATAGCCCCTGACCCTTCTGGAGTCTCCTGCCAGAAATGGTGGGGTTTTTCCCCAGGACCCCTGACATACCTTTAGGGAAAAAAAGGTAGAATTCATTGAGCAACATCTCACTGTCGATTTGCAGAGAAATTAAATACAGTGAAACGGTTTCATATGTGGATGCTTTGTCCACCTCGGCCCATCAATTCCTTTCCTTTCCTTTCCTCTAAGGGTGCTGAACACAGGGCATCTGAGAGCGGATGAGATCTGGGAAGTGCCAGGGGCACTTGAGTCTCCCTCACCAACACCCTTTTCCTCGGTCATCTAACCCCTGCTTTGGGGGCCTCGAGGTTTCCACAGGAAGCGAAGAAAGAGAATATACACCAAAGAAAGATCCTGGAGACCGGGTGTGTTCCAAGTGTGAGATCAATTTCTTTTTATTGCCATCTTAACAAAAATACTTGGGAAGGCAATCTTTGATTCCAGCATCGGAGGGCAGGGCAATGCCAGGCAATAGTCAAGCCATCGGGCTGTCGGACAGGGGGAGCAGGAACCCCCAGAGAACCACAGACTGGGAGAAGGAGCCCAGGACACAGGGACGTTGCAGTTGCCCTCCATTCTCCCGCCACGGGGCTAAGCTTGGGCTGGGGTGAGAAGCAGGACTCCAGGAATGGCGGCAGCAGGCCCTGGGCATAGCAGTCCTCCCAGCCCCCACCCAACTATGGCTCTAGGGGGCAGGTGTGGCAGGATGGAGGGTTGGGATATGAGTCAGCCTCAGGCCAGGGAGCAAAGAGGACACACAGCTGAGCTGCACCCACGTCAGAGCTGAGCTTGCATCCGCCACTCCCCGCCTCCCGCCCTAACTCTAAGAACCGGGCTCTCTCCCCACACTCCAAACCCAAACACGAAGCTTCGAGATGTGTGTAGCTAATGCATACGCAGCCCAAGCAAGCAGAGGCAAGGCATGCTGGGACCTGGAACGGGACAGGAGCCCTGCTGGGCTCGCGAGGGGCCAGAGGAGGGGTCGCCTTCTGGATCCCGAGACCTAGGCCCTACTTCTCCCCAGCCACTGGCTGCCAGCCTTCGTGCCGGGGCGGGGTGGGGTGGACTCGCACCCTGAACGCTGCTGTTGCCTCCCACTGAAACCCCGAAGAGCTTGGCAGGGGCAGGAGCAAGCCCCCTCCCAAGTCCCACGTCTGGTCTCTGACAGGGGAGCTGGAAAAGTCCACAGACCTGGCTTCCAGTCCTGGCCCCGCGACCGGCCGGCTGCTGTTTCATTTGTGCGCAACACAGATGCTAACGGCAGTACAGCTGGTCACAGCACCCACGTGGCTGCCTCTCCCACTGTGCCGACGACCCACTGAGATCACACGTCTGCGAGCGCAGCGAGAAACGTAAAGTGCTCTAAGAATGCCACGTAGTCTTCCCCTTCCTCCGACGTCACCCCGCTCCACAAAAGGCAAGCATGGCAGCTGAGCACACGAGCGAGGGCAAGCGGAAGGCCAAGGCTGGGGCGCCACCCACCGGGGCTCAGAGCCCTGGGGGAGGGGAGGACAGACCCCTCCCGGAAGGGCTGAGCTCTGCTTGCCCATTCTCGGGCCTCACCCTCCTCGAAAGCAGCAGCCTCAGGGCCGGGGAGGCTGATGCGGCAGCCCTGAGGACGGACAGCGGGATTCCGTTCAGATGCCCCCCACTCTCGCTCCCCCTTTCCCTGCCAGGCCTGCTGCTGTGGGGTGCAGACCAAGAGGAGGCCGACCCTCCAGGCCAAGCAAGCATCAGGCAGGTAGCTTCTCCTGCATCTTGAGCACCTGCCACAGATGAGGGAGGAGGGCTGAGCCCAGGGCAGCCAACCTGTGCGCAGCGAGGAGACGACAGTCCCCCCAACACCCTACAAGGGTCTTCGATCTTGGACACAAGAGACTGGCCCCTGTCTCAAGGCCAGACACCCCTCCTCCATCTCTCTTCCTCCCAGCGCAGACTGGCCAGCTTAGAAACTGTGCTTTCTCTTCCGAGACCTGGTAGTCCGTGCGTGGGCCGGCGCTGGGGGTGCCTCTGGGGGCTCCGCTGGGGGAGCCTCGGCCCGGGGGGTGGAGCCTGCGGGCGCTGCCCCGTCGGGCCCCTGCTGAGATGCCTGGACCCCATCCCGGATCTCTGTCAGCGTCTGGCACATCTGGCTGACACGGCTGGTCAGCTCGGCCATGGCCTGGCCGATGGCCTGCATGCCGCTTGCCATGTCCCGGTGCACGGTCACCAGCTCCTGGCAGAACTGCCGAAACACCTCAGTCTGCTGGGCGTGGGTGTGGAACAGCTGCCAGTCTAGGCCTGTGCTGGGTGGGCCGGGGTGCGGCCGAGGGGCCCTGCAGGCGGCCTGGGCCTGAGGCGAGGGCCGGGGCAGGGCCTCGGGCTTGGGGCCCACTGTCTCGGACTGGTCAGAGGAGGAAGAAGAGAGGAGCAGGGCGGGCCTGGCCAGGCAGGCCTCTTCTTCTGGCGACGGCTGCAGGGGCCCCCGGAGGGGCTGCCTCGAGGGCCCGGGCGTCTCCTCATCTTCATCATCTTGGGGGACAAAAAAACAAAGAAGGGCGATTGATTACAACTGCGAGAAAGAAGGCAGCCCTGGGCTCGGACGCACCCCCCAAAGTTACCTAGCCTCCCCCCACCCTGCTACCCTTCAGCTTCGTTCGGCACCTGCCTCCCCTCACTCGTAGAGAAGCACCTGCTCCCTAGATCCCTGAGGTGCTTGGGCCAGGCACGCCTGGGGAGACAGGTGAGCATGAACAGTGCCCAGGTCCCCAGGTCCCCTTCCTTGTACAGGAACAGCGACTTTCTAGTGGGACCCCAGCCCCAGGGATGGCACGTCGACCCAAGGGCTCACTTCCTCTCTCTGCGGCTCAGTTTCTGCAAAGCAAAGGTAACAACTGCTCTACCTACCTCCCCGACCACTTGCCCACCTAGCAGGTTGTTAAGACTACACAGGAGGACAGACAGAAAGACACTCTGCGAAGCTCGAAGAGCGACACCTGCCAAAAGGTACTATGATGCTCTTGGCCGCCCTGAGTTCCCGCCTCCATGCGGCCATTTCTGAGCTGCCTGGGGCCACCTTGTGGGCCTGCTGGAATCTGCAGCTTTAGGTCATAGAGGGGGAAGCTGACAGGCTGGAGAAGGGAGGGAAGGGATGGATGGCTCTGGGACAGACAAGCCCAGATGATGCAGAGCAGATCCACCTGGGCGACCAGCCCTGCCGTCCTCTCAGCGCCCCAAGGCAGGCTACCCGAGCAGACACACCCCTTCTACCTGGAGCACCTGACGGCACACAGGGACCATCAGACAGACTGCTACTTGTGACCAGTCGCAGGGAGGGGCCCAGCCCTGCACACGCGGGTCTCGGCGGCTCTCTCGTGAGCTGGTTCCCACAGCAAGAGCGAAAAATATACAGGCTGACCCTCCTGACAGGCACACCTCCCTGCCTGTACCTGGGGGGCTGAATTCAGAACCACCTCAGGGGAGGTGACAGGAAGACAGATTCCCGTTGCCCTGAGCCGCATGCCTCCGAAGGGTCCCGGCATCTCACTTGGGCCAGCACAGTAAGAGAGCCTAGTGCCTCATGACCCCCACTTGGCGGACACCCATTCTGGAAGGGCAGGGTTGAAAGAAGTGGGACGGGCTGCCGTGATGCTACTCCCTCCCTTTCAGGGCCTCATTCTACCCAGCCCCTAGCCAAGTGCCGTAGCAGCTAGGAAAAGGAGGCCTGGACCAGCCTGCGGTGGAGGGGTCCTGGGCCCCCTACCCAGTTCAGGTCACATTTGGTAACCTCATTACCTTTGGTCTCGGGGAGACGGAAGGATGAGCAAGACAGAATTTAAGGAACAGACTTCACTAGATGCTAGCCTTCTCCCTTTTCTCATAATTAGGTAGCATCATCCTGAAACTCCCGGATACACTGATTCAGCAGGAGCTGGCAGACCCAGGTTCAAGTCCTCATTCTGAATCAGGCTCTGAGACCACCTCTGTGTCTGGAGCTTAACTACCTCATCTGGACAACATGGAAGTCGGACCGGATGATCTCCTCCTTCTTTCCTAGTTCTCAGTGTCTGACTCCGAATGGCCACCTGTCAGGAGCCCCGGCCAGACAGGAAATTAGCAAGCTCCCTGCGGCAAGGGGCCTGGGGAGGGGAGGCTGGGTCTTTGTGAACCATCTTCCCGAGGGCTGGTGTTCCTGGAGCCCTGCTGCCCGACTGGTCTCTCACAAGCCAGACAGCCTCCAGCTGGGACCGCGGGCTGCGAGTGGGGGGCAGGTCCGTGCAGAAGCACAACTGAAGGGGATGCAGCCCCAGCAGGGAAGGGCCTCGAGTGCTCCCCCTTCTGGTGAGCCCCGATAAGCACTACAGCCCCAAAGGACGCCCCGTGTAGGCCAGGATATTCCACACCCCCCAACCCCTGGCATCCAAGTTCATTCTGAGACACAGGAAGCAGAGGGGAAAGAGGGAGACGAGTGCCGGGGAGCAGAGGGGTGGAGGGGGCCATGCGGAGGGGACCCAGAGCACAGAGAGAGGGGTCCTAGTGAGAGCCTTGGGGCGGGGGTTTGTGGGGGGGGCGGTGGGCAGAAAGAGGCAGGGTGCAGAGAGAAGAGAAGGCAGCATGGCACCGCGGAGGGGAGTGTGGAAATAACACAGAAATAAAGACACTCGGAATAGACAGACAGAAAGGACTGAGCTTTCGGGGCCTGGGACTTGGCTGGCTTCCTCTCGCGCCCCTCCCCCTCGCCTGCTACACGGGGCTTCCCTGGCTCCTCTCTGTTCCTGGAACGTGCCAAGCGCCTTCCTGATGCAGGGCCTCGGGGCCTCGTACATGCTGTTCTGCCTGCGAGGCCCTCCCCTCCCCTGCGCTGCGCCCCACGGCCCACGCGTACCGGCAGGCTTAACTCTTCCTCACCCTTGGTCTCAGTTCAACTGTCATTCCCGGGAGCCTTCCCCAGCCTCGGTGGATGGCCAGTCCACCACTCCTGTGCTCAGACGGGCCGCTACATAATTTGCAGGGTCGAATGCAACACGAAAATGCGGGCGCCTCGTTCAAAAACTAGTCTGAGTTTCAGGAAGGCAACCGAGGAGCAGTTAGCCCAGCTCCGGCCTTGAGAGCGACGGGTCGCACACCCAAGTAGTCAGCCCTGCTCTCAGGACCTCCTGTATTTGTCCTTCACGCCTTTTTTCAAATTTCCTTGCGCAATTATTTAATTAAAGTGTGTTTATTCTCACGAGTTTAAGGAGCGTCCCAAGAGCAGGGGCAGGGTAGGTTTGTTGTTGTTGTATTTTTTGTTTTTTTTTTTGCGGTACGCGGGCCTCTCACTGCTGTGGCCTCTCCCGTTGCGGAGCACAGGCTCCGGACACGCAGGCCCAGCGGCCATGGCTCACGGGCCCAGCCGCTCCGCGGCATGTGGGATCTTCCCGGACCAGGGCACGAACCCATGTCCCCTGCATCGGCAGGCAGACTCTCAACCACTGCGCCACCAGGGAAGCCCTAGGGTAGGTTTTATGCCCATCTCTGTCTTCCCAGCTCCCAGCGCAACTCCTGGCACGGTGTTCAGGAAATATTCTCGAATGAGTGAAGGGAAAGAAGTAGAGAGGACAGAAGTGGGGGAGGGAGGGAAGGACGGAAAGACTGGGCGAGGCAGAGGGACAGGAGAAAGAAGGCGGGTGCAGGGGACTCCGCCAGGAGTGGGTGGGGAACAGGCAGGGGGAGCCCAGGGAGGGGAAGCGGGCGGTACTCACAGCTGGTCGAAGGGCTGTCGGTGCCATCCAGTTCCACCCTGGGGAAGCCGTGCCCGGACCGGGCTGTGAGCAGCGCTGACTCGATGGCCCTCTCGTGGGCAGTGAGCACGATGGCGGGGGCCCGGCCCCCGGCCCCTGGGCCCGACAGGGACTTCTGCATGAAGGCCAGCTTGTCCTTGGTCCTCCGTTTCATGTCATCCCATCTGTGCTTAATGTCCTTGACGGAGCGGGGGACCTGGCTGACGGAGGTGATTTTCCGAGCTATGCCTTCCCAAATCTTGTCCCTGTCGGCATGGGACAGCCGCATGGTCTCCCTCCCAAAGAGAACCGCTTCGTGGTGGGTCACCTCCGTGACCAGAATGTCCAGCTCCTCCTTGGAGAACTTGGGCTTCCTCTTACGCTCAGCCAGGGGCACCACGTTCCTTGGGTTGAATATCCCACAAAGCACAATTGGGTAAATGACCGTCAGCGCGGCAGGGCCTCCTCCTTCCTAACTGCCGGCCCCCAGCCGGGGAGCCAGGAGGCGCCTGGGCGCCCGCGCCCGCTCACCACCACCACACCCTCTTCCTAGCGACAGGCCCCTTCCACTGCTCCTTGGAGGGCAGGAGGAGACGCGGCGTACTCGATGGGAGTGCTGGACGGAGCCGGACGCCTTCAGTTTCGGGCCCTGCCTCGCCTCTGACTAGCTGTGAGAGCCATGGCCGCTCAGCAGCCTCTCCTGGTCCCACTCACTCCATCCGGAACCCGAGTAACAACTGCACCAACCTAGGGGCTTGTCACTAAGGAGGCAAAAGCACAGCGATGTGAAAGAGCTTTAAAGCCCTGAACGGGAATAAAGGATCCTTATTGGGGTTAGGGTGAGGCCATCGCCTCTACAAAGCGATCTTTACCTAGGGCCATAGACCCCGGTGGCTTGGAGGAAGACCTTTACACAGTGACACTATTTACAGTGGGCTTCCATGGGGTGTGGCCTCGCTGGTGATGCCCATGATTAGGGCGTGGCCACAGAAAGCCTGTTCTGTCCTGCGGCTCTTCCCCTTCCCAGTCTCCCCAGTCCCCACCTCTGGGTGTGTACAGGCTCCCCTCCCACTGGAGTGCTGGCTGGCAGCAGCTCCTTTGGGGGCGGGCTGCTGTGCTTTTTAGCAGCTCATGGGTAGAATGTGAGGACCCCATGAGCACCCATCGGGAGACAGGTTCCACTTTGATGGAGACCAGGAATGACCTCGGCTTCCATCTGCACAGAGCAGCCAGGGGCCCCGGGCATGGGCACAGCGCAGCCCTGACCCCTCTGGCCTGGCACCTACTCTGGCTCTGCAGCTCCGTATCTCCACAGTGTGGTTCTGTCCACTCTTTAACTCATGCCCAAGGTCCCAAAGATCCATCCAAGAGAAGAACCTAGGATATGGAGGGAACCTGGTTCACTCCTCTGGCAGGTGCCGAAGCCACAGCAAGACACAAGGGCACAGAGATCCTTCAGCCTTCACCTCCCCCCAAGAATATCACAGCCCAGGAGGCAGGAGTAGGAGTCCGAGACTTTGTCACCTGGCCAAGACAGTGGCAGGGCCCGGGGCTGGGGCCTGGGCCTTGCACTCAGACAGACTTTGGATGAGAGGCTGAGTCTCCTGTGCAAACCCCATTTCCCCCAGTACCACCTCCAAGACCTGCCAGGAAGAGTTCATTCAGGGCTTCCTAATCTCACCATGTGGGATCAGGAAATGCTTTGTTGGTGGGGGAGGGGGCATCCTGGACAATGCAGGATCTTCATCGGCATCCTTGGCTTCTGCTCGACAGAAACCAGAAGCATCTACCTGCAGAGGCGTGACAACCAAAAATGTCTCAAGGCGCTGCCAAATGCCTCCCGGGGACAGAAGAGCCTGTGGCTGTTGGCCACTGATTTCATGAAGGCAGAGCACCCGCGCTCATCACGCGGGTGCCCGTTCTCCTCCTGGCCTACCGCTTCGGGTTTGAGGAGGTTAACCAGCTCCATTCGATCATCCCCAAGAGCCTGCGCGGTGACAGTGCTAGTGAAAGCGTCTGAAAATTAGGAGGAGCTGTACCGATGGAAGCCATACCTGAAGGGGGAAGGAGGGTTCCCAGGATGAACTGGCTCTCCCCTCACCCAACTACCACCAGAAGGCCATCTCCCCGGCAACAAAGCGCACACCCAAACCCAACCTACTCCCTGAATCTCTAATGAGATGAGGGCCCACCATCTGTGACAACCCTGGCGCCACCTTGGATCAGAATGGGTCTCGGAGCAGGAACAGGATCGATCCCAGGCCAGCAAGATAGCAGTAGCGGAACCCACCCCACACAAGGCCCAGGAAGCCATGCTGTGCCTGGTCCCTTGTGTACAAGCAGAAAGAACGCCGGCCTAGACGTTCAGAGATGTTCTGCCACTGACTGCATGATCTGCTCTGTTCTGCAAGACCCTGCCCTGCTCTGGGCCTCAGCTCAGCACTGTAGCACGGAGACCAGAACAGAGCAGCGGTTCTCAACACCAGCGGCGCGCCAGAATCACTCCGGAGAGCTTTACCAATTACCGACGTCCTGGGCTCAGCCCCAGCCCGATGAAGTCAGAATCGCTGGGTGCTAGATGTCCACTCAGTTCGTACAGATGACGAATCCCCTTCTTGGCGGTTACAGTAAAGCCTTGCCCCGGCCAAAGCTTCAGTGCAGGAAGGTCTGACCCAGACTTCACTCAAACACACTATCCTTTGCTTGCCTAGAGCCAGACCAGAGCTACAGCCAGGGGTCTGGGCCGCGCAGCCCATCTGACGACCTGCCGGACACCTGGCCCCCACTTCCCACTTCTGGGTCTTTGCTCACAATGTCCTCAAATGAAACCCCAGCCCCTCTGAAGGCCCAGCTCAAAGGCCCTCCCCACCCCTGCTTTCATCTGAGCCCTCCCAGCGCATTGTCCGTGCCTCCATCAAACAGCCTTATTAGAAAAAGCAATTTCCACGGCGGACGGTGTGAGTCCTGGGAGGGCCAGGGGGGCAGGGCTGGGCCCATCCATCTAGGGCACCCAGTACAGGCTCTGACTCGCCACAGGTGCTCAGGAATGGGTGGTGAGTTGCATGTGCTAAGCTGACCTGCACCCGGCGGTCGGGGAGAAGAAGAGAGCAGAGGTGCCCATCCACCTTCCTGGAGCCACTTTCAGGGCCTGGCTGACCTGATGCTGTGAAAGGGGGCTGAGGAGTGGGTGCCTGTCCCCACAGCACAAGGCTGGGGCCCGCCTGCCCCTCGGTGCCTCTGCTTCTGCACCTGTTAAATGACGATGAGGGCAGTGGCCCCGACAAATAAGAGGGTGAATCCTTAAGTGCCCCGGACAGTGCAAGCTGCAGCCCACACATCAGCGGGCCTCGGGTGGGAGCCCATGTGGGCAGTGGGGCACTGGGGAAGGGGACTGGAGAGCTTACCACGGCCTCCCCACCTCAAACCAATTTCTCCTCATTTGCTTGGCACGTCTCAGGGTTTATTTAAATCCAGCAATCTCCCTCTTAGCGAGGCCCTAACTGCCCTCCCTCCAAGCACAATCTCTCCTCGACCTCCCAGCCCCCAGCCCCCAGCCCCACGGGGCACAGGACTGCACAAACACCGACAGTGGGCCTGATCCACGGCGCGGTTCTGCCCCTGGGTCCAGCCCTCTGAGGCCTCCCTTCCCTCCCAACCCAGCTCCTAACCCCCGTCACAGCTCCTGAATCCCAGAGAGAGGCCACCAAGGAGATGATGAGGCAAGCCCGACCTCCCACACTGCTGGCTGACCCCACCAGGCAGGGCCCCCCAGCACACCACACAGGCCAGCAGCACAGAACCCAAAGGAGTGCCCTCGGTCCCGAGCTCAGCTCGGCCGCCTCTGGGTGACCCTGGACCAGTCCCCTGCTCTCTCTGGCTGGCCGTGAAGGATTCTTCTGGCACAAACTTCTGTCCCAAGCAATGGACACAACCAGTCTAGCAATCGAAAACTGAGCTAGAGACTGTGCCCTTTTCTCTGGGGGGCTTTTAAACGATGGCTGGGGGCTGCACTGGGATGATTCCTGCACCCCTCCAGCCGGAGTCTGCCTGTGAGAGGTGTCATAGTCCTGTGGCAGGGACACGTTCCCCCCCACCCCTGCCATGGGAATGCTGTCAGGAGCCTGGGGCCTAGGGCCTCCAGAAACACTGACAAGGGTGTCCCAGTAAATGACTGGTCTGGCCACAGGCCTCCTCCACAGCCCCCTGAGAGAGCCTGTGGGAGCTGGAGGGTTGGTCCCCCAGAGCTAGACACGTCCCTGCAAAGAGCAGTCCCGGGGCCTCAGGGACCTCTACCACTGGAGACCCTAAAGGCCCAACATGCTCCCTTGGCCTCCTTTCCAGAGTTCGGGCAAGGCTCCCGGGAAATCAGCAGACAGCAGGACTCACCTCATCCAGTTGGCTTTAGTCTCATCTGACCCATCAATGGACTTGTAGCGGTTGTTCTTGTCCACAATCTGGAAGACAGAGAGAGAGTCTAGAATGGGCATCCTCGAGGGGGCTCTCGTGTCTCTGGACTCCTCTCCAGACCGGGGCCCAAGGACACCACACAGAACCTTCCCGTGCTCTCCCACTGCAATGCCCCCGCCGCTGCGGGACCGACCCCTGAGCTGCGGCAGGAATCCCATCTCCCACCTCTATCTTGGTGGAATACCCAGCAACATGGCCAACAAGTGGCATTTCCAATAGCATCATGTCGCACCAACAGCTAAATTCAGTCCTTCCCTCTCTCTGTGGTTTCTGTGGGAGACAGAGGCTGGCACTGGGTGACTAGGCATATGTGATTTCGGAGGGCTTCTCCTCTCCCCAGTCTCCAAATGTTCAAGAGCCTCAGGGTTTGCGATGGGCCCCTTCATCTTCTATAAAATTGTCTTTATTTCATCATCACTTTCGCATCAGAGTTCAGCTGGATATGGAATTCTAGACAGATGAACTTTATTTTCTTCCAACAAACAAAGGCTACCAAGAAGGCTGCCACAGGCGCTTAAGCAGCCTGCCGTTAGTCTAGTGTTGTTCTTTCGTGCGTAATCTGTCTATGGTAAATTTTAAGACTTCCCCTGTATTCTTGATTTTCTGCAGTTTCACTATGTGGCTTTGAAATGGAGATTTACTTTTGAAAATTCTCCTCATTACTGGTCAAGCACATTACTTGATAAGGACTTATTTCAATTCTGGGAAATTCTGAGCTATTGTGCTTTTGAGCACAGCTTCTCAGTCATTTTCTCCAGTCTCTTCCAGCAGAATTTCTATTAAACAGATATGGTAGGAGCCCAATCTATTCTCCATGTCTTCAACTGCTCTTTCATAATTTTCCCTCTTTATCTTCCTGGGTGATGCTCTCAGAAAATTTCTCAGAACTCTCTTCCAATTCACTCATTCTCTCTTTGACTTTGTCTGGTCCAGAGTTTATCTGTCTGCTGAGGTTTTTCCTTTCTTTCTGGCCTTCCTTTTTATTTTATTTTTTCCTTCCATTTTAAATGACTACTTTTAATGCAATCAATATTTTTCATTCCCAGGATTTTCAATTGGTTCTTTTTCATACCCATTTTTTCTTATTCTGCCTCTTTTTTGTTTCATAGTGTTGTGTTCCTTCTTCTTCTAACAGCTTTATTGAAGTATAATTAACATATAATATAACATTTGATAAATTTTGACAAATGTATATATCACAGTCAAGATAACAAACATATCCATCACCCCTAAGAACTTCTTCAGGGCCCCTGTAATCCCTCCCTCCTGCTTCTCTCCACATCTCCCTTTCCCAGTCCACAGGCAAATAGTAAGCTACTTTCTGTCACCATAAATTACTTTGCAGTTTTCAAGACTTTACACAAGTAGAATCAAACGGAAGGCATGTCTACCTTCACTCAGCACAATTATTTTGAGATTTGTTCCTACTGATGTGTGTATCAGAGTTTATTCCTCTGTATTGGTGAGTAGTATTCCACTGTTTGGATGTGCCACTATTTTTTTTTTTTTAATCTCCTTATTGATGGACATTTGGGTTGTGTCTAGTTTTTGGCCATTACAAATAAAGCTGCTAAGAGACATCACTAATAAATCTTTGTATAGACACATATGCTTTAATTGCTCTTAGGCAAATAATTAGTAGTGGAATTGCTGGGACACATGGTAAGAATATGTCTAACTTCTAAGAAACTGCTAAACTGTTTTCCAAAGTGTTTGCACCATTTTACATGCCCACCAGCTGTGTGCGGGATTTCCAGTTGACTCACATCCTCACATACTTGGTATGAACAGGCTTTTTCATTTTAGCCATTTTGATGGGTACGAAGCAGTATCTCATTGTGGTTTTAATGTGCATTTCTCTGATGACTAATGATACTGAATATCTTTTTGTGCACTCATTTGTCAGCTGCATTGTCTTCTCTGGTGAAGGGTCTATTCAAATCTTTGGCCCATTTTTTAAATAGTGGGGTTTTTTCTTATTGTTGAGTTTTGGGAGTTTTAAAAAAATATATTTTGGATACAAGTCCTTTATCAGGCATATGTCTTACAAATATTTTCTCCTAGTCTATGGCTTGTTTATTCACTCTTTTGGTGGTGTCTTTCTAAGAGCAGAGGCTTTAAATTCAAACAAACAAATAAAAACTCACTGTCTTTTTCTTCTTAATGGATGTTATCCTTACTTTATTTCTTTGAAGATCCTAAGGCTGTGAGTGTTAATTATCTATTATCCCTTTCATCCACAGTAACAGAACCCCTGGATTATAACCGAATACCTGGCTACCTGTAATAACAGAATACATTTCTTGGCTTCTCCTTTGGCTAAGTTCTGGCCAATAGAATGTAGGTGGAAGTGTCATGTGTCATCTTCCTGAAAACATCTTTAAAATACAGCTGATAGGGCTTCCCTGGTGGCGCAGTGGCTGAGAGTCTGCCTGCCAATGCAGGGGACACGGGTTTGAGCCCTGGTCTGGGAAGATCCCGCATGCCGTGGAGCGACTAGCCCCGTGAGCCACAATTACCGAGCCTGCGCGTCTGGAGCCTGTGCTCCGCAACAAGAGAGGCCGCGATAGTGAGAGGCCCGCGCACCGCAATGAGGAGGGGCCCCCACTTGCCGCAACTAGAGCAAGCCCTCGCACAGAAATGAAGAGCCAACACAGCCATAAATAAATAAATAAATAAATAAAATTTTTTTAAAAAGGCAAAATTCCTTAAAAAAAAATACAGCTGATACATGCGCTTCTACTATCCTGCTGCCTGGAATGCAGATGTAATGGCTGGAGCTCTAGCTATCAACTTGGACTATGAGGCTATAATCCAAGCATTGAGACAGTGATTAGCTGGATCAAGCTTGATTCCTGAGGACTTAATACAGGCTCAGAAGGTATTCACAGAAGAAAACTTAATTCCTGTTTTGCTCGAGCCACTGTTATTTTGAATCTCAGTGACTCACAGTCAAACCTACTCCTGATTCAGATCTTAGTTATTTTAAATTCATTTTCAGAATATGCTACTATTTTTATTTTAATTAGAGTGAATTCATTTGTCATTGTTTTTGAAGGCTGTCTTTGTAACATTAGTTTTCTTCATTAGTTCTGGAGGTTTGGTCCAGAGGCTCATCTTGAGTAGGAGTTTGTCTGCCTACCTCTTGCTTTTTCTCATTTGAAGCAGTCAACCTGGCTCCCCTTTCCACCTCACCTGGGGCACTTCTATTTCATAGTACCCTACAGGAGCTAAAACTGATTGCACTAGACTAGAGCCCTACGGGCCTTTGTTTTCAGTTCTGTGATCACTTCATGTTTCTCTCCTTCTCTCTCTCTCTCATTTTTTTTCTTTTTCTTCTCTTTTTTTTTTTGGCTGGGGCTCAAACTGTGAACCCTCAGTCCATCTGAATTGTAAGCCCTCATGCCCCCTCCACACACATCTTCTTTACCTATACTTTCTCTGGACATTCACATCCATTTCCACACTCTCAATCTGTTCATTACTCACAGATTTTCATCTCAAGCCCCAGGTGTGAATACCTGATTTCCCATGTGACACGCCCCCTTGGATATCTCACTGGCTGCTCAAACTCACCTCAGGCTCCACCCCCAAGCCTGTTCCTCTCATTTTCCCCATCACAGTATTTGAAACCACCATCCACTCAGGTTTCAGAAAGTCATCCCTACCAAACCCCAGTGAATTGTAACACTTGAAATGAATGAACTGTACAGTATGTGAATTATATCTCCACAGAGCTGCTAAAAAAAAAAAAAGGAAAGTCATCCTTCATGCCTCCCTCTTTTTTAAATTTTACTGAAGTATAGTTGATTTACAATGTTGTGTTAGTTTCTGCTGTACAGCAAAGTGATTCAGTTATACATACATATATTCTTTTTCATATTCTTTTCCATTATGGTTTATCACAGGAGACTGAATATAGTTCCCTGTAATATACAGTAGGACCTTGTTGTTTATCCATCCTATATATAATAGTCTGCATCTGCTAATCCCAAACTCCCAATCCTTCCCTCCCCCACCTCCCCTCCCCCTTGGCAACCACAAGTCTGTTCTCTATAGCTGTGAGTCTGTTTTTGTTTTGTAGGTATGTGCGTTTGTGTCGTTTTTTTAGATTCCACATATAAGTGATATCATATGGTATTTGTCTTTCTCTTTCTGACTTACTTTGCTTAGTATCATAATCTCCATCCATTTTGCTGCAAATAGCATTATTTCATTCTTTTTTATGGCTGAGTAATATTCCATTGTGTACATGTACCACATCTTCTCTCTCCATTCATCCGTCGATGAACATTTAGGTTGCTTCCATGTCTTGGCCATTGCAAATAGTGCTGCTGTGAACATAGGGGTCATGCCCCCCTCTCTTGATCCCCACATATCTAATCCCTCAGCAAGTCCTCCAAACCAAATTTCAAAACTGCTCCTGTCTCCACTGCTTCCTGCCATCATCAGCTCTCCTCCAGACAACTACAAGAGGTCCCTACTAACCTCCCTGATGCCATTTTTAACTCTCCACTGATTCTCCTCAAAGCAGCCAGAGGAACCTATTAATGTAAATTAGATCATGTCACCCACCAGCTCCAGAAGGCATACACTGTACTTACAATAAAATTCATACTTAGGTTCACTGCCTTGAAGGCTTGTACGACCTGGTCCCTGCCTACCTCCCAACTTCTCTCAGGCCTCTCTCTCCCCCTTCACTTTTCTGCAGCCACAATGCTGTAAGAGTGAGACTTCACGCTGCCTGCCACCTCTTTTCCCCACTCTTAAAAAAAATGATATTCATGAAATATCTCAAGCATTCAGAAATTATAAAGAGTAATGTAACTGACCACCTTGTACCCATCAGTGAGAGCCAAAAACAATGACCACCAGCCATTTCTGTCCCGGACCTCTGTCTCCTCCTGCTTCAGGAAAATACACAGATGTTGTTGAAGACCATCTCTGCCTCCAATTCATTCTCTTTCCCACCCTCTCTCCGTCCTGAAGCTGGAACGGAACCTTCTCAATTTCACTATACAAGGATTTCTTCTAAAAACAACGTACAGAACCATTTTGCATGTTTGTACAGTTTACAGAAATGACACCCAATTGAAGGTATTATCACTTTGGCAACGTTTTCTAAGTTTCACACGGCTGGTCCCTTCCTATCTTTTGGGTCTCGGCTTCTGTCACTTCCTCAGAAGAAGGTTTTCTTGACCTGAGCCTCAGGTAGGTTCTCCCCTTCCACACCCTGACCTCCACATGCCTCTCTCAGTATTATCTCTATAACACTGTCCTGTTGCTTCCTGTTAGAGACCCAATTGCAGGGTTTATCTACTTGCCAATGTGGTAACTGACTGCCTTCTCTTTAGACCATAAGCTGGTGACGGCCAAGCGCACGGCTATCTGCTCATGACAGTGGCCTGGCCCCGGTTCCTAACACGGGGCACGGCACACGGTAGAATACTGGTTGAATGAATGAAGGATTGGATGAAGAGCCAAAGTATATACTGTTAATACTTGAGTATAAAGGAAATGAGTGGCGTGCTGGAGCTGGCTCGTACTGGCTAACGAGCGCTGAGTGCGCAGTTTTCCAGAATCTCATGAACCAGTTGTGAAACGCAGCCATCATTAAACATTAAATTATATAAACTTACAATTCAATACATTCTGTTTTTACAAAGGTAATCTATACCCAAAGTTTCCTGATTATTTTACTATATTTTACGATATCAATGTTCTCGAGGGTATTGGCATCTACCGTATCCGCATGGTAGAAATACTATAGAATAACTGTCATGATATATCTCTTCCCAGCTACTCATTTAATGCCTTCATGTTGGCAGCTTGAAACCAGCCATGCTGGGAGCCTTGACATCAAGAAAACTGGCACATGTATCCTGCAGTACAACCATCAGGCAGCAGCAGGCTGGTAAATATTTGCTAGCACATCACTCCGTATGTTTGTACGTGCATAGACAGCCTGGGAGATGCGTGTCAAACTCTCACCTCTGGTTACCTCTAGAGGGGAGGGCAGAGGGAAGGAGGATGAAGCTTTTGCTCTGTTTGTCTAGCTACAAGACTATACTGTCTCCGTGGCTTAAAACTCTCAGACAAAAAAAGAGAAAACATGCAGCTCAGGCTTCCCCTCCCCTGGCAATCTCCCCAGATGACACCCCAGTCTACAGGGACCTTCCCCTGGAATCTCAGGGAACCCTGTACTTTATCATAATACTAATCACGCTTCATTATCATTTCCAGGTTGCTCCTTTCTCTCCGCGGGGAAAAGAGAAGCATCTGTAGGTCCCGCAGCCAGTAGCAAGAGCACCTAGTGGGTAGTGAGAGTCACGGAGCCCGAGGAATCGGCCAGAGTCTCAGCGTCACCACTGACAAGCTGAGTGGTCTTGGGCAAGTGACTTCCCTGGTCAGGCTTCAGTTTCCTCCCCTGTAAAAAGGGGTAAAAACCAACCTTGCAGCACTGCCATAATGACTGATTTGGAGGCACTCCATAAGAGGTCTCTATTAGCACTGGGATCGTCATGGTGATTATTAAAGGGACCAAATGTTCGTTATGATTAATTCTGGGTGGTAGGGGTCAACAGTAGTTGTAATCAGACTTTTTGCAGCTTCAGCTGGGCCGAGAGGCCTGAGTGGGAGCCGTGAGGGACACAGGAGCTGCCTAAGGTCTCTGTTGCTGGCTTCAGATCCCCCTAAGATCTCCGGGTTTGCTGAGGGATGTTTCTTGGCTTATCGTCCCTGTCAGTCAGGATTTTCTCCAATCGAGCATTCATTCATTCAGCAAATATCACCAAGGGAGCAGCTACAGTGACAGACTCTGGGGATAAAATGGTGATCTGGGAAGACAATGTCTTTGCTCTCACAAAACTCACAGTCCAGGGGATGCAGAAGAGAGGCCACTGTGCTGTCGCGTGGTCAGCAGTGTGGTGGGGAATTCTGTGGAACACGGGAGCGCAGAGCTGGAGCCCTGTACCTGGTGGTCAGTGGAGGGCTTTCTCAGAGGGTGTGGGATCTAAGCTGCAGTCTTGGAGAAGAAGAGGGCGAGGGGGTTCTAGGTGGAGGAAGCAGGGGCGCGCAGGATCACGGAGGGTATTTAGAGCACATCACATGTTACTCATTAGCCCTGCCATCCGAGTAGACAGCGGGCTGTGGGCCTCAAGTCCTGCGACTGAGATGGTCCACGAAGACCCGGTCAGGGCCAGATGCTCGGGACCAAGCCCAAGAACACTGGTTTCCCAGCATCCTCCTTTGCCTCATCCTTCAAGGTCGATTCCTTGGCCCTTCTGAACCCAGCACTTCCTGGACCAGCCCAGACTCTGAACACTGTGATGTGAGAAGGACTTTGATAACCTGGGCCTGACCAGAGAAGGACGACCTGCATGGTAAGAGGGTCCCTTAGACTGGAGAAGAAGAGGCTAGAGAAAGCAGATCCATCATCAAATGTGGGAAGGACCACAATGTGGGGGAGGGCAGGCAAAACCAGGACCACTTAGAGGACACAGGCCTGAACTCGGCGCGAGGGATATGCATGCAGAACGGTCCTAAGATACATGTTCTAACATGCAGAACCGTCCTGCAATGGAACAAGAAGCCTTGTGAGGTGGTGAGTTTCTTGCTACTGGGAGTATTTAAGCAGTAGCAGGATGACTCGTTGTCAGGGAAGCGGAAGAAAGAATTTCCCCACGGAGTGGAAGTCTGTCCTAAATGACGTATAAAATTCTGTCTAAGAATTTTATGATGCTATGTGGACAGATCCTCAGAAAATAATATAAAAAAACATAAGGTTTGGCTCCCTGGGTCAAGCATGGGTCCATGTGGACTAGAACACTATTTCTGACCATGGTAATAATTAACAGAGACATCAATAATAAAACATCACCCGCTGCCATTGATGGAGCAATTTTACTGCGCCAAGTACTCTGATCTCACGAATTCTCACAATTCTGTGAAGGTAGCTACAACTATTGTCTCCATTTTACAGACTAGGAAACTGAGGTTCAGACCCAGTAGGCAACTTGCCTGAGACCACAAAGGAAATGTGTGGGGCAGCTAGAGTTTAGACTCTGCAGGTACAGCCCTTGCTCTTAAGCGCTCTGCAGAGTGATGGATGTCACCCCAGGCTCCCCCGAATGACCTCATCAGAATCAACGAGGATCGTGTCCTGGGGCCCTCTCCGGTGGACTTCCAGCTTTGCTGCTGGTTTGAGCAAATCATTATCTTTCGCATACCGATGCGAAGGTCGGCATTTTAACAGGGAGGAACATTCTGCTTTGCGGCAGAACGTCTGCCACAATCGAGGATTCACTGTTGGACTCCTCTAAATGGTGCCATAACCAGGTGCTGGCAAGACTGGATTTTTAAAAACCTGATTTGCCTGCAACTTTCCAGGAACCCAATGAATCCATAAAACGTTCTGATTTTCAGCTCTGCAACTCCTCGTAGAGCAAAGCGGTTACAAAAACGATCTGTGAAGCCACTGACAGTTGACAAAGCTCTTTCACATGTCTCAGATGCTCCTCCCAGAAGCCCAGGAGGCAGGCGGCATCACCTCAGTCCCGGGCCACTTCCCCAGGCTGGCTAGCTGAAACGTAGAGAGACAAAGAGGCCGGCCTGAACTTGAACTTGAACTCTGGCTCCTGCTATGCCTAGAAACACGGAATGAAGAACGCTTAAATTGAAAGGGGGCCTCTGAGATTATTCAGGGCCTGGGTTCCTAACTTGGTGTCTATGGATGGACTTCGGCCAGGAGATGGGGGGCAGTCCCTTAAAATGTGCATAGCATTTTATGAATATATATGAGTATAACCTCCTAGGTATATGAGTATAACCCCCTAGGTATACGAGTACAACCCCCTAGGTATATGAGTATATGAGTATAACCCCCTAGGCATATGAGTATATGAGCATACGAGTATAACCCCCTAGGTGACTCACGAAGGCTCAAGAACCATGATCTAACGCAGCCCCACACCTCCCGCACCACCATTTAACCGACGATGGAATTAGTACAGTCAGCGCTATGTATCTGCGGGTTCCACACCCACGGATTCAACCAACCAAGGATCAAAACTATTTTTAAAGCTTTTTTCCAGAAGTTCCAAAAAGCAAAATTTAAATTTGCCACACACCAGAAACTATTTACATAGCCTTTACAACAATTTACATAGCATTTACATTGTATTAGGTATTATAAGTATTCTAGAGATGATTTAAAATAGGAGGATATGTGTACGTCATATGCAAACACTGCACCATTTTATAGAAGGGACTTGAGCACCCATGGATTTGGGTATCCATGGAGGCCCCTGGAACCAATCCCCGCCGATTCTGAGGGACAACTGTACATACTTCCTTTCCTTATTCTATTTATCAAATTTCAAAAAGGCCCTGGAGACCTGGTAAATGAGGCATGTTTACATACAATCCCAAATTCCGCATCCAGGTTTTACAACTGTAATTTCACTCATCACCCCCAGCCGGTCCTGAAACCCACGTGAAGCTAACTGGAGATAACACAGCTGCAACGTGCTCATCACCTACTACACACCAGGCACGCGACAAGCATGAATAATAGCAACTCATGGGGTACGTTCCATTAGATTGTGCACCCTCATTTGATGGATAAGAAAACTAGAGCTCAGAGAAAACGGTGACCAGCCCCAAAACATGCTTCTTTCAAGTGGGAGGAACGTGAGTCCAGAGCCCTGTCACCAATGCAGACAGCTCTTCCTTTCCCAAGTCCCTCTGCTCTGTCTGGAAAAGGCACCCGCAGAAACGACCACCCTCTACCCTGAACACATTCAGCCTCACTCTCCTTGGTAATAAATCTGGCTGTTGGTGAAACTGATGAAATGAGCCCTTGGACCAGGACTTGTGGAGCGGGGTCAGGAAACTGGCCTGAATCCTGTCTCTTCATTATGCCTGACATGAGGGTCTTGGGGCAAGGGTGGGGGAGATAGCCAGGAGAATGTGCCCATCTGGGAGGCAGCAAAAATGCAAATAAGAATGGGCATGCTGTCAGAGAGAAATTAGCGAGCAACAAACTTTATACGTCATGCTACAGACCTGAAAGTTCTTCCTGGTTAACGAGGCAGAGGGAGGTGGTGACAGAGGCAGAGGGAGGTGGTGACAGGGCAGGTGTGAAACTCACCCCGTGGGGTTATTCAGAACACAACCTGTACACCCATCATGGGCAACTCTCCCTAATAACCAGTGAAATGGACAAGAGACAGAAAAAAGCAGAGAAAAAACCCAAAGGCCCACAAGGAGATATTGCTTCACACCTACTAGGATGGTTAGAATCAAAAAGGCAGGTAACGGGGCTTCCCTGGTGGCGCAGTGGTTGAGAGTCCGCCTGCCGATGCAGGGGACACGGGTTCGTGCCCTGGTCTGGGAAGAACCCACATGCCGCAGAGCGGCTGGGCCTGTGAGCCATGGCCGCTGAGCCTGCGCGTCCGGAGCCTGTGCTCCGCAACGGGAGAGGCCACAGCAGTGAGAGGCCCGCGTACCGCAAAAAAAAAAGAAAAAAAAAAGGCAGGTAACAGTAAATGTTGGAAATCAGAAGAGAGAAATCAGAGCCCTCATATACTGTTGGTGGGAATGCAAGACGGTCCAGTCACTCCGGAAACAGTCTGGCAGCTCCTCAAACAATAAAACATAGAGTTACCATATGACCCAACAGTTCCATTCTGAAGCACGGACACAAAGATGGGAAAACATATGTCTACACAGAAACTTGTACACAAGTGTTTACAGCAGCATTATTCATAATAGCCAAAAGGTGGAGACAACCTAACTGCCCACGCAAGAATGCACAGATAAACAAAATGTGGTATATCCACACAGTAGAATATTATTCGGCCATAGAAAGGAATGATACCTGTCACAACGCGGACACACACCTTGAAAACGTTAAGCCACGTGAAAGAAGCTGGTCACAGAAGACCACATAGTATATGATTGATTTCGTTCACATGAAAAGTCCAGAATAGGGAAATCGATAGAGACAAAGAGTAGAGGAGTGGATGCCTAGGGCTGGAAGGGAAAGAAGGGAAGAGGCGGGTAACAGCTAAAGGATGGAGTTACTTCTTGAGGTGATGAAAATGTACTAAAACCGACTGTGGTGATGCTGCACATAGCTGGGCACATACTAAAGACCATTGAATGACACGCTTTAAATGGGTGAATCGTATGGGACATGACATCCATCTCAATAAAGCAGTTTAAAATATCCGCCAAATCTTCATCAACAGCAATCAGACAAGGAAAAGGAAACGACCTTATGTCACTGGATTGAAAAGCCTTCCCCAGAGAAAAGGGTGTGTCGGTGGCAGTGGGAAGACCGACAGATGTCACGTGGGCATCTAGACAGTCACATTCGGGGTTGGAGATTAGGAGCTCAAGCTTTGGTTCGGAGACCTGCTTCCACACTGCATGGCCTCAGACAAGTAACCTGGCCCTTTAAGCCCCAGTTTCCCAGTCTGTAAAAGGGGGATGATAATACCTATCCCATAGAACGGTTGTGAGGATACAAGAATTAAGACACACAAATCCTTCAGTGCCCAATGAACAACAGCAATTGTTGTTGCTATTATTATGATGCTTGCCCACCAACCCTAACTAGCATTTGCTGAGGACCCACCGGGGTTTAAGTGGTGCTGAATTTGGCTCTGGGGGTATAAATCAGACAAGACTTCTCCTGGAGGAATTTTCAAACACCAAGAAACCCCCAAACCCCTGTTATTAAAGCCAGAAAGTTCACTAGAGATGAGTGTTTCTCAAAGTCGGGTCTTTGGACATGTTCTCAAGATCCAAAAGTTCTAAGAATGTTTAATTCAATGTTTTCCTTAAAAAAAAAAATCAATACATGGGAATCCCCGTGAGATTTCTGCCCCACAAGGGTACTGTGCTTGTGGAAACTCCCTGGTGGTCCAGTGGTTAAAACTCCACGCTTCCACCGCAGGGGGCCTGGGTTAGATCCCTGATCTGGGAACGAAGATCCCGCAAGCCCTATAGCGCAGCCAAAAAAAAAATTAAAAAAGAGTATTGTGCTTGTGACTGAGTTGGCACCCGTGGTAGACTGAATTCTTGGCGCAGCTCTCGCCCCTCCCTATCACCCTGGCCGTGTGACTCCGCACTAGACTCTGTCTTACAGGTGGCCCATACTTCTTCACTCCTTGACCTTGGGTTCAGCCACGTGACTTATTTGGCCAATGGGGTGTTAACACGCATGATGCAGACACGGGCTTGAAACGTGCTTGTGAGGGTGGGCTTGCCTCCGGGATGAGAAGAGCTTCCCCAGGGAGCCTCTGCTTCTTCAGTCTGGGCCCAGAACAGACACACTTGGAGCAGACTTGGCCCCCGGTGAGCAGCCAAGCCCAACTAAACCAGCCCAACCGCAGGGAACCAGTGGACACACCAGAATCAATGAGGATCTGCAATCAACCAGCAGATACCCCAGCAGGGCTCAATGATTGTTGTTCTATACGCCAGGGGTCAGCAAACCAGGGCCTGCAGGCTTAATCCAGCAACCCCCAACTGTTTTGTACAGCCCACCAGCTAAGAATGGTTTGTACATTTCTAAATGGTTGAAAATAAATCAAAAGAAGACTATTTCATCATGTGAAAATTACGCGGAATTCACATTTCAGTCTCCATAAACAAAGTCTTACTGGAACGCACACACCTCCGGCTGCTCTCACACTGCAATGGCAGGATTGAGTAGTGTGACAGACACTGTATGGGCCGCAAAGTCTAAAATACTTACTATCTGGCCTCTTAACACAAAAAGTTTACAGAGCTCCATTCTATTCCACTGCTTGTCCCATCGTAACAGCTGACTGTACAACACCAATTATGACTACTTGCCATGAGCCGATGAAAAAAGAACAGATACCAAGTTTAATATGTAAATGATGCATTCTGGCAAAGACTAAGAAACATCGCGGCAGTTGCATTAATGAAAGATTTCCCAGTGTTTTAAATAGAGACAAACAAAGAAAAGTGTCACGTGGCACACAAAAGCACAGGCATGCCAAATGCGGAAGAAGCTGTGTCTAAGTAGTATTCACCCTATAAACAGCACGTTAGTTTCAGTAAAACGTTATCCAACACAGGACATTGATTTTGTTCATTTGAATTATGTTGGTTTGTATAGTTCTGTTCATTTTATATTTTTAAGTCTGTCTCGGTTTTATAGTTGTTTAAAAGCTATAAGAAATGTGTTTATCTAGTTTTTAATGTTTAAACCTTTTAAAGTAACTTTAGAATAAAATTAATGTAACACTGGGACCCCATAAAGAATAAAAGTCAGACACCTGACCAAAGTGCACATGCAAAGATGCTCAACATCACCAGTCATCAGGGAAATGCAATTAAAACCACAACGAGACACCAGTTCACACCTCTCAGAATGGCTTTCACCAAAAAGACAAGAAATAACAAGTGTTGACGAGGATGTGGAGAAAAGGGAACCCTTGAGCACTGTTTTGGGAATGTAAATTGGTGCAGCCACTATGGAAACCAGTATGGAGGCTCCTTAAAAAATGAAAAATAGAACTGCCATATGATCCACTAATTCCACTTCTGGGTATTTAACCGATGGAAACTTAACACAAAAAGATATCTACACCCCCATGTTCACTGCAGCATTATTTATAACAGCCAAGAAATGGAAACAACCTAAGTGCCCATCAACGGATGAATGGATAAAGAATATGTGGATAGATATACAAAGGAATATTCTTCAGCCATAAAAAGGAAGGAAATCCTGCCATGTGCAATGGCATGGATGGGCCTTGAGGGCATTGTGCTAAGACAAATAAGTGAGATGAAGACAAATGCCGTATGATCGCACTTATATGTGGAATCTGAAACAACAAGCAAACAAACCCTGAACTCATAGATACAGAAAACGGGTTATTGCCAGAGGCGGGAGGTGGGGTGTTGTCAAAATGCAGGAAAGGTGGTCAAAATAAATTACTCCTGGGTATGTAATGTACAGCACAGTAACTATAGTAAAATATATACATATATTTTTAAAAGTGGCCTCAATGTAACAAGAGTGCGAAACACAACTGCAGTGGAAGTGCTGAGGAGACAAGGAATGTTGAAGGTCAAGTTAGAAGCCGGCTTATAGTGAAAATTCAGAAGAGTTCAGGATAGTTTTTCATGCTTTATTTTTGTTCCATATAATAGAGTGTGAGAATTACAGACTCAGTTCCAGCCAAAACTAGTTCACTAGCATATTATATTTGGGGTCGGGGGGGGGGATATCTTTGGTTTGGTTCATGATTCAGTAACCAAACTACCAGCATTTATAAAAGTTATACAAGCCAAGCCATTTAATGCTTCTGATATTAAGAGGAATCTTAGGGTTGAGGTACATATTTTTATTCCTGGAAAAGCTGATATTGAATCAATAGTGTTTGAAGATCCATAACATCTTAGAACATGAGAAAAGCAACTTTTTTCTAGCATCATCTTCCACTTTTCCTTCTAAGCACATCCTGTACTTCTGCTATACCCCATTACCATTCCGCACCTCAACTTACACATGTGCCCCTGGGCCTTTGCACATGCTATGCCCACTGCTTGTGATTCCGTGTTCCCTCATTTCCTGACTCTGTTGGCCACTCACTTCAACACATCCCTCAAAACCTAGTTCAGGCTTAGAAGCAAGGACACCCCAGGAGCAATGCACACACCTAGTGCCCAGAGATTTGAATTCTAAATACCATTTCTCACTAAAGCAAATTAGAGCTCCTAAGAGAGACGGCTAGAACATCTTCTTTGGGACTTCCCTGGCAGTCCAGTGGTTAAGACTGAGCTTCCACTGCAGGAGGCACGGGTTCGATCTCTGGTCAGGGAACTAAAGAACCTGCATGCCACGTGGCATGGAAAAAAAAAAAAAAAAAGAACTTCTTTGCACAGGAAGTAAGGACATACTAAAAGAAGGACAAGAAGCCAGTCTGAACGGGTTCCTGTTGGCCAAATCTAGGGCAATTTAAAGCTCAAAATGAATAATGACGGGAATGGACCAGAACACACTGAAGAAAAAAAAGAATCCTTGAGTCCATACTGATACTAAAAATAACTTTAAGGAATGGGGTGGGGGAGAAAGTTGAGCACTTTTTTTTCCTAACAGAAGAATGTCAAGTCGTAAGTGTAGAAGGAATGGTTACAAATCATTTTGAACCATGAAAAATAATTGATACAGGCAAGAATCAACAATAGTTGCTAAAAGCACTGGGTTAAAGAGAAGACAAACGGACATCACGTGTTCCTGCTATCTGCAGTGCGAAAGACAAAACACCCTCTGTGCCAAAAAATCTATAATCTGAATCTATCATGAGGAAACAATCAGACAAATCTAAACTGTGGAACGTTCTACAAACAACTGTCCTGAACTCTTCCAAAGCAGCAATATCGTGAAAGAGAAAACACAATGCAGGGAAACTGTTCTAGAATAAAGGAGACTAATGAGACACGACAAGTAAATGCAATGTGTGATGCTTGAGCGGGTCCTGAATGGAGGGAGAACTACCAAGGCCGTTACGCAAAGGCAATTGGGAAAATCTGAATATGGATTGTAGTCGAGACAGTACTGTATCCATGGTTAAGTTTCCTGAATATAATAATTATATTGTGATTATACAGGACAGGGGTCAGCAAACTACTGCTGGCAGGTCAAATCCAGCTCCTCATCTATTTTTATACAGCCTGTGAGCTAAGTGTGGTTTTGCTTGTTGTTTTTTTAATAATTGAAAAAATTTTTTCTTCGTATAATTTCATTTGATTTTCAAAACTTGTGAAACTCGAATTTCATTTGAACTTATATGAAATTCACATGTCAGTGCTTACAAATAAAGTTTTATTGGAACTCAGCAACGCTCATTCATTCATGTGCTGTCTACGGCTGCTTTCATGGCACAAAGGCAGAGCTGGGTAGCGGTGACAGACACTGCATAGCCCATGAAGCCTGATGTCTGGAACTACATCTCAAACAGTTTAGAAAAACCCAACGAAAAAGAATGTGTGTGTGCGCGCGCGCGTGCGTGCACGTGCCTATAGGTAGATATATGGAGAGAGACTGAAGCAATTGTTATAAAATGTTAGCAGCGGGCGAATCTAGATGCAGGGTGTGTGGCTGTTGATCATACTATTCTCATACTTCTGTAGAGTTTGAAATTTTCAGAATAAAGAGTTAATAGAAATTAACAAACAAGCATGAAACTCACTTGCTCAGACTCTCTCACACACACACAGAAGCCCAACCTGTTTCAAATGGGCCTTCTTTCCTTCCTGGACCAGCCCCTTGTTCTTCCCTTCTCTGAGCCCCACCCCACCCCCTGCTCCCGCTGACATCTTGCACTGTTGCACCTGTCTGCTCACACTTCATCTATCCCAGCTACTCGGGATTTCTCAGACTCTGTTCTGGAGGGCGTCATGAGCTTTTGCACATCCAATTTCAAGTTTTAAAATAAATCTCCATTTTTACGATGGAAGCTGAAATGGAAAACACTGAAACCCCATTTCACGTCTGCTTCTCCCCAGAACAGTAGGAGCCTGGCAGGCAGAGAGGCTGGCTGACTGCGGGGGAACAATCCCACCACACAGTGTCTTCTTTATAAGGAGGCCTGGGAAATCTCCCATCCAGTCTCTACCCAGAAAAGGAGACCTCCTCGGGAGCTACCTGGGACTTCTCGAGTTATGGCCAGAAAGTACTGGTAGCTAAGCGGGCTTGCCTTTCCCCAGTGGCTGCCGGATTGGGGCCTTCTATAGCTAAAAGTGCACACACAGGTCATTATGGTATGCATTTTTAGCCTCATTCCTGGCTCCATTTAGGGTCTCCACCCTTGTTTTTCTTTCTTCTCTCTCTCTCAGTTTTAATATGCTATCATGTTATATTTGATATACGCTGCTAGGCTGCCCTAAATCCCTTCTGGAACCAGACTGGGTCTCAGTGAAAAGCTGAAACAGAAACCCTGTGCTGGCCTCCTCTTTCTCTGCCTCTTACCAAACCATATGGCTGCCTGGCGCTCCCCAAGCATCTCATGCCTGCAGCATCGTCTCTGGCCGGCAGTGCCTGGGGGCAGCCTGGCAACCTTGGCAATGACTTATGGAGTCTATGATTTCCAGTGAGATGAGTAAGCAGAGGAAGGGGAATTTCTTTTCTAAACAGTCAGAAGTGAGAGCAAAACTCCTTCCAAGGAGGCCAGGCCATGAAGGAGAGATGCAAAGTGGAAATGGCCATTTGGTGCATCTCAACCCGGGCCCTGTCCCTGCAGCACACTGTACACAGTGGGACCAGCTTTCCTCCAGGTTGAGGGGAGGTGGAGAGGGACCTTGTGCTGGGCAGGAAGGATGAGTGGAACAGAGTCGACCAAGGCCAGGATGTAGGCATAGGCCCGACAAGTAAGGGAGGTGGAGAGGACCAGGAGGCCGAATGAGAAGGTGGGTTCTGGAGGCACACTGCCCAGGTTTGAACCCCAGCTCAGCTACGCACTAGCCGTTTAGCTTTGTGCAGAATGACTCGTCCTCTCCAGGCCTCAGTTTTCTCAGCTGTGCAATGGATAGAACAATGCCTGCTTCACAGGGGCATCGCTAGGATCAAATGAGATCATCCTGTGAAGTGCTGAGCACAGACCCAGACACGTAGTAGGCGCTCAATAAGCATTAGCGGCTATGCTTATCCTTGTAGCACCACCATCGTTTCTGCTGGAGGGGACTCTATATACTGAGTTATGGAAGGAAATGTGTTGTGTTGGACGGAGGCCAGAGCTTCGGAAGGCAGGCAGAAGGTCAAGAACAGACAAGTATAGCTTTGGGACAGGATTTGACAGATGAATGCAGTTTATTTAGGATGTGGAGTTTCCGGATCCTGGTCCAAAGTCAGGGCCGTCGTTCAGCCCACCTTTCCCCCTCTCGCACCATTCAGCCAACCCATCATCTGAGCAGGCAGAGCCATTCCTCATTCCTGCTTTTCCCCAGCTGAGGCCCCAACTGAGGACAGACACACACACACACACACACACAGGCTTCAACGCCTCTCACTTCTCTGCATCACAAAGGTCAAAGCCTCCACGTGGTCCTGCGACCTCCAGCCATACTGTCCCTGCACCCATGCGTATGCCGCAGCTCAGAGGCCCGTGGAAGGAACCTCCAAGGAAGCAACATTGCTGCCTCTAGCCCTGTCCCTGAACGACAGGCCACGAACAGATGGAGCTGGTCTATGACCACGCTGCAAACTCCAGAGCTTCCTATTATCCCTTTTCTCCAGACCTGGACCCATGCCAGGCCACGAACCTGGGGAAGCTATCTGCTTTAGAGACTCCAACCTTTCCCGGCTGGGCTGTCCCAAAGGGTAGACTCTGATGGGAAAGAAGGGGACCCTACTAGCCCTTCCCTGGGCATGACGCTAGATTTTTCTCCCCTGAGATTTTCCTGCAGGCTGAGAAGGCATCAGCCTCCTCTGCTGAACTCCTACCCATCCTTCAAAACCCATCCCCAATTTGCCCAGCCAAAACCAACTCCCCTTCTGCCTACCCCTACAGCCTACTGCAGAACCACAATCACCAGCAAAACTCTGGGTTGGGAATAGGCCTCCTGCCTCCCCATCTACCTCAGTCCCCGCTCCCTGTGGCTGAACCAAAGGCTCTGTAAAAACAGAGAGCAGGGCTTCCCTGGTGGCACAGTGGTTGAGAGTCCGCCTGCCGATGCAGGGGACGCGGGTTCGTGCCCTGGTCCGGGAGGATCCCACATGCTGGGCCCGTGAGCCATGGCCGCTGAGCCTGCGTGTCCAGAGCCTGTGCTCCGCAACGGGAGAGGCCACAGTGGTGAGAGGCCCGTGTACCGCAAAAAAAAAAACCAAAAAACAAAAAACAGAGAGCAAACTTCTTGTATTTGTGTTACCTCCAGAACTTCCTGCTCAGTGCCCAGTGCATGGGAGTTGCTCTGTGTCTGTGAGGATAGACTGAATTTGGACACATAACCACATTCACTGCTCCCCCTCCTTAGGCATGTCTCCCCACGATGGAACTCCTTAAAGCCCCAGGCATCACGGAGGGATGCTGTCTTTGAAGGAACCCAAGGTCTGACAGGTACCAGCTACGGAAGTTGGGGCTGCTTGCTTGACCTCTTCAGTCCCGGGTTCCCTTATCTGAACGAGAAGGGCAGCCACCTCCACCTGTGGGACTGTTTTGAGGGAGAATGTGGTATACACCTGGCATATAATAATTGCTCAATGAGCAGCCAGACTTTGAAAACAGCCAATCACCCTTGCTGGCTGCCCCTCCTCACCTCCCACTCACATCTCAATCCACGGCAATGTGGCTTCCACCCGTGAAACTGCCCCTGCCAAGGACACCAAGACCTGTGTGCCAATGGGCTCTCGATCCTCAAGCTTCTCGCCCTCTGCAGCACTGACCCCACCGCTCAACCCTTCCCAGGGCTTCAGCTGCATATATTTATATGCTTGGTTTTCCCTCCATACCCAGGCATCTGCCCTCGGCTGCTGACCCACACACACCGACGTGCCTCGGGACAGCGCCACCTGGGCATCTCGAGGGCACCTCCATCTCTACCCATCCCAACCTGAACTCGCCTTCTCCTCAGTCTCAGGCTACCAGCTCTCTGCACATTTTAGCAGATGTGCCCCCAAACACAAGCCCACTGGATTAGTGCCCTACTACTGCTGTAACAAACGGCCACAAACACGGTGGCTTAAAACAACACAAATTTATTGTCTTCCTTTTCTGGAAGTAAGGAATCCTAAAATCAAGGTGTTGGCAGGGCTGAGTTTTATTCAGGTGGCTTGAGGGAAGACTCTGTTTCCTGGCCTTTTGTAGACTCTGCAGGCCTTAGCTCCTTCTCCATCTTCAAGGCCAGCAGCATAGGGTCTTCCAATCTTTTCTTTCTGACTCTAACTCTCCTGCCTCCCTCTCATAAAGATGCTTGTAACTGCAGTGGGCCCACCCCAATAAGCCAAGATAATTTCTCCATCTCAAGGTCCTTAACTTGATCACGTGTGCAAAGTTCCTTTTACCATATAACACATTCACAAGTTCCAGGGATCTGGACATGGCCATCTTTGGAGAGCCATTGTTTGGCCTACTATAGTCACCTCCCTTCACCTGCTCCAAATCTCTAGGGTATCCCTCCGGGGACAGACAAAATGTTGGCCCACTTCCTTTCTACAACCAGTGTCTCCATGTGAACCTTCTTAGGTAATATAAAAGCCTACCCATCACGCCTTATCTCTACTGTATATTCAATCATTTCTTCAGCAGGACTCCCTCCATTGGGTTTTTTAAGGAAGTTAATGTCTCATTAACAAACTCCCTTGACCCCAGTCTTCCCTCAGCCATCACCCTTCCTGTCTCTCTCCTCCACTTATTTCTAATCAAACTTCTGAGAAGTGACTATACCAGTCACCTCCATTCTAATGAGGTTCCCATCTCATTACTCTTCTGCAGGATTTCTCAGCCCTGGTGCTGTTGACAACTGAGGCCAGATCATTCTTTGTTGTAGGAGGCTGTCCTATGTATTATAAAAGGTTTAGCAGCATCCCTGGCCTCTTACTTCTAGATGCCAGTAGCATATCTCCATCTTAAGTTGTGATGGCAAAAAAAAAACATCCAGACATTTCCAACTACCCCAGAAAGGGGGCGGGGGGTATAAATTGCCCCAGGTTGACAACCACTGGCTTATAGTAACAGCTCTTGCTAAAGTCACCAATGACTTCCCTGGCACTAAATCCAGTAAATGCTTTCGAGCCCTTCTCTTGCTTGGATTCTCAGCAGAGTTGGACATTGTTGGACATTCTGGCCTTCCCACCTCAGGCCACTCTTGCTCTGGCTCCCCTGCAGGATCGAGCTCCCCTGCTGGACCGCTCACCGTTGAAGTTCCTCAAAGCTTAGTCCTTAGGCTGCTGCACCTCTCGCTCAGCCCGTTCTCCCTGGGGGCTGCCCTCCAGCCCTCTGGCCCCACGGATCACCTATGCACAGGTGACTCATGAAGTAACATCTCCAGTCGCCCTTTCCAAGCTCTGAACCCATATATATAAAGCTGCCTAGTTGATATCACTACTTGGATATCTTGGCATCACTCAACAAGATATCCAAGGCATCACTCCAAACTCAACAAGCCCAAAACCGAAATCAGGATCTTCCCCTCAACCCAGTCCCCTTCTGGCATTCCCCATTTCTCACAGAAATTCACCATTCCTGACCTGTAGGGAGAGGAACACTGCAGGAGTTGTTCATGACACTTCCCTCTCCCTTACTTGGGCTAATAGGTCTCTTCCCAAGTCAAATCTCTTTCATCTCTGAAGTAGTTCACAAACCAGTTCGCTTGTCTCCATGTCTCTGCCCCACCCTAGCTCAACCCTCCACCGTCACCGACTTCAAGAACGAACACAGTCCTCCGACTGGGGTGCAGACGTCCATTCTTGACCAATGCCTCCACCCCATCAGTTCTCCAGCCTGCAGCCAAAGTCACCCTTTCAAAACATAAATGAAAGCTTTTCGCTGTTCTTAAAATGGAGAACGGAAGTCCCAGTTTGGCCCACTGGGCCCTACATGACCCAGCTGCTGTCTCTTCCAGGCCCATGTTGGCTGCACTCCAGGCACACTGACCTCCCAGTTGCTCAAACGTACCGTGCTCTCTTCTGCCACAGGACCTTTGCTCATGGTGCTCCATCCATCTTGATGCCCCTCACCAATCATCACCCGGTGGGAATTCTCTTCCTTCAATCACAGCTCAACTGTTAGGAAGCCTTCCCCGACTCCTGGCCCCATCAAATCCCTTGGTTGATCACTTTTCTCCTAGCCCCACTGTCTCTCCGTTACCTTTCAGAGTCATAATGTTACATTTATTTTTATTTATTTATTTATTTATTTGTGCGGTACGCGGGCCTCTCACTGTTGTGGCCTCTCCCTTTGCGGAGCACAGGCTCCGGATGCGCAGGCTCAGCGGCCATGGCTCACGGGCCCAGCCGCTCCGCGGCATGTGGGATCTTCCCAGACCAGGGCACGAACCCGTGTCCCCTGCATCGGCAGGCGGACTCTCAACCACTGCGCCACCAGGGAAGCCCCATAATGTTACATTTATTGAGGCTTATCTTATTCTTTAATTTCTTCCATCTTCCTCACAGTAAATTCTATGAGGGCAGGACTGATGTCTGATCTGGTCCACCATTGCGTCCCCAGAGCCAGCCCAGTGCTTGACATAAAGCAGACCTTCAAGAGGTGTTTATTTAAAGATAAATGAATCATCTTCCTACCCCCAGCCTGCCTCTCTCTACTGTCCCATGTCCCCCTATCTGTGGTCAAGTTTGGTGCCTGAAAGTCATCATTGATAATTTTCGAATCTGAAAATCCCTCTTCCTCACCTTCACATCCTGTCTATCAACGAATCTAGGGGATTCTCCCCGCTAAATCTCTCTCAGACGTGCCCACCTTTAGCACTTGAGTTTAAGCCACCATCTTTCCAGATGTGAACTCCCACTCCAGCCTTTTACCTAGAATCCCAATTCTCCATTCTGCAACCCACCATGTCACACCTCTGCTTGAAACGTTCCGATGGCTTCCCCTGACCCACAGGACGAAGGATGCACTTGTCATGGCCTATGAAACGCAGCATGATCTGGCTCCCACCTCCCTCTCCTGCCAATTCTCGCCGCTCTGCCTCTCAGGCTCACTGCTGCTGCCCCACCGGACTTCTTAGGTTCCTCTCTCTCAGCTGTTCTGCCTACATGGAGCATTTTTCCATCCCCCTTCTACTAACTGCTACTCATTCTTCAAGTCTCAGACCAGAGGAAGTCTTGACCAAATCCCTCAAGTAGGCCAAGAACAACAATAATAGCTGACAGTCACTGCGTGCTTACTAAAGGCAAGCACGATTCTAAGAACTTTGCAGCGTTGACTCATTTCATCTTCACCATCAGCTATGATTATCCTGGCACAGAGAGGTTCAATGACTCATCCAAGGTCACATTAGATAGTAATTAGCAAACCTGGCTGACATGATGAACTCAGGCTCCAGGCCCCAAATCCCAGAGCTCTGTGAACGCTGCCATCTCCCTGTGTACCCAGAGCGTCCTGTATTCCCCCTTCAGTAGCAATTTGTCACATGTGCATGTATTTGTTCACTGCCTGTGCTCCCCACCAGACTGTCCACTCCCAGAGGGCAGGGACCGTGCCTGTCTTGTTGGAAGCTTTACCTCTAGCATTGGCTATTACTGCTTTTTTAGCTGAACGTCATGCTATGCATCCCCACAGTCCCAGCTCCAGGTCACCCACTCCAGAGGAGGGCTGGGGTAAACCCTTCATAAATGTCATAGAATGGCCCGCCAGACACACGCACGAGGGTTCATGGAGAAATTGCCCCACCACTGATTCCGCTGACTACTGCCAGATGGGGCTCCTCCGCATGGCCCTTGGCTACCAAGGGTCACAGGGGCAAGGGGACAGCAAGATCCATCATCCACGTGTCCAGGAGTGATGGCAGAAAAGCTCTGGGCCAGGCTGGGCCAGCGTATGGCTCCCCCTGCTGGTTTCCTTCCATGTTCGTGGCACCCTTTTCCGAGGCACAGCCCGGGAGACACTCACCAGCCACGAGAAGAAGCCAGCTGATTTGTCCTGGGTGGAGATCTGCCCCTCATAGGGGCCGAAGATGTGGCCCTTGGGGATGACCTCATTTATGCAACGCACGTCATTCTCCCCACTGGCTTCCTTGACCACCTCCATGCCCTGGGGGATGGTGAGGGCCGCCCGGTCTGGGATGCCCACAGGCACCGGCGTGTCGGACACAAACACCGGGGGACCATGGTTCGGGCACTCATCCACAAAGTACTCCTGGCAGGACTCGCAGACTGGAGGGATGGAAAGAGGAAAGAGAGCCTCAGTTGGGAGGTAGGACCCCCATGGAGGTGGCTGAGGGGCTGATGGGAGGCCCACCCTGAGGACAGCGTAAGCCAGTGGAAAGTACACAGCATGGGACTCGGGAGTCCCGGCCCTGGCTCCACCCCAGCCAGTCACAGGCCCCTGAGTCTTCAGTAGTGATAACTCACTCCCTTCCCTGGGGACTCAAAGGACACACCCACCAACACCAAGGAAGCCAGTTTGAAAAAACAGAAGAAAGATCATGACTGGAGTCAAATAGGTCTGGGTTTGAATTGCAGCTGTGCATCTGTGAGCTGTGGGACCTGACGCAGGTGGTACTTAACCCTCACCAAGTCTCAGTGTCCTCCCCTGGAAAATGGGACCAAATAATGGACACCTCAGTGGCTAATGGTGAGGATTAACTGAGGCCTGGACCTGTGTCTGGTACATAATAGGTGAGTGTCTATCTTCAGTATCCTCACTGCAAATTCCCTAAGCAGAGATGGGATGGAGGGTGGGGTGGGGGGTGAAGGGCACGCAGAGTGGCCAAGAGTAGCCCCAAGCTCCACTTACACCAGAAGTCCACTTGCTGGAAGCTTTTGGGCATGATGAGGTCACGCTTCCCCTTCAGTTTCCTGGGCTCCACTTCCATGGCGGAGGGGTCTGGTCTCCTAGAGCTGGCCAGGACAGGGGCCAGTAGAGAAAGCACAAAGTGATCAGAGTGAGAGGCTGGTGGGCAGGGAAACCGAGGACGTGACCGGATGTGAGGCAGGTGGAGGAACCCCAGCCCACCTGCTTGCTCAGTGCAGTGGGTAGTGGAAAGGTAGGAGTCCTGAGACCTGGGTTCAGGCTTTCTTGGGCCACTACTTGGGTTTTTCTAGAGCCTGTGCTCACCCCTGGTCCTAGGAGTTGCCCAGAGCAGAGTATGGAAGATGAGTAAAGCATGGGATGTCTTCCCAGGGTCTCCCATCAACCCAGCCCAGCAATGCTCCCCCCCTTCTCGCTCGCCTGTCCCCACATTGAGGCCTCACCAGGGTTGGCCATACTCCTGGTCGCGGAGCGGTGAGCAGACCTCTGTCTTCACCACCGTCACCATCTCCCCCACGGCTGCCTTGGTCTGCGCCAAGCACTCCTTCATGTTCTCAGTCATTCTGTCCTGGGGACGCGAAGGCGGGACCACCACAGGAAGAGGATCAAAGAGACAGGGGAAGAGGGGTGAGTGGCAGAGAGGGCAAGCGGGGGTCTCCTGGAGTCTGGTTACCCTCCCTGCCATCCCCAGAGGAAGCGCTTGAGAACACAGACAACAAAAACAGCTGTAGCCCGGCCAAGAGGAAATGCCATTTCTATCCCGGGCTGGTCCTGGGGACGACTGGAGCCACCAGCCCCATGGGGTCAGGGGCCGGGAGTAGCTCAGGCCAGGAGGCAGGGCTGAGAAGCACAGCCTGTACCCCAAGACCAAAGGGCAAAGGGTACGAGGGACCCACAGGAGCCTCTGCACAAAACCCTGCAATGGGGAGCAGGGGAGGGATCGACTCAAGTCCAGCTGGGGCCAAAGGGGGCAGGCAGATGAAATGGGCCCCGAGCGCCTGGCTGCACAGCCCCTCACCCAGGGGCTGCCAGGGAATGCAGCCAGGCTCGCTTCGCCAGCTCAGAGCAGGTACAGGCGGGGCCTGGGGGTCCCCGTGTGGGCCGGCCCTGACTCCAAGCCCCACCCAGCTCTCTCTAGGGGAGTCTCCCTAGCCCGCAGCTTACCGCCCTCCTCCACCACCGCGCTGGGCTTCAGCCCCTCCCTTGGCACCCCAGGGTCCTCATGCCAAGCCCGGGGACACTCTTCTGGCCAGAACAGCGCTCAGCTCGGGCTGGGAGCACGCTCGGCCCCCGGACTGGGCGAGCAGCGTGTGTGACTCACTACCCGGGGCCCCGCTGGCCACACCCCTGCTCCTCGGCTAATCAGCCCCCTGCTCCCCACCGGGGCCCCAAAGCCGCCGGCAGCGGGAGGGGTGTGGGGAAACGTGACGGCCTGCCCCCTTCTCCGAGCCGGCGGGGACTGGGGGCGCGCGGAGGGGGGCGGGGGAGGCCCGGGCCGGGCCGAGAAGCCCCGTCCCAGCCCCCCACCGCCCCCCCTGGGACCCCCAGCTCCTGAAGCCCGCGGGTCATCCCGGCTGCGTGTCCGGCTGGGAAAGTGTGAGATCCCGAGATCCGGCCGGCACTGCGCACCGGCCGGGAGCAGGGGCGGTGCGGGGGGCCGGGGAGGGCGCGGGCTCGCTCTCTCCCTCTCACCAACCTTCCCGGCGGGGTGCTCCCTGCCCAGCCCGGCCCTGCCCAGCGCCCGCCCCCCGCCCGCCAGGCCCGGCATTCCTTGCGGGGGCATGTGGCTTCTTGCCGGCCCCGGGGGCACGCAGTTGGCTGGCGGCCGGGAGGGGGGCGCGCGGGGAGCGAGAGGAAGCGGGCGCCCGGGAGGGGCGGCGGGAGGGGGCCCCGCCTGGGAGGAATTCCAGCCCCTCCCGCGGGCCTCGGCCCCCACGCGGGCCGGGGGGCGCCTCGCGGGCGTCTGGTGAGGATGATAGCGCCGGGGAGGCTGGGCCCCGCGGCCCACCGCGCGCCCTCCCAGCCTCCGCAGCCCCCTCGGTACGGCGGCAGCGCGGCCTGGGGCGCGGCCAGAGCGCCAGCGACACCCAAGTCGCTGGCCACGCACCGCAAGCCCGCCCCTTCCCCACCTGCGCGGCCTAGGGTGGGGACCGGCGTCTGCGAGGGGCCCCAAGGTTGGTATTTGGCTGACCTCATAGCCCACGAAGTGGCCCCCAAGCCACCCGTGAGGTGGGCAGGGGTTGGGAGTCAGCGAGGCAGGAACTTAGAGCTGGAAGACGTCCAGTGACTCGCCCAAGGTCACGCAGCCCATTCCTGGCGAAGTCTGCACTGGAGCCTAGGGCCTCCTCTGAGTAAATGGGAAACAGCAGGACCCCGAAATGTAAGCGTTTTGTTTCAGGACTGGTTCACTTTCACGCCACACCCTCAGTCCAGTCTTTTTCTAGAAGTATCACCCGAATCACCCTGGGGTGGGTTCAGGACTCAGCCCATAGGTGCAGCTGCCAGGTGGGGGCAGGACCCAGTGGATTTATAAACGGTCACAACACCCCTGCCCTAAGGAACACTTCTCAACTGCATGGACAACATTTACACGCAACACATCCTGAGACAGCTGGTCTAGAGTTTAGGAGCCTGGGCTCCTAGAGCCCACTGCTTGTGTTCAAGTGCCAGCTATTGGCTCTGTGACCCTGGGCAGGTGTTAAGGACTGAATGTTTGTATGTGCCCCCTCAGAAAAAAAAAAAAAAAAAATCCATAATCCCTATGTTGGATGCCCTAACCCGCAGTGTGCCTGTATTTGGAGACAGGGCCTGTGAGGGGGTGATAAAGGTTAAATGAGGTCACAAGGATGGGGCCCTAATCTAATAAGGCTGGTGCCCTTAAAGACGGGGAAGAGACACCAGAGCGCCCCCTCTCTCTCCACCAGGTGAGGACAGTAGGAAGGCAACAGTCTGCAAGCCAGGAAGAGAGCCTTCACCAGGAACCAAATTAGCCAGCACCTTGATCTTGGACTTCCCAGCCTCCTGAACTGTAAGAAATAAGTGTCTGGTGTGTAAGCCACCCAGTTTATGGCATTTTGTTATGACAGCCCGAGCTGACCTGGGCAGCAGGCTAACTTCTCTGTGCTTCCATTTCTTCATCGGGAAAATGTGTCAAGTATTAGATTCTATCACAGACGTTGCTGTATTAAACAGACAGAGACGTGTTTGGAGGGAGCTAGGGAGCTAGGCACCGTCTCTATACATCCACTGAATAAAGCTCATCAGGAAGATGGGTATGTGTGACATCATTAAGGAGTGGCTTTGAATTCTCTCCTTTGGATTGGATTTATTTTAAGTCAGTCATTTGCAGACTCTACCACTATCATAGGAACTGACTGCTTGGGACCATTTTGCATTGAGCTCTCCTGTTCTAGCCCCTCTGCCCTCCCCCGGCTTCACCTGTATGTCATGCTCCACCCTGCCAGGGGGACCCGTGAACTTGCTGTGTATTCCACCTGGAACACACCTGGAAAACTCCTACCTATTCTTCAGCCCTCACTGTCCCCCCCATCCATAATACCCTCTCTAGCCCCATGTCCCTTTCCTCATGGCACTTGTCACTCTTAGAGCAGTCTTCTGTCAGTATGATTATTTGATGAATATCTGTTTCCCATAATAGATTAGAAGCTCCCCAAGGGCAGAGGGCAGGCCTTTTTGCTCACCACTGAATGGCCAGCACTTGTAACAGTGAGTGCCTGACGTCAGGGCAGAACAAGTGAAAGACAAGCCATATGCTAGGGCATAAACTTTAAGGAGGCACCCATTCTCAGGGTCATGCGCTTGCAGGACTGGCACCTGAGACTGAGTGCCTCCTTCAGTTTTGCACCCCTAGGTGCCTTGCTTGCCTTACCCGGGTCTCAGCCTTGCCTATCACATAGCATATTCTCAATAAATGTTTGCCAAGTTAATTCATGACCCAGTGACCCGTCATAACTCACTGTCTCCCACCAATATGTTCTTCTCGCCCCTTTGAGTATCTCAACTCTGTAAGAGACCTCAGAGGGGGAGATAGGGTGGGTGGGTTATCGTTTTGAACCCTCTTCATGGGGTACTTTCTCGTGACCTCTGCCAGGCAAGGTGGGGGAGGCTGGCATCGAGAGGCAGTGAGGGACAGTGAGAGTGTGATGGGATTAGACTCCTGAGGCCTGGAGCCTGAATTTGATAATAAGTGTAAAGTATAAGCTGTGCAACCATGGGCATATGACTTCAACTCTCTAGGCCTTAGTGTCTTCCTTGGTAAAATGGAAATAATCAAAATTGCCCCAGAGAAATCACTGAGACAAAGGCTGGGTCAAGGTCTTGGAAAGAGCCAAGTGCTAAGGGTTTGTAAGGGATATTAATCCCTTACTTGCTCTAAACTGGCTGCCAGAGGCAAGGGGGTGAGCAGGAAGAGAAAGGAGAGGGGGGATGGAGGGAAGAGAGACTGGCGGGGAAGGAAAGGAGGGAGAAGTAGGCAATAGTAAGGGAATAAAGGCTGGAGGGGAAGAGGGAGAGGAGAGGAAATCGGAGAAAAAAGGTGGAAAGGGAGACTCAGAGAGACAGAGGGAAGAGGCACACAGACATTTTTCTAAGTCTTAAATGGTCCTGGGGAAAACATCCCCTTATAAAAAAAAAGCATTCATTTGAATCTCAAAGTAGAGATGTCTGTGGGCCACTTACTTTCATGTCTTATTTTTCATTTACATCCCACCTTCATCCCATTAAAAAAATGGTGACGATTTATAACATAAACTCATACTCAGCAGGACAGTTGAACAACCAGAGACCTCATGGAGAGGAGTGATGCCAATTATACACAGAATCTGTGGTAAGATGTTTAGTGATCTAGCTTTCCATTCAGTTCTGAGCCTCCTGGCAGCTAAGGCAAAAAGGGAAACACGATGGGTTACAAAGTACTCATTATTTGATACCTATTTATTGACTGGCTGCACAATTAAGTTCTTTTCATTCTTGGAGGGGTCCAGCTGCCTGGAGAACCAGAATCAACTCTCACTTACATAACTGGTGTGTATTACAACTCCTTTCTGTGTCTGTAGTGAAGGCCATGGGGGCAGGGAGGGAGAAGATGGGATGTGGCAGGACTGAATGAACTTCCATTTGGGAAGAGAGGGAGAACACGGGCTTGTGTCCTTCATTAGGTCCAGCTCAGCGAGCACGGTAAGGCCCCAGCCAGGTGAAGCTCCAGCAACTGTTTCCGCAGACTGCTCTGGCCCTGCTTGCCCAGAGAGGGGCTTAGGGGAGGGTGGGGTGGGGGTGGGGGGTCAGCAGGCCTCGTAGAGGACTCCAAGCTGCTGGCAATGCTCCCTCTCAGCTGGCTCCTCTGAGTCTGCACCCGCAGAGATTAGGCATGTTGCAAACCCAGCAATGAGATGCAGACCCAAGAGGAGGGGGCAGAACGCGGCTCAGGAGCCTGCAGCTCTGTTTTCACTCTTGGCAGGTTGCCAGGGTCCTGGAATGCCCAGCAGCCAGTGTGGCCAGAGGACCAGGGGCCTGTACCCACTTGGGTACCCTAGAGGCTAGCACCAGGAGAACCTGGCAGGCCTGCTCTTGTACCCCCGCAGCATTCTGTGTTGTCTCCCCGATGACAAAGGGACACGCAGTGAGGGGGCTGGCCCGAGTTACACAGTGACCTGGGCTGGGTATCCCAAGCCTTGGCTCTCAGTCCTGACTGTGCCATAAACTTTTATTTCTTTATTTATTCATGGCTGCGTTGGGTCTTCGTTGCTGCGTGCAGGCTTTTCTCTAGTTGCAGCAAGTGGGGGCTACTCTTCCTTGCGGTGTGCGGGCTTCTCATGGCGGTGGCCTCTCCCCCGTTGCGGATCACGGGCTCTAGGCGCACGGGCTTCAGCAGCTGTGGCTCCCGGGCTGTAGAGCGCAGGCTCAGTAGTTGTGGTGCACGGGCTTGGTTGTTCGGCCGCATGTGGGATCTTCCCGGACCAGGGCTCGAACCCGTGTCCCCTGCATTGGCAGGCAGATTCTTAACCACTGCGCCACCAGGGAAGGCCCTGTGCCATAAACTTTTTAGGTGATCCTGAGCAAGTTCCTGCCTCGCCCTGAGCCTCAGTTTCCCCTTCCTGAAAAATGAAAGTTCCAACATGTTTCTTAACAGTAAACCATGGGGATAATTGGGGGAAAGCATGGAATTATTACAGGATTTATATGTCCAGCAAGCTCTGCCTATGGAAAGAACAGATTATATGCCTTGAACATAAGACAGATTTGCAAATGTATGTAGATACTTTTGCGATGAACTAAAGGTAAATTTATTTAACAGTGTTATTGATTCATAGAAGCCCTATGGCACCATGTGTTTTGTTAACCAACTGATACCAGCACAGCCACTCAACAAGCTGTGTAACCTTGAGAAAATTCACTACCTGCTCCACCTCGGTTTTCTCATCTGTCCAATGGGACAGATATCAGATCCTACCTCATAGGGCTGCTTTACAGAGCACAGTGCCTGGCATATAATAGGTACTCTATAGATATTAGTTCTTCTTATCGTCCATTTTATTTATTACTTTAAACGTGTAGCACACATCAGGTGAGCCTGTTGGTGAAATTTTTTGACATTAAAAGAGGGCCTTGGGCTTCCCTGGTGGCACAGTGGTTAAGAATCCGCCTGCCAATGCAGGAGACACGGGTTCAAGCCCTGGTCCGGGAAGATCCCACATGCCACGGAGCAACTAAGCCCGTGCGCCACAACTACTGAGCCTGCGCTCTAGAGCCCTCCAGCCACAACTACTTAGCCCACATGCCACAACTACTGAAGCCCGCGCACCTAGAGCCTGTGGTCCACAACAAGAGAAGCTACCGCAGTGAGAAGCCTGCGCACCACAACGAAGAGTAACCCCCGCTCGCCACAACTAGCGAAAGCCCGTGCGCAGCCACGAAGACCCAACACAGCCCAAAATAAATAAATAAATTTATATTTAAAAAAAATAATAAAAGAGGGCCTTCACGAGTAGTCAATACCCTTAATAGAGAAACACTTTTAATAAACCTATACTATAAAGATGCTTATCCCAATGGAAAAATAAAATGGGAAAGAACGTGAAAAAGCAATCTGCAAAAGAAAAGAGACAAATGGCCAATCTGCTTTATGGAAAATCACAAAACTCTAATACTCAAATAAATATAAGTTAAAACAAATAAATATAATTTCTCCTCTATTAAACTGGCAAAGATTAAAAATCTTGATACTAGTCAGAGTTGGCAAGTGTGTGGGGGAAATACCCTACATACCCTACTAGTTAGAATAGAAATCGGTGTAATCTTTCTGCAGGGCAATTTGGCAATGCGTACGAAAAGCCTTGAAATGAGCAAAACCTTTGTAGGAGCAGTCCCAAATCTAGGAATTTATCCTAAGGACATAATTAAGTTGTGTGCAAAGATTTACCCACAAGGCTCTCCTCTGCAACACTATTTTTAGTAGCAAAAAACAGGAAACAACTTAAACCTCGAAAACAGGGGAGAAGTTAATACATAACACACAATGAAATATTACACAGCAATTAACAGTGCTTTAGAAGAATATTTATTGACACGGAAACAGGCTCAACATACTGTTAAAGAAAAACTGAAAGTTATGAAGTGAAAGAAGCCAATCTGAAAAGGCTCCATCCTGTGTGATTCGAACTCTATGACATTCTGGGAAAGGCAAAGCGATGGAGAGAGTAAAAAGGTCAGTCGCTGCCAGGGGCAGGAGGGTGGGGGGTGGACAGGCAGAGCACAGAGGATTTTTAGGGCAGTGAAACTGCTCTGTATGATACTATAATGGTGGATACGTGTCATTATACATTTGTCCAAACCCTCAGAATGTAAAACACCAGTGAGCCTTAATGTAAGCTGTGGCCTTGGGATGATAATGATGTCAGTGTGGGTTCAGCATTTGGAACAAATGTACCTGCCTCTGGCTTTAACTGTATAACCAACAGCTGAATGGCTGCTGGGGTGGCCACCGGACTGGCCACATAGCTGAGGACTGATGGGTCCAAGCACACCTCCGGCTCTTGGAGTCTGGGCTAGTCCTCAGACTAATGCTGCTGTCCATAGTGGGGGAGGTTCTGGAGGTGGGGGCCAAGGAGCATAGGGAAACCCTCTAGTTTCTGCTCGATTTTCCTGTGAGCATCGGTGGTCCAGCTGGCTGAGGCCTGCAGAACACATTCTCCCAAGGTGGTTCCTCCTGCAGAACCTTTTAGAGGTAATATGTTTACTCCATGATGGTAAGACTTTGATAAGGAGTTGGAAGAAACAGTGTAAAGGTTCGTGAGTCAAATGGAGAAGCTGGTGAAGGATGGCACCCTTTTTTATGAGTTTGCTTCTTACAGCGGATACTGCTAGTGGCTTACCTGGATCCCATTCCCCCTTTCCTCCCACTAATGGAATTGGACCTTGTTCAGATGCTACACCTTCCTCACTGGACCTACTGCCCTACCCTCGCGGGGTGGGGGGTGGGGGGGAAGCACGCAGCCTTTCTTGCAAATGGCTGCCATGTCCTGCGGAAGACCCCGGCAGGAATCACCCTTAGGATGACCTAGCACGGCAGAGCAGCGGAAAGGTGTGGTATAGTAATAAGTATATCTGGTCTTGTCCCCAGCTCCTGGAACAGAGCTCCTAAAACCCTTGGCATTTCCCAATAGGAGTGTCTTTTGTTATTCACAAGGAGCCCCTTGCTGTCACACCTGAGTTGATGCTAATGAAGTGACTTAGGATGGGGCCCCTTGATAGACTTAAGATGGGGCTGATCACCAGAAAGACCAAGAGATTAGAGTTAGAACTTTCAGTCCCATCCACTGACTTGGGGGTGGGGGTAAAGACTGAACTCTATAAAAATTCTTAAGATTCAGAGAGCTTCGTGGTTGGTGAACACGTCCAGGTGCTGGGAGAGTAGCGCGCCTGGAAAGGGCATGGAAGCTCCACGCCCCTCTCCCCATACCTTGCTCTATGCATCTCTTCCATCTGGCTGTTCCTGAGTTGTATCCTTTATAATAAACCAAAAATAGTAAGTAAAGCACTTTCCTGAGTTCTGTGAATTGTTCTAGGGAGTTATAGAACCTGGGGAGGGGGACGTGGAAACCCCTGATTTATGTTGGTCAGAAGTATGGTTGGCCCAGGACTTGCAAGTGGTGTTTGAAGTGGGAACAATCTTGAGGGAGTGGGCCGGCAACCTGTGGGATCTGTGCTCATTCTGGATAGTTAGTTTCAGTTGGTGTTGAAGTATCAGAGCATGGTTTGTTCGGTACTGGAAAACATACCAGAGATGGGGACTTTAAATGGCATGGTTAAGGCATTAAATCAACGGGTCCTGATATCTGCCCTACTTCTGCACTTCCTGTTACTTCTTTTTACTCAAGCCTGACTAGGACAGTGTCTCTGTTACATGCAGCCACAGCCATCCTCACTGGTACCCTACCCTGCCAAAGGTGCAGGCTCCACCTACCCGCATGTCCACTGGGGCTGGGATCGGAACTCTGGCTGTGCCTCTGTAAAGCATCCTCCCCGATGGTGCCTTGGACTACAAAGGGGCAAAGGGAGGGGCTGCAGCATTACACCCCCAGCCACCCCTCTCCCCTAAGCCCAAGATCTGACCTGCAGCTATAACCTGAGCTCTCTCTCTGATGCACTGCTGGTGGGAGTGTAAAACTGGTACCTCTAGGGAGAGCAGTTTGGCACTGGGAAACTTTCAGAAATGCACATAATCTTTGATCCTGCAATTCCACTTCTAGGAGTTTCTCCGAGACACATGTGTAAGGGTATTCATTGCAGCACTGTCTGGAAGCGCAAGGAACAACCAGCGTGTCCATCTGGAGGTTGGTTAAATAACTGATAGCATAACCATACAACAGGCAGCTGTTTCAAAGAAGGAACTGACGGAACAAACTCCATCCCCTGCTTCCACTCTGCCCCTACTGTCCGTTCTCCACCCCACAGCCAGGGTGAACCCATTACAACCTAGGTCAGATCAGATGGCCCCCAGCTCAAAACCCTCCTCAGAGCCCCACCTCACGCAGAGCAAAGAGCAAAGCTCTTCAGCGGCGTGCCAGTGCCAGCCGGACCCAGTCTGCCCTCACGCCCTCTGGAACTCATCTCCTCCCACTCCCCTTTCACGCCCACCACAGCCCCAGGGGCTGCCTTGCACAGCCTGCAACAAGACACGCTTCGTCTTGAGCCTTTGCACTGGCTGTTCCCTCTGCCTGGAATGCTCTTCCCCCAGGGACCCACAGGGCTCACTCCTTCACGCCCTTCAGCCCTTTGCTGAATATCACATTCTCTGGCCACCTATATAAAATTGCAGCCCCCTTACGCTTTCTACCCCTCCTTCCTTGCTTCATTTTCCTCCAGAGCACTATGCACTGTCAAATATATGCAGTACTTATTTATATTCCTGGCTGGCTGTCTCCCCGACAAGAATGTAAAGTCCAGGAAGGCAGAGATATTTATCTGTTTTGTTCATTGCTGTATCCTCTGCCACTAGAAGAATGCCTGGTGCAAAGTGAAGCACACAATACACACATGTTGAATGGATTACATAATTCGTGGGGAAAACAAAATCTTGGTAAAGAAGACTTTGTATAATTTGAGAGGCAGCAGAAAATGGCGGTTTGAGACCAGGCTGACGACGTTCAACCCCCAACTGCGCCAACCACTGTGTGGTGTCGAGGGAGTTCCTTAACCTCTCTGTACCTGGAGGTATTAATAGCACCTACGTGGTAAGGCTGTTATGAGGATTAAATGAGTTAGTATTTGTTATCTACCTAGAATGGTGTCTGACACAAACTGAGTAGGCTATATAAATGTGTGTTACATAAAATAAACATACCCCGTTTTAATAAAATTAGAAGGACATACACATTCATATGTGCTTATGTATGCACAGAATAGCTCTAGGCTATGACAGCTGCTGTTCCTGGGATTGCCAGCTGAGGGAGGAAAGTTCTCACTGAATTTTACACCAGATCCATGCATTTCTAATTTAAAAAATAGATTAGTAATGCCTAGGAGTTGTCAGTTGTTGAGGCTGGGTGATAGGTACCTGGAACCTTATTATACTCTTCTATCTTTTTTGTAGAGTAAAAAAGTTTTTAGAGTACATATCAGTATTAATAGTCTAAAAAAGAAGTCCCAGGCTACCCTGCCACCTCCCCTCCCAGCATGCCAGTGAGTGGAACAGAAGGGAAGACTGCATCTGCTGATGGAGGGAGGGTGGGCAGGGGTGGGGGTCGGGGCTCCTTCCAGCCACCTGCAGTCCCCACGGAGGGGGACCCTGAAGTCCAGACAAATTCCCTGAGTCCCACCTGGCTCCAGGATTCCAAGCACCAAGTCATCCACACAAGGCTGGGGGAGAAGGGCTGTGCTGGGAGCGCTGGGTCCGGCTGCAAGCGGCGTAGGGTCTCTGGGCTGAGCTACCAGGGGCTCAGGGAGGCCACGCTTGCAGACGCCAAAGCGGCAGGAAGGGAAGGTCTTGATGGAAAACGGCCTGGATGTGTACATTCATTGAAGGACAATCAGAGATGGCCTGCATTGATTGCTTGCAGGCAGTCTGGTCTGTTGGGAGACCAGACTTGTCCTCTGGTGTCCCCCGCTCCTTACCCCTGTGATGCTAAGGCAGAGGGCACACAGTCTTTAAGCAATCTGCCCCCAAGTCACACCTGCAGGGGTGTGACTTTAAGCAATCTGCCTCTTAAGGGGCAGGGCTGGGGAAGGTGTGCTCTCGCATCTTACTGCCTCCTAGAGGCTGTTAGAGCTGAAGGACGCACCCAGGCCCCTCCTTTCTAGACGAGGAAACGGGAGGCCCAGAGGCAGTGACTTGCACAAGGCCTCCCAGAGGAAGACTCTGGGAGATACAAACCCACCGCCCTCCAGCCTGTGCTCGCAGCCCCTCTCCCGCCCTGCTCTCCCTGCCCCTCTCCACAGCGCTCTTAGCGTCCTCGCCTCTACAGTCCTTCCGACCCACCCACCCACGGAGCTGGAGCCTCTATTTAGCCAGGTGGGACCTGGTGAAACACCACGCGGTGTTTTGGCCACAAGGAAAGGGGTCCTACTGTCCGTACCACGACTCCCGGAGGGAAAGGCCCGTACAGGGAGGGGCTGCAGGGCCCTCGGGGGCCCCGGGGACCTGGTGCCAGCCTTCACCTCTCCTGCAGTCTCCTTCAGCTCCCTCCCCTCCTTGTTCCATCCGGCCCTGCCATTCTCACTGGCTGTTTTTTCGCCCAGTCCTGCCCAGAATCTCAGAATGAAAAGAAAGTTCAAAAGTCACCTAAATCTTTGCTTCTCCTGGCGTGGTCCACAGACCAGCAATAGGGCCATCACACGGCACTTGCTAGAAATGCAGAGTCCCGAGCTCCACCCCAGACCCCCTGAATCAGAGTGTGCCTTAAAACAGGAGATTCCCCCAGTGATTTGTATGCAGAGTTGAGTTTGAGAAGCGCTAGTCTAAACTGCAAGAGGCTGGAAGCCGCAGTGTCCATCATCACTGAGCGCGCTTGAACACCTCCAACAGGGAACCAGGCGGCCAGGCCACCATCCCATCTTTGGACAAGTAAGGGGTGTGTGTGTGTGTGTGAGTGTGTGTGAGAGAGAGAGAGAGAGAGAGAGAGATGGAAGGGGTGGTCCGCCATGGGTCCTGAGCGTCCCCTGCTGAGTTTATCAGACTGTAAGCCCTCACCATTCTCTGACCTCTGACTGTGAGCCATTTCCGTAGCTAGTCACATAGGTAACTAAGTAGGTCACAGTGACCACAGCATGAATACTACCATACAACTGCTCGCTCCCCGGGGAAGGGGAACCAGCTGCTTTACCGCTTGCTACAAAAGGTGCCGAGCCCTCTGCCCTGAGCTCTTCCAGTGCAGTGTAAGAGCTCTGGGTCCATCGTGTCACCATCTGGCTCCATCGTGTCACCCGATGGGACTTGGAGGCACAGTAACCGGTGCTACCGTGCGCATGATCCTGCTGTCTCCCTGCTGTGCTGGGGGTAAGAAACTGTCCTGCTGATCCATGGAGTCTTGGCCACATGTAGCATCCACGCCAAGAGACTGGGGTTCTTTCCTAACTATGTGTGTGTGTGTAGGTGTGTCTGTGTGTGTGTGTGTACCATGAGTGGCCGTTTATGAAGAATTAATTATCTTCCCACGTACTCATGGAAAGGCTCACACATGTGGGTTTATACTAGGACCTCGATTTGAGGGGATTCAAAGGGAACCTGGCCCTTCTTGAGCACCTGCCTTGTGCCAGGTCTTGGCCAGTTGCTCCACTTTTTTATTATCTCACTTAATCCTCTTCGCAAACCTGCAGGGTGGAGTCTATCCCCGTTTTATATTTGAGGAAACTGAAGCTCTACCAGCGGCTCAATCCTGAAACAGTAACAAGCATAAATTATCTGGACACAGGCAATAAAGAAGTAAACAAAGAGTGAGATGATTTCAGAGGATACCTGTGAATGCGAGGCGCTGTGATCACTGATTATTATAATGATTGTGTGTCAAGCTGGACCGAACAAACAGTGTCCTGGGGCTTCTCCGGCTGGGCTGACAAGCTCCGCCCGGAGAAGACACTGCGGAACCGTGACACTCTGTAGCGGGGCGCTGGGGTGGGGGGGTGGGGGGGCGTGAACCTGGCAAGGACCAAGGACAGAAGACCTTCATCCTGGTCCTGGAGGAAAAAGGGGCGCAGATGTGGCTGATGCCAGGCTCTGTGCCCGGTGTTCTACACATACCGTAGAGGATACTCATTTATTCGCTCTTGACTTTTCCATGCTATGGAGTACCAAGCACTGTCCTAGGTGCTGGGAACCTGGGGTGAACTAGGTCCCTGACCTCGTGAGGCTTGCAGCCTGGGGAGAATGTCTGTAGGTTTCCCCACTAGCATCCATTACCCGTTCTGGCACCAAGCCCCCTGGTGTCCTTGGGGAGACCCCTTTTCAAAATGCTTCACTCTGATTGGTTGGCCCAAAGGCCAACCCACCAGGGCTTATATCTGCCCATCATAGTGAATGGTGTAGGGAAGGGTAAAGGGCCCAGTTAATCAAGAGCTGCAGTTTGGGGGTTTTGGAGGAATCTGCTGGGAAGAGGAACTCTGAAAAAATAGAATGTAAGTACGGATCTGCTGGCAGCCAGCCACGGTGCCACCACACACGGCAGCCTGCCTGTGAGTGGAGCCAGTACAGAATAAAGCAGACAGGCCAAGTCCTGATGACACTCTATGAGCCCTGGATCCAGCTGTGCCTGAAGCCGTAGATGCTCCTGGACTTCTCACTTTGCGGAGCCCGTAAATTCCACTTTTGCCTAATCCTGTTAGACCTGAAATTCTGTCTGGTTGCATTTAGTCCTTTCAACAATCTACTGAGTACAGTTTTACTTTACTTGTCTTTCAGACAGAAAATGGAGGCTCAGAGAGGTTAAGTGGCTTGGATAAGGATGCACCGTAACTGTCTGGAGACTCTCCAAGTCAAAGCCCATGCCCTTTCCACTACTCCAAGGTGGCAGTGTAGAGGGTGATAAACCGCAGTCGAGCGTGAGGTAGGGTCTTCCATGTCAGGGAGTGAAGGGACCTCCTAGGAGAGGTGGCCCCTGAGGGATGATTAGAACAGACTTGCTCTAATCAGAGACAGGTCTGTAGAGAGGCAGCAGAGGAAAGGATCCACAGCTTACAAGCTAGTGGCTGGTTTTTTTTTTTCCAGTTTTTGTTTTGGCTTTAGCTGCCAACTTTAAAGAAACATAAGATTTCGTGTAAAAACATGGATGTTCAGCTTTTCTGGAGAACCAGGAGTACTAGCAACGCTAGGTAGGGGGTCTCACGTGGCAACAATTTGCCAGAGTTGGGTGACGATGGCCAAATGGGCAAAGCACTTACTTTCCAGATCTCCGGCCAGCCCGTGTCATTCAGGGACGTCCCCTGGTGGGCTGGGCTGCTGAGTGTGTGGCCTGCATGGCAGAGACCAGAGTGCTGTGTAGACGCTGTCCTCTGAGAACCCAGCCTCAGGTGAGAGGAGGGTGCTGGGGACGGACCACGGTGGGGCCCCCGCCTCTGTCCGCTCTGGCTGCGCCCAAGTCCCCAGGGCCCAGAACGGTCCCTGGTAGGGGCTCAATGCACACTTGGTGGAGGGAAGAAGAAAATGAGAGTGTGCGCTGGGAGCTTCCAGGACCACCTCACAGCGATCTTATAAACCAACTCCAAGAGGCACCTTGGTGTAGAAGTCGGGAACAATGTGGGCTCTGGAGTGGGCACAAATTGTGGCTCCACCACATACAACTGTCATCTGCGGAAGTTATTTTCACCTTCTGGTCCTTCAGTTACCCCTCCATAAAATGGGAATAATAATAATCAGAGGGCTGTCGTGAGCAAAATGGTAAGCAGTCAGTAAGTAACTGACTTCTTCCATGATTCACTGACCTGAGATAAATTCCTTCCCCTCTCTGAGCCTCAGTTTACCCGAGGCGGTTAGATTTGATTTTCGGCTTGAACTTACCAGCTCTGGTATTCCGTGACTATGAAAATTCAGCATTCCTGCAAACTCCCAGAGCTGGGCCACAAAGAAGCACCCTAGAGGGCCACAGGGGTCTCTCTGCTAAACCAGTCCCCCACTGAGGTCAAAACACACCTGAATGTCCATCATGGTATCATGGTATAACCATTTGATTCCAAATTCATTTAGATTTAGCCAAGTTCCAGCCCCAGGACCTGCTGTGGCTCATTTACTCCAAATCACAACCCAAAGGCACAGGGACACAGCTGCAAGGAGCCGGCCCTCGGGGGCCCTTTCAGGGATCCCAGGATGTCCTGTGCTTGCTTCTGAGCCTGCAAGCAGGGCTCTCGGCACAGGCGTTTCACTGCGGCTGGCGCCCGGTCATCCAGTTGGCAGAGCCGTTTCCATTTCTCTCACACGCCCCCGGATGGGAAATGATTCATGAAAACCAAGAAGGTAAAATTAGCCCAGAGGCTGCCGAGTAATTTATACAGCCAACAGCCCCAGGAGGGAGGGAAGGCCCCCGCTGCCAGCTCAGTGTGGCCTCTTGGGGGCTGGTGGACACCAGCCTGGCCATCAGGAGCCTCTGCCTCTGGGGTCTTCTATTTCTGGACTCAGCCTCCAGGGCTGTTGGCGAGGCTTCCGGAGCTTTCTCTGATCCCTTCCACCCCCTCAACAGATCTGCTCGTGACATTAGGGACCTGCTGAGTGTCAGCGGGTGGCTGCGGAGACACACATGCGTTTCACCCTCACCTCAGCCTTGGGGGGAAAGTTTCACCGCCTGTCTCACAGGTGAGGACACTGAGGCTCAGAGAGGCCAGGTGAGTGGCCAAAGGTGTGTGGCAAAGCTCACATTCAAACCCAGATCTCACGGCCCCCAGAATCAGTGCTTCCCCCCACGCGGGGTGCTGTCTGCCGAGCCCCAGTTTCTCAGGGTGGGGTGAGGGAATGGACCTGGTGGGGGTTCCCTGGCAAGCCCCACCTCATCCTGCCATGTGCTTCTCAGTCTCAGGACTATTTAGGATGAGGACCTGGTCCTTGACTCCAAGCCCAGTTGTCCCAACTGGCAAGGTTGAGAGTCCCCAGTATCCTAGTATCTTCAAAAGGGGTTGAGAAAATGCCAGGCTGGGCCCTGAGCCATAAATCATACCCCTACCCCTAAAAGGGAAGGACAGAACAGCAGGTATCGGTGAGCCCCATGGTCCCACTTCATGGGGCCAGACACCAAGGCCCAGAGAGGGGTAGGAACTTACTCAAGGCCACACAGCAGATCTATGGCAGAGGATGGGATGGAACTGCATCTCCTGTGTCCCACTGCAGAGAGCCTATTGTCAGAGCTGTTCACAAAGTGAGCAAATCTGAATGGGGGTTCCCAGCACGCAGGGGCAGCTGAGGCGGGAGTCACCTGAGACCTCCAGGGGCCCTTGATCTGGTTCTTCCCCAGGCATCTGCCTCCAGTTTTGGAACCCACAGTGAGGAACTGGAGAGGGCCCCTCAGAAGGTGGTAGGTGAGACTCCACGCCTGTGGGAACCTGGATGAGTCACCTCGCCTCCCTGAGCCTGGATGAAAGACGGGCACGGGGAACTGACAAGAAAAACGTGTGTGTGAACCACCTAGCAGGCTGTGAGCGTCCCACAGGAATGCAGGGGTCCCGCAAGAGCTCGGTCACGGTGCTCACCCTCAGCCCCTCTGGCCCCTGGCTTTGCCCAGAGGAAGCCCAAGGCCAGCCACGGGTGACACCCCACAGCCACCCATGCAGAGGGAACTTGCCTCTGTCCCCGGGGCTGGGCAGCTGCACGCCAGTGAGACAGCTCAGAGCCACACCCCACTCCCAGGACAGTTCAGAGCAGCTCAGAGGCACCGTCTCCCCAGAGTGGCCGCAGCTGCCGTGGGCCGGCCCTGAGCACAGCACTTTCAAATATCACCGCACTGGACCCTTCCCATCAACGCTGGAGAAAAGGTGGCTGGGTCCTCACTTTACTGACACTCAGAGAGGCTGAGTCGCTTGTCCAAAGCCTCACATCCATTCACACAATTATTCACTCGACAAGTGTATACCGAGGCCCACCATGCGCCATGCACAGTGCCAGGATGAGACAGGCATGTGTAGCCCTCCTGGCTATGAGAGGCCTTGTGGTGTTCATGGGCAGCCTCGAGCCACTCTGCTGGGATTCCAGTCCCAGCTTCACCCCCATATGTCCTTGAGAAGTCACCTCTCTGCACCTCAGTTTCCTCAGTAAATGGAGAATAATAATGGTGTCTACCTCATGAGGTTATTCTGAAGATTAAGTGAAATATTATGGGTCAAGACTTAGAATAGCACCTGGCACGTAGTAAGCACTCAATAAACATGAACAGTTATTGTTGAGCCAGGACGCAAGCCCACCTCCCTCTGACGCCAGCAGCCATGCTTTTAACTCAAGGCTAGGCCGGCTCAATGTCCGAGGTGTGACCCAGCAGCATGACTGGTGAGGGTCTACAGTAAGAATCAGAAGGTGGGTTCAAGTTTCCCCTCTGCCAGCCACCAGCTCAGACCAGCCCCTGAGCCTTTCTGAGCCTTGCTTCCTCCAGTCTTGGCCTGCAGGGTGGGCAGGAGAAGAAAGCAGCTTGGGGCCAAGAATAAAATGTACCCCATGATGGCTGCTCTCCTGCCTCCCTGGGGAAGTACCCAGAGTCCCCAGGGTTGCTGCTGCACACCACAGGACAGGCCCAGAGAGCGAGCCTTCTCCCCAGCAGGGCACATGGCCTCAGCTGAAGCAGCCACACTGTCCCCTGCCACCTCTGGCTACTGAGAGGGTTTGTGGCTGGTGCTGGGGAAGGGCTGGGCCCCGGGTCAGCGACGGTGCTTCTCACCTCTCGGGAAATAATCCCAACCCTCTGTGCTCATTGACCACACATGCCACAGACCAGAGGGCAAGAGGTCAAGCAGGGCTGCCCCGCTGGGCACCTTCCGCCAAGATATCACGTTGGGTGGCCTCGTGAAAAAGAACCGAACAAGGAGCCAGGCGGCCTGGGTACATTCCCAACCCTGCCAGCGGCTGTGTGGCTTTGGGAAAGTCACTTGACGTCGCTGGGCCTCTAATTCCACATGTGTGAAATGGCCTTGACCAGGCTGCCTACTTCAGAGGGTGGCTGTGCAGAGCTGGTTAGTTGGTGGCATAAAGGTGGTTTTGAACCTGAAAGGGGGTCGGGGGGATGGAGGTGTGAGAAAAAAGCAAAGGGGCCATCCTTTCCTGCACTAAATATACAGTCACCTGCAGAGATTTGCCCCATGGGCTGAAAGGTAAACCCAGGCCTGGACCAGCCAGTGTGGCCCAGAGGGGCCCCGGGGCTCTCAGGGGAGAGCTTGGCCCCAAGCTGCTTTCTTCTCCTGCCCACCCTGCAGGCCAAGGGAGATCAAATCCCCGGCCACAACAGGCCCCATTGAGAGTCGGTAAATCTGCCCGAGGTGTGGGGTTATGTTACCAGGTTCCTGGCCACCACCACTAAGCAAAGGGTCAGGCTGACCTCCTTCCCTCCCAGTGGGCCCTGATCCAGAACCTACAGGACCAAGCCAGGCAGAAATCGGATCACCCACTGCATTCCCAGGCAGCAGCCTCCTCTGGGAAATCAGTGGACAGTGGGATGAAGCTGTTGCAAAGACCGGAGCCATCCCAGGCTGCCCACGGGAACACAGGCCCTCTGCCCACCGAGGTGGGCCTGGACCTAACGCAGACAAGAGACCCCAGGATAATAATATTATTAGGATTTTGTGAGCATTTTGCACCTTATACATGTTAGTTTACTTGGTCCTCACAGAAGCACCATGGTATGTATGCTATTGTCATCTCTATTTTACAAAGGACGAAACTAGGCACCGAGAGGTTAAGTCAATTTCCCAGAAACACCAGGATTTGAACCAAGGCATCTGGATTCCAAAGTTCACTTATCACAACAGCCACCTGAGAGAGGAGTCATTCAAAAACACACCTTTTGAGTAACGGTAGAAAAACCCAAGTGTGAAAGAGAAAAGACTCCAGGGGCCATGGCCATTGTTTCCAGCTCTCTGGGGACTGGCAGAGGGCACAGGAGCAGATTTTCTCTCTGGCTAAAGAAGGGATTCAGGAATAGTGGGAGACCCACAGGGAGACATTTGGTTCTGTGCAAAGCCTCAGGGGACAGATTTTTAGATACTGCACAATAATTTGTTAAAAATGCAACTGGCGGGCTTCCCTGATGGCACAGGGGTTGAGAGTCTGCCTGCCGATGCAGGGGACGCGGGTTCGTGCCCCGGTCCGGGAAGGTCCCACATGCTGCGGAGCGGCTGGGCCCGTGAGCCATGGCCGCTGAGCCTGCGCGTCCGGAGCCTGTGCTCCGCAACGGGAGAGGCCACAAGAGTGAGAGGCCCGCGTACCGCAAAAAAAAAAAAAAAAAAAAAAAAAAATGCAACTGGCTCCCATAACCCAGCAGTAGCTGCTACAGATATGACCAAAGAGGCACAAGAATAAAATCAGAATCAACCTAAATGTCCGGCAGTAAGAAAATGGATAAATAAATGACGATCCTCTCCATTGATATACTACTGTATATTAGTTTAAAAAAAAAAGAAGAAAAACAATATGGTAAGTTCACTGTGTAAAACTATGACTAGATTTCCTAGATCCAATGTTAAGTGAGAAAAGCAATCTGAAGAATGAAACCATTTGTTTAAACACACATATGCACGCACACACACACGCACATGCTATAATGGTACATATTCCTATAGGTTCTGTGTGCGGTGCACAGACAATGATCTAGATGGATATATAGCAAAGTAATAACAGTGATGATTAACCTTGCAGAGGAGGCTGGAATGCTACGGTTATCAAGGAGACTATATTTCGCTTTTTAAATATTATTTGATTTTTTTACAGCAAAAATGTATCCGTATATCCCTAATATAATTAAAACGTAGTAAAACAACATAAAAAAGACTCAACGAGCTGTCTTGGAAGCAGTGAGCTACTGGTCCCTGGAAGCGTGCAAGCCTGTGCATTGGGGTGGAGGGATTTACCACAAGGATAGGTGGGTCCAGTCCTTCTGGGCCTCACAGCCTCATCAGGGGAGTAGAGCAAAGCCCTTACTGTCCCCGCATCATGAGTGGCTTTAAGGAAGCACAGAGAATCAGATCTTGGAGGAGGGAGAGGCCAGGAGTTGTGGACGCTCACTGTGACGCAGTCAGAGGCACACAGGCCAGCTACCAAGTCCACCTCCAGCTGTCCAGCTCCACCCCTCCCCTTCTCCCAATAACACCCAGCCCTGGCCCCTCTGTCCCAGCAGCCCCCAGCCCCTGGCCAGCATGTCTGGCGTCAGCCTCAGACTCCCAGGGGGGGGCCATGTCTTTGGGAAGACCTCACATTTGGGGACAAGAGTTCAGGAAGGAAGAGGGAAGTGGATGTGAAAGGCTTACAGGGCTGAGCGCCCCTGACTGTGCCATTGAGCCCAGGCAACAGCCCAGGTCACATGAGGAGCCCTAATCCCCAAAAGGCTGATCCCTAGCGCCAGCCAGACCCCTAGCCCTAGTCAGGCACTATAACAAGCCAGGAGCAGTGAAGCTCTTACCTTCAAGACAGCTATAGCGTCAAGAAAAGAGTCAGGCGATATAGCTCTGAGTCCTAGCTCGGCCCCTGACTTCCTACAAGACCTTAACAGTCACTGAACCTGTGGAGCCCCAACTCCCTCATCCGCAAAATGGGCTCACAGTATCCACCTCCCAAGCCTGCTGTGTAGATGAAACATCATCCGTGCAGCCCCTCTGTGAACCATACGGACTCCCACAAAACACACGGCCTCATCCATGCCGCGGACAGAAAAGGAGGTGGCAGCACCTTATCGCCAAAGGCAGCCACACTTGCTGCAAGACAGCAGTGAGTCCAAAAGGGCAGGGGAGCCTTTCTTGGCTACTGTCCTGGGCCGAGGGCCAGGGTGCTTGCGGGGAGGGCAGGGAGCTACCGACAGGTGCCAGGGAGGAGTCCGGTTTCTACCTGAAACTGGGGGAAGGGGCTCCTGGGAGCCAGGCCAGCGAGTCCTCGCCTCACCGCTAGCCCAGGGAGCCGGGGCAGGGGCGGGCGACAGACCCACAATGGGAATCAAGGGCAGGAAGAGCAAAGCTCCATCACTGCCAGAAGGGGCGAGCAAAGGGCCGGCCTTTGAGGACTCCACCTGGGAGGCAAAGCAGTACGGGCCACGCAGAACTGGCTCAGGGTCCTGTGAGGGGAGGGGCTGCTGGGAAGCAAGAAGGTGCCACCTGGCACTCACAGTGAAAAGTACCAGCTCTGGGAGAGGGTGGGGCAGCAGGACGAAGCCTGAGGTGGTCCAGCTGCCCCAGAGCTGTCCCCTCCTGCCTCAGGGAGACCCAGGGCTGTGGCAATACTGAGTCCAGCGTGGGCCCAGCCCACGGCACAGAGGGCCAGGGAGGTCTGAGGACAGAAGCCTCCAAGCATGACCAAGGCCACTGTCAAAACCAAAGCACCAAACGTAAAATAGAGAGCTAGTGGGAAGCAGCCGCATAGCACAGGGAGATCAGCTCGGTGCTTTGTGACCGCCTGGACGGGCGGGATAGGGAGGGTGGGAGGGAGGGAGACACGAGTGAGGGGATATGGGGACATATGTATATGTACAACTGATTCACTTTGTTATAAAGCAGAAACTGACACAGCATTGTAAAGCAATTATACTCTAATAAACATGTTAAAAAATATATATATAGTTGGATTAATATCTACAAAAAAAAACCCCAAAGCACCCCAATGACTCCTGCGAACGCCTCCCCAGCCCCATCGGGCAGGATCCCAGGCAGCTGGACTCCCTGTTGAATGGCAGCCAGCCCGCGGGAGCTGCAGGGAGGGAGCCAGAGGCTGGGCCACCTTGAACAGGGCCCCAGGGAGGAGGGCGTAGGTGGGGCTGGTGGGAGGGGCGCTCCGCACAGCTCCCTCCTAGGCAGGCCGCCACGCTCTCCGTGGACCTGTGGCCACACGCAGGCCCAGGTGCACGTTGGTCTGTTCCCAGGGGCCCCGGGACAGGGCAGGTGGCCTCCTCTCAGAACAGTAGGCTGGGCCGGAGCTCAGGACCACAGCAGCAACTCCGCTGCCCCGCACTGTGCAGTCTGCTGCCGCCAGCTGGCCCAGGTGGGGACATCAACTCTCCCTCGTCACCTCAACCAAGTGTTCACCCCTCAGGTCTCAAAGGCAGGCCTCAGCTCAGCTCTGGCCCATCAGAGGGTTCATGCAGGAAGCCACTTCAGGCTGCCGTCCACTGCTCACCTCCTAAACGGACCCAAGCCATCACACACCAGGCTCCTGGCGCCTGGCCAACCCCCAAACTCAGCTACAGACCTCAGGCCTCACTCCTCCGGCCCACACTGACTCCTAGGGGCTGGCTGCCACAGCCCCTGTGAGCTCGCAGCACTGGGAGCTTAGGGCAGTGGGGACAAGAGGGTTCAGCCACGGCCACCCAGCCACCAGATGCCACCCCACTGGCCAGGACAGCCTGGGAAGGCCCGCTGCTCACGCCAGAGAACAGCCTGCCTGTCCAGCCACGGCTGACTCCCAGGGCAGCCAGGGACCAGCAGAGCTATGGGGTCTGCTTACTAGTAACCTACCCCACTGGGTACCAAGAAGCAGCCTTCCTCAAGGGTGAAGACCAAAAGGAAACTCCACCTGATGGCCCCGTCAGTCCTTTAAAGCACCTACTCAGAGTGACCTTACCTCCCACCTCAGGATCTTACCTCCCACCTGAGTCTTTAGGTCTCAACTCCTTAGCCTGGCCTTCAGGTCCTTCGTGGGCTGGCCCTAACCTGCCTCTCCAGCGCCATTCAGCCAGCTCTTGTCCAAACACCCTGCTCACCTGCCGTTCCCTGAACCCTAGGATCCTCACGTTGCCTGCCTTTGCACATACTGTTCCCAGTGCTGACAATGTCCTTCCCTCTTCCTCCACCTGGCAAACTCTTACGCCTCCTTCAAGGTCCAGCTTGACATCACTTCTGGGAAGCCTACCCATGCTCTCCCTCCCCCACTGCCAAGGCGGAATACTTGCTCCCTTCCCCACCCTGTCTCTGAGCAGCAGGGCACTTCCTACCTTCAATCACAGTTAGGATCTGGGCCAGAGCTGCTCAAACTATTTATGGTAAAGAAACTTTTTTTTTTTTAAGTTTTCCAATCTGCTGCCCACTGATGCTTTTGTAAATTACAATAAAAAATGGCGTGGCAGTGTCAAGTTGCAATATGAGTTTCTCAACACTTACTCTAATGTCTGTACCTGTCTCACTGCAGACCAGTAACACAGAGCTCATGGATGGGCGGTAGTCTGCAGACCACCCTCTCCATGGCACTGGCAGGGCTCTGTGTTGCCGGTGCAGGGCCCATCAAATTATGTCTACGTTTGGACCTCCAGAGCCCAAAGGGGTGCTCCATGAACATCTGCTGTCTCAAATATTGCATGGCAAGGTCCCAGCAACCCTGTAACAGGTGCATTACCTGTGCTAGGCACCCCCATTTCTCAGGTGAGCATGTAGAAACACACAGAGGGTGACAGGCCTGATGTCACAGCTGGCCCACATTGGATCTACCCAAAAAAGAATTCAGAGTAATGACAGTAAAGATGATCCAAGATCTCAGAAAAAAAATGGAGGCACAGATCTAGAAGATACAAGAAATGTCTAACAAAGACCTAGAAGAACTGAAGAACAAACAGAGATGAACAACACAATAACTGAAATGAAAACTACACTAGAAGGAATCGATAGCAGAATGACTGAGGCCGAAGAACGAATAAGTGAGCTGGAAGACAGAATGGTGGAATTCACTGCCGTGCAACAGAATAAAGCTGGCCCACACTGTACCCTCTCTGTACTGCCCAGCATCACAGGGGCAGACTTTCGGAACCTGCAAGCCCTCCAGTCCACCATCCCACCCCCAGCACACGCTCCTGACAGCATTTCCCACTGCAGTAACAGTGAGGTAGCCCCATGCAGTGGTGAAGAGCTCAGCCTCCGGAATCAGACCAGACCTGGGTTCACATCCTGGCTCAGCCTTTCATAGCTGTGTGGCCTTGGGTACGTCACTTCACTTCTCTGGGCCTCCATCTTTCCTCTGTAAACTGAGGCTAATAGCATGAGTCAGGCAGCACCCTGCTTCAGGCAGAGCCCACACACACCTATAAGCGCCATTCAGGTCTGGCTGTTGCTGACGTGTATGAAAGACCTGGGATTACCCAGTCTGAAACTCTTGATCCGGACCTTCCCTTTCTGCTCACCCTCCCCGAAAGACCCAACATCTTCTCTTGAGAGTAAATTCTTCCTGGCTGCTGAGTTTGCTGATCTCCTTTGGTGATCTCACCGCCCTGCCCTCCCCACCCCAGGCTAAGGGGCTTCTCCCTTCTCACCCTGCCCCCCTCCCTGGGACACCTCAGCCTCTGATCCTCTTCACCTCCTCCTCTCCAAATACCAGCCCCCTCTGGAACACAGCTGGTCTGAGGAGGGGCCCTGCACCACCCCTGGAAATGCCCCCTGTTGGGTTGGGTTAGAGCAGTGAAGAGCCGGGCTGTGAGGTGGGGTCGGGCCCCAGCCTGCAACTCCACCCTCATCCACCCAGAGCCCACCTGCCCTGTACCTTGGGCCACGGCAATGCTAAGTCCACCCCGGCTGGGTCCCGGTCGGCTGTGAGTCCCTACAAGAGGCTCACTCCCTGCTGGGGCTGAGGGTCCGGTGGGCTGCTCTCCATGCCCCTCAGCCATCCTGGAGCCTCTCAAGCTGGCTATCTCCAACCCCTGGGCATCGGGCAGCAGGATCCCTTCCTGGTCCTCAGCAATCTTCCTTGGGGAAAGTACAAGATAGTGGGAGAAGCCACTCTGGGAAAGCTGACATCGTGGGCGTGGTTCCATATTTACTTGCTCAGTGACGTCCACTGCAGCCCAGCCCAAGACAAGTTGATATCCTGCCTGCTGATCTCTCTCGCCCCCAGCCCTGCCCAGGAGAAGGAGCCCACTGGTCACCAGCCCCTCCTACCCCGAGTTCCTTCGTGCACATCACCCGGGGTTGCTGCCTCTGTCCAGGGTGAGCTCCTGCCGCTACAGGTATTCAAGCAGTGGCCAGGCAGCCTGTCCTTTTGGAGGGCAGGGCACCAAGACTATGCCAATGCTCTCAGAGGTCCCCATTCTGCTCTAATTCCAGGAAGTGGAGGCCTGGGGTGCGGAGGAAGAAATGCTAGATGTGGGGTTAGAATTTTAGCTCGGTCACTCCCTAAATTGTATGACCTCCAGCAAGTCACTTCCCATCTCTGACCTCAGTTTTTTCAGCTATAAAATGGGGGTCATGAGAGCTGTTCTGCCTGCCTCAGAGACTAATGATAAAGGATTTGGGAGGAGTTTGAAGTCAAGAAGAGAGTCCTGGGTTGCCCTTATGGATCAGGTGGGGTGGGGAAGAAATAGGGGTGGAAGGGAAAGCCCTAGAAGGCACTGAAGGTTCCAGAAGCCCAGGTTTGCCTCACTTTGCAAACAGGGTCCCCACCCTCAGCACCCACCCCTGATCTGAGGCTGATGCTGGGGTGCAGGATGGCCAGCAGCCTTCTGTCCTTCTCCACCTCTGCTCTCACAGCCCAGAGTCATTTCACAGGAGGCTCTTAGTTTGTCCGGATGCGCCAGCAAGACCTGATCCATGAGGTCCCTGGGTGGGGAGAGGTTCCTGGGTGGGGAGAGGGTCCTGAAGCCGGCTGTGTAAACCAAGAGCTTATAAATCAAATCCTGGTTTGAAAGCACCCAGGGGACCTGTTGGGAATTGTTACATAACACAAGGAGGCAACCCCTAAAGCCTCCTTTGTTGATGTGGGTTTCTCCAGGTGATTGGAAAGATTAGATTATGACTGTGGGATCTGAAGCTAGTCACGTATCCTCTCTGAACCCAAGTTTCCTCATCCAGAAATGGATGTAGAAGAGACCTCACGGGGCCAATGTCAAGTGCCCTGACGCTCAATACGTGTTCCTCTTAACACGTGGTCCTGAAAACAGGGAGGAAAAAGTTTTCTTCCACAGAAGGTAATGCAGGACTGACATTACCGTCTCCATGTGCAGAAAGGGAGACTGAGGCCCAAGCACGGTTGGCCTTGAACACAAGCCTGTGGGGGTGGGTAAGTGTCTGAAGGTGCGTTCCGGTCACCTTCAAGTAGAGACTCCCCATGACTCATCCACTCTCTCACATTCAGGCACTGCTGTCCCCAGAAAGGGGCACAAGATTATTTCCGTGCCCTAGGGCATGCCTCCCCTGTGGTCATGACCTCACACACGAGGAGGTGGCCCCAGAGCCGTCCCCATGCCACACTGGTGCTCGGTGCTGCTTCCTCAGGAGCCTCTGCGAGGCCAGCACCATTATCACTCCTGCTGTGCAGATGCAGAGACGGGCAAGCCCCAGAAAGGCAGCCTCTTACCCACATCTCCCAGCTGCCAGGTGCAGGGGCAGGAATGAACCTGAGGCCACACCCGCCTCAAGGGCAGAGCGCTGTCCCCGCTCACACGCTCCCTCTCAGTGGCCCCCACCTAGAGGCCAGCCCAAGGCACTTTGCTGAGTCTTCTCTGGGGGTGCCATGGCTACTCAGAAATGAAGCCAGATGCACTCTAGGAAGCCTGCAGCCCCCAGAACTCTAACCCAAACCATCTGCACTGAGCCTCAGCGTGGAGGACCAGGTCCTCACCTCTTTCCTCCACCTTCGCTTTTGGAATGGCCATCACCATGCCCATGCTCATCCTCTCCTACCTTGACTACTGTAACAGCCTCCTAATCGGCCTCCCTGCCTCCAGCCTCACACCCAACCTGCTGCTGCTGCTGATTTCTGGGACCTGAACCTGCTCTCCATGTCAGCTTTCTCGTCATAAAACCCTCTGCGGTTCCCAGAGGCCCCACAGACAGAGTGTCAACTCCTCAGCATAGCAGTCATAACCTTTCACAGTCTGGCTGGGATAGAGCATCGGGGTTAGGTGGGAGGGCTCAGGAGCCAGAAGACCTGGGTTCAAATCCCAGCTGTGCTGCTTACCAGCTGGGAGTCTTTGGACAAGTTACTCCACCTCTCTGAGCTTTGGTTTCCCAAAGGGAAATAATAGTGTCAGTAGAATGGGGAAATAATAGTACCAATATCAGGGTACTGCTGGGAAGATGAAATAGAAAATGTGTTCTGAAGCACTTTGCACATAGTAAGTGCTCAATTCATTCATTCATTCCACAAATACGAGGCCTTACTATGTGCTCTGCACTGTTCATGCAGCACTGAACAAAGCTGACAAAACTCCCCGCTCTCCGGGAACTTACAGCATAATTAAAGGAGGCAGCCAAAGACAACATATTGATAAATAAGTAAAACACAGGGCATGTTATATGTGCTATGCACTAAGGAGAAAAAAAAGCAGGCAAGCAGAGGAGGAGAAGGGGGCAGGGGCTGCCATTTTAAATAAGAAAGTGCCCACAAGAAGGCGACATTTGAGCAAATCCTGATGGAGGTGAGGGAGCCTGCCATGGAGATAATGGGTAAGAGTGTTCTAGCAGCGGGAACAACCAGTGCAAAGGCCCTGAGGCAGGATCAGGACTGATGTGTTAGTCATATTACTATTATCATCACTGTTATTCTCTTTCTAGCCTCATCTCCCTCCACCTCCTCCCTTACCCACACTCTCCAGCCAAATGAACCACCCAAGCCTCTCCAAGCCATTCCGTGTGCTCATGCCTTTGTACAAACCTCGTCCCATGCTGGGACGCCTCTCCCCTTTCTTTCCAACTCCTACTCATCCTTCAAAACCCAGCTGAAAGGCCTCCTCCTCAGGGAAGCTTTCCTTGACTTAGAGTCGATGGCTGTCTCCCTTGCATCCTTCTGCTATAAACTGTGACTGCCTGGTTAACTGCCCACCTCCTCCCACTGGTCTGTGAGTTCTGGAGGGGCAAGGACTGGGTTCCACACTGCACCCCTAAGCCCAGCACAGTGCCTCGCTGTGTGCACTGACCACCTGATGAATGAAGGAAGAACTGAAGGATGCCCCAGGCCTTCCCTCTTAAAGAGCCTTAGCCCCAGCGACGCCACCACGAGTGTGACTGCCCCTGTGAACACTGGCCTTTCCAACGCAGATACAAATCTGCAATAGGAAACAGGCTTTTTAAAAATAACAGCACATTTTTCTTTTTTCTTCATTGTTTTTTTTTCTTTCTGCACGGCTTATTTTTCCGGCGCAGCCCCGGGGCCAGCTGCAGGGAAGTCCCTCCCAGGCCCCACTCTAAGAACATGGAACTCTGGGGCCTCTAAGGACTCCCAGGCCAGAATAGGGGTGGAAAGGCACCAGATGCCCTGGCACCAAGGCCACCAGGCACCTCTGAGCCAGGAACCCCTTTTCTCAAACCTCAATGTTAGGTGGATGTTACCTCCTGGAAACTTTATAATGCCACGTGACATTTCCAAAGGGGCTTCTCCTTGGTGGGTCTGGGGTTCCCTGCCCTCACTCTAAGAGGGCATCCCGAGGGAGAGGGCATCAGACTGCCAGCGTTCCAATCCTGGCCACACTGCTGTGTAACCATGGATCCCTTCCATCACCTCTTGGGGCCTCAGTTTCCCCATCTGTGAAATGGAAATAATAATACCTACCTTGTTTTCTGTGTAGGGTATGTGACATGCTTAGGACCACACCTGGCACACAAGAAGCCCTCAGTAGGGCTTCCCTGGTGGCGCAGTGGCTGGGGGTCCGCCTGCCGATGCGGGGGGCGCGGGTTCGTGCCCCGGTCTGCGGGGATCCCGTATGCCGCGGGGCGGCTGGGCCCGTGGGCCTTGGCTGCCGGTCTTGCGCGTCTGGAGCCTGTGCTCCACCCGCGGCAGTGAGAGGCCCGCGTACCGCAAAAAAAATAAAATAAAATAAAAAAAGGAGCCCTCAGTAAATATTAGCCGCCTTCATCTTCATCAGCCCTAGATCTCCTACTGTGTGGTCCCTTCACTGAATCATCTACTCCACAGATCAGAGACCTCAAGGATCTGTTAAATCTCACCCTCTTGGCCTTTCTGGAATTTTTCCCTCGTACACTCTAGAAACATGGTCCTTCTAGGGCATGGACACCTGTAAGTATGGGGAGCTTAGGATCTGAACTCTGCGGGCCAGTTTTCCTCCCACACCTGACACCTCCTTGCAGCTGGACCCATCTGCCCATACTCCAAGGAAGCAGCGTTTATTAATCCTGTCCTTAGCCCCCAGCACATTGTGAGCCCCCAGCCAATGATCAGGGATTTATCAGAAGGCATTCCGTGAGCAGCTCTCATGCACAGACACTGGAGGTGCAGCGGCACACACACACCAACCCAGGCCCTGCCCTCGCAGAGCTTACGGTCTGATGAAAGAGTGAGACTGCAAGCAATCATTACAACAATAAATGTAAAATTGCTACTAAGACGAGTGCTATAAATGCGAGGTACATGGGGCCATGAAAGGCCGTAATAGGGAGTTCAACCTAATCTGGGAGGGCTTCCCTGAAGAGGTGATGCCAAAGCTAAAAGATGAGGAGGAGGCCTACGAGAGGAGTGGAATGCATGGTCAGGGCACAGGGGGCAACATGAGGGTAGCACCATGTTAGGCTAAACATGGTAAATAGGGGGAGGCAAGATGGTGTCCCCATAGCATCTGGAGGGCAACTTAAGGATTTCTGTCTTTCTCCTAAATACACTGCGAGTCCCTGAAGGTTTTTCAGGCAGAGGTTGATAGACTCAGATTTATTTGCCAAAAAAGCTCACCCTGGCTGCTGAGGATGAGCTTTTCCTGTGTGTGTATACTTGTCTCTGCCTGGAATGCTCCCCTACTCTCTGTATCAGTCAGGACAGGCTAGGTTATGCTGCAGTAACAAACAGCCCCCAAATCTAAGTGGTTTAAAACAACAAAGGCTTAATTATCACTCATGCTGCATGTCCATCATGGGGTACGAAGGGACTCCACTCAGGTAGCAACACGGGGACCCAGGCTAGCAGAAGCAGCCACCACCCCACCTCCTGCCAGTTTCCACACCACAGGAAAAGAGCACTCATGAGGGTCTCACACCAGCAACTAGATGCTTTGGCCCAGAAGTGGCATGTGTCACCATAGTTCACAACTCACTGGCCAGTCACACAGCCCCACCCAACACAAGGGGACCTAGATCCAATCCTACATGTGCTTGGATGAACTGGAAATATTTAGGGGGTAGCATTAAGGACCACCAGACACTCTCCCACTCCATCTTGCCCTGCCCCAGCCTTAACTCATTCATTAGATCACAACTGTTTCAGTATTCCAGAAGGAGGGACCAGCATGTGCAGGCGAGAATACGGAGTACAGAGAGATCTAGAGTAGGTGGGAGATGAGGCCAAGGAAAGGGTAGGGGCCAGATTACTCAGAGGCTTCTAGGTTATGGTAACAATTTGGTTCTTTATCCCAAAAGCACTGGGAAGACTTCTCAGTGCTTTACACAAAAATGGGGAGCTTGCTGTGATCTTCTCTGGAACAGATCACTCTTACTGCCATCCTGAGACTGGCGTGGAGGGGCGGTCACAGGTGGACAGTTGGACAGTGAGGCTAGTGCTGTTGTCCTGGGGATAGACAGTGGTGGCTTGACCAAGACACTGGGGAAGAGAAGACGGAGAGGAGTGTATGGATTCAATTTATAGGTTAACGGTCCCTAGATCTGGAGACATAGTGGATTGCGGTGAGGGAACGGAGACACAAAGGTTTCTGCCTTAACGACTAGCAGAATGGTGGTAGCCGTGGCCAAGATGAGAGCCCTGTAGGAGGTTTAGGGGGGAAGATGGTGGGACAGCCTTGGAATCCGTGTGTTGGTCATAACTGTGAGATGGTCAAGAGAACAGACCGAGGAGGCAGCTGAATAAACAGGAATGACTCCTGACTCCTCGTTCAGTGGTCTTTACTTCCTTCATACTTGCCAGTAACTTAGAACCAGGGAAACCTCGCCTCCCCTCCCCCACTCAATTTAAGTCCAGGTGAGGAAAGATTCAGATGATTGTAGTCTTAACTTGACACCAAGGAGAACAAATTTATGAAACACATCAATCCAAAGGGTCTGGAGGACAGAACTGTAACTCAGGTGACAGTAGTATGTAAGTGATGGTTGTGATGGCTGATCAGGGCTCCTGGGACCAGTGAGGGGAGCCCCTCATCTTTGAATATGTCACTAGGGAAGGGAGAGTAGACCCTGCCCCAGCTGCTCCTTGGAGGCCCCGTCAGTTTGGGACTGAATGGACGGAGGTGGGGCTTGTTGGGCAATCCTGATATTCCCAAGAGAGTGCTCTGTAATAATCCCAGGCAGAGAGAACAACACTTCTTAAATCATGTGTGGCCCCCGGGCTAGGCATTTTCTCTGTGCTATCTCGTATAATCTCACAGCTGACTGGCCAGGCAGGCTTTGTTAGCCCCACTTTAGGGATGGAGAAGCAAGGCCCAGAGAGGTCAAAAGTAACCGTGCCAAGTCCAAAGTCGCATATTAGTATGAAGGGGAGGAAGGACTCCAATGGAGAAGCCCCTTTTCATTAAACTAAAGCAACAGCCCTGGGCTCTATTCCCAGACACGTGCCCACACAGAAATCTGCTTGCCCACCTCTCAGAGCGTTGGTGGGTGAAAATCATGCCCCACTCCCCCTGGAAGGAAACACAGCCTGTTACTTTTGCCCCATGGACCTCACAACCCTAACCCCTTCCTTCCTCTCAAGGGGAAATGTGGGCAAAGCCAGCTTGGGTGCCAGAGGCATCATGCTCCATGGAAAATTCTTTTGCCCCAGCACAGATAAAACCCCCATTTTATAGGGTTTCCAGGCATGGAGAGCAATCTCTCATTATTGCCTCCTGTCCCCACGGACAAAGAACTGGGTGTGTTTCCTTCAACCGCCCTAAATTATATACCACAGCCTTTCTCCACATGAAGCAAATGTCTAAGAAGAGAGGTTTAACATTCTTCTCCCCGAAGTCCCAGCCCACCCCTGGGATCTTAAGCCCCTATCGCCCAACCCCATACAAGACACAAGCAACTTTTCCGCCAGCACTGCTCAGCGCTCGAGACATTTGTGTTTTCCTTGCAGTCACTTGCCTAGGGCGTGCTGGCCTTGACCGGAGAAAGGTCATCGGCCGCTAAGTGCCTGCAGAGCAGAGCACCTTGGGGATTGCGAGTGGGGGATGGAGGCTACACTCCGGACATTTCCCTAAGAGTCTACACCGCAACTAAGATGGAAAATGTATTAAAGAAACAGCCCCCGGCGCGGCCACGTTTAGCGGGAAATCGTGCGGCGCGTGGGAAGAGGCCCCACTGCACCCCGGCAGGACCCGTGCCCCTCAAATCGGCCCCCGGGCGCCGAGCCCAAAGTGCCCCCGAGAACTAGGCCAGCAGCGGCGGCGAGCCCTCCAGCCTTCGGCGCCCCGCCCCGCCCGTGTCACCGCGTTCTCATTCCGAAAGCTCGGCCCGGGCGGCCGCTCCCATTGGTCGGCGGCCACGTCCGTCAGCGGGCGGCACGTCGGCGCAGAGAAAAGGCTACATTGTAACAAGGCAAGCGAGCTAGGAGCTAGCGGGGGGGAAGGAGGCGGAGGGGCGGCCCCCGAATCCCACAGCGACGGCGGCGGCGGCGGCGGCGGCGGCACCGGCACCTACCTGCCGAGGGTTAACCCACCTCGGGGCCGGGGCGAGGCGGCCCCCCCGGTCCGCGCCCGCGCCGCCCGGGCCCCCCGCACTGCTCGCGATGACTCCCCCGGCCGCCCGCCACCCCCGAGGCCGCTCGCAGCCCCTGCACCGGCGGCCCCCGCGCGCGTTGGCAAACTGCCGAGCGCTTTCCGAAGCCATTTTCAATGGCCACATTGGCTACCGGGGCTGACTCACCTTCCCGGGAATGCTGCGGCAGCCGCGGGGCCCGGGCGGCGCGGGCGGCCCGGCGGGCGGCTCGGCGGAGGCGGCGCGGCCCGGGCTGGCGGCCCCCACGGCGGGAGCGGCCGCGCTGCGGGCGCGCTGGTCCCCGGCGAGGCAAAGTTTCAGCGCCAGCCTCGGCGCGGCGGCGGCGGCGACTCGCTGCGGCTCTCTTCCCCTGCTTTGACCACCATCTTATTAGTACAGGAAATGACATGGAAAACGGAAGAAAGCGGCGTTTGGGGCAGACGCGGACCCCCCAATTCAGGGGCCGGAGCCGGGACTCACCAGCCGCGTCCCAACCCGGCCCCGGAGAAAACTCCCGGGGCCCCCTCGGCCCCCGCCCCGCGCCCTGCCCGGAGGGGGGAACCTGGCTTCTCGAACCCAAAAGGAGAGGGCGACTTTTATAAACCAGCCCGCGGAGAAATCTAGAAAAAAAAAATAATAAATGAAAAAAGAAAAGGTTAAACGAACTTTCGAGCTGCGACACTTTTTTTTTTTTTTGGTCGGAATTAAAAGTTCTAGAATTTTAAAAAGTCATTCCTTGGGGGGTGCTCCCTGGCTCCCCGATCCTATTGCTGCCCCTTTTGAACCAGTCTGGGGAATAAATGCGTTGATATTTTTAACCCTTTCTTGGCTTCGCCGCCCGCAGCTGGCCCCCTGCTGATCCAGTTTAACCCTTTGAATGCCCAGCTGTTTGGAGATTCAAACTAAAGTTGTAAAACAGGGGCATCCCGCTGAAAGCTGAGGGAAAGGGTCTTTGTGTGTGTGTGTGTGGGGGGGGGGTTCGTTTAAAATGTTATTTACATGGGGCTGCGGATTTAAAGTCGCGAACCGCACGTGTTCTTCAAATCGAAATTTATCACCGGGATTGAGATTCTGAGAACCCGACGGGCTGGTCCCCGGCTGCCTTGGAAAAGATGTTTAAACTGCGCTCGCCTGCTCGGTTCCTCAATTTCTCCATCAGTGAAATGGGATTTAACATCACAGAGTAACAAGGTAGCAAGGAAAAGATGGGGCGGAATTTTCATAAAGACAAAGTGTTTAAAGGCTTGAAAGTCTTTCTCCTGCGCTTAGAAAACCGACGGGTTAGGATGGAGCAGAGGACACCGCGGGATGGCGTAACCGAGACAACCATTCCCCAAATAACCGTTTTATTCTGGCGTTGTTGTCTGCGAGTGGCCGAAGTGCGAGATGTCTCCTGTCAGGGGAGGCTGCGCTTCTCTGGCTCTAAAACCGGGGCGTAACCTCCAGTAGAAATTATCCCCAGGACCGCGGTGGGGCGCCCCCCAGACATCCGTGGAAGCCCTGAAAGGCCTGGCACAGGAGGCCTCCAGTGGGTACCTCCCTGCGATGACCTCCTCTCGGGGGTGGAGTTCCCTGTCAATTTCTTGGCTGACTGGGAGCCTCGACCCCAGATGGCGTCCATGGTCAGACCCCAGGACGTGCTCCTGGCTCCTGGAGTTTGGATGTTGGGGCTTGTGGGGGGAAGCACTTCATGCACCACTTCATTTGTTTCCCTTGACTTTGGCATCACAAACACAGCTTCTTGGAATCCCCCATCTCTTACTTGCTGTGTGATCTTGAGTAAGTAACTAAGTCTCAGTTTCCTTATCTGCAAAGTGGGGCACACCAGTAACCCACGCTGCTGGCTCTGTGTGAGGAGCCATGAGAGTACTTCAGGAGCGTAGCACCAGATTGCTCACAGTAGATACTCAAGTAATGGTAATTAACACCATAATTATATGACTCAATATAACTATCAAAGTTTCCTAGTGTCTGTCTGTTCCATGCCAGGCAGAGTATTGGGTACTGGGGAGTACCAAGATTAGTTAGATCTGGTCCTTCCAGGAGGTCTTGGTCTGGCCAGGAGATGAAGGAACTCATGGCTAACTCAAACTGATTCAATAATTAATGCACACCCGACTGTGCTAAGCTTTATACTGGAGGCCAGGTGCTTGGGCAGGGAGGGGAAAGGACACTGAGGAGGGAGCCATTTGTTCCTTTTGAGGAGTAGGATTCACCAAGGAAATGATGTCAGAGGTGGGCCCTAAGAGGGGGTTTGCAATTTCCACCAGTGCTAGGATGGCATTCCAGGAAGGCAAACGGCACTGGCAAAGACACGGAGGTCTCAAAGTGGCCAGGGTGTGTGACATGTGGCCAGGTGTGAATGGAGTAGAGAGTGGGTGGGGCAGAGGAACCAGAGGTGAGGCCAGAAAGCCAAGTGGATAAAGACAGAACATGGTCACAGCCTCCAAAATGCAAAAAGATCTTTAAGAGTAGGAGGTGGTGAGTGAGGCAAAGAGGGAATTTTTCCATGTGGTGCTGGTTTTCTATTTAAATCTCCCCATCCATTTGGCCTGGTCTAGCTTCTCTTTGCCAGGGACAATCGGGCTTCAGGCAGCAACTCTGGAGTGGGGCTGGTCCTCAGGCATTGCAGGCCGGGAATCTTCCGGCGTCACACTTGGGGAGCACAGAGACATTGCATGGTTCAGAGACCCAGGTCTGAGGTCCAGCCTGCCACTCCATGCCGTGAAACCTGGGGCACGTGACTCTGCCTGTCTGGGCTCCAGCTTCTTCCTATGTGACACAAAGAGTTTGGACCAGGGTTCCTACATTCTGCCCTCAAGAAGCTGCCCTGTAACCACATAATCAAGACCAGAGCGCAGGAAGGAATCTGGAACAAGGCTGGGAGTGTTGCTGGGAGCCCAAGGCAGCCAAGGGCTGGCACAGGTGCTCTGGGTCAGTGGGCAGCAACTGGCCCCAGGGCCTGAAGGTAATCACCATAGACAAGTGGTCTGGACAAGGCAGGTCTTGTGAGGCTGTGCCTCAGCTGCCCTCTGTGGGCTGAGTTTGGCCTGAAACACAGAAGTAGGGATGGGAGTGGGAACTCCACACAAATTCTCTGAGAGCAAGTTGGTTGCGGGGAGGGGTGGTACAAAGGGGGTTGAAGTGAATAGAGCACATGACACACACTTTCAGGGACCTTACCGTTTGACTCTCTCAGTAATCCAAGGCAGACCTCATCATCACTATTTTTACAGACAGGGAAACCATGCTCAGAGAGATTAAGAAACTTGCCCGAGGCCACACAGCTAGTTAGAGGTAGGATAAGATTCAAATCTACATCTGCCTGACTCCATCGTTCAATGCCTTCCACTCTTGGTTGTTTCTGGTTTATCGTCCTTCTCCATAATGCAACTTTTCAGCCTAAAGGTTTGTAAAATATATCTTCCTGGTTTATCCCTTGGGTATATCACACAATAGGAGCTGACCAGAACTTTGTGATGGGAGGTCAGGTACTTCATGACCCGCCCCACAAAAAGTGTGTCAACAATCCCAGTCACTTGCAGGTCCCTGTGAGGATATTTAGATGCTCTAGGTGAATGAAGCTCAGCTCTTTGGAAGGAAAAGTCAATCTGAGGCCTTTCTCACCTACTAATAATAATGACACCCAGGTAAAACATACATACAATGAGCTGCAAGTTAAATGCCCCCCAGATCACTTCCACATTTGCTGTAAAACAAGGGCAAGTGTTTATTGCATCAATTAATGACCCTTCTGAAGGCCTTGAGGGAGAAATTTCATTCAGGATTTAGTGCCTGGAAAAAACAAACTAAAAACCAACTGCACTTCCCCCAAGGAACTGGCAAGCATCTCCCTTGCTAATAAGAAGAGCTCCGTAACTGATCAAGTTTCCCTTTTTACACAGGCTGCCAGGAAGCTCAGAGCCAAATTCTACCCCCATTCCCAACAACTTTGGCAGTTGCTTCCCCCTCATTCCTCCTTTCCCACTTCTAATCCTACTGACTCAGCTTTGTTTTCTCTGCCATTTATTAAAGATGCCCCCCCTTTTAATGGCAAGAAATAAATATTTAAAATAAATCCACATTTGGAAGAGTTGCTGAAGGGAGCTGGATTCCATGGGCCTTGTGTTAAGCCAGGCACCGTTCTGTTCTGGTCTTGTCCACTCGCCCAACAGCTGAGGGATTCCTCTCTTGGAAGGAAGGAGGGACTGGCTTAAGACCAAGGGATTCCTCACTCAGCTGCTGACGACGGCTAAGATCAAATGCCCCGCATCAGATCATCATGGCTATTTTTTGGTTCTACTGACAAATAGCTTGCCTCTCTCCTGGCAACTCCCCAGGAAGATACACCACTATCCCCTACCCATCCCCCCCCAAGATATCCCCCATTTGTCCCTCCTGTTGAGGTTTGGCAGGGAACAGCCTCCTCTTTTCTAAAGAAGCCACTGCCACTTATGGGCTGCTTACCACGTGCCCAGCAAGGTGAGGTGATTAGGATGGAGGTTGGGAGTAAAGGAGCAACTTCAGAACCTAGGACAGGGAAGGCCTCTCTGAGGAGGTGGCATTTCATGGGAGTCTTGATCAATGGAAAGGAGTCAGCCTCTCCTAGAGTGGAGTAGTTGAGTCCCCTCAGCAGGGGACACAGCCCGTGCAAAGGCCCTGAAGCAGGAGCTAGCCAGGCTTGTTGTATTTGGTGGCCCATGGCCAGTGTGCAGAGTATAGTATGGAAGGGGAGACAGGGAAGGAGACGAGAAGGAGAAGGAGAAGGGGTTGAATCTTGGCCATGTCTTTCCTTGGTTTGGTTTTATTTGAACATCAGTGGAAGCCACTGATGACTTATAGCTGGGGAGACTCAGGGCCTGACTTATGTTTTCACACAATCACCTCGGCTGCCGTGTGGCTACTAACATTGACCTAGTGGCAGGTAAGTGGGTAGGTATGTTCACAAACCATCTTATTTAACTATCACACCTCCCACCCCCCACCCCATTATGAGGTTGATGTGGACTTGTCTTTTTTCTGGCTGCCCAGCAACTGACTTCCCTTCCAGTGACTGGAGAAATTCCCACCTTCCAAGCCTTGGGGAGAAGCAGGGTGTGCCCTCCCCCATCCCCACTAGAGAATCTGAAAACATCAAAAATTCCATTTCCCAGTGCTATAGACTGAATGTTTGTGTCCGCCCCTGCACCGGCCCCCCCCACCCAAATTCATGTGTTGAAACCTAATCCCCAGCATGATAATATTTGGATGAGGCCTTTGGGAGGTGTAATGGTCATGAAAGTGGGGCCCTCATGAATGAGATTAGTGCCCTTACCAAAGAGACTCCAGAGAGCTCACTCAACCCTCCCACCATAGAAGGACACAGAGAGAAGACAGCTGTCCATGAACCAGAAAATTGGTTGCCTCCAGACACAATCTGCTGGCATCTTGATCTTGGACTTCCAGCCTCCAGAACCATGAGAAATAATTTTCTGTTTTTTATAAGCTGCCAGTCGGTGGTACTCTGTTATATAGCAGCTCAAAGGTAAGGCACAGATACATGATGGAGACTCAGCCAATTGGATGAGTTCCCCCACCTTTGAATTGGAAGCTAGTGACACGTAGAGGCATGAACCACGGACAGTCCTTTCTGGTGAGAGTAGGGGTGCAGTACAGTCAGTTCTCAGGGGCGGGAGTGCCTGTAGCTGGATCCAGCAGAGCTGCGGGGCTTGTGGTGCAAGCTATAGTGCCTGTTGGGCAGTATTGGGCAGTGTCCTCACTGCATTGGTTCTGTGGTGTGGTCTTGGCTATGGCTCTGCTTCTGCGCACCCCACACTTGCTTCTCCAACCTTCCAGAGGGTCATGAGCTACCTGAACTCCTTTCAATATGTTCCTTCTGCTTAAATCAATGTACTAGTTATCAATTGCTACATAACAAATGACCTCAAAACTTAGCAGCTAAAGACAATAAACATCTATTCTCTCCCAGTTTCTGAGAATCAAGAATCCTGGGAGCAGCTTACCTGGGTGGTTCTGGATCAGAATCTCTCATGAGGTTACAGTCAAGCTGTCAGCTGGGGCTACAGTCATCTGAAGGCTTGCCAGGGGCTGGTGAATCCACTTCCAAACTCCCTCACATGTCGGACAACCAATGATCCATTTGCCTGGGACTGAGGGGGGATTCCCAGGATATGGGAATTTCAGCTTTAAAGCCAGGTTGGCTCCAGGCAAACCAGGGTGGGTTGGTCACCCTATTCCTGTGGTTGTTGGAAAGAGGGCTTAGATTCTTGAAGCGGGCATGTCAGTAGGACTGTTCGTGGTATGGCAGCTGGTCTCCCGTGGAGTGAATGATCAGAGAGAGAGAGAGACAGAGAGAGGAGAAGAAAACCATAGTCTTTTATAACCTAATCTCAGAGTGGCATACTATCCCTTCTGCCACATTCTATTGGCTACACAGACCAACCCTGGTACAGTGCTGGGGGGAATACACAAGGGTGTGAATACCGGGAGGAAGGCTTGTTGGGGGTCACCTTGGAGGCTAACGACCAGAATCATCAGAGCAATTTCTATTGCTTTGCAACATTACAACCTAAGAAATTATGTAACTTGTAGACAATCACAAAACTATTCTCCACAATTCTTAACCATATATATAGCCAGGACAGTAGACCAAAGACACCCCCAGCTCTCAGGTGAGTGCCAACTGTAGAGCTTGCCTTGCAAACTTCTCTGCATCCTAGACAGGGCCTTCCTTGGTAGACTGGTAAAATCAAAGTTGGAAACATTGGTCTGAGTGCTAGTTGTTGGAGCTCTGCTTCCAAACATGAGAGTCTGGGCAACTCCCTCCATTTCAGGGGACCTCAGTTAGCCCCAGGTCTCTGCTCTAAGCCTCATTCTCCTTATCTGTAAATTGGGTTGGGAATGTTGGATTCAATCAGCATTCAACGCGTTGTTCTTTTCTTCTTGTGCGTTAGTGATTGGAAAGGAGGGAGGGATGAAGATTGAGGCGTTACAGAGGCTGTTTTCAACTTCCAGGAAACTCTAGGATAAGACCCCTGAATGCCACACATTCCTAAACCTGCAGGACCTCATGCAGATAGAGGAGCAGGTTCAGGGATGTGGGGTGGAACCACATTAAAACACATTTTAGCTCCAGGGAAAAAGAGAACTGCCTAAGAAATGGAGCCCTCCTCCGCCAGCCGACAACAAAAGGGGCTGTAGCTGCAAATGGTGAGCTTGCTTTAGTGGAGGTCTGTAAGCCAGGGTGGTGAGGCGGAGGGGGGTTTTCGAGATAATTTATGCCCAGATCAGATGTTAGCTTTGGTGAGCTCTGAAGTCCCTACCACAGGGGAGTATTCTTGATTCTAGGAAGGGTGTGGCCATGTTGTTAGGTGGTGGGCACTGTCTTGAAGATGGAGCTCTGGGCCAGGAATCAAGAGATGTGGGTTCTGGTGCTCCCCCTACTATTTGGTCTCTGGGGGACTCCAGTCAGGTCCTACCTCAGCTCAGAGCCTCAGTCTCACAACCTGTAAAATGAGGGACCAATTTCCACATGCTGGTTCATAGAACCACCTCTGTCAGAGAACTTTTCCCTGGTCCTCGAGAAGATGAAAACCATAAAGTAATAGAGATTGTTTTTATAAAGCTAAATCCATTCAACTTGAAGGATTATCTTTTAGTCAGAGTGTTGATGTGGTCTCTCTTATTTTGGTGTTTAAATGTTCTTTTATGAATGGATGTTAATAGCATATGTGAAAGTTGAAGGTAACTTTTTTTTTTTTTTTTTTTTGTGGTATGCGGGCCTCTCACTGTTGTGGCCTCTCTCATTGCGGAGCACGGGCTCCGGATGTGCAGGCTCAGCAGCCATGGCTCACGGGCCCAGCCGCTCCGCGGCATATGGGATCTTCCCGGACCAGGGCACGAACCCACGTCCCCTGCATCGGCAGGCGGACTCCCAACCACTGCGCCACCAGGGAAGCCCAAGTTGGAGGTAATTTTGTGGGGGATTTTTCCCCAGTGACCTTACTGGGCAAAATAAAGAGTTGACAAATGTATAGTAGTTCCCTCAATTATTTTGGAATGGATATTAGTGCATGAAATTAAGAAATATGGGAATCAATAGACTAGATGATTCCAAACAACCTCCAACATTGTTTCCCCCTCTTTCCCTCCCTTCTTTCATCAACTCACCCATCTATCCATCCAATCCTAAAACATTTATTGAAGGCCTCTCAGATACCAGAAAGAGCCACTTCCCACATGGAGCTAAGAGGGTCCCTGGGGAGACCAACATAAAGACATGTAAACAAATGGACATCTGTAGTTCATACTTTTCTATCATAAAAATACTGAAGTAGACACCCTTAGATGTATATTTTGTGTGCTTCTCTCATTATTCCTTTGGAATAAGTTCCAGAAGTTTCAGGGTCAAAATGTATGCCCAGCTTCACATCCTGAAACATTTTGCCAAATCGCCCTCCAGAAAGGTTGTACCAATATCAGTTCTCATTGGCTTTGTGTGAGCCTGTTTGTTTCTCTAAACCCTTACGCTGAACATCATCCATCTGCTTAATCTTCAGTAATTTGATGTGCAAGTGAGCTGTCTCATTGCTGTTTCAGATCAATATTTAAACTGATATTGTTAGCAACATCAGCATAGTTTCATGTGTTTATTAATCTTTGTGCTTCTTTTGTGAATTGCTTATCACATCCTTTGTCCACTTTAAATTTGGGATCTTGTATCTTTTTATTGACTCATAAATGTAGTTTACATATGAAGGTTAACAAGTCTTTGAAATCTATAACACAATTTATTTTCTCAATTCATAAATTTTTCATAAATGTATTTATGATTTTTTTTGCTATATGGAAATTTAAATGTTTTATTTTTCCTTTATGGTTTTGTGGGCAGAGTTAGAAAGACCCTCTCCTTCAGATAATTATAAAAACATGCTCTTAGATTCTCTTTTTGTTTAATATTTTGAAAAAAATATTTGATCCACCTGGAATTTATTTTGGTGCAGAGTGTAACATAGGGATCTAACTTTATTTTTTTCCTTAGTGAATAGCTAGTTGTCCTAACACCAATTATTGTATAATTCACCCATTTCTCATTGTTTTGTAGTGCTATCTGTATCCTGTGTTAAATTTCCATATCATACACATGCCTACTTCTTGTTTCTCTATTATGTATCATTGATCATTTGTCTATTTGCACAGTACCAAACTGTTCAGGTTACTATAGCTTTACAATATATTTTAAAGTTAGACAGGGCACAGCCCCCACTTTGCCTTATCTTTTTAATTTAATTAACTTGTTCTAATTCCTAGAGGCAGAAATTTTAACTCTTAGATGGTATTTGCCTTCATATTCCAAATTGTATGTTTACATTGCTAGCTTCTGATTAATCAGTTTTAGACGTTATGCATTGGTTTTTCTGACGTGGAAGATGAGTCTTCCATTCACTTACACTCCCTCTTCCCTGATGCCCCACGCACCACTACCACCTTGGGCTCAACCTGGTCACATCTCAGTGTTGGCGTGTGTCCCTACTCAGTGTGTTCATTGTAATGACCATGTGAATGTTGCGAATTGCTAAGCCAAAGACACACTGTAATTAAATTTCCTTGATTACGGCTTTTTGGTTTTCCTAGGGTTCATAATAGACATCTTTTTTCATTTGCTAAGTTTTTTTTAACATCTAAGATTTTACTCCAACACTATAGAATGCCTTTCACTACAATTTTTGACATCCTCAGACCTTTCAAATGATCTATCAGAAACTTTTTTTCCCTACAGACTTTTTTTCTTGTATAGTGGACCAGAAATCTTTCTGAAAAGAGTCAGATAGGCGATAGACTTTGTAACTCCCTGGAGTCTCTGTCACATATTCTTGTTTTTTTTGTTTTGTTTTTTCTACAACACTTTTTTCAGCATGCTTTGAGATACATTCATGTTGTTGTTTAAACCAGCAGTTAGTCCATTTTTAGTATTGAGTAGCATTTCCTTTCATTGATATACCACAATTTTTTATTGTACTTTCTGGGAGATTTCCATGATCTTATCTTTCAATATTTAGGCTTTTTTCTTAAAAAATTTCAGCTCTCAGGGCTTTGCTGGTGGCTCAGTGGTTGGGAATCTGCCTGCCAATGCAGGGGACATAGGTTTGAGCCCTGGTCTGGGAAGATCCCACATGCCGCGGGGCAACTGGGCCTGTGCGCCACAACTACTGAGCCTGCGCAATAGAGCCCTCAAGACACAACTACTGAGCCCATGTGCCACAACTACTGAAGCCTGAGCACCTAGAGCCTGTGCTCCACAATGGGAGAGGCCACCGCAGTGAGAGGCCTGAGCACCACAGCGAGGAGTGGCCCCTGCTCACCACATCTGGAGAGAGCCCGCATGCAGCAACGAAGACGCAATGCAGTCAAAAATAAATTAATTTAAAAAAATAATTTCAGCTCTCATAGTTTAAATTTCCATCAACAAACAAGATTTCTTTTTCTCTGTTTTTCTTATAGCTTCTTTTATTTTTAATGGATACAATGTTTTCACTTCTCTAGGAATATCTTCTTCCCCCTTATTCTGTGTATTATCTGCTTCCTTCAATTTCTGTGTCCCCTGCATCAGCAGGCGGACTCTCAACCACTGCACCACCAGGGAAGCCCGATGTCTACTCCTTTTGATCATCATATCTGAGATTCACCCATATTGTTAGAATACAGAAGTTTGCCACTTTCATTGCTGTGTAGTGTTCCCTTGTAGGAATATACCAGTGATCTATTTTACTGCTGATGGACATTTAACTTTTGTCCAATTCATGGCTATTTTGAGCAAAGCTGTTATAAACATTTTTGTACATTTTTTGATGGACATGTGTATATTAATATCACTTGGGTAGTTACCTAGGATTCAAATTGCTTGATGATGGGGTAGGTGTATGTTTAACTTTATACAAAATTTTCAAAGAGTTCTCCAAAGTAATCGTGTCAATTTACTTTCCCCCAAACAATATGCTGTATGAGAGAGTCCCAGGTGTTCCACATAACTGCCTACACTTACTATTGTCAAGCTTTATTTTTATTCATTTTAGAGGATGTGTAGTAGTGTCTCATTGTGGTTTTAATTGGCTTTTTCCTGATGAATAATGATGCTGAGCACCTTTTCATGTGTTTATTGGCCATTTGGATATTCTCTCTTGTGAAGTGCTTAAGTTTTGTGCCCAATGTTTAATTGGGGTTTTGGGCTTTGTTTTATTTATTTTTCAGATATATGTGTTGTGAATATCTTCTCCCAATACGTGGTAACTTGCTTTTTCACTCTCCTGATGTCTTTTTATGAACAGAAGTTCTTAATTTTAATGAAGTCTATTTTATGGTTCATGTTTTTTGAGTTCTGTTTAAGAATTTGTTTGCCTACCCCAAGGTCATAAAGATATTCCTCCATGTTTTCATCTAAGAGCCTTATTGTTCTGTCTTCCACATTTAGATCCATTACCCATTTCAAATTAATTTTGCATGGTATGAGGTACGGATCAAGGTTCATTTTTACCCATAGGGATAGCCAAATGATGTAAGAACATTACAACATTTATTTTAAAAGAATCCTTTACCCCCTGAAATGCAGTGACCCATTGTCAAATATCAACTGACCAGATAAATGTTGGTCTATTGCTGACTCTATCCTACTTCCTTCTTCTATTTGTTTATTGTGTCAAACAAAACCATATAACCTTCTTAATCACTGTAGCTTTAAATTTTAAGCATTAATATCTAGTGGTGTGAATCCTCCAATTTTGTTCTTCTTCAAGACCATTTTGGCTATTCTAGTTTCTCTGCATTCCTATGTATATTTTAGAAGGAAATTTTCAATTTCCTTCTGGGATTTTTATTGAAATGGCACTGAATCTATAAATCAGGAGAGATATTGGTATTTGGAGAGAAACAGTATGAGTCTTCCAATCAATAAATATGGAATGTCAGTTCATTTTTATGTCTTATTTAATTTCTCTCAACAATGATTTCAGTGTAGATGTCTTGTAATTTTTCATTGTTTTTGTTCTTAAGCATTTGATTTTCTAAAATAAATTTATTTACTTATTCATTTTTGGCTGCACTGGGTCTTCATTGCTGTGCACAGGCTTTCTCTAGTTGGAGTGAACAGGGGCCACTCTTCATTGCAGTGCATGGGCCTCTCATTGAGGTGGGCTTCCTTGTTGTGGGAGGCATGTGGGCTTCAGTAGTTGTGACACATGGGCTCCGCAGTTGTGGCTCATGGGCTCTAGAGCGCAGGCTCAGTAGCTGTGGTGCATGGGCCCAGCTGCTCCGCAGCATGTAGGATCCTCCTGGACCAGGGCTTGAACCTGTGTCCCCTGCACTGGCAGGCAGATTCTTAACCACTGTGCCAAGTCCCAAGCATTTGATTTTTAAAATCCACTTGTTAATGGTGGGTTTTGAAGTTCTATTTCCATTTTTTAAAATATTATGTAGAGATGTAATTAATTTATGAAAAGTCACCTTGTTTAAACAACTTTTCCAAATTTGCTTATTAATTCTAATAGGTTGTTCATAGATCCTTTTGAATTTTTGACATACACCATCCTATGTCATATGTGAAAAATGGTGGTTTTACTTTTTCTTTTCCAATCTTATACCTTTTAATTCTTTTTCTTACCTTATTTCACTGGCTAGGATCTTCAGTACAATGCTGAATAGAAGTAGTGATAGTAGTCTTTCTTGTCTTGTTCCTAATATCAGGGGAAAGCATTCACCATTTCACCATTAAAAGATGTTAGCTGAGTGTTTTTCTATATACTAGTTTAGAGTAAGGAAGTTCCTTTCTATTTCTATTTTTCTGGTAGCTTATTATGAACAAGTATTGAATTTTGTCAAATAATATTTCTGTATCTATTGTGATGATTACATAATTTTTCTTTTTAATTCTGATAATGTGGTAAATTGCACTGAAAGAATGTTAAGGTAACTTTGCATTCTTGGAATAAACACCACTCGGTCATGATATAGTTCCCTTTTATATGTCACTAGATTTAATTTGCAAATATTTTACTTAGGGTTTTTACATTTATATTTAAGAGAGATATTGACCTGTGATTTTCTTTTTCTTTCTTGTAATATACAAATCTTCCCCAACTTACAATGGGGTTACAGCTCAATAAAGCCACCATAAGTTGAAAATATCATAAGTTGAAAATGCATTTAATACACTTAACCTACTGAACAGCGTAGCTTAGCCTCGCCTGCTTTAAATGTACTCAGAGCACTTACATTAGCTTATGGTTGGGCAAAATCATCTAATACAAAGCCTGTTTTAGAATAAAGTGTTGAATATCTCATGTAATTTATTGAATACTGTACTGAACGTGAAAAACAGAATGGTTGTCTGGTACAGAATGGTTTTATGTATATCAGTTGTTTACCCTCGTTATCACGTGGCTGACTGGGAGCCGTGGCTGCCACTGCCCAGCATTACAAGAGTGCATAGTACCATGTATCACTAGCCCAGGCAAAGATCAAAATTCAAAATACAGTTTCTATGAATTCGTATTGCTTTTGCACCATCATAAAGTAAAAAACAAATCATAAGGCGAACCATCGTAAGTCAGGGACTCTATATATAATAAAATGTTAGTCTTCGTTATCACAGTTATGTCAGCTTTATAAAACAAGCTTGGAAGTGTTTTCTCTTTCTCGATTTTCTGAAAGAATTTATATAATATTGGCATCGTTTCTCCCTTAAATATTTGGAAGAATTCACCGGGGAAGATATCTGGTCCCAGAGGTTTCTTTCCAGAAAGATTTTTAATTAAAGATTCCATTTAAAAAAAATGAATATCAGACTACAATATTTTTTACTTTTTCTTGTATGGTAAGTAATGTTTTCCTTCTTGCACTAGCTAGAACTATCAGTACAATGTAGAACAGAAGTGTCAGGAGTTATTCTTGTTTTACTGCTGATTTTGGAGGAAAAACCTCTAGTTGTTCATTAGTATGAAATTAGCTAAAGGTTTTCCATCTATCTGTGTATCTATGTATCTATCTATGTATCTACTTGTCTATCTAAATATCATCTATCTCTATCTACCTGGATCTAGATCTCCTTTACCAGATGGAGTAAGTGCCCACCTATTGCTAATTTGATGAAATTTTTTTTACCATGAATGGGTGTTGAATTCTACCAAATTCTGTTGACAGAATAAACAATTAACAGGTGAGTTACACTGATTGCTTCTGAAATGTTAAAACAACCTCACATTACTGAGAAGAACCTCAATTGCTCATGATGTATCATCATTTTTATATGTTGCTTAATTACATCTGCTATATTTTTACTTTTTAATAGATTTTATATTTTGAGGTTTAGACTTACAGAAAAATTGAGAAGACAGTACACAGTGTTCTTGTGTATGCCTCACCCAATTTCCCATATTATTTATTAGCATCTTATGTTACTGTGATAAATTTGTTACGGTTAGTGAGCCAGTATTAACAGTTTATTTCTCACTAAAGTCTATAGTTACTCAGAGTTTAGTTGGTCATCTTTTCCTAGTTTCATCAGGTGGAAATTTAAGCCATTGAAATTGAATTGTTCTTCTTTTCTAATATAAACAGTTAATGGCATAAATTTCTTTCTAAGTACTGCTTTAGCTATATCCCACACATTTTGAGATGTATTTTTATTATTCAGTCTAAGATATTTTCTATTTTTTTCTATAATTTCTTCTTTGACCAATGAATTATTTAAAATTGTGTTATTTAATTTCCAATTATTTGGGGATTTTTTTTAGATATCTTATTGTTGCTAATATCCAATTTAATTCCATTGTTGACAGAGAACACACTTTGTAAGATTTCAATCTTTTGACATTTTTTGAGGTTTTTTTAACAGTGTAGTATATGGTCTCTCTTGGTGTGTGTTCTAAATGCCCTTGCAAAGAACATGTTTTTTTGTTTTTTTGTAGTTGTTTGGTGTAGTATTCTATAAATGACAATTAGATCAAAGTACTTTATAATCTTATTCATATTTTTTGTATCTTAACTGAGTTTTGGTCTGTTTGATTTCTGAGAAAGGAGTGTAGCATCTTCAAACCTGATCGCAGGTTTTGCTATTTCTCCCTTTACTCTTGTCAGGCTTCTTTTTTTTTTTTTTTTTAATTGAAGCTCTGTAACTAGGAATATACATGTCTATAATTCAGTGCTTTTAACAAAAGCACTGATATGTTCTTTATCTCAGCTGATATTGCTTGTTTTAAAATATATTTGACCTGATTTAATATTACTGCTTCCAGCTTTCCAATGCTTGCATGGTTTATCTTTTCCCACCCTTTTACTTTCAACCTAATTGTATCTCTATATTGAAAAATTGCCTCTTATATGTAGCATATAGTTGCTTCCGCTCTTTTAGCCAGTCTGATAAGCTCTGCTTTTAAACTGGAGTATTTAATCCATCTGCATTTAACATAATTATTGATATAGTTGAATGGACGTTTATCCATTTTGTTATTTATTTCCCATTTGTCCCATGCATCTTTTGCTCCTGTTTCTCCTTTCCTGTCTTCTTTTGAGTTAAATATTTAAAAAATAATCTTTTGGGACTTCCCTGGTGGCGCAGTGGTTGAGAATCTGCTTGCTAATGCAGGGTACACGGGTTCGAGTCCTGGTCTGGGAGGATCCCACATGCCGCGGAGCAACTAGGCCCGTGAGCCACAACTACTGAGCCTGCGCGTCTGGAGCCTGTGCTCCGCAACAAGAGAGGCCGCGATAGTGAGAGGCCCGCGTACCGCGATGAAGAGTGGCCCCCGCTAGCCGCAACTAGAGAAAGCTCTCGCACAGAAACGAAGACCCAACACAGCCAAAAATAAATAAATAAATTTAAAATGCACAGTATTCCAAATCATTGTATAAAAATTTAAAAATAATAACTTTTACTTTCTCTATTGACCTTTTAGCTAAGCATCTTTGCATTATTTTGTAGTATGTGCTCTAGGGATTTCAATATGCAGCCTTAGGTTATCAGCGGTATTGTAGCACATCAAGGTAAGAACTTTGTAACAATTTCCTGGTTGTGTTGCTTTTATCACATATATTACAACTACGTATTACAAACTCCATAATACAGTGTTATGACTTTTGCCTCAATTTTATGCCTTTTAAATAAATTAAGAGAATAAAATATGTTTTTTCTTTAATAAATTACTTACATGTTTACCATTTGGGGAGTTTGTTCCTTCCTGTAAATCTAAGTTTCCTTCAGGTGTAATTTCCCTTCAGCCTGAAGAACTTCTTTTCGTATTTCTAGTAGAGCAAGAAGCTCTGCTGGCAGTGAATTCTCCCAGTGTTTAATTATTTGAAATATCTATTTCCCGCATTTAAAGGATACTTTTTTCTGGATATACAATTCTGGATTCATTATTTTTTCACTCTTTAGTGAAATCATTTTTAAAATAGTTTTTTTTAAAATACTTTGTTCAGAGTATATAATTATTACCTGAAGGAAGGTTTAATTCAAGGAAAACCATTTCACCGTTACTGCATATAGAGCCAAACCACACTATTTTAATTGCTGAATTTTTGTAATGCATTTTAATAACTGTCATGCAGGTTTCCCTTTGTTTCAATATTTTATTGAGTGCTGACGATTTATTCCTCCAGGTAAACTTTAGACTTACTTCGTTGTACTTCAAAAAAAAAAAAAAAGCCCCATGGGATGTTGACTGGAATTTCATTACGTTTATAGATTTATACGGGTGATTATTGGTATCTATAATATTGATACTTTCTTCCTGTAATGATATGTGCCTCCACTGGTTCAGGTCATACTTTTTGTTGCTCACTACAAAACTACATTTTGTAGTTTTCTTCATCTAGATCCTACCCACATTTTGTAAAATTCATCACAAAGTATTTAAGTATCGATATTTGGCAATTAAAAGAAACGTTTTTATAAGAATTGCCACATAATCTTTTTTTTACAAGTACTATAAGTTGGATTTACCATATTTACTTGCTCATGGCTGTATGGGTTGGGATCCAGCCATGAAAACAGAAACCATGCTAGTTTGTGACAATGAGAAATACAGAGAGAATTGGTTAATCAGGTCCTGGAAGACAGAGCAGAAACTCTGAGGAAATACAGAGATGGTAACTTGGGGAAACATCTACCTGCCTCGGGGTAGGGGAGGAGGGGAAGAGATTTTTTGGAGGAGGTGTCTCACAGGACTGGGACTCAGACCTCTTTGGAGGGGATGCTGCCCGGCCAGTGCTGGCATTTCCAGAGCTCAAAGGAGGGTCTCTGCACAGCTGGCACTGAGACTTCTGGGGAGAGGGTGCTGGCTGGCTGCTGATGGCACCTCATACAGCTAGGTCTCTAATCCCTAAGGAAGCGGGTTTCTTCCCCCTTTGTTTCTCCCTTGGGAACAAAGATTTCCAAATCAGCAGTGTTCAAAGTCGTGGGGACAAGAAGCAGAAATTCTGCAAGTGGTTATTAGGTATAATAGTGAGAAAAGCCACTTCCCCTCCGTGTTTCCTGGCCCAGTTACCGTGGACAGGGGTGGGGAAATACCTCATACTGACGGCTGAGTGAAAGCACGCTGATCCTCAAGCATTTAGGATACTCTCTCTCAAGTAGCACTAACCGAGTCTTCTGAAGGCCCTCCCACTCTCCAATTAGGCTCCCAGCTTTCGGATGATGGAGTATATGGTGAGACTAGTGACTTCCCGGGGCCCAAGTCCATTGTCGCTCTTTTGCATGTATCTTAGAAGCAATGTTGGGTGGAAAATCATGACGGCAAATAGGCATTCCGTCTGTCCAGAGATGGCAGAAATATTGTAGGCAAGTAAATATCCGGAATATTGACTTAACAGAAACAGTCAGATAATTACGCCGGGCAACGGAATACGTGTGCGCGCGTGCGTGCGCGTGTGCGTGCGTGCGTGTGTGCGTGTGTGTGTGTGTTTGAGAGAGGGGAGAACTTGGGGTAGATTATAAGAAAGATAAATCTTCATCTTCCATCATAGTAAGTCAAAGATGATGTCTAAAATTAGGAAATCAGGAACGACAAGCAGGTTATTTAGAAATCTGTAGACTAGCAGAAGAAACACCGAAAGCGTTTGAAGTGGTTGCGCCTGGGGAGTGGATGAGACGAGAGGAGACCGCTGGGTTTTGTTGAGTCAGAGAACCATTTGACATTTTTTAAAGGTGAGGTATTACTTTGATTAAAATTAGAGTTATGTAAATAGAAAAAGGGATCTGACTCAGGTTTGAGTCTGGAGGGTTGTCACTTCCAAGATTCCGGCTGCCTGAAGAGCATAATGGTTTCCGTGCTAATCAGAAAACGGCGCCTCTTCCTTGGAGCACCTTGCCCTCTGCTGGAAAACTGAAGTAATACCTCTGCAAACCAGCCAGCGACTCGGACGTGAAGGCGCCCACTGGGTTATGCGGTGCACTGGTTAGGAAGTGCTATCGTGCACGGCCCATCTGGGACACTTTGACCTGGCCTTTGTCTACAAGCCGGTGAGATCGTTGTGCCTGGGTGGCCAGAGCAGCGTGGCATGTCCTCCGTCTGGGTGCTGTCACCCACAGTTCAGGGAAGAGCCCCTTGGCAGTATCAGCCCGCCAGATGCTTGGGGTCGGGTGGCACCTCGAGTCTGGGGGCTTTTTCCAAATTGGCCTCATCTACAATGTGTAGAAATTCCTCAAAATCCAGAGTGTGCACCTCTTTTCCTTGTTCTAATCCTCCTGTAACCCTCGCTGCCCCCCCCCCCCCCCCCCCCCCGCCACACACACAATTGCACGTTTTCCCGGTGATTCCAATCCGGGATGGACTGTGAGCAGGGGACACCAGTACCTACATCTTACTCAGGCCTGTGCTTTTCTAGCTCCAGTGCTTAGCCTCCACTTCTTGGCTCTGGTCTCAGAGGTGCTCATCTTTCCTGCGGGAGAAGCTGCCCCTAGAAAGGGGGACAGGAAAGTTTTCATGCAAACCTCAGCCTTGCCAAGATTGTATGCCCTGCCCTCCAGGGATGTTTGCAGGCAAAGGGCATAAACCACAGCAGTCATGGAGAGATTCAGACAAGGGCCACTTCGGGTCATTGAGTTTTCCTATTCTAGAATCCTGACACGTGGACAGCCAATTACCACGCCTAGGCTGAGAACAGGCTCACCTGCCCACCCCCCAGTGCTTGCAGCTGAGAGGTGACTTCAGGCAGGCCTGGTCACTGGAGCAGGGAGGTGCCATCCTTGGACAGAGCTTAGAGAGTAGCGTGGAATCAGAGACTCAGAAAGGGAAGCAACTTTATGAGACCAGTAGCCCACCCGTCCCCATCTAGTGCCTGGATCCCCCTACTCTTCCCTACCAGGGGGTCTTTAGCTCACTCTCTGTTGAAGCAGGCCCTGCTGTCTCTGGAAGGATCTGACTCAGAAAGTGCTGCCTTCTCCCATCCTTCATCTGCCTCACTCCATCTCCCATGTCTCGGTCTTGGTTCTGGCCCACGTTCCCTCCTCTGCATGAAGGTCTCCACGTATTTGAGGCGACGGAGAAGGTCCCCCCAGAGTGGTCTCCTCTCTCAGAATGTTGACTAATTAGGACTCTTTCAGCAGCAAGTGAAAAGGCTCAGCTCGTACTAGCTTAGGTAAAACAAGAGGAATTTATGGGCACCACCTGGGATGGCCAAGATGCCGCTGGGTCCAGGAGGGCGAATGCTCTGTCTCCGGGCTTCCCCTTTCCTGGCCATACTGCTTTTACTCCCAGGCAGGGTGGGAACCAGGTCCCTGGCACTGCCCAGACTCTGTCCTACCCGAAGCAGAAAGAGACAGTCTCTCCTGATAGGGCCATAGGGCAGTGGTCAGGGTTAACTACGGTTTCAGAGAGATCGAAATTAGAGGTGGCTCAAAAAGTGTGTCTGTGCACAGGTCAGAGGCGAAAAGTTAGAGATCTAGTCTACCTGAGGGGTGGAGGCCAACCTTTCCAAATTTCCAGCCTTGAGTGCCCAGAGGTCCATGGCAGTGAACCCGGGTATCTATGAGGTCACGGGATGAGCCTGCCATCTTCCTGGAGAGTCAATTTTCTTCAGTGGAGGTAATTTAAAGCACTATTTTTGGATGTACACAAAAACGGAAACATCGTGGAGCAGAATGCACCATCTGTAATTTTGAAACAAAACCCAAGACTTTGAAGAAATTTCACACTTGTGTCAGCTGCTTTGGGCTGGCCGCCTGGGCTCCCAGGTCAACTTGTTCATTCTTGCATGATCAGGCATGCGGGGGGGGGGAGTTGAGAAAGTGCTGGAGGAGAGGTCCCAGGACGCACAGTCTCAGAGGCACTGGCCCTGGGTCTCCACACAGCTGCAGGGCTAGCCTGAGAGGAGATGGGCTCAAGGACTTCACAGACAGCCGCCCTGGTGGGCCCTGGCTGTGCACTACCCCACGCTCCCGTCCAGCACCTGCTCAGCCCCCTGGATGTGCGGGAGCCAAAGCCCAGGCAGAGTGAGGGATCCTCGGGGCCCCAGCAGGACATGCCAGTGGAGAAGTGCAAGAAACAGTACCGACTCCTCCAGACAGCTTTGCACGGGGCTTGGGAACATGGGCAGGGTGACCCCTGAAACATTTAACCCTAGAAGCTCAAGGGATCAACCAATCAGAACAGACTCCAGCCTTATGCCTGAGCAGGGTACTGGACCAGGGTCACCCCTCAAGGTGCTGGATCATGGGAGGACTTGGGGATCCCAGGTGAGAGGCCAGGGCAACTGGGGCAGTGGGGAGCCTTCAGGGGGCACTGGGACAGCAGCTCTATATCAACTGGTAGGGACATGTTTTGATGTCCTAACAACCTGGACAGCTGTCCTGGCTGCAAACGAGCCTTGTCTGGTCCAGCAAGATTAAGACTCAAATCCAGCCCATGTTTACTGAGCATCTGTTATGTGCCACAGACTGTGCTGGGAGCCTTCATGTGTATTACCTAGTTTCACGTTGACGAGAGCACACAAATCCACAACACATATTAAGATTATAGAAGATTAATATGAAAACGGAAGAGAAGTCAGTCAGGGAACCTGACAGGTAGAACCCCAGCCTCGCCCCTCCAGGCCCCCCACTCAGCAAGGGGCTGGATATTTTCTCAAAGGCAGATGTTGTGACAGCCGAGCCATCTGTTCCTGGCTTCTCCTTTGCCCTTCTCTGTTCTGGCTCATCAGTTCTCCAAATTTAGTTTTCTTTAGAATCACTCCACACGGTTGTACCTGCAAAACCATGTGTATACACGTTGGGGGGGAAATTAAGGGGCTTTCAAAGGTGGTTTTGTCTGTACTCGATTTTTGCCTTACCAATTTAGAACTTTGCCCTAAAATTGCCTATGGCTCTATGACTAGAATTATACCCATTTTGCAGATGAGAAAGTGAAGCTTGGAGATGTCATCCATCCAAGGTGACACAGATGATGGAGACCAGTGTCAAGCCAGGGGCGTCTGACCCCATGACCTTGCGCCTAGCCATCTCGGTATTGCCTGGCCTTTGAGTTCCATCATTTGCTGAGATATTCAGACAAACCTGGCGGCCCCGGCGCAGACCTGCTGGAGCACTGCATCTCTAACTTGGTGCTTGTGTGTATGTATCACTGCTCAGCTGAGGTTCCCAGGCCCCCTAACCCCAGGTGGGTGCCCATGGCAGACTACGTTCTGCCAGCTGCACTTACCTAAACGACAAGCCCAGGTACAGCCGCCAATCAGCCACACTCAGCGATTCTGCTTTCCTGCTTTGAGACAGAGACTGTTCTGGCTTTTGGTTTTAACTGACCTGAACCATTTCTCCTCCTGGAACCTCATTCCCAGAGTCCGCACTCTGTCCTGGACAGGCTTCCCTGTTTGCAGTCATCCACTCAGAGTTCCATCTCACGTTCCCCTCCGCAGGATCAGCAGGCAGCCCAGTGCTGAGCTGCCTTGTTTCTGGCAGTTCAGTGTTGCGTATTGGAAAGAACAAGCCGGTGGTTCTTCTCTAAAAGCGCTGGCTTTGGTTGAGGTGGCGTGGCGGATGGACTTTCTAAGTACGGCCACAGCAATATCTCCCATCCACGTGTTCTTACAGTGTGACCCTGACACCACTGCCATCAAGTGGTGAGGCCTATGACCAGGGCAGACCTTGGTGACTGCTTCAACTAGCAGAAGATGGTAGAAGATGCTGTGTGACTTCCAGGGATAGATCTGAATGATGCCGTGCACTTCTGCCTCAATCCCTCGGGATACTTATTCTTGGAATCCAGCTACCGTGTTGTGGGGAAGCCCAATCTAACACATGCAGAAAGACCTCAAAGTTCTAGCCAACAGCCAGTGTTGGCCACCAAATCTGTGAGTGAAGGCGCCTCTGATGATTCCCACCTCTGCCTTCAAGTCTTCCAGCCGAGGCCTCAGGCATCATAGAGCAGAGGCCACTGTCTCTGCTGTGCCCTGTCCAAATGTCTAACCTGCAGGATTCGTGATCATGCTTAGATGGCTGTCCGATGCACCCAGTTTGGGGTTGGTTTGTAACATAGCAATACTAGCTAAATCAGGTGGATAGTGAAAGAAGCAACAAAGAAAAGAATTAATTTGCCCCAGGCTGCTAAGGGGTAAGAGGAGGCAGGACAGAGGAGTTGGAAGCCAATCCCTGCACTCTGGGGCACCCCAAGAGATGCCAAGGCCTCCAAGGGGAATGACTTCATGGTAGACTGAGAGAGGATGGACCCCAAGCTGGGGCTGCCAACCTGGGTAGGAACTCCTGAGCCCGGGTAGCACAGGAGCATGGGACCTCCTCCCTCCATGGACCAGGTGCACTTGGGCCTGTGATAACCCCCAGAGGCCCTGTCCCCATTTGGGGGGCTGCAGAAACCTCTGTTCTGTGTGATCCAAGGTGGGGAACATTCAATCATGGGTAAGCCCAGGAGGAGGAGGAACTCAGAAGAAACTTTGGAAGGAAACTTGAAATGGGTGATTTCTTGCACACCTGAGTTTGTGTAGTAAAAGCCTGCCCAGGGCCATGGGCTCTGTTTTGTCCAAAGGAAATTATGTTAGAATGTTCTGCCCCAAACCAACCTGACCTCATGGTCTGTGATGCTTGACCCTGACCCAAAAAGAGACCTTTGTCCTGTTTACCCTGTAGCCTTGGGGCTTAGCGACAGTCACTCAGAGATGCTGCCCACCAGAGCGGAGGGCTTTTTAAAATTTATTTATTTTTATTTATTTATTATTTTTGGCTGCATTGGGGCTTCGTTGCTGCTTGCGAGCTTTCTCTAGTTGCAGCGAGTGGGGGCTGCTCTTCGTTGCGGTGCGCGGGCTTCTCATTGCCATGGCTTCTTTTGTTGCAGAGCACAGGCTCTAGAGCGCGGGGGCTTCAGTAGATGTGGCGCGTGAGCTCAGTAGTTGTGACTCGCGGGGTCTGGAGGGCAGGCTCAGTAGTTGTGGCGCACAGGCTTAGTTGCTCCGTGGCATGTGAGATCTTCCCGGACCAGGGCTTGAACCCGTGTCCGTTGCATTGGCAGGTGGATTCTTAACCACCGCACCACCATGGAAGCCGGAGCGGAGGGCTACTGAGGAGAGCCACCAGCTCCCCCAGGCTCCCTTCACGCAGAGGCTGGCACAGCACTGAGGGAGAGGGAGGCAGGACCAGAGACTGACGTCTTGTCCTGGCAGTTCTTACCATGGCCACCAGATGGCAGGCCAGGGCCACAAGGGACTGCTGGGACTGGCCATCCTAGGGGTGACCCGGGACTGGGAAGCCCAGTTTCCTCCAGGGGCTCTGGTGTCACCATGGCTGGGAGGAGGGGCAGCAGGGTCAACTGCAGCTGTGGAGGCCAAGGCTGTTACCCTGATCTGAATTAACCAAAGGGCTATCACGTGTTCCAGGGCGCCGCCCCCACCCATCCTTTTGGTGGCATACGTCATCCCATTTAATCTGCAGCACTGAGGTTTCTGGACTGGCCTTAGGACTCCACACTCCCAGGCCTTCGCTCCACTTTCCTGGGCTGCTTTAATGCCACGGCTTATCTTGGGGCTGAGGTCTAAGGTGGGAGCTGGGTAGGGTCTGTAGCATCTAAGCCTCAAAGTTTCTTCATTTGTAAAATGGGGAGGCTCTTGCCCACCTGCAAGGTCAGTGGGAGGACCGGAGTGTCTTCACCCGCACAGTGTCACTCAGCTCTCACGGTAACCCCAAGCTGCAGGAATGGCCCATACTCTCATCCCCATTTTACAGAGGAGGAAACTGATCCCCATGGATGAGAAGCAACTCACCTCCCATCACTCAGCAGAGCCTGGGTTTCAACCCAGATCTGCCCTGGATCTCTCCCCTACCCCACACCCCCATGCTGCCCTCCTGCCCCATCCCTTCAGTGGACTGCTTGGTTCTTTCTCTTCTGCTCTGTTGAGAGGGACATCTCTGGTGCCCTGTGACCCAGAAGATCCAGGTCTTCTGGGAACCTGCAGTCAACACCTTAACCGGGTGCTTCCTTGGGCCTGCCCAGAAAACTATGATGACCTGGGTCCTGTGCAGCCCAAGCTGGCTTGAGGGCCCAGTAGAAAAAGTCTAGGAAATGGAATTAGACAATCTGGAGCACTTTTTCACCAAGCCTCAATTTTTCAGCTATAGGATGTAAGTCAACTTACAGGATTGTTGTAAAACTGGAAGTATAGCTATATTTGAAAGCGCTTGGTGACAACAGCAGTAACCCTCACTGCATCCTTACTGTGTGCCAGACTCCAAGCTAAGCCCCTTTCCTACATGATCTCACTTAGTCCTCACCAAAATCCTGTGAGGTTGATATTATTGTTTATATTGTATTTTTATTGAAATACAACTTATATAAAGGGCACAGCCTTGCGTGTACAGCTCTATGACTTTTTACAACTGTGTAACAACCACCATTATAGACATCATTTCTAGCACCCTTGAAGGCCCCTTCGAGCCCCTCAGTCAATGCATCACCAAAGGTAACACTATAAAGTTGGGGGGTTTTATACCCATTTTATAGATGAGTAAACAGGGAGGGTCTGTGTATAGCTGCTACGGGTTGGGACCAAGATTAGTCAGCCTCTCACCAAAGTGCATGGTGATCCATATGGGCTACAAAGCAGTTACTTCTTCTTTCTCTTCTCACCCCTTCTCTCCGTTTTCTCCTCTTCCTCTGACTCAAACGTTTCCTCTTCCACCACTTCCCCCCACAGCCTCTTCTTAAGGGCCACCTGTTGTCATTTCACAGATTTACCACCAGATGGAGCCAAAGGACCAACTGCAGAATCAAGGCTGGCCTCTAAGGGCCTGGAGGCGTTGGGCCTGGCCAGTCAGGGTTTTGGGGCAGGGGTGGGGAGCAGGGCCCTGCCCAGCAGACATAGCGGAGATGACCCTAACCCAGGCCCCAGTCCACTGACACCCAGACAGACAAGAGGATAGAAATGCAGGCTGGGGCTCAGACAGAGATGAACGCTGGGCTGGGAGTGAAGAAACCAAGGTTGTAGTGTTACCCCTCTCATACACTCTCTGAGTCACCTGCCTGCCTTGACCTCAGGGAGTGGTCTTTTCCTTCTACAAGGTAAACTCTTTTTTTTTGTATTTGTTGTTCCCTGCACCTGGCATGCTCTCCCCTCCACATTCTGCCCATCCAATCAGCCGGCCTAAGAAGTCTAGCTGAATTACCGCTACCCCCAGGAAGGCTTCCCTGACTGCGTCGTCATTGAATTGGTTATCTTGGCTGTCCCTTGTGCAATGGCTCAGTGAGAGGGAGACTTACCCCAAAGCTCTTTGTGGTCTTCTATCCCTCTTCCTGGGAGTGGCTGGATTGTAGAGGGCAGGTGATGTGCCTGGGTCCCTGCTGGGGTGCTTTGCCTGTGCCAGACAAGGGGGAATGCTGAGAGGCTGAGCTTGTGTCTTCCCTCATCTGTGTCCTGCTAGCATCTGCCATCTCCTGTCCCTGGAAAGTCAACCTCGCAGGAGGCAGGTGAGGAAGAGCCCTCAGGGCTCATTACTCACACAATGGCCCAGGTCACCCAGCACCTTGGCAACAAGACCTTGGCTCAGCCCTGCCTTGAGCCCCCAGCTAGGGCTCCCCAGAAGGCCTTACAGGATCCTCCCAGATCTAAAAACCCGGCTTCACTACCCCCTCCTCCCCTACCTGGAAGTTCCTCTCCAGTTCCTTCCTCGGATGGAGCAGACTCAGTAGGGACTTCTCTCCACCAGCAAGAATCTGTGGGGCAGTGGAGAAAGGGATCTGGAGAGGCTGCCTTCCCAGGCTGAAGTCATGTGGGGCCCCCATCCAAGCCCTAGCGAATGCCCGCTTGTACCCCTGCTGGAAGACACTAGAGCTGTTGAGAACCCAGCATTTGGAGTCAGACCGTCTCGGGTTCAAAGTCCTTCTCTATCATTTATCATGTGCAGGACCTTGGCCAAATTCTTAAACTTCGGAAGTATCTTAATCTGAGAAATGGGAATACGAACAGTTCCTACCTCACACAGGTGTGCACATTCAGTGAGGGAACACGCGCAAAACTCACAGCGCAGGCCTGGCACCGTGAGTATTGGATTAAAGGTGGTTCTGCTGTGGGGGGAACTCAGTCTCAGTGAGAGGGCTTGGTCCGTACAGAGATGGACTGCCTGCTGGAGGGTGGATGCTGTTTGGCTGATGGGTATGCAAATGAATATGACGTCACCAAACACAGACCTATGGAGGAGAGGGCTGCTGCTCAGGGCCATCTCACCAGCCAATCGGCAGCAGCATGTGTTGAGCACCTGCGGTGGGGGGGGGGCGGGGGCGGGGAGTTGGGGGTTGGGGGTGTGGTCTGTCTTGGAAGGGGAGGGAGGAAAGGGGAGGCAGACAGGGGTGGGGGCGGGCACTGATTGAGGAGAGCTCTGGGCTACCAGTCTGGAGACCAGCGCTCCAAGCTGGAGCGCAAAGATGAAGAGCTGTTTGGACAGACTGTGAAAAGACAGGCACGAGTTTCTTCCTCTGTGACATGGGCGTGGCCTCTCTGCCTATTTCCCTCATGGAATGGGTGTGAGGACCAGGTAAGCTCATGGATAGGATAGGGTTCTGAAAAGTACACTGAACATGCAAGGCACAAAACTCAGTCCCCTGGATCCTAGGAGCAAGTGGCCAATCTGCACAGCTAAGGGTTTGCTCCTTTAATCACTCAAACTTTCAAATTTCATTTTCGCCTTCGGATGAAAATGTTTTTACATATATAATCTATTTCCTTACGTTATTAAATAGAGTATCCTTTAATGTAAGTTATATTGTTGCTTTTGAAATCTACCAAATGATGCCACTTTATTGTGCTTTTTAGAAAAAGTTTTGGTCTCTTAATGTTGGCTATCATTCTTCCCTGCTCTCAGTGTACCTGCCTCTTAACAGTTCTTCTCCCATCCTGGAGAACTTTCTACTTCTAATCTGCTGTGGATTTGGGAATCAGAGCCTTAGCTCTGTTGGAATTGTATGTAAAGTAAGAGTAAGTGGGCCTTGAGCAAGAAGGACTTGTGAGTAAAGCGCATGAGCTTGAAGGTGAGCTGTCTTCGGCAGCTGCTTCCTCACTCCTGGTCTTGGTTATGAACCAGGAGACGTGGGGCCAGAGCCTGTGGTCTTAATCATGAATCGTCCTCCTCAAGGGCTCTTGTGGTCATACCATCCACTCCATCGCTCCACCGCAGTCCCCCCTTGCAGAACAACTGGTGTTCTGCAGCAGGTCCCTGGCTGGACATCCCACCTTCCAGTGGTCCCCGTCCGGTCCAACCCCCGCCCACCCCCGCGTGCACTGCCAGCCATTTTCCAGAGGACAAATCTGATCATCTGCCTTCGATACCTGAAACCTTTTGCTGCCTCCACAGAGTGTCGGAATAAAGCCCGACTCCCTGGCTTAGTACAATGCTCCCCAAGGTCCCACCTTTGGGGACCCCTCTAACCTCTTCTTCCAATACCTCCCTGCTCCCACCCTCTTTGCTGTAGCCACAGGAACCAATATGGGATGCTATGTTTCTGTGGCTTCACATGGGCTATTCTCTCTTCTGCTTCCTCACTTCCCCTCAACTAGGAAAATTCAGCCCAGCTGTCACCTCCTCCAGGAATTCTCCACCGCCTCCTTCTAGGCTCACCCAAATGCTTCCCCGCCACTACCTTACAGACTGTGGTAGTGACTTAAGCCGCAGATTCTAGAGCCTGACCACCTGGGTGCAAATCCCAGCTCTGCCTCTTCATCGCCACGTGACCTTGGGCAAGTCCCCTGACCTGGTTTCTCCACCTGTACAATGGAACTAAGAACAGTAGTTAGCTCATTTACATCATCATGTGTCGTAGGGCCATGCCTGGCACATCATGAGTGTGGCTGTTTGCAAGCATTTTGTTTATCTGTCCTGTAATCGCTGGTTTCCAGTCTCCCCCACTAGCCCCAAGCTTTTCAAGGGCAAGTACCATCTTTATTCACCTGCCGTCTTCCTCCTCGGTGTCTGGTGCAGAACCAGGCACACAGCAGCTGCTCAGTAACAGCCAAATGCATGAATGGAAGTCAAGTGCAACATTGGCTGGGAGGGTCCTTTTGCAGCACAAGTGAACGCCCAGCACTGTGTGAATGGGTTTTCCCCGATGTAAGTCTTCTCCTTGGAACCAGATGGTAGGCTCCCAGGGATGTGGGAGCAAAACTGTCCCTTCCACTGGCCATGGTGCCAGTCATTGTGCCTGGCACACTGAGGCCTGGGTGGGTACCCGGAAGGCAGATCTGGGGGTACTGTCCATGGTGCTGAAGAGAACTGCCAAGTGACTAATTCCTCTGTCTGAGGTGGATGTTGAGAAGTGCAGGGATTTGCTTCAGGGAAGCCAGGAATGGATTTTTCATTCCCAGATCTCAGCCAGCATATTTTACTCTGACATTTCCCTGGCACCTTTGCAAATGACGTGATGTTGCCTGTGTAGCTCTTTCCCCTGCTTTCAGGATTCCTTGGAGAACTGTCATATCTGCCCCTCCCCCATCCCCTGCCACCACCGCAGGCACCTCCAAAATTGGGTGTATCACCCAGATACCTGGACTAATAAAGAGACTGGAACACAAGCTGTGGCCCCACTTGCCAGCCAGCCAGCTCCATACTTTCTGCAAACTGCTTGTCTCACCTACAGGTGGTCCCAAGCCCTGGCAACCTCCTGACAGTCCTGTCCTCAGGAGCAGACAAAGCAGGTAAACGCTGGTCAAAAAATGGGGGTGAAAATAAATTCAAATCTCGTGCACACAGTGGAGTAAAATATTACAAACTTTTGGACAGACGCCCGAGTGAGAATCCCACCACCCTTGTGGGACCTTGTGTGATTTCTCTCTTCCGTGAGCCTCAGTTTCCTCAGCTGTTAAATGGGAATAATAATACCTTCCTCAAGGGTTATTGTGAGGACAAAATTAGACAATATAGGTAAAAGGGCTGACAGTTGTCCCTGGCACATAATAAATGCTCACTAAGTAATAGCTATTATCTCTCAGGCTTTCCTTTGATAAAGAAGCTTTAGAATTTCAGAGCTGGAGTGGATTCTAGTCCAACCTATTCAGTTTACATATAAGGAAACTGAGGCTCAGCTAGGTGAAGGGAGTTGTTTAAGACCACATAGTCAGGAAGGGATAGGGCTCAGGATAGAGGGTGGTCTTTAAATTGGTGAGCTGTTGATGTGTTATAACACCAGGATGCCATAATCAGAGGTATGGGGGTTGCCCACAGGATGGAGGTCAGGTGTTTTTATTTAGATGCAGGAAATCTCCTTGATTTAAACCTTAAAACCAAATCCCCTTGCCCCACCTTCATCCCATTTACTCCTGAAGCACACTGCCAGATTGGTATCATCGTTATCCCCACTTTCCAGATGAGAAAACTGAGGCTTGGAGGGCAGAGGAGACCAGAGCAAGGCCACAGAGCTGCTTCCCTGACAGGGTTGGTCATGAAGATCAGACAGAGTTCCTGAAGCGGGCCTGGCAGAGGATATGCTTTTTTCCCTCCTGAAGGAACCAGTCCTCACATTTCAGAGTGGGAAGAAGCATCTCTGGAATCCAGTGCCTCCGTGATGCTGCAGGCTTAGAGCACAATCTCCTTGGAAGATAACGGAAAAGATGCTGAAAATCAAAGCCAGTGACGCAGCTGCCTGGGAGGTGATAGGGAGCTGCTTAGCAAGCGGGGTGAGAGGATGGGGCACATGGGAGACATTAGGGACATCTGAGGATGCCATTTGGTTCCAGAGCATGTGGCCAGGCCTGGCCAGAATCATGAAAACCCACTGGGCTCCATCCAGGGAACCTGGGCTCAAATCCCAGCCCTAGTGCTTAGAGATCGGGGACCTGAGATTGAGTCACCATCATCTGAGGACCTCAGTTTCCAGGTTTGAAAAATGGGAATAACAAGTCCTACCTGAGAGTGTTAAGACAAGTGAATGAGATGATTCACATGAAGCATGCAGCACAGTGCCTGGCACATCGTAGGTTCTCAGTAAATGCCAATTCCCTTCTTGTCCTTCCAGCATTACCTGTATTTATTCTTTGAGTACTTATTGAGCACTTACTGTATACCAGATCCTATTCCAAGTCCTGGTGATATAGCAGTTAACATGGCAGGTACTTTCTCTCATGAGTTTATATTTTGCTGGAGAAAGTCAGAAAAAAGAAGCAAATAATGAACAAGAAAATTTTAGATGTCAGTAAGTGCTATAAAATCTTTAAACTTTGTTGTGCTAGGGAGTGAAAAGTGGCAATATAAGGTAGGGGAATTGGGCTGGACCTTTCTGAGGAGATGACAATGAGCAGGGGCCTGAATAAAGATCTGGAGGGAAGAGCATTCCAGACAGAGGGAACAGCACGTGCAAAGGTCCTGAGGTGGATGCAAGCTTGGTGCCCTAGAAAGGAGGCCAGCGCGGCTGGGGTGTAGGCAGTAAGAGAGGGGTGTCACAGGAGATGAGGTGGGAGGGGTGGGCAGGGCCAGATTAGGTAAGGCTTGTGAGCTCTGGTGAAGCACTTACTTGTTTTACCTTCTCCAGTCTTGATGGACCTTCAGCTCTTGGTGACTTTTCTATTTTCCAGAGTCTCCTATTACTCTGTAAAGTCAGTTCACTAGGCAGGGCCTTTAACCCCAGCAGTGAACCTTAACATGGCAGAACAGGATGGGTCCTTGGAGATGCTCTATAAGTCCAAAACTCTCATTGTTCAAAGAGATCAACTGAGACCCAGAGGCAGAAAGTGACTTGCCCAAGGTCGTATCACAAGTTAGAGACTCTATCAATTAGGATTATGTGTATCTGTAAGTGACAGAAAGGCCCCCAAATCAGTGGCTTAAATAAGTTTATCTCTCTGTCCAGTAAACTAAGAGAGGTAAGCATACAGGGTTGGTATGGTACAGCAGCTCCATGATCATCGGGGACCCAGGTACCTGCTAATTTGCTCTGCCGTCCTCAACATACAACTTTCACCTCATGACCCAAAATGGCTGCCCCATCTACAGTCATAATGTCTACATTCCAGAGCAGAAAAGCAGAGGGTTGAAAAAGAACATGCCCTTCCCAAAAAGGATGTGGCCCAGGTGTTGCGCTTATATTATGGCCAGAACTTAGTCATGTGGCCAAACCTAACTGCAAAGCAGCCTGAGAACTGTGGTCTTTACTCAGGACAGCCATGTGCCCAGCCCAAAATTAGGGGTGGTAATTCATCAGGAAGAAGTGGAGAACAGATAATGAGGGACAGCTGGTCATCTCTGCCACAACGACAAAGACTGAAACACACAGGTCCTGACGCCCCCATGCTCTCTGCACTACTCCTCCCCTGCCTGCCCCCTCCCCCATTATGAGCAAATAGCAGCCCAATGTAGGGGACCCCCTGGGGAGAGGGACCTGGAGGATGTAGAGGGGAGGGGAGGGGCACCAAGAGGGAGGAGCCATGACAGAGGCAGGCCCAGCTGCTGGGCCCTCCCCCACTGGGCTGGCAGCTGGCCCTGAGGCCCCGGATGGGGAGGCGTCGCCGTCACCTTTGGGGGAGGCGGCTGACGACACAGCTCCTGACAGCTCCCCCGTTGTTCCCAGTGGACGACATGGTAAGTTGATAGGATCCCACTGGGGCAGCAGGTAGAGGGGAGGGGGTCGTTAGGCAGCTGGTAAGGCCAGCCTGCCCAGCCCCACACCCAGGGTCCCCCACCCCTCCCCCTTGCCTGGGTTGGTGGCTGGACTGGGTGGCCTAGGGGCCTTGCCTGAGACTCTTTCTCCTCCTGACGCTGAGCACCGAGTGCCCTCTGCTCAGTTTCCACCTCCTCCCTCCTCCCTCCTCCCTCCTCCCTCCCCTTCTTCCCTGCTCTCTCCCTCCCCCCTCCTCCCCCCTTCTTCCCTGCTCTCTCCCTCCCCCCTCTCCCTCCCCTCCTCCCTCCCCTTCTTCCCTCCCCCCTCCCCTTCTTCCCTCCCCCCTCCTCCCCCTTCTTCCCTCCCCCTCCTCCCTCCCCACTCCTCCCCTCTTCCCTCCTCCCTCCCCCTCCTCCCCCTCCTCCCTCCTCCCCCCTTCTTCCCTGCTCTCTCCCTCCCCCCCCTTCTTCCCTGCTCTCTCCCTCCCTCCTCCTCCCTCCCCTTCTTCCCTGCTCTCTCCCTCCCCCCTCCTCCCTCCCCCTCCTCCCTCCTCCCTCCCTCCTCCCCTCCTTCTTCCCTGCTCTCTCCCTCCCCCCCTCCTTCCCCTTCTTCCCTGCTCTCTCCCTGCCCCCCTCCTCTCTCTGTCATTTACTCCTCTTCCCCAGCGTCTTTTCTTCCTCCCCTTCATTCCTCTCTCCCTCCCTTCCTCCCACATTTTCTTTCTTCCTGCCTTTTTTCTTTCTTCCTCGTCAGGACTCCTCCCCTCTCCTGGCCTCCTGGCCTCCCCCACCTTCGCACTGCCCACACCCTGCTCTCCGAGGGTTCTCCTTGCCACTGGGCACAGGACGGGATCAGAGGACACTGAAGAGCAGCCTGGGTGGAATGTCACATCCGCTCTGGGCTCTCCGGGAGCCTCCAGCTTCCTGTCCAGCATCAGGGGTCAGGAGAGAGAGTGGTGACCTGCCACAGATGGGGACAAGGGACTCAAGTTCACTGAGCTCCAACTACATGCTAGCCACTTGCACAGCACTTTATCCTCACCACAGTCCATTCAGGCTGGTTACTGTTATTCCCATTTTATAGATGAGAAAACTGAGGCTCACCAAGGCAGAGTTGTTAGAAGCCATACAGTAAACTTCTGGGAGCCAGAATATGGTGGATCAGAGCCTTGCTGTTGGTCCCCTGCCAGTCCCAGCCCTGGCCCAACTCTCAGTCCCCACACCTGTTTGGCAGCCCAGTCCCTCAGCCTTCGTAGAGGTTGAAAGACAAGGAGAGGAACACAGCAGGTGCTCAGTGAGGAGGGCCCAGGTCTTTGTAGCCAGCCTCTTGGCTGTCAGGGCTGCTCAGCCTCAAACTCTTTAAATAGCCTCCCCCATCTCACCCCCAACAATCATCCCATCATTTACACAGACCCACACCCACACACATGAAACATCCAGAACAAATATGACCTCCCACTCAGACTGCCTGTGTAGGTTGGAGGGCTTTTACATATTGGTAGTGATAGTGATGGAGGTGGTGATGGTGGTGGTGATGGTGATGGAGGTGGTGATGGATGTGGTGATGGTGGTGATGGAGGTGGTTATGATAGTGGTGGTGATGGTGGTGATGGAGGTGGTGATGGTGGTGATGGTGGTGATGGAGGTGGTGATGGATGTGGTGATGGTGGTGATGGAGGTGGTTATGATAGTGGTGGTGATGGTGGTGATGGAGGTGGTGATGGTGGTGATGGTGGTGATGGAGGTGGTGATGGATGTGGTGATGGTGGTGATGGAGGTGGTGATGGTGGTGATGGAGGTGATGACGGTGGTGATGGTGGTGGTGACAGAGGTGGTGATGGAGGTGGTGATGGTGGTGATGGTGTTGATGGAGGTGGTGATGGTGGTGATGGAGGTGATGATGGTGGTGATGGTGGTGGTGATGGAGGTGGAGGTGGTGATGATGGTGGTGTTGGTGATGGTGGCTCTTGTGATCGCGATGGTGATAAACATCTTGTCTAGCCATACATAAATACATAATATACATATACCTACATACCACAAAGAAAAGCAAGGATATGATTAACACTAATCAATGAGAAACTGTGCCGACAAATGGATGACATTTCCGAAGAATCGTAAGCTGTGCTGAGCATAAGACATGACCGGGCTGCTCTGCAACCCCACGAGTGACATGGCGCCCTCCTCTACACGGCCTTTTGGAGCCAGTGCAGCTCCCTCACCAGGACAACCCCAGCCCTGCTTTCACCCTCCGGCCTCCTAGATCAAGATGATCAGGTGCCGAGTTTTGGAGAGTACTTAGTCCAGACTGGACCTGCTTCCGCAGTCCTCCTTTGGGATCATCCAATGCGAGCCCAGACCACAAAGGGGCTTTTCCAAACCCCCCTCACCAAGAAACCCCAGAGCTCTCCCTGGGCTGTGTTCCCTTGCAGCTATGGGCTTAAGAAACCTAACATTTTCCTACCACAAGTGTGTTCCTGAGTCTTTGGCTGGTTGGCTTCAAGAGCACAATATTCAGCCCAGTGGTAACTGGGGCAACGGGGTCGGGGGTGCGGTGAGCAGAGGGGCGGGGCGCACGGGGAGCTCAGAAGGCACTGTTTCTTAGGTTAGTGGTGAATATTAGGACTCCATTTGTTTGTTTATTATTTTATAAGTAAACATATTATTATTATTATTTTTTTTTTTTTTTGCGGTACGCGAGCCTCTCACTGCTGTGGCCTCTCCCGTTGCGGAGCACAGGCTCCGGACGCGCAGGCTCAGCGGCCATGGCTCACGGGCCCAGCCGCTCCGCGGCACGTGGGATCCTCCCGGACCAGGGCACGAACCCGTGTCCCCTGCATCGGCAGGCGGACTCTCAACCACTGCGCCACCAGGGAAGCCCCATATTATTCTTTAAAACATGCAATATGTTAACCGTAGCACGCGCCTGCCCAGCGCCCTGGAGTGCACCCTGGGCTCCCCTCCTCTTTGCAGGCGCTGAGGGTGACGCGGGCACCAGAGCACAAGGACCCGAGTGGAGCGGGGAGTAGTGGGGATGGGTGCCGTAGAGGCGGTGGGAACATAATATTCTTTTAAAAAATGCATATGTTATATAAATTATCTTACATGTATATAATGTTTCACAATAAAAAGTACAAATAAAAGAGTTAATTTAACAAGAAAACAGAAGTCATATCCCCGCTGAAGGCCCAGGGAATAAATAGACCTATTCAAGGTACCACTTGGCTTGAGACCAGCAGAACATACTCAAGGCTGGCTCTCAGGGCCTGGGGGCAAGACCCGCCTGGAGGGAGGGAGTCTGGGCAAGCAAACTGCCCCCTCCTCATTCAGTACCCTGCCCACCCACTCGCATCCCTGACCCCGGCCCTGGTGCTACCTCCCTTGGGGAGAAGAAACATTTGAGTGTTTGTTTAGAGACCCGATGTCCTTAAACTGCTGGGGGTTTTTTCTTTCTTTCTTCCTTTCTTCCTTCCTTCCTTCCTTCCTTCCTTCCTTCTTTCTTTCTTTCTTCCTATCTTTCTTCCTTCCTTCCTCATTCTTTCTTTCTTTCTCTTTCCTTCCTTCTTTCCTTCCTTCCTTCCTTCCTTCCTTCCTTCTTTCCTCCCTCCCTCCCTCCCTCCCTCTCTCCCTCTCCCTCTCCCTCTCTCTCTCTCTTTGTTTCTCTTTCTCTCTCTCTCTTTCTTTCTTTCTTTCTTTCTTTCCTTCCTTCCTTCCTTCCCTCCTTCCTTTCTTTCTTTCTTCAGCTGGAGGGCAAGATGGAGAGGAGGTGGGGGGAGGGTGGCAGGGCCAGAACAGGAGGAAGCAGCTCTTGAACATCCTTGGGACCCCCGCTTCTACTTAGGAAGGAAAAGACAAGGCACAGAAGGGATGGGAGGAGCACGTGGGGAGCGCGTGAGGATCCGGCATTCCCCCAGCAAGGCAGTGACATCATGGGGATTCCAAAGCGTCTGCTTTGATCTCCATTAAATCTTTTCCTGCCCCTGGGCCTTGGCACCTGCTATTCCTTCTGCCTGGACCATCCTTTCTTTGGAGCTTCTAACGGCAAGCACCTTTTCCTTCTTCAGGTCTAAAAATGACCTTCTGAACACAGCTTCCCCTACCCATGGCCGTCTGTAGGAGGCACCACCTATCCCACGCACCTGGTCCTGGGTTACCACACTACCCTGAGTGAGTGGAGGGTGCTGACTGCAGGCTACATGGGCATAGGTCTCCTTTTGACAGGCATCTACTGTGTTTTTACACAGCGATTTCTTTCCTGTTTTCTGTTGACTTTTGCAGCTACATCTGAAAATCCAATGGTACTTTTACGATTGTATTTACCTAAGCTATTTGAAGCAGTCGTCTACGTAGCATGTGAACTATACTCCTCTTGGTAGGTTAATCATAGTTATTGTGAGCACTTTGAGAATGAACGGTTCCTGAAAGGGATCCAAGCCAGAAAATGTATTATTTAACCAGAAGAACACACTCTGGCATTCCGGTTATTTTTCTTCAGTGAAGCTTGATATTATTTTAACAAGCATAAGCTTTAATTACTGAACTTTTAAACTTTTGGGCTAGAAATATGAAATGAAGTCATTTTTAGGTAAAATGGAAATAGAGCAATTTCAGCTTGGTCAATGAGAAACTTCAAATTTGGGGGTAAGAGGTGAATCCTGTTTTCGTTTTCTTGATTTTTCATTGCCAAGAAAAACAGTACAAGATTTCCTGCTTTTTAATTTCCCAGATGATTTATAGCACAACGTTATTTACAGGAAAACATCAGAAGAAAATAATCTTTTTGCATCAACAGAAGGAATTTTGAGAGAGGTTATTCAGTTAATAGTCTTTGTGAATCCCTGGTCAGGTGTCTCCCTGCTTGGAACTTTTCGGGGGGGATTCCCTGTTCTTAGGACAGAGACCGAACTCCTTCAGAGCCCACAGCCCGAAGAGACCTGGCTCTTGTCTTTCTTCTTTGCTCATCTGCCACCCCAGGGCTCTATGCTTCAGTCTGATTGGCCTTCTCTAGTTTCCCAAACAAAATCTGCCCTGCGCTCTCTTCCTCCTGGCCCCTTATACACGCCGTTCCCTCTGCCAGGCTCATTTGCCCTTCCTACCCTCTACTCATCAGTCTTTCCTTGCACAGCTTGGATGTCACCTCATCCTGGAAGCCTTCCCTGATACTCCTGAATGCGTGAGGGATGCATGCCCCTTCTCTTTGCTTGGATAGCTTCCCACGTATTCTCTATCATAAGGCTTATCCTGCTGTGTCACCTTGGCAATTTCTCTGTCTGCCTCCTTTGCTAGACTCTAAGCTCTGTGACGGCAGGCACCACGTTAATTTGTTCACTACTGGATGCCTAGGGTCTGCCGTTGACGTTTGACACATAGGAGGTGCTTAGTGTCAGGTGAATAAATGACTACATGGCCAGAATTTGATTGACGTCCACCAAATGCTGGTATCACATCACTTATAGTTTAAAATTAATTGTTCTTAAATGGTTTTCTCTTAGTCATTAATTTGATCATTCACTCCATCCACTCAATTATCTATATATCCAACCATCCATCCATCCATCCGTCCATCCATCCATCCATCCGTCCATCTATTTCTGTAGCTAGGCAGAAACTATGAGGTTGAAATTGTAGTAAATTTTAGGGAAGGAAAAAAAATCAGGATCTCTCATGGTAACATCAGAATATAGGTCAGACTCAGCAAGTCAGAAACTAAGCAGGGAGTGAAAGACACAGCAGAGAAATGGATCATCCCGAAGAAGCTAAGCAATTCAAGCCTCACACACATATGGTGACCCAATAAATGTTGACTCTCTCCTCCCCTCCCTTCTTCCCTCCCTCCCTCCTTCCCTCCTTCCCTCCTTCCTTCCTTCATTAAACTTTCATGGAGACCTCTCTCTGGGCCAGGCCCAGTCCTGAGGACTGTTGAATCAGACCCAGATTTCAGCCTTGGTGATGCTCTGACTTCCCAGTGCAGGCTGCAAAAAATGATACAGAATTACAAACTGGCCTGTGCCCTGAGAGAGGCCCAGATAATGTTTCCTGAGGATGGAAGGCTGCGTGGAGGAGGGGTCATTTAAACTGGATCTCGATGGAGGCGTAGGATTTGGATATGTGAGAGCGAAGGAAGAGCATTCTAGAAGGAAGCCATCAGATGAGCAGAGACACAAAGGTGGGATAAATCTGGGCAGGTCTAGGGAATCTAGCAGGCTGGTGGGAAGGCAGTGGGAAGAGGAGAAGCAGGGAGAAGGTTAGGGAGGGCGCTTAGGACCACAGCCCCAGCCTTGGAGGCCAGCTGAGGAATGACAGATTGAGGAACTCATTCATCTAACAAGTTTGTTTGTTTTATGTTTATTTTAGCATTTACATTGCCACTTTAGGGCCTGGAGCCTCTTCCCGGTGGACCTGGCCTGGCCTTGTCCATCCTCCCCTCCCCTGCAGGCAGCAGAATCTCTGTAAAGGAGCATGTCATGGTGCCCTTCCCCTGCCTATAGCCCATCATGGCTCCCTAGTGCCCTGAGCACAAATTCTAAGCTTCTTGTCCTGGACTACAAGCACCGCCCCCCCCCCAAGACATCTCCCCACTCCTCCCAGGCCTCATGGGGTTTTGTATACTTCCTTGAATGTCCCTGTGTTTTCCTCTGTTTGAGACAGTCGCCAGCCCCTACTGACCACTGGGGGCAGATATGAATTCCTTGGGGACCCTTGCCCCACTTCCCAGGCTGAGTCAAGGTCCCCTCCCTGCCTGACCATACATGTTGCTGCCTGTTTGTTTATCCAGCTCCCCCACTGACCTGTGAGCTCCTTGGAAGAGAGACTATTTGCGGTGCTTTTTTTTCTGGCCATGCCCCGGGGCATGAAGGATCTTAGTTCCCTGACCAGGGATCGAACCCGAGCCCCCTGCAGTGGAAGCAAGGAGTCTCAACCACTGGACCGCCAGGGGAGCCCCTGTGGTGCTCATTCTATCACCATTCCAACCCCAGCTCAGAAGTGCCTCGGGTGGAGCAGGCGCTGGTTTCCTGGGGATGGAAGGGCAGGAGTGAGAAGGCCTTAGATGGGCCTCCGCCTCCCCCCTCCCAGCTCCCTGCATCCCCACAGGCTGGAGGGGCAGCTGCCACCACATCCAGAAGGTGTGAAGTGGGACAGTTGCACTTGGGAGGAGGCCCTGGGAGGTCTGGCAGCTCCAAGGCTGCCTCCAGGTGGGAGGAAGGCTCCTGCAGGGCTGGAGGACGAGGCAGCCATGCCCAGCAGCAGCGTGAATCCAAGCCCCCACCCCCACCCCCCATCCCCCGGGTCTGGCCTCCCTCGAGGTCTGGCCAAGAAGGACCTTCGGACTCTGCCTTCATTTTGCCCTTTTTCCCTTTTTCTCTGTTTATCTTTCCAGCTAGACCCGCCTGGGGCTATTTTTGCTTCCTTGTCGGCTGCTGTTGTGCCTTTAATTGGCCCATTTTCTGCGTGCTGGAAAGACGGTTCCCCCATGGTCCTGCTGCCCGCCCCCATCCCCCCCCATGGGGCCTGAGAGTAAAAGCTAGGAATGAGGCTAATTATGGAGAGAAAGGCAGACAGAGACAGACAGCTCAGGAAAAGGGACAGAACCAGAGACAGAGACTGATAGAGGCCGGGGCAGTGGGGGGCATCAGCAATACAGAAGAGTGGGTGGGAGCCTGGAGAAATAAAGATAGACGTAAAACATTGAGGCAAGGCAGAGAGAAACACAGAAAGACAAAGAGACATACAGAAACGGATTTAAATTCATACTAAGCAGCAAGAACAAGACAGAGATGGCCAGCTACGTCGAGGAGGAGGGTGGCAGCCGGGCGAGGTGGGGCGGGGCACGGAGGGCTCCAGCAGCATCCTGCTTCTCTGGGCCTAATTGCGACACAGGGATGATGGATGACAGATTTGTGCTATCTGCAGGGGACGCTTGGCAAGGATGTCAAAGTGTTTTGTAAATGGTAAGGTCCTTACAAATGGGGAGAGGGAGCGGATCGTTATTCTGAGGCGGGGGCTTTACAAGTGTCCATCTTCGTGCCTCTTGCATTTTATGTGAGTTAGGGTCGGGCAGGCAGTGCTGGCCACACTGATTTGTTGTTTGTTCCTATAGCAAACATTAGCTGATCATCTATGGCCAGTTTCCAGCCTCCTTTCTGGGCTCCGAAGGTACAAGGTGACTGGGGCGGGGCAGGTCTGCTGTCCTGCTCAAGGTGGGGCTGCGTTAGGTGATGAGTGGATGTTTATAAAGTTTGTTGAAAACATTGTAATAAGGAGGGGCTGATACTGATAGCTTCACTACCTCCTGACACTTGCTGTAGCCGAGGGGTGTCCAGAGGCGGCACTCCCTACCTCCCCCTGGGTGCAGGCAGGGACAGCTTCCTGGAAAAGGCAACCTCGGAGAAGGCTTTGAAGCCTTTCCCAAGTGACGAGGGCAGGGAAGGAGTTCCAGATAGAGGGATCAGCCTATGCAAAGCGCAGGGATGTGGACGTAAGGGGAGGAGGGCACCCAGGCAATGGAGTGTGAGGGTGCAGGTCAGGGTGATGAGTCTGGGAAGGTAGGTGGGGCTGGATCGTGGGGGCATCGAATGCCAGGCAAGGACTTGGGGGCAAATTGGTGGTGAGGTCCAGCAAAAGGATTGCATGGTCAAATCCTGGTCTTTTCAGAGAAATCCCACTGACACAAGCTGGGATAGGAACAGGAGGGTCTTGGGCTGGAAGGGGGTGAGGCGGCTGGGGCAAAGGTCCCGGGGAGAGAAGGAGGGTCTGGATGGGGAAGGAGGGCCATGGATGAGCAGTTCTGCGCTGGGCAGCTGGCTGACGGTATTTGGCTTCTTGTGCCAGCACAGCTGTCTCTCCCTGGCCTGTCCCATGACCCCAGGGCCACAGAAACCTAGAGCGGGGCTTCATGGCAGTTTTGAGACCGGCTAATCCATGACTCTCAAACCCAGGTGACTTCAGAGGCCGTGGAAGGTAGCTGGAGGGAGACAGAAGGAGATGGCGCGGCTGGGCCACACTGGGGTACGCATTGGAGTTGCAATTTTTGGAAAACAAGATGTTGGCCCGAAGAAATGGCTGGTTGAACTTGTCACTCAGGCACCCCTAATTTTCGACCTCTGACTTCACCCTTCCCCGACGTTTCACAAAGGGGGAAACTGAGGCCCAGAGTGGGCGAGAGACTTGTCCAAGTGTGAGCTCCTTGCACTCACCGTCCAGCCGGATGAACACCCCCATTTACAGGGGAGGAAACTGAGTCTCAGAGAGGTGAAGTGGCTTACCCGAGATCACCCAGCTCTGGGGGACGGGGAGGGCAGAGGGGGCTGGCCACATCCTCAGGCAACGTTCATTTCAGGAAAATGACTCAGCCCCTTCTGCCAGCACAGACTGAGGGAAGGAGAAACCTCAGAGGCGCAGGGAGCTAACTGCTAATCGCCTGAGGATAAAGAATTGGTGGTGGAAGCGGGGAGGTCAGCTAAGAGAGGGCGGCAGTGGTGGACACTTCATGGTAAGAACCGTAGGAAGTGACAGTGGGGTCGGGGGGGAGAGAATGAGGATCCTCAAGGGGAGGGGTTCCAGCTGCTAGACACAGCTGACCGACTGAGGCCTGCAGCCACCAATCAGCTACCGGGCAGGGGGCCGGGCCAGGGCTGGGGGCAGCTCAGCCTCAAAGGCCCAAATCACCCCAGCCTGGGGCCTGCTGGGCTGCTAATTATTCGAGGCAGAAACCCTGCCAAGCTGGACTTTAGAAAATAATCATCACAACCAATAATAATGCCTCCTGCCTGCTCTGAGCTTTTAACTCGTTCAGCTACGAGCAAGCAGCCTCGTCTCATTCGGAGAGAATGGGCAGAGGGGTTTGCTGCAGGCCCTAAGAGCAGGAAAGAGTCCAACAGAGGCCAGTTTTACCTCCTCAAGGCTCAGGTTTCCTCAACTGTAAAATGGAGATGTTGGTCTCTGCCTCTGCCTCTGTTTATCTTTTCAGCCTCAGCTTTTACCTCAGACCTCCCCGATCCCTCTCACTCCATCCCCAAACACACACACTCCTCATTACAATCCAGACCCACAGAACTGTTGATCGACTCCTCTGAGGTCTCTGCCTTTGTTCTGCATCAAATGCCAACCTGCTCCAGCATCAGGTCATCACAGCGAACTCCTCTTCATTCTACAAAGTCCAGTGCCACCTTCTCTGTGAAGCCCTCCCTGATTCTCTTTCAACAGAGTTATCCACTCTCTCTGAGGTCCCACTGTTCTGTGTACATGATAGTGAGATATTATACTTATATCTTTGTCCATCTCTTTCCCCTCCAGCCTGGAACTTCTTTGAAGCGAGGAAGACTCAAAGGTAAGTAAGACTCAAAGCTAAGGTAAGACCTTACTTACCTCTGTGCTCCCAAAGCCCAGAACAGGTCTAGCACACAGCGAGTCCTCAGCTAATAGTTCCTGAATCGAATGATCACACCAGCTTACGTTTGTCACTTTCTGTGTCTGCTTCTTCCACTAGACTGGGAGCCTCCTGAAGGCAGGTCTGAGCCCTATTCATCTTTATATGTAGTACCTGGCCCAGAGCAGGTTCTCAATAAGGGTTGGCAGGTGAAAAGCAAGATCTATGGGAAAAGAAAGACAAAGAAACAAATCCTTAGATGGAAGAGAAGTAATATGAGCACATCACTCAGAGTGTGTGTCCTCGAGGGGGTGGCGTGTCTGCGTGTCCTTGAGGGGGTGGCGTGTCTGCATGTTCATGAGTATATGTCTGCCTATGTGTGTGTGGGGATTATTTGTGGGATTATGTGTGCAAGTGTGTAAGGATGTGGGTGTTGTTTGCTGTGTGTGTACTATTGTTTGTGTGGTGTATGGGTATTATTGTATTACTGTGTGTAAGTGTTCTTTGTCTAGAGTCTATGGGTAAGTCTGGGTGTGTATAACTGTATATGTGTCTGTAGTTCGTGTGGAAGTGTGTGCTTTGTATGTGTGTATGTAAATGTGGTGTTGCATCAGAGTTTGGAAGATGAAGTAGGAGGGAGAAGAATAGACAGAACTTGTGATTGTCACACGCCAAGTACAAAGAGCAAGAACACGTGGCTTTTCCCAGCAGAGACCCACATGCCCTGTAAGGCCCATCCCCAGGGTCTACACCGTTCATTCATTCCTTCACTCACTGATGCTGACTCTGCTGGGCCCTCTGCTGGTTGCTCAGGATCTGACAAGTCTCCTCCCTCTAGGAGCGCCCAGTTTCCTGGGGAAAGGTATGCAATAAACAGTCACAGAAGTGGGCAATCAGCACCACGACAGAGGGACACAGAGGACGTGGGAGCGCCAAGGAGGGGCCCTAATGCAGTTGCGGGGTCAGAGCAGGCTTCCCAGAGGAGGTGCCATCCCACTGAGCCCCGGGACAATCGTCTTGCCTGGGATGGCTTTCCTGGGCAGCCAAAGTCAGCTGTGGACCTCTGCCTGGGGCTGCCTGCCTGGAGGACCCCTCCTCTCCTCCAGATGCCAGCTCAGCCTGGTTTGCTGGAATCCCCGTCTTTGCTGTCTCCCTGCCGCCCTCCCTCTGTCCACCCTCCCAGCAAGGCCCTGCAGAGAAGAGGACTATTCTAACTAGGGAAGAGTGAGAAGAAAACCAGCGATGAGAAAATGGAGAAGGCTCCTGGCACTTCCTTCCACAGGGGCCCTGGCCACGTGCCCCTCGGCCTCCGGGGCACCGGTGGACATGGACTTGAACGTGCCCAGACTATCTGTCAGCCTGGCGCTTCCTGGAGGGCAGAGGAACATTTTTCATAGTCTCCTCCTCACCCCACGCACAGGCCCGGGGTGACAGGAAGTTCAGACCTCTGTGGTTAGACTGACCTGCAAATTCTACAGCCAAGTGTGGACAAAAAAACCCCAAACTGGTTGACAAAGGAAGCTGGTCAGCAGACCAGACTCTGGGAGAGAAAAGATCAGGTTCTTGTGACTAAAGTGATTTTAAATCCTTATTCATAGGCAGGCCTAGAATTCATTTTTACTTTTCCATTTAAGAAAAACGCTTGAGAGAATGAGATGGCAAACAGGCCAGAATTCTGAAGGCTGCAGTTCCACTTAGTGCCTCAGTCTCTTACTGAGCACCTATTATGCACCAGGATCCATGCTGCACACGCAGAGCCTGGAAGCTGTGGCCCAGGGCAAGTTACGGGACTAGGATGTGACTCAGGCCCCTGCCTGGGGCTGCAGAGCAAGGGCAGCTTCTGTTCGGTTGGAGGAGAATCTGGAAGAGCTTCATGGAGGAGGTGATATTTGAGATGCGCTCTGAAGAAGGAAAGATGTTTTCAAGGAAGAGATCAGCCTGTGCAAAGGCCCAGAGGTGGGAATGGCGGGTATTTTTAAAGAAATAGTCAGCAGCACCCTTTGACTTTGAACTCAAATGCTGGTGAATCCAGGGAGGCATGGAGTGGTGCAGTGAACTCAAATGTGAGGACCTAGTGCCAGTCCCGGGCTCCAATCCTCCATGACGTGCTGTGTGGCCTTGTTCCATTCACCTCCTGTCTGTGTGAGCATTTATGGGTGACAGACCGCAGACAGGAAATGTGGCTGCAAAGACTATGAGTGCGGGCTCTGACGTCCTTGCCGTGCCCAAGGGCAGATTGCTTCCGTGCGTCGAGTTTGAGGAAGTGCAGTGTGGTGGGTAAGGGCGCGGGCTCCAGGGCCAGACTACATAGGATTCAATCCCCGCTCTGCCACACACACTCACTGAATCCTGGGGCAAGGTCCCTAACCTTTCTGTGCCTCCGTTTCCTCATCTGTAAAGTGGGGCTAGTAAGGAAGCCCACTTCACATTGGTGCTGTGGGGGACTGAGCGAGCTAAGAGGTGTCAAATGCTGGGGGCAGTACCAGGCACACACTACACAAGGCTGTGATTGTCTCCTCTCAGCCCGCACACACCCCAGTGTTCCTGCAGGCTGTACGCAAGGCGGCCACTGTCCATCAATTGTTGCTTTACCTGATTTGACCCAATCAGTCTCTTCACTGTTGATGGGAAAAGTGAGTCCAGGCGATGAGAAGTCCCTGCCCGGGGTCTCTGTGATTTAAAGCTGGAGTTCACGGTTTCCTGAACCCGAGACCAGAGCTTGTCGCATTACGGTGAGTTATGAGGATGTGTTTACAGACAAAAATCCCATAAGTGCTCAAGATGAAAACTTCTGGAACCTTAGTCTCCCATCTAGGAAGCAGCTAGCTGATCTCCAGGCCCTCCCAGCTCTGCCAGCTGTGACCATCACCCGCAGGGCTGGCCCAGAGGAGCAGCCCTGGGGGTGGGGGACGGCCGGTACACCCTCCTCTCCTGCATGGTCGCCCCTGCCCATCTGAGGGCAGCTCAGATCTCTGCTTGCTCTCCTGGCCCTTTTCTTTGGTCCCTTCTAGGAATCTCCATCTCCAGCCCCAGCCTGGGGTCTGGGGCCTCTCAGGGAAGAATGTGTGTCCCCTTCGCTGGCCCTTGAGGGGAGGGGCCAGGCGCCCTGCTCAGGCCCTGGATGGACTCACGCCAGCGGCCAGCAGCAGCCTTCAGAGACACTCAGGGACCAGGTGACCTGAGTGTGAGTGGCCTCAGGCAAGAGGATGGGGCCTCCAAGCTTTGCAAGCAGAACTTCTTCTAGATAAGCACGGGGCTTCCACCCTTTCGGGACAAAACCCAAAGAAGCGCTTCCAGGGTGGGGTTCAAAGACCATGCACCAGAATCACCCACCTGACGGGGGTAAAGGAGCTTCACTGACAATGCAAATCCCTGGGCCTTACCCAAGACCTACTAGATTAGACTCTGGGGGCTGGAGCCCAGGAAACTCCCTGTGAGCCAGGTCCCCACGTGATCCTGCACACCCAGGTGGGAGAACCTCGGGCTCAAGGGACAGCAGAGGTGGGGAAACCGTAGTGCTGGGAATCCTTAGTACCATCCGCGCCCGGTCACCATGTGACCTGAGGGACGCCAGGGAGTCCGTTTGTCCTGATGAGCAAGCCTGAGCCTGAGCCTTCTCTCCTTTTTTCCCCAGCTGCCCACACTGCTCACACGTTCCCCGCAGTTTCTAAATTCAAAATGGGGCAGTTTTAGCTGTGTATCAACTCCCTTCCCCTGGGCAGCGTGCCTCAGGAGTCTGCCCGCTGGGGAGGGGTCTGCGCTCCCATTCTTCTGGGGCTTTCAGGCAGGGGACAAGGATGGCACCCAAGGGCCCTGCTGTAGGTCAGAGCTGGGTGTGGGGGGTTTCCTGGCCTAGAGCATCCTCTGACTTTCTGGACACAGCTAGGCCTCCTCGCCCCTTCCTTCTAGAAGTCCCAGTCTTTTCCATCCGCCCCCTTGGCAGCCTGGGACCCATGAGGCTCACCTGTGGAGGGACGGCCAGGCTGGGCCCTGGAGCTGGCGCTGGATGGGGGTGGGGAACCTGACACCCACTCCGGCCCCTGCAGATGGTCTGATGCCTCATCCACTCGGCAAGCGTTCCTCGAACACCTGCTGAGTGTAGCTTGCTGTGCTGGGTGCTAGAGGGATGTGAGTGGGGGAAGGGAGATCATTTGGGGGCGTAGAAAGAAATAGAAGACTGGGGGAGTGCAGAAGCCCACACACGGGTTTAGAACAATCACTAAGCAGCACGCCAGGCAGAGTGAGACGTGCTCATCTAAATCCAATCTGCACACGGTTGCTCAGCCGGCCCCAGGCTAACCGTCTCAGGAGTGTGGCATGTGCGCTGGGGTGGAGGGGGGCAGGAGAGGGACAGCGACAAACAGGACTTGAGTTCTAGACCTGAGGCCACCATGGACTTGCTGTGTGGCCTTGGATAAGTCGATTTCCCTCTCAAGTCAGTCCTCCTCCCCTCCCCCATACGGGCTCTCCCCCATAGATACTACCTGGAAAATGGCAGACTTAAACCAAATTTGCCTGACCCTGGGCAAGGGATGTGGCTTCTTGGTCACCTGCGTAGACTCTCAGCTGGAGGTCTGACACCATCCCAACAGGCAATATAGGATAATTGTTAGGGATCGTGTGATTTGGGTTCATAGACTTCCATGGAAAGCGAGCTGCATCACTTCCATGTCAATGTCCCTATCTATAGAATGGGCAGATCTTAGGCACCACTGGGAGGAGGATTGAATGAGATAATCCTGGCCAGGGGAGGGGTTGCCTGGATGGGCAATCAAGGATGGGGCAGGGGATGTGTAGTTCATAAACAAAGCAGTGGTTTTCTCCTTTGCTTTTATTCATTATTGTTAATCACAATATTTACTTTTTGGGGGGTTCCAAAGAGTACAAGGGCAGAGAGAGACTTACTGCTATGAAAGACTGCATGAAGTATGAGGTTAAGGAATCTCAGAATGAAGGGGCCCAGTGCCGCGCCCGGAAGGTGGGAAGCTCCTGTGGCTTTTAGAAGACATGGCTTTTCCCCAGTTCCTCTCCTTAACATCTTCCACTGACTCTTTTCTCACCTTTCCCCTTCTCGGCCATATCTGCTCCCTGAAGACAGTCGGAGCCCTCCATTCTGTCCAGTAACTAGCTGAGCCTCTCCCCTCAGCAATTTGGTCCTGGTCTAAGCCTGGTCCCTCCCCTATTTGAGTAGCATGTAGCTCAGGAGTTATGTGTGCAGTGTTTGAAAATGGAGACCCATGTTCCAATTCTGGTTTGCTATTCACTGGCTGTGTGATCTGGGCCAAATTACTTAGCGTCTCTGTGCTTCAGCTTCCTCCTCCATCAAAAGGACTAATGAAATGACACCATATAGGGCTCTTGTAAAGATGAAATGAGCAAGTACATGTAGAACAGCGCTTACTAAATGCTCGATCAACATGTTGGCTGTTCTTCAGGTTAAAGCCTCACAGGCTATTGGATGCCTTCTGTTTCCTTAACTTTAACGGAGCTGTCTCCCTGCCAGTCGTGCTGGAAATTGGAGGAGTGAGTAAGGAGATGAATCCATGTGAGCACGTGGTCAAATAGAAGTTTCCCTGGAAAGGCAGGAGGTGAGGCATCCAGGGAGAGCCTGTCTGGATGTCTTCAGCTATTGTGGGCCTGCAAGTTGCCACGGAATGAGCTGCTGACGCTTGCTGAGCAGTTTTCGGTATATAAGGACCTGGGGCTGCAGGGGCATGTCTGGTGAGCCTGTTGGGGGCTGGGCTCCACCGAGAAGTTTCCTCCAAAGGAACAGGGCTTGAGCAAGGAATAGCAGCTCAAGTTGGACTCTAGCCAGGAGAGAGGAAGAGCAGAAGCTGTCTGATGGCTGGAGCAAACTGATCTGAGCTGTGGAGTGTTAAAATTCTTTCCCCTCCTCCCCCTTCCCTCTCCTCTCCCCACCCCTCTCAGAAAAATGATTTTATCATGATCAAGCAGAAGAGAAAATTCAATCCAATAGTATTTTACGTAAATATCTTCAAGAGTTGTGACATCCTAAGAGTGCAAAAGAAAGAAGATTCCATCCACTTCAAAAATCTTGATTTAAAAGTGTAAACACATGAAGACATAATCAAATGTAAGCATGTAATCAACCTCCTGTAGGCGTACACAGATGAATTAAGGAGTGTGTATATTACCAGAATCCAGAGCTTGGGCCAAGGAGTGGGGAGACAAGCCCTTGTTTTTTGTGTTTTTTTTAAGCCCGTGACAGAGAACCTGGAAACAGGGTTCAGGGAGGCCTCTAGGGCAACAGCAAGAACTTAACCAGTATCCCAGGAGAAATTTCCTACCCTAAGCAACCTCAATTAGCCAGCTCATAACTTCCCCCTTTGGGGTAGGCAGCCCCAGTTAACTGGGATAATGGTTTTCTTTCGTGGCTGCCCATCTTTGAACTCCAGAAGGATATGAGGTTACATTTAGACGGGCTTATGGGAATCAGAACCATAGTATTTTATTTTTGTGTTATGTGCTTACTTGTAACGCTAAGATAATTTGGCCTATTAAAGCGAGACTCCAATCATCCTAATTTAAAAATATAATTGAGTAGTTAACTTCAAGGTGTGAGTTTAAGTTAAAATCTTACAAAGCTTATGCTCAGAAATAGAGCATTTAAGAGAATTTTAGGTTCACCACACACACACATTTAATTGACTAGATGTAAAAGAATTAGTTGAGTACCCAGGGAGATTTTGTTAAAAACAGGCAAATGAATTAAAAAAGAAATCTAACAGATGACTCTAAGAATTCTTTTGAGATATACCATACACTCAGAAAAGTCCCCAGATCACAAGGTGAGCCTGAACCAGGTCAAGAAATCTAACATTGCTGGAACCCCGGAAGCACCCCTCTCCCCACAATCCCACGTCTCCTCCAGTCACTCCCCCTCCAAGGGAAACCACTCACTCAAAACATTACATTTATAAATACGATATGAATTGTTTGAGGCATGTCTAATTAATTACTTACAGTTATAAACAGGACCAAGTATCCTTCAAAGGCTTCTTAGAAGCGGTTGCTGAAATCTGCTCAGTATAAACAGAGAAAGATTTGTAAGCAGATTTGAAAACTTAAGAGAGAGCTAGGTTAAGAACTTGGCAGTTTAAATTTTTATTTATTTATTTATTTATTGGCTGCGTTGGGTCTTCGTTGCTGCATGCGGGCTTTCTCTAGTTGTGGCAAACAGGGGCTACTCTTTGTTGCAGTGTGCGGGCTTCTCATTGCGGTGGCTTCTCTTGTTGTGGAGCACGGGCTCTAGGCGCACGGGCTTCAGTAGTTGTGGCACTCAGGCTCAGCAGTTGTGGCTTGCGGGCTCTAAAGCGCAGGCTCAGTAGCTGTGGCGCATGGGCTTAGTTGCTCCACAGCATGTGGGATCTTCCCGGACCAGGGCTCGAACCCGTGTCCCCTGCATTGGCAGGCAGATTCCTAACCACTGCACCACCAGAGAAGTCCCTTGGCAGTTTAATAAATGGAACTGTAGTTATTTAAACTCAAAGTAAACTTCTCAGTAGTCTTTTTTGGGCACAATCACCACTTGTGAAATCACCACAAAAAGTAAATGAACAGTTGTCAAGTCTGGTTCAGAGTCATAGTCCAAAGTCTTGAAGGAATCTTCTTTAAATTACACATCATGCCTCTGTACTTTCCTTAGGGGAAGAGCACATCCCCAGTTCCAGAGGCTTGCTTCCAAAGCCACGTCTTTGTAGCTCTCACTCTTCTTTAAATGGCATTAGCCTATGATTTACTTCAAAATGCTTCAGATAGACAATGTGACATATCTTTTATGTTACTTTTAATCTAGACTCAAGGATAGTCAGCTAACGCAAATAGGAGTACATACTCCCAGCATGAGTGGTTAGTATTTGAAAGATCAACCAGAAGTCCACAATTCATAGGAGCAACTACAAACATTTCAGTTGTCTTTATCTCCAATCAGCACCGGAGGTGTTGTTCATTTGCATAATGGGTGTAGAGTGACTTTTCATTGGTGAATGCAGCGTGTCAGCAATGTGTTGATTGGCTGGGGATACAATCCAGGCACTGGCACTCTTGTAGAACAAGGTTTTAGAATCCAGCCGGTACTAAAGGTTCAGAATGTCCATCTGCTCTTGTGCATGACCTACCTCTAGAATCTCAGCTGAACTCAGCACTAATACTGTTGCATCTGCCTTGGGTAAATCGTTCACACAAGAAACATCTAACAGGATGAGACCTGGGGCTTTATGGAGTTCCAGAGCAGAAGTTTTGTGGCCCACTTGGTGATATATGATGTGTGCTTGCTAATAAATGTGTGTGTGTGTGTGTGTGTGTGTGTGTGCGTGTATGTGTGTGGCCAAATTGGGTGTGAGACTTGCTTTCATTGTAACTTACCTCCTGGTAGCCAGGTTGTGGAGGAGAAGAACGTGAGCCCTGTCCTCCCTCTACCTGACAAAGGTTATTGATATTTACTGCAGTGAGTCCAATATTTGTGAATGACCCAACTGGTTTAGTAGAGAAGCCCAGCGGTGGGCCATAGGTGGATGGGTCGGGGTGGGAGGCTGTGGAGCAAGTTGGGAGACATATCTTTGGGTGAGGATGTTCCTGATCCTCCCACTCCCTGGCTGTCATCTGCTCCAGCCCTGGATTGGGGTGTTTGGGACTCAGCTCACTCAGACTCTGTGAAAACCTGCCCAGGAAGTCTTGACCTCACCCCTGGCCATTCCCACACCAGGACCTGGAAGTTTGGGCGTGAAGTGGGTCTACTCAGAATACAGCCGCGGGCTCCCGTGGGATGCTTCTGTCCTCTCCGATACTTGATGTCAAAGTGCCTGCTCTGACACATCCTACAGCCTGCTACCTATAGGGGTGCATTTCAGGGACAGCCTCCAGGTTGCCTTGAAGGGTCAGTGACTTCTCTTGGAGGTGCTCCTTGGAGGTCCGTTTGGAAATGACTCTTTTGACAAGGAGACAGAAGGTATTTAGCAGATGCCTCCCTGCCCCACTCCACTTCCTTTCTTCCTTCCTTCCTTCTCCCTCCCTCCCTTCCTTTCAATCATCCTGAGTGTGGCGCTCTCTCGGTCCAGACTGAGTGCAAGCCACTCAAGCATACATATCATAACTCAGCTCTCTGGGACCCATGCTCAGCCTTAAAGGACACTGACTTTTTTTCCACTTTCAGCTTCTCACAGCAGCAAAGAAGCTCAAACTGGGGCCCTGGAGAAGAGGTCCCTTTTTGGTTTAAACCCTCAAGGTCACTCCAGCAGCCCCCTGACCATACCAACAGTAAAGTTCCCCCTTCCCCGCACTCCACCAAAACCTCTGGTCACGCAGGGCCCCAGGAGCTTCCAGAACACTCCAGACTCTGCAGCAGGACCAGCCTTTCCTGGAGAAGCCCTCCGCACCTGCCCCCCAAGGACTCCCTCCACTCTGACACCACAGGTGTCCTAATGGCATCCTTCCCCCTGCTCAGCAGGGAGGCGGTATTGTCTTCACATCCATTTTCTGCTCTACTTTTCTTCCCAGCTGGCCGATCAAGGTCATGGCGCTAGCCACGGTTACGTGGAGGAAAACAGCTTACAAGATATTGGGAAGGGCGGGGAGGGAGAAGGAGAGCCTGAAGTGGGCGATATTTTGGGAACAATTTTTAAAGGTAATATGAAATATGCTCGTTGTTAGGATCCTTGTGGGAAAACACAGAGGGAAGTGGTGTCAAATGGCCCTGGTGTCGAATAGCTCTGCCAACAACTCGTTATCTGCGAGCTGTAGGGAAGGGGGTTAACAGACCGTTTATTTGTGCTCAACGACCCTCCAGCAGAAGGAGCAGGTTCCCCCCTCACCCCGTCTGTCTCCCATCTTTCCTCCCACCTGTGCTCTCCTCTGTCTCAGAACCTGGCTCTGCCTCTGGGAACTGACGGTGGGCGACCCCCGCCTCCAGTCTCTCGTGCATGCAGTTCACACAGTGTAGTGATGGCCCCTCCTGACAGTTACTTCCCAACAGTAGAAGTCACTTTGTCCACAACATCCACACCCTCTGGAGTCTGATTAGGAATTGAGCCATTTTAACGCATCTGGATAGGGCTCAGGCTCTGCACTTTGACATCTTTGCTCATATCAGGTACTATAAGCATTCCTTAATCCTTCAGGCTGCTGCAGAATCCAGGATCCTGAAAAGAACACGGCTTTGGTGTCAGAAAGACCTGGGTTTGAATCAGATCCCATGAACTCTCTAGCTGTGTGACTTTGGGCAAGTCACGTAACCTCTCTGAGCCTCTGTTTCCTCATCTGAAATGTGGAGATTTGTTGAACTGTCCTGGGGGTTAGCATCCTGGTGGACCTGATGAGTTTCTTGGCACCTCCTGAGTGCTCAGGAAGTGCTGGTTTCTTCCTCCCGCTCCCCTGCCTGGGTGTAGAGGGGAGAGAGGCCCACAGGGCTGCATGGTGAGTCAGCCTGGCTGGCTGGCTCTGGGGCATGGGCTGCTTGGACTCTGCCAGCCACACTTCAGGCTGTGTTCTGCAGCTGGAGAGGCCCCAGTCCCAGAGTGCGAAGAGGTTTCCAAGTCTCCACCCCACTGTGGGGAGCAGCCCAACCCAGGGAGCCTTGGGGTGGGGTGAGCATTGCAGTCGAGGCTGCCACCCTTCTAAGCCAGCTGTCATTAGTTGTTCTGGCCCATAATTGGGCTGTAACCACCTTTGGGACCATGATCGCCTATGATTAGCCTCTTCGTGCCTGGGAATGCTGATCCTACACTACCCGCTCCTCCGCTGCCCCAGCGCTTCCGGAGGGCCCTCCCAGAAGCAATCAGACAAGAGCTTCTTGCTCGGAGGCCTGCACAGCAAGCTCCTTCCTGCACTTTGCTATACTCGTGCCAGCCTGACGCCAGGAAGTAGACTCTACTGAATTGCTCTGTTTCTGAGCAGTGGGCACCAGGTTCCTTCCTCTCCAGCTAGTGAGGGATGGGGGCTTATAAAAAATAAGATCCAGCAGGGGCATCATGACCTGGTGGTGTAGGGTACAGGCTGAAGTTAGACCGGCCCGGGATGCCACACCAGCTCTGCCACTTTTGAGCTGTTAGGGTAAGTTAGGAAGCCCTCCTGGGCTTTTCTCACCTGTCCAGTGGGGGTACCTACCTCGATTATGTAGGTAACAGGTCAGTTGTCCAGTTGGTCAGCTAGTCACAGCACCCTCACTGAGCACCTTTGACGTGCCAGGTGCGCACCTGCAGGCACAGGTGAGCAGCAAGGAGACCTCAGGCTCTGGACGCTCACATCCTGTGCAGACAGAATAGATTTGCACATTAAGGACGCAGTTTCAGGTACAAATCGCTACCATAGGGTTCCCCAGGTGATGCGGCAGATGTGAGAGGGAGGGGCTGCCCTAGCAGCCGTGGCAGGGAAGTGTTCTCAGAGGACCTAAAGGACGAGCAGGGTCCAGCCAGGCAATGGGGAAGGGGGACGGCGGCACAGACAGAGCCCTGGGAGGTGAGCAAGCTTGGCTCGTCTGAGGTCAGGAGGGCCCCTGGGCTCGCAGCATCCTGGCAGAGGGGGCAGGGGCCGTCGAATGGGACCCTGTTGACCACCATGGGACATGTGGATTTCATTCTGATCACAGTGCGGCCGAGCCTCTGGAGGCCTTTCAGCAGGCATGGTCAGATCAGTTTTCAGCTTTAGAAGCAGTGCTTTGGTGGTGTTTTGGGGATGAATTCCAGGGGGCCTGGGTGGAGACAACGAGGCCAGCTGGGAGGTTGCTTCAACAATGCAGGCCCAGGAGGGCGGGAGCTTGAGCCGTGATGTGCAGTGGAGCCGGCAAGGAAAGGTAGGCTTCGAGATTTATTCAGCCAGCAGGACTAGCCTTGTGATTGAACACTGACGTGGAGGAAAGTGAGAGTTTCTGTTTTAACCTGAGAACTGGGTGGACGGATCCATCTTCTAGGTAGATGGGGAAGGCCTGGGGGCTAGTAGAGGATTTTGAGAGAACCGAGAATGAGATGCCCATTAGACATCGAAGTGGAGATGCCAGATAGGCAGCTGAGGCCTCAGATCAGGGACAGCAGGGAGAAATCAGGGACGGCGATGCACGTGCTGAGGTGCCTGCATAGGTGACATGTAAAGATACAGACAGGTTGAGATCACCACGGCAGTAAGCGTAGAGGGCCGGACACAGGGCGCTGGAACTTCCCACAGCCCACCTTCAGGTGGGGATGAGAAGGCGTGTGCAGCAGAGAAGGCTGAGAAAGAGCAGTAGGAGGGTAAGAGGAAGACCAGGTGAGATGGGCCCGTGGAAGCTGGAGGAGGGGGTCAAGCCGGCAAAGGTGAAGTATGGAGGCCAGTGCAGCACGTAGTAGCTGCTCCATAGATAGCAGCTGTTCTTATCATTGTTAACAGTGAGTGATTTAATAGGGTTTCTTGCACTGAGTTTTGGGAAACACAGGAGAGGAGCAAGTCTACCAGTACAGTCAAAGAAGACTTCCTGAAGGAGGTGGCACTTAACTGAGATTTTGAGGAATGAGTAGACATTTGGCAAAAAGAGGAAGCAAATTCTTTCTTTCCTTCTCCCCTCCCTCCCTCCCTTTCTTCCTTCCCTCTCATTTCCATAATCATTTTTTGATCCTCACTGTGTACTGGGATGGGGGGATGACTTCCCCATCCCTCCCCTGCCTAATCCATCTCTTAATGCAGAGACTGACGTGAGAGTTCAGATTGTAGCATCCATGGTCCCATGAATCTCTTGGGCCATCTACACATCAATGGCTCCCCCCAAGGGGGGGAACAGAATCTCTGTAAGTCTTGGCCTCTGTCTTCAGTCTCTTCTTGTCTTGTCCCCTCTCCCTTCCCAGGGCTCTAGGCCCACTGGCCTTATTCAGTCCCTATAAGAATGGACTATGCTCCCACCACCTCAGTGCCTTTGCTCATGCTATGCTCTCTGTGGGAACACTCTTCCTGCATCTCTGCCTAGTTTTCTCTGGTTCATCGGGTTAAATGTCACATCTTTAGGGAAGACTGCTGACTCCATGAAGCAGATCAGCTCTGCTTCTTAGAATACCGCAAACTCCTGTCGTTTACAGGGACATCCCAAGCTCTATTATTTATAGGAACACCCCCAAACTCCTATTGTTTACAGCACCTACTATAATTCAATTTGTATACCTGGGCTTTTATTTGCTACCTGTCTACCTCCCCTGCTAGACTGCAAGCTTGCAGGACCTGCATCTGTTTTAAACACCGCAAGAAGCCCTAGAGCTGACATTTACTGAGCACTTACCATATGCCAAGTACTGTTCAAAGTACTGTAGATAAATTAACTCATTTAATCTAAGAAGCAACTCTTTGAGAAGAACACTATAATCATTATTCTAGATGAGGAAATAATCGGAACAGGAATTTGAACCCAGGCAGCCTAGTTCCAGAACGTGTGTTCTTAACCACCAGGCCATATGAAAGGTACTCAATAAATATTTCTTTCCTTCCTCCCTCCCTCCCTCCCTCCCTTCCTTCCTTCCTCAACAGGTACTTATGAGACCCATTAGGTGTAGTAGAGGCCCTATTTCAGGTGCTGGGGAAACATCAGTGAAGAAATGTGGGTTCCTGGCATCTTGAAGGGTACATCCTAGTAGAGGCCAGACAATGAGCAAATTAACAAGTCATGTCTGGTGGTGAAAGATGCTAGGAGGAAAAGTAGAGCTGGTTAAGGGGCAAGAGAGCTGGGGAAGGGTTCTTTGGGACAGGATGGTCAGGAAAGGCCTCTCTGAGTTGCTGACACTTGAGCAGAGACCTGAATAAAGTGAGGGAGACCAGCCTGTGGCTGTCTTGGGAAAGTATGTTCCAGGCAGAGGGAACAGCACGGCGAAGATCCTGAGGTGGGAATGTGCGTGCTGTGAAGGAAGAGGGGAGAGAGTGGAGACGAGATGGTCAGAGAGGTGTCTGAGATAAAGTCATGAGGGGTCTGGGAGGCCAGCCGAGGACCTGGGGTTATTGTTAATGCTGGGAGCCGCTGTGGGGCTGCACGCATGCGTGAACGCGACAGCGCCGCTGATTGCACTGGCCTGTGTGCTGGAGTTGGGGGATGGGAACAGATCCTTTTAAACCTTGCTCCTCTGGCCAAAGCTGGTGCTTTCTCAGCTAGAGCCAAAGCTTGTAAAGCCACGAGCCCAGGAATGTTCCGGGCGCCTGGGGAGGGAGCCGGCACTGCCCGTGCCCGGGTGCATAGGGACCCGGTGCCACACCTGCCTCCCTGCCCTTCCTCCCACCTGCTAAGCGGTCTTCTGTGGCCTCCCCCATGCAGCTTCTGAAATCAAGACACCTGTCACTTGCCCTAGACCGGTGCTGCCCAGGCATTGCTCAGAGTACCCACTGATTGGTAGCTTTGGAGACTGGAGAGTTCAGAATGATAATCGCACCTCAGGTCTGGAAAACCACCTAGACCACCTGCCCACCTGTTGCTTCAATCCCCTCTGCAGCATCTCTGCTAGCAGACCTGCAGGGATGGGGAACTCACCACCTTTAAGGGCAGTGTATCACCTGGAAAACTCTTGTCTCTTAGAAAGTATTTCTTACAGTGAGTTAAACTTTGCCCCCCACTAACTCACACAGAGAACCATCTAAGCCTTCCCGCCCTTTCAGAGATGCAAAGCGCTCAGCACCTGCTCGGTCTCAGGCTGCCCCCATGGATCCCCAAGCAGGTGAGTACACCTCAGCTTCTGGCCACTGTGCCAAAGAGAGCTCCTGGCTCCAGAGGAAACATCTGACTGCCATTCCCTCTTCCAACGTCTCGGGGCACCCATCAGCCCCTCCATTCTTAGCCTGTCTCCCCAACTCCTCTGAGAGGGCTGAGGACCACAGGACAGAGCCTGGAGACCTTTGAACCCACCGCCTCTGCTGCCAACCTGGGCAACCCGTGCACACTTTGAGCATCGTCCACGGCCTCATCGTCCCCTTCTGTTTCCTCTCTGCACAGCTTTGCCCTGGAGACTCCCAAGGCAGTGCTGCCCCAGGGAGCTGCAGGAGTGAACACTACTAGGGAGCCGGCCTCTGGGCTGCCTGGGGGCCCGGGGAAAAGAAGGACCAGAGGATATTTTCTATCACCTCCTTCTCTGCCTGTGGTGGGTGCTTCCCAGGAGCTGAGAGCTCACTTTTACTGCGCGGTGATCTTTTCCCAGGCACTGTGCTGAGCAGGGCTGTCAAGCACGCCTGCAGCTGTGCTCTGCTCAGTCCCCTGCAGTAGTGCCATGCCCAGCTTGAACGCTTGTACATGGCGGTCTCAAGCTCTTTGCCCACTTTGTCTCCTTTGTTCCTCACAATACCCCTATGAGGGCAGTGTTATTGGACTATTTTATAGATGAGGAAAAAGAGGCAGCTCAGAGAAATTGTGTGATATAAGTCCAATGTCAAAACAGTGAGGTTGTGACCAAGTTGGGATTAAAACCTTCAACTCCAGACCAAGGTCTTCACCGCTGTGCTCTCCTTGGAAGGAGTCACGTAGCGGAGTGTTCGTGGGTACAGACTGTAGAATCGGCCTTGTTTCAGAGCCTAGCTTCATCATTACTACCTGCTCTGTCTGACTTTGGAAAAGTTACTCTGAACTTCTGCCTCCTTTTCTATAAAAGGGAGAAGTGAGCTTCACAGAGCTGTCAATGAGACTCAAAAAGACAGTTCATACCAGAGTAGCTGGTACAGCCCAGAGCCTTGTAAGAGGGAAATAAATAGTGGCTTAAAAAAACACACTGTCAGGGGCTTCCCCGGTGGCGCAGTAGTTGAGAGTCTGCCTGCCGATGCAGGGGACACGGGTTCGTGCCCCGGTCCGGGAAGATCCTGCATGCCGTGGAGCGGCTGGGCCCGTGAGCCATGGCCGCTGAGCCTGCGCGTCCAGAGCCTGTGCTCCGCAACGGGAGAGGCCACAACAGTGAGAGGCCCGCGTACCGCAAAAAAAACAAAACAACAACAAAAAAAAACCGGGCTTCCCTGGTGGCGCAGTGGTTGAGAGTCTGCCTGCCAATGCAGCGGACACGGGTTCGAGCCCTAGTCCGGGAAGATCCCACATGCTGCGCAGCAACTAGGCCCGTGAGCCACAACTACTGAGCCTGCGCGTCTGGAGCCTGTGCTCCGCAGCAAGAGAGGCCGCAACAGTGAGAGGCCTGTGCACCGCGATGAAGAGTGGCCCCACTTGCCACAACTAGAGAAAGCCCTCGCACAGAAACGAAGACCCAACACAGCCAAAAAATAAATAAATAAATAAATTAAAAAAAAACCCACACACTGTCCGTGAGGTCCATGGCAGGGCTGGCGGCTGCCCAGGAACAATACCAGACTCCTCCTACCCACCAGCCTGGTGGATCAAAGCAGCCAGCCCAGCTCCCCCGCTCCACTCGACTTCCCAGCTCTGCCCTCACCAGGGGCCACAGGTGGATTCATTTTGGAAGCGGCTGGTTTCAGGCCAGCAGCAGGGTGCTGCAGTCTTGCGTGCAAGTAGCTTCTTGCACGGCAAGACCAAGCCTCTTCCAAGGAAAGATGTAATCGTGAGCCGTGTTTAGCACCTGCACTGGGAGAAGAGAAGAGCTCAGTCTGCTCCTGGGGGCCTGTGAGCTGAGGATACAGTGATGGGTAACAGGCTGTTGATTGAGGCTTTTCTGTTGCCTCGGAATTGCCACTCAAGGGACGAAAACAACGGGTGCTGAGTGGCCCCACAATCAGAAGAGCGAGCTGCGGACTTATTGAGAGGAGACTAAACAGCCCCCCTAATGTGCCCACACATATATACAGACACGACCAAGCCTTGGGATTCAGGGGGAGTTCTGAGAAACAAATCACCAGCCAATGGAGGGCATGATACGGCTGTTCCCGTCCCCTCCCACTGGTGGTCCTTCCACCAAATCTAGTGAGGCAGGTCCTAGAGGACATCATAGAAAACAGGGGTGCCTGGAAGAGGCCTTTAGCATCTTGGCCCCCTCTGGGCATGTGTGGTGCCTAGTCTGTTCTGGGCAAGGCGAGAAGCCAAGAGTTAGAGAGATAGCAGAGTGAGAGAGGTGTTAGGCATGGGGGCAGGGGCTGCATGCGTGCCCATCACTTGGTGTAGCATGGATGTAGGTGTTTGGGGTCGGCCCTTGGCTTGAGCCATCCTGCTGAGCTGTCTGCAAAAGGGCTAGTGCCCAAGAAGGGGTCCCCGAAACAAGAGGTGTCCCAGGGAAGAGGTGAACCGGGTCTCCTGCTTCCTCCCCAGGATAAGGGGAAAGGGGAAGATGTGACTTTTCTGTCTGCTTACACACCTCCTCCTGGGGCAGGCCCTGGGCCAAGCCCAAGCTGGACTGTTCTTTAGGTAGACATTGAAGTGTGAACCTGTATCACTCTGGATTGGGTCTTATACCTTCACAAAGTGCCTGGGAAACTAAGAGACCTGCCTGGATGCCATTAAAGTGTCAAAAGGAAAGTAGACAGAGCAGAGCTGGGGCAATGATGGGAGAAAAATAAAATGGGTTCCTGATCGCATGTACTTAGTTCAGAGTGTTCCATAGAGCAAACAAACTGTGTTTGACTTTTTTGGGTCTGTCTTCTTTAAAAGAGGCCAAATGTGAACGTGTATGAGTGTGTGTGTGTATGAGGGACAGAGAGCCTGGGTCCTAATTCTCCTCGAGAGGTGTGTAGTTGTTGCCCCCTGCCACCCCCCGACCCTTGTACCATGGGTCATGGACCAAGGCTGTGGAAGAAGCTGATCGAGTTAACGTAGAATCCAGCGTGATGAACTAGAGGCCAAATCTGAAAAATCGCGGGTGAAGAAAGGAAGAGGCAGGTCAGTTGAGTGTTTCACAGCACAGCTCTGGGGTTCATGGTCTGCTACCGGCAAGCTGTGTGGCCTTGGCAAGTCACTTAACTTCCTGGGTCACCTCCTGGGTCATACTTCGCAAAATGTGGAAAATAAAACTTATTCTCTAGAAAACGCTGTGAGGGTTAAGTAAAAAAAATCTATGAAAGTCTTTAGCTCAGTGCCTGGATAAGAAAATACAAAAGAAACAAAAATGCAGGAGTGAGGCTTTGCATTATAAAAATACATATTTAAGAAAAGTCAATCCCACGCACACAGTCCTTTGGTGTATATACCTCTTGTGCATTTGAAGTCAGGTTGTTCTAAATATGACTTACAAGCTCCTTTTTGGGAATAACAAAACTAGCGAGAGTGGTTAAGCTCTGGGAGAGTGCCAGATTCTGTTCTAAGTGTTCCACTGGTACTAACTCAACAGCCATTGCTTAATGTGAGGTCTACCTGGGTGGGGGAGGGTCACTCTTCAAGCTGGACACCCTGCCTCAGCTGGATCCGAACTAGTGGATTTGCCAGGTGCCAGGAGTATGGGTGCGTGAGTAGTGACGAGGGTGTGCATGCACGTGGGCACCAACACAAAAGCCACCGCCATGAGAGCACAGATGTTTATTGAGGCTCTGGGCGCTCTTGCCAGAGCACTGAATTACCGACTGCTATGTGACCTTGGGTCCTCTGTTTAATGTGATGGTCAGACCCTAAGGTGATGTCTGATGTTAACCTGCCTCCTGGCGTCCACACCTTTGTACAATCCCCTCTCCTTGAGTGTGGGCAGGACCCATAATTTGCTTCTAACCAGTGGAACAGGGCAAAGGTGATTGATTGGATGTTACTCCTGTGATTATATCTTACTGTATAAAACTCTTAGTTGACTGAAGAGAGAAAAGGAGAGGCTCTTGCTGGCTTCACAGAAGTAATCTACCACGTTGTGAGAGGGCTTAAGGAAAGGGCCGCATAGCAGAAACACTGGGTGGCCTATAGGAGCTGAAAGTGCCCCCTGCTGATAGCCAGCAAGGAAATGGTGACCTCAGTCCTTGGACTCCAAAGAGATGAACTCTGCCAACAAACTGAATGCGCTTGAAGCAGGTCTTTCCCCGGTCAAGCCTCTGATAAGTCTGCAGCACTGGCCGGCACCTGGATTGCAGCCTGCTGAGACCCTGAAGCAGAGAAGTCAGCTAAGCTGTGTCCAGACTTCTGATCTACAGAAACTGCGAGATAGGAAATTGTGTGTTAAGTCTTTCCGTTGGTGGTAATTTGTTATGCAGCGATAGAACATATAGCCTCTCTGTGTAAGTTCCACTTTTGGTAAAGTAGGGAGAGTAAGAAACTTGGCTTCTTTCTTTCCTTCACGACACCTGCCCACTGGTCTCACAGGACACAGTGAGGTGAATTGGATAAATAGCTGTAAATTGTTGTAAAAGCAACAATGGAGAAAAGCACTAATACAGAGTATAGTGATTATATCGTCAAAGAGGTTTTAAAATTCATCCAAAGAGCAATTCTAATGAATTGTATGAATAGTGGTTTGGGGGAAACATAAAGTGCTCGGTAAGTGCTGGAAATTAGGAAGGCTTCCATTAGAGGTGCTCAGTTCCCATGATGGGTAATTATCGAGGCAGAATAGCATCTGCAAAGCAGCTTCTTCCTGGGTCCTAACAATAGACATAAAAGAATGAGGTCAATAATCCTTAATGAGGAAGATAGCTGATGTTGGTGTCTCAAAGAGAAATTGTCATCCCCAAGGACAGCAGTGCCTCCTAATTAATGTTTTATCCTGGGACCAAAAGTTCAGATGGTGTGTCTTTGGAAGGTGGCACAACATGGGGTGGCCATTCTTATCGCTTGTAGGGAAGGTGGTGACTCCCACATCATTAGGCTGGGATTTTTCCACTTCACCTCAAAGCTTTGGGGGTCAGCAGAAGTTGAACATAACTGGTAGAGTGTGGTAGTTAAAAGCTCTTGGGCTTTGGAATCAGGTCTGACAGAGTTCAAATCTCATCTGTATCTATATCACTGTATCAGTTAGCTCTTGCTGCATAACAAACAAGCTCACATTTAATAACTTAAAGCAACAAGCATTCATTTAGCTCACAAGTCTGCAGATTGCCTGGGAAGCCCTACTGCTCTGGACTCGACTTATCTTTGCTGGGCTTGCTCATGAATCTGCCATCAGTGGCTTAGCAGGGGTATGGCTGTCCTTGACTGGCTGCTACCCGTTATGGTCTATCAGCCTCCAGCAGGCTAGCTGGGGCCTATTGACATGGCAGCCAGCAGAGCTCAAGGGAAAAAGCAGAAGCTTGCAAAGCCTCTTGAGGACTAGTCTTAGAATGGGCACAACTTCACTTCTACTGCATTCCATTGATCAAAGCAAGTCATAAAGACAGCTCAGATTCAAGGGCTGGAGAAATCGACTCCATCTCTTGATGAGAGGAGCTTCAAAATCACATGCAAGGGGGTGTAGATACAGGGAGGCTATTAGTTGGGGTCATCAATGCTTCTTCCCAAGGCAGCATTGTTCCAAAAGAAGCAAAAATGAGCAAGCCTCTGTTTGAGTCATGCTCGTTAAAGTTCCATTGGCCAAAGCAAGGAGTGTAGATGTAAACTCCACTTCTCAATGGGAGGGAAAGACTTTGTGACCATTTTTGCCCTTCTAAGGGTTACTTGGGAAAATCTTAACCATCATTAAATAAATGGATCCCAGATGAGGCAAATGCGACAAAATCTTGATAATTGTTGAACCTGGAAAGGCAGCAGTCAACAAGTTGGTGAACACAGAGTCCAGCATTATCGTAAGAGTCTCTGTAACCCATGTCTTTACCCCACCACCCGGGTCTTCTCCAGCTCCTGCACAGCCGGGGCCCCTGCCCTGTGCCCCATACTTTAGAACAGTACCATGCAATAGAAATCAAGTGTGAGCCGTGTATGTAGTTTAAATTTTCTAGTGACCATGTTCAAAAGATAAACAAAAAGAGACAGGTGAAATTAATTTTAAAAATATATTTTATTTAACTTTATATCTAAAATATTATCATTTAAACAAGTAGTCAATATAAAAGTGATTGCTGAGGTGTGTTTTTTAAATGCTAAAGCTTCAAAATCTAGCATGTTTCTTGCACTTACAGCCCATCTCGAATTGGACCAGTCACATGTGAGATGCTCAATGGCCACATGTGGCATGAGGCTACTGAACGGGACAGCTTAGTGTTTGAGAGTCCTGCTCTGGCTCTCGTCCAGCTGCATCCCTCTCATGGAGTGAGGAATCCATGGGACCAAAAGGACATGCCTGCTTGGAGCTCATACTCCCTGTTTCTAGACCAGACTCTAGGTACATAAGACCCCAGAATACCTTGTACATCAGCCCCAAGCTGGCTTGCCAAGCTTCTAGGGCTTCTTCCCCAGGTGCACCCTCCAGACAGATGTTCTGATGCTCACCCCTAGTCCCCAGTGGCCGCGGGGTTACTGTCTGCTGGTGGGATGTGTAGACACTGCTTGGATGTGCATGTGTGTGAGCTCCTTGCTGTGAGGGATGGAGGACGAGGTGGGAAGAGAAGGGGGTGGGGGACCTTGAGCCAGTCCCCCAAATGTTGGCGGGCACCATCACTGCCTGGAGGGCGGGACAGGAATGGGGACTTCTCTCTGGTTCTTCCTCCTCCCTCCACGTCTAATTCAATGGGGAAGTCTTGTCGATTCCACCTTCAAATACAATCGATTCTCATTATTCACAGTAGCTGTGTTCTATAAAGTTGTGCAAACCGTGAATTAGGGAATACGGGGCCATTGCTCCTAGGAGAAATTCAGGGTTAGGTTCCTGCAAGCCTCTGGTTGCAATATTTTCATCATACATAACCCTGTTTTATGTGTGTTTTTCTTGAAAGACATCCTGTTTAATATATATTGATTCATTAACACTGAACTCATGGCCAACAGCTCTATGGTGAACAAAGCTTATCTAAGACAAATATTTTCTCCTTAAGGCACATCACAACCTTCTTGTGCTTAGGAACACTAGACAGCACTTCCACACTATAACTGGGGACAGTTTTAAAGAGCAAAATCTCCCCCAAAAATACAAACATGAAAAACTAAGCAGGCTACTTAGTTTTACGCAAACTAAGCAGGCTGCCTGAAAGACACTTGCTTACAGTAAGAGCTGAAACGAAGAGGCAGAACATCGTTCTGTTTGACCTGAGCAGGGAACAAGCACGTGGGCAACTCAAATGTTCTGCTGCTCTGCACATGTCTGAGAATGACCATGAAAGCACCATGAGTACTGATTTGAGGTTACAAATAAACGTTAGCGCGAAGGTGAATTCGCAACTAGAGAACCCGGGAATAATGAGGGTCAGCTACACATCTTCGCTCTGCCTTTTTGCTCTGGGCCACTGCATCCCTCTCCCAGAGGAAGGCCGGGCCTCCTGACCTGTCTCTCTGTGTCCACAATTGACCCACCACCTCCATTACATGCTTTCCACTTAGCTGCCAGTCATCTTTCTAAAGACATCCTTGCACTCTCTTTCCAGTTCACTCAAGAAGGAGTCTGAACTCCTCACCGTGGCCTGTAAGGGCCTCCTTGCCTGCTTCCGTGAACATCTCAGGCATAGCCCCTCACCCTCACCATAGCCCTCTCACCCTCATAGGGTCTTATGTACCTAGAGTCTGGTCTAGAAACAGGGGGTATGAGCTCCAAGCAGGCATGTCCTTTTGGTCCCATGGATTCCTCACTCCATGAGAGGGATGCAGCTGGACGAGAGCCAGAGCAGGACTCTCAAACACTAAAGCCAAAAATGGTTTTATTCATTGTGGACCGTGAGGTCTGGGACAGTGGCACGTGGTACAAGCTCATTGAATAAGCATGTGAGCCCCGTGGCCAAGTAGCCTGCTGGACTTAATGCCTCCAGCCCTGTGGAAGGAGGGGTCTGTGTGAACAGCCCAGGTCGAGGGCCAGAGTTCATCCTGGTCCTTGTGGCTGCCTGTGTGTCCTGCAGAAACTGCTCCCACCAAGCATCTACCTGGGAGCGAGCGAGCATTGCACCATCCCTTGCGTGACAGACACCCCGTGCCCCCTCGGGCCCTGGGAGGCAAGTTTCTGATCAGGAGCACGTGATGTCCAATACTGATTCCCAAGGCCTTTGTAGCTACAGGATCTCGTGGCCTCACCCGAGAAGCCGACCTCTCCCTGCGGGAAAACACATATTCATAAATTTAGAAACCACAGGGCTTTGTGATGTCGAATAGCACATCCTTATAGTTTTAAAATTGCAGCATCTCAAGGCCTCCACTCAAGGAACTGATCATCCTCTTGTCCTCCAAAATCCTCTTTTGGGCAAGCACTATATTTTTATAGTTATGATGTGGCAGGATTTCATGGTCCACCCAAGGGTCTGACCACACTTCTAAGACCCACTTTTGAGTAAACACCACATCCTCATGTTTATGAGGCCACAGACCCTCAAAGGCCCCACCCATGAGGACAGCCCCCTGTATTCCTGAGCTGCCCTTTGGATAAACACCACAGTCCTGGATTAATGGATCTCATAGGGCAACATAAAGAGATGTCTTTGGCATTATACACAATTTGAAATAAAAACATAAAGAAAACAGAATACCCAAAGACTCAGGACTTCCCTGGTGGTGCAGGGGTTAAGAATCCGCCTGCCAATGCAGAGGACACGGGGTCGATCCCTGGTCCAGGAAGACCCCACATGATGCGGAGCAGCTAAGCCCGTGAGCCACAACTACTGAGCCCACGTGCCGCAACTACTGGAGCCCATGCGACTAGAGCCTGTGCTCCACAACAAAAGAAGCCACTGCAATGAAAAGCCCACACACTGCAACGAAGGGTAGCCCCCACTCGCCACAACTAGAGAAAGCCCACGCACAGCAACGAAGACCCAACGCAGCCAAAAAATAAAAAATAAATTAAAAACAAAGACTCCGCCTGTGCCGGGCCAAATATGCGGGAATAAAAACCTTCCCAGTGGCAGGACAGGGGACGTTTCATTCTCTCCTTTCTAAACTTTCTGTAACATCACTGTCTTTATTATTAAAACCGTGACCACAAAAGAAAAATGCTTTGCTCCCTCCACGGAGTGATGAAGATGGTTTATCAGAGTTTAACAGCTGAGTTACCCCTCCGCCCCCAGACTTGCTGACCTTCTGGAAAATCAGTGAGATTTATCATTATTACCAAAATTGATGCCCCAGGTCTCTACGTGGTAGATGTTTGTTCTGCACAGTAATGGATGAGGGTGCCTGGGTGAGGCAGTGCATCTATCTTATCATGGCACGTTGCAACCAGGCAATTATGGTCCATTTCCTAGTGGGGACAGGCTCCTCCTGGGTGGGGTTGTTAGCCCACGACCCAGAATGAGAGCTCTGCCTATTCTCTGGGGAAAGCCCATCACCCTAGCGGTGACTGGAAGTGGGGAGGAGGGCTGCCCCCTGGGAGTATATGAGGATGGTGATCAGGGGTGAAGGACCCAGGAGGTCTGCACCGGGGCCCAGGGAGGGAGGCCCCAGGGCAGGGCTCCCCAACTGGGAGTGATTTTACCACAACCACCCCGCCCCGGGGACATTTGGTCGTGTCTGGAGACATTTTTTGTTGTCACAACTGGAGAAGGGATGCTACTGGCATCTAGTGAGCAGAGGTCAGGGATGATGCTAAACCTCCTACAGTGCACAGGACAGCCCTTCCACAGGGAAGAATTATCCCGTCCCGAGTGTCAGTAGTGCAGAGGCTGAGAAACCCTGCCCTAGAGTAAGGGAGGGCTTTGTTTCCGCGGGTCAGGGGCTTTGGTCATCATCAAGGTCCTGATAAGGAAGTGGGCCTGGCACTAACAGAGGTGCTGTCAGTGCCTGCTGACACCAAGCAGGGAGGGCACTGGAAAGCATCTTCTAAGCTGGTTTATTATATTAAAGCTTCAGGGGCCAAGGTTTGTTAGTACCTCCTAGGTTTTTATTTTAATTTTATTGAAGTCTAGTTGATTTTCAATGTTGTATTCATTTCTGCTGTACAGCAAAGTGATTCAGTTATACATATATATATATTCCTTTTCATATTCTTTTCCATTATGGTTTATCACGGGATATTGAATATAGTTCCCTGTGCTGCAGAGTAGGACCTAGTTGTTTATCTATCTTATATATGACAGTTTGCATCTGCTAATCCCAAACTCCCAATCCTTCCCTCCCTCACTCCCCCTCCCTCTTGGCAACCACAAGTCTGCTCTCCATGTCTGTGAGTCTGTTTCTGTTTCATAGATATGTTCATTTGTGCTGTATTTTAGATTCCACATACGAGTGATGTCATATGGTGTTTGTCTTTCTCTTTCTGACTTACTTTGTTTAGGATGATCATCTCTAGGTCCATCCATGTTGCTGCAGATGGCATTATTTCATTCTTTTTTATGACTAATATTCCATTGTATGTAGGTGCCACATCTTTTTATTCATTCGTCTGTCGATGACATTGAGGTTGTTTCCATGTCCTGGCTATCGTGAATGGTGCTGCTATGAACATAGGGAGCACCTTCTAGTTTTGAGTGACTCCCTCACCCCACCCCCCCTGCCACACCAGAGGGACCATGTAGTGTCCTCCAAGCATGCCCTATGCTCTGGTCCTCTGTGCCCTTTCTATGCCGCTCCTCTGCTTTTCCCTTCCCTCAGTTCTACCTGATTTAATCAGGCCCATCTTTCAAGGCTTAAATGCCACTCCCTCCATAATGCCTGCCCTGATTACTTCCTCTCCCTGTGTCAGTATCCACAGCCAGCTTTCCTTCAGTAGGTTGAGTAGGAAATCACCTCCAGACTGGAGAAGGGGTGTGCAGTAAAGTACCATGTTTAAATGCAGACTTTGGGTTCCCAGGAACCGGGCTGACATCCTGTTTTTGCTGTTTGTTACTTAGTAGATGTTAGACAAGTTACTTTAACCTTCTGAACACCATTTCCACATACCTGAAATGGGGCTCAATCAAGGGTTGTTGGGAAGACTCGTTGCTTTAAAATGCTCTTGCAAAGCTGGCACACATTAGGAAGGATAAAGCATCAGAGCTAAGCTTCACCATCATTTTCCCCACTTGATAGGTGAGGAACTGAGGCCCAGAGAGGGTGGGCAGCCTGCCAAGGTCACACAGCCCGGAAGCAGTCCCCCCGTGGACGCAGGAGCTCCCTGACATCTGCAGGAGTCAGATGTGAATGCTTCCCTTTCCTGGGCTGCCTGGGTGATTGCAGGCTCAGACTCTTGGCTGATCTAACCTGCTACTTTCTAAGCTCCTGGCGCATACCTGGCTGTCTCTTACGTAGGCTGCGAGGTCTATATTCCATTCTGCCATTCCATTCTCCCAACAGGCCTTGGAGGTCAGTACAACCATCCCAGCCATTTTACAGGTGAGGAATGGGGACTTCAGGAGGCGACATCACATGCTCGAGGTGACACAGCTCCAAAGAGGCAGGGCCAGGTTCAAATCCAGGTCTGCTGATTCCAAAGCTAATGATACTATGTTTTAATGATAATAACCTAGTAACCATCACAAATGGATAAAAATAGCTAACTTTAGCCCACACCACGTTCCAGTTACTGTGCTAAGTCCTCTGCAGATATAACTTACAGGTTCCCTTGTTGTCACCAACGTACAGGTCAGCACATCAAGATCTCCAGGGAAAATGACTTTTCTAAGATTCCCAGCCATTCTGACTCTAACACCCCATGGCTTGAACTTTCCAGAAGCTCTCTATCCCATGTCAAGAACTCTGTGCTCACAGCCAGGACCCCGCCCCAGAAGTCCTTAGCGGATTGCTCTAGCCACACCAGTGCGCCCCTGGCAGGCCCGGTCTTGCCCTTGGAGGCTGAGCTCAGCTGCTCTCTAATGAGCATCTCTGGGGACAAAGGCAGCTGGAGCTCCTTGTTCGGGGCCCTGTTGTAGAGACAAAGGCAGGAATTGATGTGTTCTCTGTTCTTTTGTACTAAATAATTGGCTTCAATTAAGTGGGCTGGATGGAGTGAGGCTATTGGAGGAGCAAGGACGTGAAACTTATGAAAATGGAGGCCTGTGGTGGGAGCAGGACAAGGGGGCCCTGAGCAGCCAACCTGGGCGCCACTCTCCCCTCTGCCACCTGGGGAAGGCTCTTCACCTCGCTTCCCTCAGTTTCTCTCCTCTGTACAGTGGAGACAGGAAGAGGGAGCCTCTGGCTGAGGGGGAGAAGGTATATATCACACTTGGAGAGAGAGAGAGAAAGAAAGAAAGAAAGAAAGGAAGGAAGGAAGGAAGAAAGGAAGAAAGAAAAGGAAGGAAGGAAGGAAGGAAGAAAGAAAGAAAAGAAAGATAAAGAGAGAGAAAGAAAGAGACAAAAAGAAAGAGAAGAAAGAAAGAAAAAGAACAGAAGGAAGGGAGAAAGAAAGAAAGAGAAAGAAAGAGAGAGAAAGAAAGAAAAAGGAAGAAAGGAAGAAAGGAAGGAAGGAGGGAGGGAGGGGAAGGAAGGAAGAGAAAATTTGAGTTTGAAACCGCTAGACAGAGGATTTTTAGGGTCCCTCCCGGATCTAGAACTTTCCAAATCGCTCCTTGAGGTTTGGGGGTCTTAAGCAGAGCATTAGCACATCTGTCGTCAAGGAGGCTTGGCCCAGGTGGCCTGATCTGTGGTGGCCGTGCTCTGTGACCTTGAGCCAGCCTTGACTCTCGGAGCCCTACTTTGTACATCCGAGAAAAAAAGAAAATAGCGGTGGTGATGATAACAGCAGTGACAATACAATAATTGCTAACCTTTCCGCGGACCCCACATGCCCCCGGGTTGAGCACCCACCTGCGCTCTCTCATTGAACCCAAACCCCAGTAAGAGAGGTGCTAATGGCCCTCATTCACTCACTGGTTCGTTAACAGGTATATATTGAGCACCAACTACATTCTAGGTGCCATGAAAAAACACAACCATCCCTGCTGTCACGGAGCTTACATTCTAGGGTGGAAACCAACAATAAAAATCATAAATACGGGAGAGAGAAGATCAGTGTGGGAAGGGGGCTGTGGGGTGCGTTTGGGGGGGGGGTGTAACTTAATATCAGGCAAACAGGAAAGGCCTCAGAAGGTGGGATTTGATCACAGAGCTGAAGGAGCCATGTGGGTATCTGAACAAGTACTCCAGACAGAGGGAACAGCCATTGTGAAGGCTTTAAAGGCGGGCGGGGGGGGCGGGGGGCTAAAGGAGTGTTTGAGGAGCAGTGGGGGGATCCATGGGACTGCAGTAGAGTGAACGACGGGGAGAGAGAGGGGAGGGGAGTTAGGCTGGGATTTTCAAACTGTACTTGGCAGAGACCTGGGGACCCAAGGACATCTGTACACATAGGGCCTGTGGGTTCAGGGCGGGGACTTGGGCTTTTATCTGAGAGAGGTGGAGCATCTTGGAAAGGGTGGTATTTGGGGCAGGGGAGTGACGTGCAGGGATCCTGCTGAAAGAAGGAGGGGAGGAAGAGAGAAGTGGCCAGATTAAAGATGCATCCTGAGTGTAGAATGCACAGGAAGCACTGGAGGTTGGAGGGGAGGTCAGAGGGAGAAGGCAGTCCAGGTGTTTGGATGAGTGACCGGCAGGGGGAGATTCCATTTACTGAGACGGGAAAACACGGAGACGCCGGCTGTGGACATGGTAGATGTTAGATGCCTATGGGCCATGGGAGTGGGGTGAGCCCCAAGCAGCTGGGTCAGGGCCCAAGTCTGGGCTGGTAGTTTCCACTGTATAAATGGTATTTGGATCTATGATCCTTGAGGAAGCAGGTGTAGACAGAAGAGAAGCCCATGGAGCCCTGGGCCCTGGGTGTCAACGGAGGATGAGACAGGCAGCCAGCAGGTGGGGGCAGAGCCGGAGTACCGAGGCCTCAAGAGGAGGGTGCCGAAGGGCCCGCAAGAGGAGGCCCCAAATGACGCTGGATTTAAGGATATGGGGGCCTTTGGCGGCCCTGACCAAAGGGGTTTGGGCAGAATAATGGGGACAAAAGCCTGACTGAAGTAGGTTCAAGAGAGAATAGGAGAGGAATGGAGACAACCTGCTTTCACAGACGGAGTCTGGCAACTCCTTCACGGGCAACAGAGGAAATGCAGGGGCAGAGGACTTGGAGAAGGGTTTTTTGAAGGTAGGAGAAATTTGAGTGCATTTGTCTGCTGTTGAGAATAACTCAGGGAAGGAGAAAGCTGACAGCGCGGGAGGAACTGCTAGAGCAACACCTTGAAGCCAGCAAAAGGGGCCGGCATCTCAGGCGCAGGTGGCAGGCTGGCCTTAAACAGGCTACAAAAACAGAAACTGAGGCCCAGAGAGGTGGAGTGACTAGTCCAAAGACCCACCGCTAAGCAGGGGCAGAGCAGGACTGAACCCGAGCAGTCTGACTCCAGGGCTCCATCCTGTCACCACCATGTGCTAAATAAAGCCTTGTATCCCCAGTTCGGGGATGTTGGTGAAGGCCCACGGGGGTCCCCGTGTCCAGGGCAGGTTGTGGCTCAGGGGCAGGGCCATGATGGCTGCGGTAGCCGGGCTGGAGCCCGCGTGTCCCACACCTGATGTGGCTGTCCTCTGCTGAGCAGGCTCCCTCCACCTGCCTCCCAGCCTGCTGACCTCAGCATGGGGTAAGAGAATCCCAGAATTCCAGGGCTGGTGGGGCCCCAAGAGTCCCCATCGTCCAGAGGGAAAGTGCCCAGTAGGAAGTTGGATAGGTGTCGGTGTTGGAAGTTGGCAGGTGTCCGTGCAATGAACTCAAACTGGGCATTTGAGTGGGTGTGTCTTGCCCTGAGCTGGTCATGTTGGGACCAAGAGGGGAGGACACACTGCCCTCACTTTCCCCCAGGTTTCTGCTGGAAGAAAGGGGGGCATGGGCTCCCAGCCTCAGCTGGTAATTAATGTCCAGTGAGGGCTGCAAACACAATTTAATGACGCACTGCCCTGGACTTCCCAGTCTCCAGCCACGAGGGAGAATTCGTGTGTGAATTTCAGTTTGTGTATTTGTGGCTTGTATATAATACACATCTGGTGTATTTGAGGGAGCTTGCATCTGTGTCATTTGTACTGTGATAATGCTGAGGAACAAACAGCAACATCTTAATGGCCTGCAGGAGCTAATATTTCTCTTTCTCCCTTCCAGGTCTGGTGTTAGCTGGGGTTCAGCTGATCTCTTCTGGGTTTGGTTGAAGTGCCCCAGACCAGGCCAAATTCCGTAAGCACATTGAAAACCTCACATCAGGTCCACTCACATTCCATTGGCCCAAGCAAGTCACACGGCCGGGCCCAACCTCAGCGGCATTAGGAAGTATATTTTCCCTACAGGGAGGGTACTGTCAAGTCACGCGGCAAAGGGTGTGGGTGTAGAATCCGATTACAGGGAGGGAGTGGAGAGCTGAGGTGACACTCCTGTCTTCCACAGCAGGGGTGGGATGTTCGTTTATATGGGGCAGGGGGCATTTTGCCAGCAGCTTCCTAGCCCAATCACTGTCCCCACTTATAGCAAGAGTGGCACATCCTCCCACCTCAGAGAGCCCCCAAAGCCGCTAGTCCTTCACCAGCTCCATCTAACTGTGCTTGGAGAGTGATCATTTTGATTCTAACTCTTAGAATTTTCGAAGGAGTGAGTGTTCTGAATGATCGTGGGGGAGTGCAGAATCTCACAGGTGTCCGGCGTGCTGCCCCCGGGAAACCCGAGCACGGCCAACAGGCTAAGGGTGATTTGTAGCATATCCCCCTTCACTCCCTGCCCTGCCCTCCTTGGGCCCAGCCCTGTGCCTGTCTCGGCCCATGCAACTGCCCAGGAGGGTCTGGAATCCGGAGAGGCCACACCATCCCAAAGGAATCCTTCTGGCCCAAAGCACCGTTGTCGATGTCCGTTCCTCCCCAGCGTTTCCCAGGCGGCGCCCCTGAACTGGCACTGAGTGTTTAATTTCCCTGCTCCATAGTACTGACGCCTTGCCCGACCCCGGGGGAACGTTGCAACGTCGCCTTTTCATTGGGGGCTTGGCCAAGAGTTTCTGGATCGGCACTTTCCTCGCCCACTTTCCTGCTTTGCCATCCCACAGATGGGCGTTTCCTTGGCAACTGGGATGAGAGCTGGTGAGCGGGGAGTGGCGGCTCCTGGTTTGGAGTGGATGTTCCCCAGACAGGAGAGGAATTGGAGTGGAGAACGCTCGCTCACCGCGGGAACACCCCGTCTCCCACAGCGGGCGGAGAATTTGTGGAGATGTTGCCAATTCTTCCCCCTCTTTTCCTCGCTGGTGGATAGTTATCTGAGGCGGGGAATGGTGCTGATGGCAGCCCTCAGCGTGGACCTGTCTCCCCGTCCACACAGGAGCCTGCCCCGCCCACCGGAGATACCTCCCCTGTCCCTGCCCCAGCGGGGCCTTGAGGGCAATGGGCCGCCATAACGCCTATAGTAGTGGCCGATGTTCTTTGTTGAGGTCGATTCCAGCCTCGGCTTAAAGATCAGGTAGAACGTGTGTAATGGAATATCATTCAGCCTTTTTAAAAAGGAAGGAAATTCTGCCACGTGGTACGACAGGATGAACTTTGAGGACATTATGTTAAGTGAAACAGGCCAGTCACAAAAGGACAGATACTCTGTGATTCCACTTATATGAAGTATCTAGAGTCATTAAATTCATAGAGACAGAAAACGAGCTGGTGGTTGCCAGCAGCTGAGGGGAGGAGAGAATGGAGAATTAGTGTTTAAAGGGTACTTTACATTTTACAAGAGTTCTGGAGAGAGATGTTGGTGATGGTTGTATAGCAATGTGAGTGTATGAATAATACCACTGAACTGTACACTGAAAAATGGTTAAATGATACATTTCATAATATGTATATTTTACTGTAATAATAAAAAAAAAAGATAAGGTGAAACCCCGAGGAGTTATTTGCCCAAGGTTACGCAGCCACTAGGAAGTGGAGCCTGAATTTGAACCCGTGGGGTGACTGCAGCGTTTACACCCTTTCTCCATACACATCTCCCATGGGCCACTGCAGGAAAAGTGGAGAGGAAGAACCCCGGCAGGCAAACAAGCCCGGGGCCCGCACAGCATTGCAGGCCAGAGATGGAGCTCTGCAGGCCTGACCCTGCCTCTCACCTTGGACACAAGCTCCTCTCTGAATCAATGCCTCCTTGAGGAACAGAGATTGTAAAGATCCCACCTCAAGGGGTGGGTGTGAAATAAAAGGAGATTTGTACTCCCAGCACAGCTTCTGGGCTCAGTGCAGAGGGCTAAATACATATAAAAATGGGGCAGACTCAGCACCACCACGTGGGCCCCATAAAAAAAGTTTGTTCAGTCCGACGTCAGGGTGATGGAGGAAGTAATGTGACTGCAGCATCTCAGGATGCTCCTGGAAGTAGGCGTCATTTGAATGAAAGGCAGAGTGAGGTTTCAACAGGAGGTTGTGCGATGGGGATGGCATTCCTAGAGGTTATAGTCTGAGTAAAAATCTGGAGGTGGAGGTGGGTGTCTGATCTCTTCTGAGAACTTGCAACGAGGCTCATGTGACTGAAGTGTAGAGCTGAAGGTAATTAATCAGTGGGTGGCAAATTACAGAAACTCAGCTCAAAGGGTCACATTATCAGAAGAGTACAGAAGATGAGCTTCAGGTGCAGTTGGATCCAGGATTCAGTCTTTCTTGTTCCATCTCCCAGTTCTGCTGTTCTTGAACTGGCATCATTCTGAGATAAATGAATGTCTCAGGGCTTCCCCTCCCTCTTGCTTTAAGCCTAGCTGGGAAAGAATAGATCGTTTCCCAATAATTCCAAACCGAGGCCCCAGGGCTGACCCTGAATGACCCAGCTTCCGTATCAAGCCATCCCTGTTTTCAAGGCTGTTGTCTGGGCTGGTGCTTGGGGCCCAGCCCTGGATCTCGGGGATGGAGGGGTGTCAGCCATGCCGAGATGACATGGGCTGAGAGTGGAGGCTAGGCTGTTCCTCAAATGAAAACCAGAATGATGTTTCCAGGAGGAGGAAAGTTAAGCAAGTAAAAACACCAGATGTCCTCTACAGGTAGCAAGAACTAAGGCTGCAAAGAGAAGCCCTCCTCGAATTCACACCACAGCGCCCCCCCCTTCTTAGCCCCCTCAGTCTCCCCCTGCTGCTCCGCCAAGATGCACTCATTCACACCTCCTTGGTTTCTCCCTCCTGGCCTCCCTGGATGCCGGGAGGAATCTGCTCCCCATCAGAGGTGCCAGCAGCACCTTCTGGCAACACAGCTGCCAGCTGCCACCCCGGCCACAGCGACGATATTTGAGTTAATGGCGGCCGGGGGTGCGGGTGTCTCAGGCTGACCTGCTCCTCTGGCTCCCACCTCCTGCCCGTAAGATCCTTGGCCTTGAGCGCAGTCCCAGAAGGTTCTTGCTGGCTCCGCTGATAAGCCAGTGCCAAATACAGTCACCTCACCCCTTAATTCTGTAATTGGCTTGAAATCAGATGAAAATGCCTGCCTAGGGAGACTTACTTTGTGATAACCCAGACCCGCCCCCTGGGTTTGCTCCAAGATGTTATCAACGTAGAAAAGCATGCCTGTGGCTTCAACCCCCTTCCCCGCAACATCTTCCCGTTTTAGTCCCTGATTCCTGGTCCCAAAGGTTCTCTGTTGCTGCCTCAATCCCCTCCCCCTAAGTCCCTGAGAAACTCATTCAGTGTGGAGCAAACGGGCCATTTACTTATCCATTCACCCTTCAGACAATTACTGTGCTCTTACTAGGTGTGCAGACACTGTGAGGTCCTGGGGACAGACAGGACATTGTCAGAGACAGGCCCTGGCCGCCCAGGGCTGCTACAGAGATTATAGGTTGGGGGAGGCCGGTGCCCCTCTCAGGAGGATATGGGGTCTTCAGTGACAAGCCTCACAGTGAAGCGGAGCTGAGAAGGATGTTGGCATTATTTAGGGGGAGCAACAGGGCTTCGGGGAGGAGTAGAGGGTTGCCCGAAGTGAACGGCTGGACATGAAGGGCTGGGATTCCAGCTCTCAGCCTCCCTCAAGAGCTCTGGCCCCTAGACCGCAGCCATGGGCCCCTGTCCTGTCCAGAAAGCTAGCTTTGGATCGGGGCTGTTCTCTCGGGGGAGGAGTGAGTACATCAGACCTTCCTTATCTGCTTCCTCCCCACTTCCTGGAATAGCTCCTATTCGGTCACACAATGAAAATAGCAGCGGTACCTGCTGCCACAGGACAAGGACCAGATGCTGGGGGACAGCGGTGAGCCAAGGCCACGCTGCAGACTGCAACTACAGGGCTCCACAAGCCAACGTCGAACGATATCTGTCTCTGGGGAAGGAAAGGTTCAAGGGCTGTGAGAAATGGTAACAGAGCAAATGAACTCCTGTGGGAGGTCAGGGGTGAGGACCGAAGTGAGTCCCTGCAGGAGAGTCTGAATTAAGTCGGGGAGATGGGGGAGAATGGGTGAGAAGGACCTCGCTCGCTCCTGGCCAGGGCAATGCAAGGGTGAGGTCTGGAGGCTCGAGTGAGCTTGGAGGAACAAGGGCCCCTGATATTGAGTGAAGCTGGGAGGTTGGTGTGTCTGGCCCTTGGTCCTTGAACTTCATCCGGGAACAAAGAGGGGACAACTCCTGGGCAATGGATCTGGCACTGCACTGCCAACACAGCTCAAGGCCTGCACACACGAGACCCAATGGAAGGAGGCATTTAAAAAAATTTTTTTTTTTTGCGGTACGTGGGCCTCTCACTGTTGTGGCCTCTCCCGTTGCAGAGCACAGGTTCTGGATGCGCAGGCTCAGCGGCCATGGCTCACGGGCCCAGCCGCTCTGCGGCATGTGGGATCCTCCCAGACTGGGGCATGAACCCGTGTCCCCCACATCGGCAGGCAGACTCTCAACCACTGCGCCACCAGGGAAGCCCGGAAGGAGTAATTTTTTAGTGTTAAGTCCTGGCTTCTCCATACTTACAATAAAAGAATTTATTTGCTGCTTATCTGAAATGTCAGTTGAACTGGGTATCCCGTTTTGTGTTTTGTTTCTTCGCTAAATCTAGCAGCCTTCAGTGGGGACACGGAGAAGACTCCTCCTCCTTGGGGCCACGTTGTCACCTCCCAAGCTGATGAACTAGACCTCAGCCTGCTGCCCCACCCTCACCTCCAGCTCTGCCTCCGCAGCCTTCATCCTGCCCCCGGGAGCTCTCAGGAGGGGAGTCGTGGGGAAGAGGAGGCGGTACAGACGGACGGTCTCCTGAAGTCGCAGTCGGGAGCCGGGAGAGAGCCGGGACCCGCCAGTTGTGCTGCCCGTGGGTCAGTCCCACCTCTGAGCCTTTGCACAGGCTGTTCCTTCTGCCTGGCACTCGGCTCACCTGCTGCCCAAGGTCCAGTTTGTCACCGGCTCAGAAGAGTTTCTTCTGACCTCCCCGTCTCTCCCAGCACTGGGGGGCTTTGATGACAATAGTACCATCAGCTACCCCTTGCCAAGCACGGATTATGCTGTCTCCTTCACGTGTTATTCTCAGGTCGCCTGGGAGGCAGGCTCCTTCCTTTGCGATGCACAGATAAGAAAACTGAGGCTCAGAGAAGCTAGATAACAAGATGCAAACTCGGAGCTGTGAGGCCTGGGGACCTGTCCTCATTCCCAGGGGACCAGCGTACCATGAACCTCAGTAACAGGGACCGTTCAGGCCAACAGCATTTTCCGGCCACAGAGACCTCCTGGTTTCCCTCCCCACCTTTCTCTTTCCAATTATAAACCCACTTCCTGCTCAAACCAGCAGGAAGCAAGGTTTCCTGTTTCCTTTTTAAAACCCAGCTAGATTTTTCTTTGACCCCCTGATTCCTGAGTCTGGTCTAGCAGAAATCCATAAAGAGTTCTTAACTGAAAAAAAATATTAAGTCGGCTGTCTCCTGGGCTTTCGTCTTTCCTTCTTCTGTTGTCATCGAGAGCAATTTCGTGACACTCAGCCTGTGACTCACGTACCTGGTGGATCTCAGCCCTCCCTCCCCAGCCAGGGGCAGCAGCCTGGGGGCTCTGCCTTTGCTCGCTCTCTGTCTTGGCCTCTGCTAAATGCCACCTAGAGCTGAATATCTCAGATTCTCTGCGGTTAATCAGGCTGATTGGTTTTAATCAGCTCCCTGCTGCCAACAAGCCACCAGGGAGCAGAGTAGGGTTGGGCAGTGGAGGAAGTCTGAATCAGTGGGCAGGGACTTGCTGTGTGTGACTTGTGGAATGCTTACCCTCTCTGGGCCTCATTCATGTAAATGGGAGCAAGAGAACATAATTCTATGATAGCACAGGCATTCATTCATGAGATGTTTTTGAGTACCTGCTACGTGGGCTTGAAAATGTTTTAGGCCCGGGATATATCCACAAACGAAGGGGACAAGCTTCCTCCCTCCTAGTACTTGTATTCTTTGAGGAGAGATAGAGGCTATAGACCTGCACTGCCCACTATGGAACCACTAGCACATGTGGCTATTTAAATGTAGCGTAATTAAAATAAAAGAAAATGGTCAATTCCGTTCCTCTGTCACATGGCCACATTTCAAGTGCTCAATAGCCGTATGTGGCCCATGGCTATGTAATGAGCAGTGCAGATAATAGCACATGTCCACCTGGCAGGAAGTTACTGGACAACATTTCTGGAGGCTAATAGGCAACATGACCTCAGGTAGAGTGATGGCAAATAAAGCAGGGGAAGGGGGTAGAGGTGGACCAAGTGATGCTTTTTTAGAAAGAATGGTCAGGGGAGGAAATATTTGAGCAAATATGAGAGCCGTGAGGGAATGCTCCCTGTAGAAATCTGGGGGATGACTGTTTCGGGCAGAGGGAAACAGCAAGTGCAAAGGCCCTGAGGTAGGAGCACAGTTGGTGCACTGAGGGAAGGGAGGCCAGTGTGGCTATAGTGGATTAACCTGTCAGCTCCTCCAGCAGTAAGCAGGGGGAGCACTGAAATTCTAGGTCAACCCTGCTGCCCCAGGACAGTCAGACTTCCTTCCTTCCTCTCTAAGTGGCCGGGACTGGTGACAACTCTGTCTGTTCCCCCTTTCTGTTCTGAGCCTGGAGACTCATGGGATCTCAGAGCAGAAAAGGCCTGTAGAGCTCAGCAGGAGCAATGCACTCATTCACTGAGGGCTGGGAAGACTGAGGCCAGAAAGGTGAGTCTGGACTGGAACGCGGGTCTCCTGCTGCCATCTTCTGAATCACGAAGTCTGGAAGCCATTCTTTTCTTTCCCCTGTCCCAGAACTGACACTGGTGCAGCTCAGAGTGTGTTTCCCCAGGCCAGAGGCATCAGTACCACCCAAGCATGGCAGGAATATAGTCCCTGTGCTTTACCAAGCCCTCCAAGGGATTCTGGGGCCGCCAAAGTTTAAGATACAGAGACTCTGGCCTCCCCACTTCAAACCCTTCAGGTCATGCATTCTTCCCTCAAAATCAGCTGAATCGTTCTAAAATACACAATCCGCCTACGATCACTACACTTAGCTGCCCCGAACTCCTGGAATCAGGTAGCTTTGGGCATCACTTCAAATCCTTTGGTCTCATCTTTCACTCCAGCCACAGCTGTGATGCCCTGCTCCATGCAGATTTTGTTTGTTTGTTTTTCAGCTTCCTGCAGGAGCAATCTGCCTCTCCTCAAGCCTGCCTGCCCCCTTCTGACCCTTCCTGGCCTGGGCCTTCTCTGGCACCAATCAGCGGGTGATCTTGGCCAATGGGGGATGGAGCCTGTGCATGAACGCTTTCCACTTTCTTCCTGGGCTGATTGCTCCTAGCAGCCCCATGGGACGGAGCAACTCTGCTTGGGGCCCCGCATCCCAGTGCCCTGACCTGGTCCCTGGACCACACTCCCTGACTGACTACTCACACTTAAGCCTTTGTCAGAGGCTCTGCTTTCTGGAGACCCCAGGCTAAGACATGCCCTTTGCTACTCACATCCAGCTGTGGGATGTTCACTTCCTACAAGGCTAGACTCTAGGACGGAGGTTATACCCTGAACAAAACCACCTCTGCCCTCCTCCTCCTCTGCCCCAGTAACCAGTGCATCATGGCATTGGGGAAGGTGGGACACCTCCATGAGGCCTCCCTCCTTGTCCTAGAAGTAGAGTATCTGTGATACGAAGTCACAGCCACGCTTTCTGGGAAAAGAGAGCTCCCCTCCTGTGTCCCCCTTTTCTTAGACTTGTTCACTCTTCCTGCGTTAGATGGGCCCCTCTCAACACCCACCGACCCCTGCTTGGCGATCTCTGGATCCCCAGAACCTCTGTGTAAGGACACAAATTGTTGTTACCGTGTACTGAGCATTTACTTCAGCCAGACTCTGCGTGTAATGGTTGACAGGGTGGATTTGGGAACCAGACTCCTTGGGTTTGAGTCCTGGCCCTGCCACCTATCACCTGTGCAACCTGGGGCAAATCACAAGCAATCTGTGACCCAGCATCCTTATTTGTAAAATGGGGGAAAGAACACACATACACCCCCCACAGTAGAACTGTTAAGGAAGCAATGTTAATATATGTGCATGTAAAGTGCTTAGAGCCACTCAGGGCACACTGGCAGTGCTATCAAGTGTGGCTAAACTCTTCATTCCCACCACAACCCTATGATCGAAATATTACGGTCTAATTGTTTCGATGGAAACTGGAGTTCAGAGAGGTTAAGTGACGCCAGTGTGCCCAAGGTCACGTAGCTGGTCAGAGGCGGAGCTGGTACTTGAACCCTGTTTGTCCCAGTTCAGAGCCCTTGGCTCCGAGGGATTGTTTCCTGGTGCTCAGGGACTGAGTTGCAGCTTTAAACCTTTCTTCCACATTGAGGGGAGGGCTGGGCCCTGCTTGAGCCCCCTACCTGTGGACAGGATTTGATCATTTGCTGGAGGGAGACCATCCAGGGAAAATAAAGGATTTCTGGAGGCCGTTAGGATGCCAACCAGTGCCCACACCCCCAAACCTTGTTCCCCTTTCTCCTGATTCATCCTTTGTCCCCAGCAACAGCTGCGACTGAGTGGAGACATCTGGGCTGCTGGGATCAGGGAAGGGATTTTGTACATAACGGTATTTCCAAAGCTGCATCCCAAGGAAAACTCATGCCCTCGGAGACCCAATTGAGTTAAACCAAGAACAGCTCTGGGCTTAAAAATGCCTAGAAAATGTTGGGTTAAATAAAGTCAAAAGATCTTCTGTTCCCCCACCCACCAGGACCTCTGAGAACTTTTAACATGTCAACAGGGGCCCGGACTCTCCAGAAGGGAATGGAGCCTGCACGTTTCCCAAACAGTTACCCAGGGAATCCTCTTTCCTGAGGACAACATTTCAGATTTACTGAACTTTCTTTGGGCACAGCTGCTGTGGAGTTTGGCACACTCCACTCTCTTCCAGACAGACAGATTCCCTCAGCCAGATGGGGGCTTCCCTATCTGGCTGCTCCCGCCTGGGGAGTCTGTTCCCTGCTCTTGGGAGAAGGCGTGAGTCACCCATCTTGGGCTTTGGGTGCCAGCTCTGGGGTATGGGGAAAGGTGTGCTCAGCGGGAGCGTATGGGCAGTCTTTCTGTATCCTGGAAAGTGCACACCACCTCCAAGAGCAGGCCCAAGTAGTGGCTAAGGTTCTGCCATGCTGCATTGTTTGTTATAGCCATGTTGGTGACTAAAATGGAAATTCCTCCTTACCAGTTGGTTAAAAGCTGCTGCTCTGAGCCCCCAAGTTCCCCCACCTTCACTGCTGTCTCAGCCACCTCAGCCTATCTCGTGGGATCCTCTGGACCTTCCCATGATCCAGCAGCCAAGGGGTTAATGCTTGATGCAGCTGAGGCCCCTCAGGACCCTCCAGGCCTCCAGCAGGCCTGGGTCTATTCCAACTGATCACAGCCCTGCCCTGCCAGTGGATAAATAGTTTGAATATCATCCCTGGTGTCAACTGTTAGTACCCATCAGGTGCTCTAACGTCAGAAGGCGTGAGCAGGTGAAGAACGTAGGAACAATGGTGTGCTAGAGGAGGAAACACTGTCTTGGGGCTCAGAGCTTTCATCCTCTATCTCCGCCATCCCTAGCTGTGTGCCCTGAGGTTATTCTCTCTCCCTGAGTCTGTGTTCTCGCCTGCATTCCGGGTGTTACGAGGGTGAAGGAGACCCGTGGCCAGCACAGGGCCTGGGCCACAAAGAATGTTAGTTGCTTCTTCCTTCCCCATTGTGCCCAGTGCAAGATGCTGGTGGGTGGCAGGTGCCTGGAGTGATGCCCCTCCCCAGTGTCTCTTGCCCAGCGCAGCCTCCTTATTAAGGGAGCTGTTCCATATTCACATCTAATTACCCTCTAACTGCCTGCTCCCCGCTGGCCTCCACCTGCTTTCTGCCTCCTGCCTGGGCAGGAGCTGGTATCTAATTGGAGCCGCTGACCTGACCTGGCAGGACTCCTCTCCTGCTGGGGGAGGCAGTCTCGGTGGGAGGCCAGCCTCTCCTGGCTCCCGCAGGCCAGCCGATGGATAGGGACAGCAAAGGTGAGTTTGGCTTCCCCTGAGTTACTGCTCCCAGTGAGAGCAGGGCGAAGGATGGGGAATGGTGTTGGCTGAGCTCACGGCACTGGAAGCTCTGCATAGTTTATTTTTTATTTCTCTGTGAAAGCAATCTGCAGTAGTGCCTAGGGGTGTAGACCTGGAGCCCAACATACCTGGTTTGAATCCTTGCTCTCTGCTTACCAGCTTTGACTTTAAAATCCTCATCTGACCCTCAGTTTTCCCATGTGAAGAATGGGAGCGTGAGAAGGAAACTACAGAAGCACATAGGGGATTTAGCACCAAGCCCAGCCCATGCATGCTTTTGTTGGGGCTATTGGTACAGCTGCACACTTCTGATTCCATCCCACCTGTCAGGCTCAAAGGTCCCAGGTTGGACCCTTTCACATCTGATATCTCACTGAATGCTCACAACAACTCAGTGGGGTTATTTGATTTTTTTCACGGAAAGGGAAACTGAGATGCAGGCAGGTAAAGTGATACTTATTCAAGATCATCCAACCAGTAAGCAGAAAGGTCTAATCTCATTGTTCTTTCTGCATCCACTCCTGACATTCATTCAGAATTAAATATTTATTGGGTGCCTATGAGGTCCCCTACTTGAGTCCAGTAAGGACTGGCCTCCAGACTTTTGGGTCACAAGCCAGGCACCTGCACATATGTAGCTTCATTCCCCACCCCCGTCTCCCTGCGTGCCTCTACTGTAGAGGTGAGAATGCTACGTACTCAATTTCCCAGTCTCTTTTACAGCTAGAGATGGCCCATATATGTATCTGACAATCTGGCAGGGGGCGTTGGGACCAGCAGTAGTGAGAGGTGGATGGGCCTTTCAAGGAAAGTTTTGAATTCCTTGTAAAGGGTTCAGGCTGCATTAGTTTATAGGTCCTGCCTTAAATACAGACATGACTTCTGGAGCTGCAGCAGCCATCTTGTGACCATGAGACCTCAAACATAAGCATGAAAACCAATAAGCTAAGAATGTCCAGGAAGAAAGATGAGACTTCTGGGTTCCTGATGACATTGCTGAGGCCTGAACTACCACTCCAATCACCTACTATAAGGTGAGAAGAACAATCCCCTCTTTGTCTAGGGGCTAAACTTCAGGCCAGTAGTTCTCAAAATGTGGTACCTGCTTGAAGAGCAGCATGGGCATCACAGATGAACTTATTAGCAAACTAAATTTTTGCCCTCCCCCCCGGAGCCAGACCTGCTAAAGCAGACTCTGAGCAATCTGCATTTTTACAAGCCCTCCAGGTGATTCTGATGTACTCTGAAGTTTAGGAGCCACTGGTCTAAGCGCCTCATTAATCTGATACTTGTTTATTGGTATCTGAGTGCAAATCTCATTGATACCGTCCCTCTGAGCTTTTGCTCAAAGCCTTTTCTCTGCCTAGAATGCCCAATTTCCGCCTTCTCTGCCAGTCTTTTTCATTAAATGAATTAATTTTGATCAGAGAAACCCAGAATGGCAGAAAATTCAGCTGTTGTAATTTGTCAAGGTGCACGATTATTTTCTGGATTTGGTATCAGCTGTTTCAGAGGGCTGGATATAAACAAAAAGCTACAAAACTGCACCATTTAAGAAAATGTCTGGTTCCAGCTGGAAAACCTGGAATTGGTGTTTGTCTCTCTCCCTTTTACATAAGACCGGAAGGAGTGATTAGCGTGCTCCAGTATCTTTCCTTTCAGCTGCCACAAATTCCCCAAGGCCTCCTCTCAATGAGGTCACAATCTGAGCCCGTGTGGTCCACTGTGGGTTGCTAGGATGCTGGGGCAGTGGTCCAAGGGGGCAAAGGCAGAAGCTTAGAGGCCTCTTGAGACCTAGGCTCTGAAATTCACACAACCTCACTTTGGTCAGATTCTACGGTCACAGACCAGCCTAGAATCAAAGGGATGGAGAAACGGGCTCCACCTCTGGCTGGGACATTCAGCACAGTCACGTTGCAAAGGGGCCAGCGTACCGGGATGGGAGGATGTATGGCCACTAAACCATTTACCACAGAATCTTCCTTGTCTCTCACTTTACTTTAATCTTACAGGAGGCTTCATGTTTCTTCTGAGACATTATTGAAAATCCATTCTTAGTTCCAATTTTTCTTTTAGTTGGAGATGGTTTAGTTGCAAGGAATAGAAAGGACCCAAAATAGCTCAAAGGAAGGCCGAGGAGGGCACAGATCTCATGGAAATGAAATGGTTTTGGACCTCACGGAACCCAAAACTGGGAGGAACCAAGAAAGTATCTTTTTCTCGTTTATTTTGTTTCCCTCTCTTCTTTTTCTATGTCATCTTGTTTCTTTGATTCTCCTTTTTTGTCGACTTACTCTGCATCCTTGTGGCTTCTTTCCTTCCCTGTAATTTTGGTCTAAGATATGCAAGGAAGAGCCTGCTTGTCTGTGGAGAGAGGGAGTGCAAAAGAGCACCTTGCAATTTTCTGGTGTCCAAACTGGCCCCAATTCCACAGTCCCTTACAGACCCAGAACCCCCATTAGCCAGAGACTTCTTGTCTCTTAGTTCACATTTTTATGAAAAAAAAAGGGGTCCCCGGCTCTGCAGTAGGCTGGCTGTCCTGGGTCAGCCGTCCATTCCTCGTCCCATCAGCTCATCACCCACAAATGTCAAGGAAGGCATGATACAATAATGGCTTCCCAGACGCAGCCCTGCCGTTGGGCCATGGGTGTGCAGTTCTGGGGAGCAGCAGGCTGTCAGAATTCAACTGTGACTTCCCTGTGGTGCTGGGACCCAGTGAGAATCCTCCAGTGTGTGACTTCCCTGTGGTGCTGGGACCCAGTGAGAACCCTCCAGTGTGTCTCCCAGGGGGCACGGTAAGGAGACCTCAGGAGCTACAGCTTTGCTGGTCGACCCAGCAACCATTCCCACGAGGACCTTTTCTTCCAGGCCACCTCAGGAATTGCTGTTTTGCTCCCAGAAGGGTGAGCCATTACCTACTTGTGCTGGGGAGGTGCCCTCCTTCCAGCATGGACCAGGGGCTTGATGCTGGTTCTGCACTTTACGAATTGTGGGACCACCAGTCCATCTTTCTGAGCTTCTGTTTCTCCAGCTGCAGGATGTGCATGGGGTCCCTACCTCCCACATGGGGGGAAGACCAAAGCTAGCAAATGTCAAGTTCCTAATGTACAGGCAGCCCCTGACTGACGATGATTTTTCAACTTTATGATGGCGTGAAAGCGATAGCACTCAGTAGAAACCATATTTCAAATTTTTAAGTTTGATCTTTTCCCGGGCTGGTGATAAGCGGTACATAATCTCTTCTGATGCTGGGCAGCGGCAGCCACAGCTCCGAGTCAGCCACGCGGTCATGAGGGTGAATAATCGATACACTTACAGCCATTCTGTACCCAGACAACCATTTTGGTTTTCACTTTCAGTACAGTGTTCAATCAATTACATGAGAGACTCAACACTTTATTGTAAAATAGGCTTGTGTTAGATGATGTTGTCCAGCTGTAGGCTGATGTAATGTTCTGAGCACGTTTAAGGTAGGCTGGGCTCAGCTGTGACATTTGGTAGCTTAGGTGTAAAACTGCATTGTCGATTTACGATATTTTCAATTTACAATGGGTTTATCAGGACCGAATCTGGTTGTAAGTGAGGAAACTCCGTAATTGATGGTATTGGAAATACTAAAACATGATGGCTGAGTAACAATAATGGTAATAATAATAATTAACATATCTTACTAAGGAATGGACTCCCTTGGCCTGTAAGTTTTGAGGGAATGAATCTCCTACTGCTTCCAGAAGAGTAGGACCCCTTTGGCCCTGGGGACATAATAAGTGGTATCAGGATATGGTGTGTCTCAGTCAAGTGACACCTTGGGCCTTCCTGATGCCTGGGAACGGTCGTGTGTATGTGTATACATGTGGGTGCGTATGCATGTGTGTGTGTGGAGAGCAGGCCTCTGAGGACCCACACCTCCCAACATCCCAGCCCTTAAACCTACACAGCGGGGGGGGGGGGGGCGCGGTGAGGGTTTCTCTGCAGCAGGTTACAGCCATGTCCCTGAATCAGGGCTCCCCAGGAGCCTTTCTAACTTCCTCCTAAGGTCAGTTAGGTCCCTGTGAGATCCAGGGCCCAGCACCCCAGGGTAAGTCCTGGGACGCACTGGTTGAATTCTGGGACAGATATCTCTTCGATGGATTTTGCAGACCCCTGTTTTTCCTATTCTCAACTTTCTGCTTTGTGGCCACAGCCAGCTTGGAGCAGCCCTGTGGGAACATGGGGTCCAGATCCGGTAAAAGTCACATTTATGAATTCAGCTCCCGGGCAGCAGCCAGGGACTGAAGACTCAGGCCGCCGTTGGCATGTCGGGCAGGAAGCTGAGCCCCTTGCTTGCTGGCTTTAGAGTCTGGGTGACTTAGATGTCAGCTCTTAGCCAGCCTGCCTCTGAGGTCCCCATGAGATTGTCTTTATGCCCTTTGTCCCAAGACCTAGTGAAGTTCAAAGCCTTCTCCTCTACTTCTGCTAATTACCAGCAGGAGCTGGGGGCAGCAGGAGGGGAAGCGGCTTGCCTGTCCTGCCTGTTCCTGCTGCTGGGCCCCTGCTCCCCAGAAGCGCTGCCTTGGGACTGTGCCTCCTGATCCTGACACGAAATTGGCGTAATTTCCAGAAGAGCAGCAACAAACGTTTACATAAACTATTCACAAATTCAATGTCTTCTGCAGGAAAACCTGGGGGAGGGCCTCATCGCAGAATGCACAGTCTCATACCTTTAGCTGCTACTTCCTCTCTGGCCAGTTGTGTAGTCAGTGGTTATCAGCTCGGGTTTGGAGCCAGACGGCCAGGGTTCAAATCCCAGCTTTGCTACTACTTACTCGCTGTGCAACCCTGGGCACTTTCCCTACCTCTCAGTGCCTCTACAAAATGGGGACGCTAACGGTATCTGTCCTAAACGGTTGCTCTGAGGCCCAGGCAAATCAGTAAGAGTTCGTAACTGTAAAGTGCTTAGAGCGATGCCTAACTCAGGAGGCGCTATAGAAGTGACTGGCAGATTTAACCCCTTTCACTTGAAAGCTGGGACTTGGCACACTGGTTATGAGGATGAAATGACATCACAAGCATTGTGGATTTTTTTTGGAGGGGGGGCTTTTGGGGTGGTGCAGGCTGCCGGGCATCCAACACCCATCCTATCTGGGGAGGAATTCTCAGTCCCTGTGGCATGGGTAGACCTGGAGCCCCTCTCCTTGCACCAAAGCCCCTGACAAGCTGAAGCTCAGACCTGTGACCTTGCCTCCGCCGACTGAATGCCCCTCCCACCCCACCCACCCAGATCCCGATGCCAAGATGCAGGAATAGATGGGACGTCCTTCCCAGTAGCAACATTGGCAACGTGCTCCGGCTGGCCTGTCTATTAGTGTGTCAGTGGCTGTGTGTCCCGCTCCATGGCCACCCATCGTTCCCACCAGTTTTCTAAGCCCGATTCCCCCAATTTTGTAAGCTCCCCAATCTCTGTCGGTGGCAGAGACTTCTCATGCACCTCCGCACCCCACCCCAGCCCCTGCCCCCAGGAACACCTCCCCTGTTCATGCAGTAATAGAACATTTCACTGGTCCAATGGCTACTCAGAACACAACTAGATTTCTCAGCCTCCCTCGCCGCAGGTGTGGCTGTTGAACAGGCTGTAGATGGTGGGGTGTGAGCAGAAGTGACGGGTGCACCCTGCAGGGGAGCCCCTGCGAGCAAGGGCCATGCCCTCCCCTCCTATTTCCTTTCCTGCTGGCGGAGCCGTGAACCTTCCTGGACCACGTGCTGAGGGCCTGAAAAATTCATGGAGCAGAAACACCATTGCATGTCAGCTACTTACTGAAAAAGAAAGAATTTTCTCTCGTTCAAGCTATGTTATTTCTGGTCTCTCTTTTCTGGAGCCACGTGCCTTACAGGTAGCTAATACACCTTCTAATAGATTTCCTCCAAGGCTTCAGCTGCCAGAGGTGGTTCCTTAGTCTTTTCTTTCTTGTTCTTTTCTGCTCTGTACTTTTCCTTTTCTCTCTCTCTCCCTCTTTCTTTCCTTTCTGCTCTTTTTTGTAATCTGGCACCTTGGTTCCTGCAATGCACTAAGCACAGAGCGTACACATTCCTTAGTGCGGGTCAGGATATGGATAAATATTAGCCATTGTTTGCATTGTTCCTCACCCGCGCCGTTCTGGGTGCCCTGGGAGCTTGTGAAGTCTCCCTCCTCACAGGGCAGCCTCTTCCCTCACTTTGAGGCTTGGGCACCAGGCCTACAGTTCTTACATTTCTCCCCAACACTTGTCAAAATATTTTTTTCCAAACAATGTTACATGTCCTCCTATGAGGAACCCTGGCGCCAGCTGTTAATTTTATAAAAGTTCCTCCCCTCTGATGGGTTTTTTGTTTTGTTTTGTTTTGCCCGTGAGCCTGGCATCCAGCATTTCTATTCCTTTGATCTCTAAATGGAAAACAAAATTCAAGAAACCGGAGCCCATGGCCCATGGAGAGACTCCTGGTGGATAGAGGTCAGCAGCCCCCGAGTCGAACTGCAGCATCAGGTGGCAAATCAGAGAATGTCACATCCAGAAGAGTCCCGAGGGGCCAGGTGGGGAAAGTGATTGCTGGGCATCACACGGTGAGCCAGAGGCAGAGTCCTGCTTCCCTCTCAGCCATTCTGCTGCTGGACCAGAGGCTCCCCTAGGCTGTTCCTATGCATGTGTGTGGGTGGGCCACAGAAGAATCAGATTTGGGTCCTGTCCTCCAGGGACTTCCAGGTCATAGAGGAGGCGAGACATGCTTCCCAAAGTCAATGCCACGTGGCAGAAAACGATCACGACTAAGAGAGCTGACCTCGGTACTCCAGTTTTTCTGCTGTGCACTTGCCACCCAGAATAAAGACTATATTAAAAAGAAAAAAATTACATTTCCCAGCCTCCCTCCCAGCTAGGTGTAGCTATGTGACTAAGTTGTAAATATTGGAGTGTAAGCAGAAACGATGTGTGCAACTTTCAGAAAGCATCTTTATATGGAAAGGAAGACTCTTTCTTTCTAATGGCTGGAATACAGACATGTTGGAACTCAAGCAGCCATCCTGAACCATGAGTTGGGAGCCCTGTATTAAGGGTACCGAAGCAACAAGGTAGAATGAGCTTGGGTCTTTGATGATCATGGATCTTCTATGCCTGTCCTGGATTTTCCTCTAGATTTTTGTCACTTGAGAAAAAACAAAAATAAACAAGTAAACAAAAACTTCTCTGTTATTTAAGTTAATTAAAGCTGAAAACAATTTATTTATTTATTTTTATTTTTTTATTGGAGTAAAATTGCTTTACAATGTTGGGTTAGTTTCTGCTGTACAATGAAGTGAATCAGCTCTATGTATACCTATATCCCCTCCCACTTGGACCTCCCTCCCGGACCTCCCTCCCACCGCCCCCCATCCCACCCATCTAGGTCATCACAGAGCATTGAGCTGATGTGGATTTAGTGAAAGATGCTGGAATTTTCAGGGAGAGCACACTGTGGAATGGTGGTACTCATGACGATTCTAGAACACTCTATAAGGAAGCGAATTAAGAAAAAGGACAGCACAGGAGCCCCTCAGATTAGCTCTACGAAAACCAAAAAGTCCAAGAAAGAAAATGCAACCACCGTACACTACTTGGCTCAGCAGTGAGTAAAATTTATTTTGTCACAGTCGTGAAACACTGACTATGGATTTAATAGATAAATATCTATGATGTTTACGGTGTGGACAACACTTCCTAGAGTTGTGTGGTTGTCCTGAAGGTAGGGTATACTTGAGCAAAAGTCCTTATCTCACATAATTCAGGGGGTTGGGTCTCATATGGACAAATCAAAAGATTATACAAGATGCAAATATTTTAAAATAGGAAAGTAAACACCACCCCCAAAACAACCAAAAGTGTTGAAAGTGGTTGCTTCTGAGAGCTGGGATGAGGACTGCATAGGAGGAAGCAAGGATTTGATTTTTTTTAAAATCACTATTTAATCTTTTAAAATTATACTTTGAAAATATAAAATTGAGAAAGAACCTGACTTGGATGTGATCTCTCCCTCTTTTAAACACCCAAATCATGCTGACAGCACCGTCTGTCGGTAACATACAGGCTTTGCGGTCAGAGCAGCTGGCCATGGTTGGTTTGCAATTGGATCCACCACTTGGCAATTGTTTCCTAGGGTTGGGAGTGACTGTCTGAGCCTCAGTTTCCTTATCCATATAATGGGTACATTAGTATCTTCCTCACATGTTGCTGTGGAGGATTAATGCAGGTGAAGTGCCTGGCACACATCTAGCACGTGGTCTTCTAAATGGTATTTGCTGTGATTATTATTTGTATTATTTGTGCTGGATTAAGTGTTATGAACTTGCCTTATCTTCCTACCACACTGATTCTCAAACTTGAGCATGTATCAGGGTCACCTAGAGGGCCTGTTGAAAGATGGGCCCACCCCCAGAGTTTCTGATCCATCAGGTCTGGAGCGGGGCCAAGAATATGCATTTCCAACAAGGTCCCGGGGACAGTGAAGCTTCTGGTTCGGGGACCACTGCTCTACTGCATAAGTGGCTTAATGATGGACCCAAAGTTGGTCTTGGGAAGCAAACACAAAAGGAAAGAATTGGAAGAGCTCTGACAAAGCTTCCTATGGGAGAATTCACACCTGGGGGAGCAGCGCCTTTGTGGGAGGGCGGGTGGAAGGGAGATTAGGGAAGGTTTCACAAAAGAAGTAATTCTTGAGCTGAATTTGAAGGACCAGGAGAAATTCGCCAAGCTGGCTAGACAAGGAGCGTCCCCAGCAGAGGGAACAGCAGGTGCAAAGGCAAGAAGGGAGGAGAAAATACGGCATATTTGAGGCACTGCACCCACTCTTCCTAACTCCTACAGCATCTTTGGAGGGCACGATGGAGCTGACAGCACATACTCAGCAGCCTGTGTGCACAATTGGAGACCTTCTGAAGGGCTGAAGCAATGAACAACACACCTAGGAAGGTATGTGAGGATCCATTCCCGGGATGGACAGCTGGAGCCTTGAAACCAAAAGGCTGCTTTCATACCCACCGGATGGGGCATCTTCGATGATTCTCGCAGATTTCAGTGATATCTCGCACACAGGGATAAAGTTACAGAGACTCAGAAAAGTCTTTAATCCCAGTATGCCCATTTCGTGGACGTATTTTCACATCTTCATGGGAGATGCAGCTTGGAGGCTCAAACATTGGATTTCCAGGGCATGCCTGGTGGGAGCAGCAGGGCAGACCATATAAAATGAGGTCTGGATCTGAAAACCCAGGTTGCAAGTTCACCCAAGGACGCAGCTTTCCTCTTTGGAAGGCTCCTCTCCCTCTGGTCTCCCAGCCCCTTCTCTTCCTGTTTCCATCATGCCTGTTGCTGAGCTGTTTCCTGCTTTGCTGTAAATCTCACCCCAGAGAACACAACTACTCGCCTGCAATAGCAATTACACGTTAATGGAGGGTTAGCAGTGGTGCACACAGGAGGTCTCTAGGCATTTGAAGGTGCCCAGGTGGAGCTCAGGGTCCCAGGGACCTACCGGGCCCCTGCACCTCTCTGGGGGATCAGCAGGCTGGAGGCCTCCAAATGTCACCACCTGCATCCACGGCCCACGTTAGTTCAGTCCCTACCGTGTGTGAGACTCGAGGCAAGTTGCCGCAGGACGAGGTTGTGACTCTGCCTGCTCTGTGCAGTGACTTCTCCTATCAAATGCCTGCTATACACAGGCCCTGTGTGAGGGCCTGTCCATACGTTCGTGCTCTTGTTTTGTCCTCTACTTTTCTGAAAGAGGTAGGCGCTAATGTACCCATTTCATAGAGGAGAAAAGTGAATTTCAAGCAGCTTAAGTAACCCAGGCGGGTGAGAGGGAGTATGGTGTAGGGATTAAGAGCACAGACTCTGGAACCAACCTGCCTGAGTTCAGGTCTCAGCTCAGCACTGACCAGCTGTGTAACCTTGGGCAAGCGACTTAACTCTCTGTGCATCTGCTTCCTCTCCATAAAATGAGGGTCCCTTTGATATAAGTCAATGTATGTTGAATAGTAGCTGCCATATATATGTCAGTTATTACTTTTATTAAGTTAATTCACGGACAGCAAGTGGCCGAACCCATACTGGTTCCAATCTCCTGTCTGCCCTGCTGCCCCTAAGGCTGGTTTCTGGGGTGGGGGGAAGATAAGGACATAAGGGATCATGAAGGTGCCTGTACCCTATACTTTACAGAGCCAGAGTGACATGGTTTGAATCCTCAAGTCTCCTGACTCTCTGAGCCAGATTTTCTACATCTTTACAAAGTCGTGTCATCAGGGTTACGAGCAGGCTCTGGAAACACACTGCTTCAGTTACATCCCCAGTTCTACCATTTTCCAGCTGCAGGTCTTTGGGTGAATCACTGTCTCTCTTTGGGCCTCAGTTTCCTCATCTGTGAAATGGGGATGATACTAGGTCTTACATCATAGAGCTGTTAGGGGGATGACATGAACTGTCCCACGCAGAGCCCTTTGAACCATACTGCATGCACAGCAAGTGCTACCCAAGTGTGTACTGAGATCATAATGCACATAAGGCAACACAGGCCCAGCACAGAGTAGGTGCTCAATAAACAGCAGCAATGATGAGGAGGGGGTGAGGAAGCTGCAAAATTCAGCCTTTCCTCTTACTAACTGGAAAGCCTCTGGGCCAAGAATTCTCAGTCCTGGCTGCACATTAGAACATGGGGGATTTTTTTTTAAAACGCTAGCACTCAGGACCCAAACCCCAGAGGTTCTTACTCAATTAGCCTACACAGGGCCTGGCATCAAATGATTTTTTAAAAGCTGTCCAGGAGATTCTAACAAGCAGCCAGGATTGAGAACCACTGAGTTGAGAAATAACTGAGGGGCCCACTTGGAGGAGACATTTTAACTGGGTAGATCAAGGCAGGCCTCTTGGAGGAGGAGCCATGTGACCTGAGGTCTGAGTGGTGAAAAGGAGACAGCCAGGCAAAGACCTGGGGCAGGGGTCGGGGTGGGGTTCATACAGGGAACAGAGCAGGTGCAAAGGCCCTAAGGCAGGCATGAGCCTCAGGTGTGTTGGAAACGAGCAGGAAGGCCAGGGTGGCAGAGACAACCATATGTGAGAGGGAACAGATGAAGATCCCAGTCCAGGATGGCAAATAAGGAAAACTGAGTCGCCCTCTGGCCAGAGGGACTGAGGTTAGCACTTGGACTAAGCAGAGAGCAGCTGAGGGCATCCACCAGACATGTCCACGGCTGGTTTAAGTCTCTCAAGTATCCTCGAGGCCGGGAATGAGAATTCCTTGGGAATCTGTTGGTCCAGGCCTCAATCTCCCTGGGCAAGTTTCATCCTGGCACCCTCATACGTGGGCCATCAGCCCCAGAAGGATCCTTCGGGACAGGAAGGTGGGGAGTTATTCCAGTGACCAGAGAGGGAGGAGGGGGAGAGAGGCTGGGCGGAATGTCCCCTGGGGCCCATCACAAAGGCCACTCAGGCTGGTGACCGCTCTGGCAGCCAGGAAAATGCCAGACTTCTGTGAAGGCTTAATCATTCCGCTGCCACCGCTGCTGGGTGACGGCTCGGTGGGGAGCAGGTGTTTCTATTTTCTGTCATAATTATCTGGGAAGTGAGGGCAGGGGCATCAATGGATGTGTCTGCAGCTTTGCGTGTGTGCTGTGAGGAGTGTCTGGATGTGTGTATATGCCTTGTTGTGTAGAATTGCACATGTGTGTCTCATCTTCACAGGAGCGCATCCTACTGAATGGTGTGTGTTTGTGTGTGCTCCTCACATCTGCTGTGTGTCATGGCGCCTCTGTGTTTCCTGTCTTACTGTATCAGAACATGTTATACCTGGATCTGTCTTCGCAGTGTGTGGCTGTGTGAGTCTGCCTGTGTGTGACCATGTGACTACACACATATGCCCAGATGGAGGGTGCAGTCTGGCTCTGGAAGCACCCCTCTCCGAGGGCAGGCTAATCCCACCACAATGGCCCATTTCCTCAGCTGTCGGGTGGGGCGGCTGGTCTCCATCCTGGGGTCACAGAAGCACTTGTGTTGACGCTTCGCCCAGGAGGCTGAGTCTCGTCTTGGGAGGAAGGGGTCTCCGTCCAGCTCCTTTGTCTGGGCAGTGGATGGCCACTCCCCAGGCCCCATCGGCGTGAGCACTTCCTGCCGCAGGCCCAGGTGGGGCCCAGCTGCATCCGGGCTGGGTTGCTGACGTGGGCTCGGATGGCGGCGGGGCCCGGCCTGGGGCCACCTGGGCCCTGTGTGGTGTCTGTGTGGGCGGACTGCTCTCCCGAGGGAGAGCCTTCCTGTTTCCAGTCTGCGGCCTCCCTCACAGCTGGGGCTCAGAGAGACGCAGAGGAAGGGGACAAGGGCCAGCTGGGTCCAGAGGATATGAGACCTTGGGGAGACTCTCTAGTTATCAGCAGGGAGCATGATAGGTTTCCATGGAAATACTACACAGCTTATGCCTGGACCTCATGTCTGACATGAACTGAGCATTTGCTGTGGGTCAGGTCCTGAACCTGGGCTGACGGCAATAGAAACAACAACAATAATAAAGCAGCCCCCGTCTGCTTCTACCACCGGCATCGGCTCCTCCACTTTACTCTTCCCAGCACTTTGCAGACCCCCTGGGTTCCTGGGTCTCACCCACCTCTGTCTCTCCTCAGGGCCTTTGTATGTGCTGTTCCTTCTTGCTAGAACACCCCTTCTCCTGATCTTCCTGTGGGTGTAGCCTCCTCTTCATCCACCAGAGATATCACCTCCCCAGGGAGGCCTGCCCTGATTTCCCTTCATATTATGCCTCAGTCACTTTCTGTCACATCATACTTCAGAGACTGTATAACCATCTGCCATTGTCTCCGTTTTTATGTGTTTACTCTGCCTTCCCCTGCATGGATATAAACTCTCCGAGGTCAGAGCCCTTGTCTGTCTTATTCAGCCCCATAATTCCAGGATCAGTGTATATGTAGTAGGTGTTTAATAAATATTCATTGACAGTTTAATAAATTTATCGAACACTTATGTGCCAGACACTGAATATTATTTCGTTTCCACCTCACAATAACCCATAAGCCAAAGCTGTGTGCTATTAGCATCCCCCATCTAACTGAAGAAGGAAAATAAACTTCGTAGAGGTTAAGAAACCTGTCTAAGGTCACACAGCTAGTAAGTGGGAGAATCAGGATTTTTATCCAGGTCTGTCTGATGCTGCCGCATGCTCTTAACACTCCTGATCAGGACACAGTAAGAGTAAGAAAAGTCTGGCCAAGCAGACAGACAGACAGCTGAATCAGTTACCTATTGCTATGAAACACACTGCCACAAAATGGTGGCTTAAAACAACCACCATTGATGCTCGTGGTTGAGGATTTGGTAATTTGGGCAAGGTTCAGGTGGGATGGCTCCTCTCTGCTCCAGGTGGTGTTGGCTGGACTATAGGCAAGAAGAAAGGTCACTTGGCAGGTTGGCTGGGGGCTGGCTGGTCCCAGACGGTCTTCTCACTCAGTCTGACAATGGGTTGGGTGTCAGCCCGGCACCTAAGTTCACCTCCACGTAGCCCCTCCAGTAGGTTAGCTCAGGCTTCCTCTCGTGAGCTACATCCTAAGACAGCAAGAGTGGAAGCTACAAAGCCTCTTAAGAAGTCATACAGTGTCACTTTTGCCACATTCTATTGATCAAGACGAGTCACAAGGCCAGACCAGATCCGAGAGGTGGTGAAATAGACTCTATCCCTTAAAGCAAGATGCTACAAAGAATATCTCTTTTCATCCACCACAGTACTCCTTTTTGACCATAATTATTATTCCACATGCAAAATACACTCACCTTCTCCCACGTCTCACCTCTAAGTCTCACCTCACTACATGACCTTGTTGGGTACATTTCTGGGATAGGTCCCCTTCTCCAAATCCTCCCCCTCTACAGAGGACCCAGTGGGGGCTAACAGCAGACATTCCCTTGGCATCTGATTTTCAGCATTAGGCATCCTGGTCTCAGCGTGCAGCCAATGCTGGAGACCAAGGCCAGCACTTCCTCCAGAGACCTTTGCAGAAATGTAGCCACTGCTCCCCCAGCTCTCTCAGGAAACCAGAGGAGGGGCCTTGTTTCCTCATTTTATAGATGGGGACTTGAGAACAACAGAGGTGGAGTGACTTCCGCAAGTTCACTACAAGAGTCCTACAGATATGGGAATGGAGGCCAGGGGTGCCAAAGACTTCGTCCAGGTTTCTACTTCAAAATTTGGGTAATGCCAAATTGTTCCTGAGAGCAACCCAAAGCCCTGGGCCAGGGAAAACTTGAAGTGGGATGATACATTGATATTTATCTGTTCATTCATTCCTATTATCCTTCAATCACAAACTATTTACTGAACATTATTGAGTCAGGATGTACCAGGATGATACTAGGCACTGGTATAATTGTGAACAAAGCAGAGGGTCCCTGTCCTCCTAGAACTTACAGTCTGGTGGCACGGACACACATTAAACACATAACACAAGAATAAATACGTGATTTGAAGGAAACATACAGAATGCCATAAGAGCTGCTAATGGGGGCTGACCCAGCCTGGGAGAAGCTTCCATTATGAAGTGCTGTTTAAGCTGAGGCTTTAAGGCGTTTTCCGGATATAGACAGAGGGAAGAATTTACCAGATACAGATTGTAGGCGGAGGGGAAAGCAGGTGCAAAGGCCCTGAGGTTGGAATCTGCTTGACGTATTCAAGAAACAGTACAGCAGCCGGTGAGGCTGTGTAGGCCATGGTGAGGAGGCTAGACTTTATCCCAGCTACAGTGGCAAGCTTTTGAATGCGGGAGAGGCGTGATAGGTCCGTGTATTTAAAATTAAAAGTTCATTCTCCTTACACTGTGGAGAAGAGATTGGAAGAAGGTAGGAACTGGAGTTAGGCTGGTTCATAGCAGCTGCTACTTATTGAACAAGTGTGCGCAGATGATTCTGACGTATCATCTCATTTAACTGTTCCAACCAGCCCGTGAAGCAAATACCATCAGCCATGTTTTACGAACTTAGTAAGCAGAGCTCAGAAAGGCCCCACCTCCTAATACCATCAACTTAGGTTTTCTTTTTTTTAAGTAAATTTATTTATTTGCTTTTGGCTGCATCAGGTCTTCTTTGCTGCGCATGGGCCTTCTCTAGTTGCGGTGAGCAGGGGCTACTCTTCGTTGTGGTGCGCGGGCTTCTCAGTGCAGTGGCTTCTCTTGTTGCAGAGCACGGGCTCTAGGTGCGCGGGCTTCAGTAGTTGCGGCGCACGGGCTTAGTTGCTCTGCGGCATGTGGGATCTTCCGGGATCCGGGCTCGAACCCGTGTCCTCTGCATTGGCAGGAGGATTCTTAACCACTGCGCCATGAGGGAAGCCCTCAACTTAGGTGTTCAATGTTACAGATTTTAGGGGGACACGAACATTTAATCTATAGAAATAGCTTCAGGCTTACTCAGGCAGACCATCCTTGAGCTAATCCCCAAGGCCGGCCTTGCCTCTCCATCATTCCAGGAGGCAGGATGCTGGAATCCAGACCCCGTGATCCTCTCCACTGAAGAGGAACTTGCTCAGGTTCCTGACTGGACAGTGATGGTGCCTCCGTCTGGTAGCACAGGCTCACAAAGTGCTCAGCATGCCTGTCAGCTGTCTTTCCTCACATGTGACGCCTCTCGAGTTTATGTTTATCAGCTCCGCCACTGGAAGGCCAGCTTCTTGAGGGCATGGGCTGATTTCATTCACAGCAGCAACTTCAGCTCTTAGAACGCCTCCTGGCACGTAGTAGGTGTTTCATGAAGATTTGGGAACACCTGATTGCACAGCAAGGTACCATGGCAAAGACTGGGAAGGGTTCGCTTTTTTGGTGGAGCCACACTTTAAACCCACACCAACAGGGTGCCAATCCTGGCTGGGCCCCTTATCTGCTGTGTGGTCTTCGGCAAGCTGCTTGCCGTCTCTGGGCCACACGTGTTCATATGTAAAAGAGTTCTGGGGCCCTGTGCCTGGGGCCTGGCCGACATTGATTTCCAAACTTCACACTGAACGTCCATATTCAGGTGAAGAAACTGGTGATTGGGAAGTGCAGGGCTTTTGCCCAAGGATATTAGGCTACAGATACGTAGGATCAGGCGGTCCTCGTACGTAAACTCAGATCGCTCTGACTCCAAATTCAATTCTTCCTGCCTCCCTCCCCCATGTGTTCATTTGTCCCACAAAGATTGGATGATAAGATTTGGCAGGCAGGCACTCCTTGGGTCCTTGGTCCTGGAGTGACCCAGCTCTCCCATCGCCTCCAGCCATACAGCTGCAGCCTTCGGGGGAGGGCGCCAACTGAACGACGGCTGCTCTTTCCAGAAGCCGCCCGGCCACGTGATGAAGGGTCGTTTTCCTTCCTCTACAAAGGATAACTTTGGGGACAGCGTAGTTGCCTATTGTAACTGCTGTTGGTTGTTGTCATTTACATAACTTTTTAATCTGAAGTCATTTCAGACTCACAAAAAGTCACAGAAATAGTTCAGAGTTCCCACATTCCCTTCACCTAGCTTCCCCTCATGATAATATCTCAAGTAACCAAAGTACATCATCAAAGTCAGGCAACGGATGCTGGTACAATATTATTGACTCAGATGCAGACCTTACTCAGATGTCACCAGTTTTTGCATGCGTGCCAATGGTATTGTTTTTAATTTCCAAGTTTTGTCAGTTACCCAGGCTCCTAGTTAAGAGAGTGAGCTGATTTAGGAAGTTAGGTAAGACAAGCGGCCGTTTCCAGCCCTTCTCCCCTGCGCTTCCTCTTCTCCAGAAACGGCCACTTCACTTCCTTCCGCTGATCATTCTGTGTTTAGCTCCCAATGGCTCCGTAACAGACTTTTATCGCTATAAGTATTTTTTCAGTGTTAGGCCTTCTCCATTGCTTCCCTGCTCTAGAACATGCAGTATTAAATCTCTGTCCTCTCCTGCTCCAACCCCACACTTCCATCCCTCCTATCCTCCCCAAATGGCTATGCCATAACTTGGGTGACATTGGTACTCCGTGTTACAACTGTTATGATTTCTTCATTTGCTTAGTTTTCTGTGCCCTGATCACTCATTTTTTTCAACCTCAAACTTTGCCAATTGTCCCAGGCTTTCTCAATACTTTCATTCATATCCAACTTTCTATTAATTTCATCATCTTGAAAGAAGTCTCTCCTGGAACCTTCTGGCATTTCCAAACTGGACGTGCTGCCCTCTGCAGCTGGTACTCTGGGATCTCCCCTCCCTCCACTCCCCACCCCTGCTGCCCAGCCCCCTATCAGCTTGAGGATCCCTTCACCTCTCTTCTGAGCTGGATTTCCTGCTTCCTGGATTCCACGTCTCCCTGTTTCTTGCTTCGCTCCTCATTTCAGTGGAGAGCATCCTCTCTCAGTTTCCTGAGAAAGAGTAGGTGGGCGGTACCTTTCTCGAGTCCTTGTTTGTCTAAGGATATCTTTACATTTTTGGTGTGGCCTAGAACTCTAAGTTAGAAACACTTTTCTTTCAGAATGTGAAGGTTTCGTTTCTTTATCTTCCTTCCAGAGTTACTCTCGAGAAGGTTTAAGTTATTCTGACTCCATTTTTACTTCTGTGGAAGTCAGCCAACTCTTCCCTGTGCTGCAGATGTCCGGAGATTTTCCCCTTGACCTTCCCTGATGGAAGTCTGGCTTGTGCGCTATGCTCAGCACTTGTGGGGTCCTTCTGATCTTGGGGTTCACATCCTTCACTTTGGGGAAATTTTCCTCAACTATTTTATCGATATTTCCTTCCTATCATTTTCCTTCTCTTTCTAGAACTCCTACGATTTGAATATTAGAGTCCCTGTACCAGTCCTCTAATTGTCTCATCATTTATCTCCTGTTCTCAGCGATTTCTTTTGCAATATATTCTTGAGAAATTTCCTCAACTTTGTCTCCCAAACCTTCGACTGAGCTTTCTGTTTCTGCTATCGTATTTTGTTTGCCAAGAGCTCTTCTTGCTGTTATTTTTCTTCTCGCTGTTTCTTTTTTATGGCATCGTGTTTTTTCATGGATGCATTATCGTCTATCTCTCTCTGGATCTAGAGGTTTTTGATTTAATTATGATTATATTTTTTATGATTTTTTCCATGCCTACTGTCTTGCATGTCTACTGCCCGTTCTGGTGCCTTTGGTCTGTGTGTCTGTTTAGGTCTCTAAGTTTGCACTAGCAGCTTTCAGACATGCCCAGTGATCCTTCATTGTCTGCTTTTGATAAAGAGCCAGCCGTAATAGAGGGTGGGCGTGTTGAGCATCTGTGGGGAATGCTGGATGTCAGGGTCCTTAGATCTTTCCTCCTGATCTGTCAGCTCCCCAGGGAAGACGCTTCCATTCTCTTGTCTGGAAAATTGACGTCTGGCTGACAGTGTTCCTTATGATACATTCACTTAACCCCCTGTTTTCAGTATGGTGCCCTATCTTCCCCTGTGCCTGGAGCTCTCCAGGACAGAGACTCCTGCTCCATAATCATCAGAGAACAAACATGGAGTCCTCTGTCGGGTGGGGAGAAGCTGTCACCCTGCAGCACAGAACTGGGGAGAGGATCTGGGAGTGTCCCACTGCTTCTTCAGCAGCTTTCCCTGATGGCCCTTTCCTCTCCCAGGGCATCCCACTGCATCCTGGTCCCCCCCACCCCAGGAGCCCAGGAGGATATGGCCATTTCCTCTTTCACTATGTCCCCAGGACTGGCCTGGGTTTGGTCCCCAAGGAAGAGAAGTGGCTTTTTAGAGTGAATCAGGCCAGAAAGGGAGCTCCAACCTCAATGGAGACAGGCCTCCTTGAGCCTCATCCACGTGTCCCCAGGCCTCAGGAGCACTGCAAGATCAAGCACAGGGTTTCCTGTTACTTTCCTGAGTCTCTATTTCCCCCTCTGGCCAACAGGAGTTACAATGTCTCATCTTTCATTTAATGGGACTCTTAAAGTACAGACTGAAATCAAAGCTGAAAGATTAGAATCTGCAAATAGAGACCACATGTGCTTTCACTACCCTCCCACCTCCCGCCACCATGCTAGACATGGCTAATCAATCATGACACCCTTTCCCACTGAGCCTAGAGAAGAATTTCTCCCCTTGGTCTGACTGCCATTTGGGCAGGGTAATTCTCGGTTGTGGGGCACTGCCCAATGCATTGTAGGAATTTAGCAGCATCCCTGGGTTCTACCCATTAGATGTCATTACCCCATGCACTCCAGTTGTGACAACCAAAAATGTCTCCAGAAATTTTCAAATATCCCCTAGGGAATAAAATTGCCACTGGTTAAGAGCCACTGACCCAGACTCAGCCTCAGCGTCCTCGTGGACACAGCGCTCCAAGCTGAGTCGGACCATGGAATGAAACCTGTTTGGCGAGCAGAGCTGACACTTCACATAGGTCCAGAGCCTAGTAGGTCAACAGCCTGATTTGGCAATTCTGTGACCCAACTTAAGAGCCTTCTATTTGAGGGTAAGAGCAGCCCCAACCTGCCACTACTTGAGAATAGACAGAGAGCAGGGTTGGACTTGAGGGTCCCAGTCCTGCTGTGTTAAGTCTCATGCTGACAGCCGTGGAATTGATCCCCCAGGGCTCCCAGACCGCCTAAATGTACCAGGGATGCAGACTAAGGTGTTCTTTGTCTTACCTGCAGAGTATGGAGAGAAGATGTGCTGGTGACCAGATGTCATCAGGGTCCCCCTCCAGACCTCTGTCTCTGGACAGTGCCTGGCTCCAAGCAGGGAGGTGGGATAGCCTAAGGGTGATCTTTAAAGTCTGACCCCAGATCTGCATCTAGATCACCTCGGGTGCCTGTCAGCATGCAGGTTCCTGGACCCCACCCCAGAGCTTCTGAATCAGCATTGTGGGCGTAGGATCTGGAATCTTCCTTGTTAACCAGCTCTGTGGGTGAAAACTAGTTCAATGGGTAAAACACAGACGTTGACCTTGATTCAAGTCCTGGTCCTTCTTCTTGGTAGTATACAATCCAAATAGCTGATTTGACTAAGAGTGGCTAATATTTATTTAGTGTTTATTATGTACTAAGCACTGTGCCAGAGTTGGCTGTGCATTGGTCCAGTTGATCAATCGCTCTGTGTGGTAGGTTCTAGTTTTAACCTCCATAGTTCAAATGGGAAACTAAAGCTCAGGGAGGTTACGTACATTGCTCGAGTTCGCGCACTTGGAAGTAAGTAAAGCTGGGATTTGAACTGAATGGTCCAGTGCAGGACCCTTCACAATTGTATGAGTCTAAAGAGCTGAGCACAGGTTTTAGCAGTGTTCTTTGCCCCCACCCAGGAGGAGACCACAGGGATGACTTGGTAGGGACCACCACTCCCTAAGGGGTGGGTCTTGTAGTAGCCCCAGGGTAGATGGACCTTGGGCAAGATACTGAGCCCCACAGTCTCCAGTCCCTAGTGAAGATGCCACTGGGTCACCTTGGAGCCAGGAACCTAGTAAGCTCCAGGGATGATATCTGAGAACATGAGACTATTTGGAAACTGAGATTTCTCCTCTCTGTCCCCTTGCTTAATTCCCCAGAGTCACTGGCTGTCAGAAGAGAAGGAGGAGGCAGCTCAAAAAAGACATGAAAATAGATTTAATGTTTATGACAGAACATTCTCAGATCCTTTTAGTCATGAGGCTCTTCTTCCAGGTCAAGAGAGGGTGTGTGTGTGTGTGTGTGTGTGTGTGTGTGTACATGCATGTGTGTGTTGTGGGTAGAGATTTATTCACTCATTCCATAAATATTTGTCAAGGACTCTCTATGTGCTATGACCCAGTTAGGGACAGGCCATTTTATATAGCACCATTCATTGAGTATTTACTAATTTACTTCAAGTAAATTAAATATAAATACTTATTTTACAGCAGAATGGGTAAAATTGTGGATTCTGGAATTAGATGACTTAAAATCCTGCTCCTGTTTTCTGCTAGTGATGTGATCTTGGACAATGTACTCAGTTTCTCTTTACCTCATCTGCACATTGGGTATCCTGCCAGAAAATACTCTCACAGAACCATGTACTTCTGCATCATAGCACGAATCTTCATCGCAATTATATTCTTTTTTGTGTGCTTATTTTATTCATGATTGTGTCCACTAATAATAACACTTATGGAAATTTCTACTTCCAGTAAGGCTATAGAGAGATGTAAAGACATTTGTTCCTGTGGTAGCAACAAGAAAAACCCAGAAAAAATGAAAAGTATAGCTTTCTGTGTTACTAGGGAAGACTAGTGGGCTCAAAGAACTGAATTCCAGAAAGAAACAAGCTCTTTATGGGGGAGCGAGAGTTGTGACAGCTTCCACACTTGGAGGAGGTTCTGGTCTGTGTATAGGTAGACAGAGGAACATCAGCCATAGATGGAGAGACTTTGCAGGGACAAAGGAAAACCATTCCAGCTTTGCACCAGGGTGTGGGATGACAGGTCAAGTTGGGGTCTTGGACGCATCCCGAATGAAACAAGACATCACTCAGCCCATCAAGATGGACAAGCCACCTTCTCGGTGAAACAAGAGATCGTTTGGTCCAGCAATTCATCCTCCCAACCTGCCCTACCTAAGCTTTTCTGAAAGGCAGCTGTGGAGGAAAGGTACATAAGTAGAGAAAAATTACATAGTCTTGTGCGTTCTCACAGTGATTGGAAGGCAGGTAAACCAAAAATACCTGAAACTGCACCCAACTCCCTCCTAGCTCACATACTGACAAGACAAAAAAGGCAGACGATGTTGGTGGTTGGGCTAATTACATGTAACTAAGAATAACTGAAGCTATTTCTCAGCCCCAGCTCAATTATACTCTAAGCAAAATCTGGATGAGCAGCCTCTCAATCCAGCCATTAGACAGCAGAAAGGGTTTAGACTTTCTAGGAAATAAATAAAACAAAACATTAAAATGACCCTTCAATCTCAATTGTTCTTTTATACACACTTTTAAGAATATAATACAATTAAACACTAGACAAGAGAATAAATAGAAAAATGTGACCCATAACTAAGAGAAAGCAGAAGTAATAGAAGCAGACATGTACCAGTCATTAGAATTAACAAAAAGACCTTAAATACATAAATAAACATATGAAGAAATTTATAGGGAAAGAAATAGATAGAATGGTGAGGAGATGGGATTTTTCAGGATATCAGTGGAAAATCAAAAAAAATAACCAAATGGCAATTCGGGAAATAACAGTTAAAACATGAGAACTGAAAAGCTTATTGTATAGACAGTAGATTTGACACAGCAGAAGAGAAAAGCAGTAAATTTGAAGAGTGGTCAAAGTAAATTTAAACTTAAGCATAGAGGAAAAAAGATTGAAAAATAATGAAGAGAGCATCAGTAAGCTACGATATAATATCAAGCAGTTTGCAGACATATAATTGGAATCCCAGAAGGAAAGGAGAATGCAGTATCAACACAAAGAAAACCATAACTAGGCATATTATAGTAATGTTGACAAAAACCAGTGACAAAGAGAAATATCTTAAAATCATCCAGAAAAAACAAAAAAGATGCATTACTTGGAGGGACAAATAATAAGAATGATGGCTGACTTTTTACTGGAAACAGTGTAAGTTAGTAAACAATGGAAAGCATCTTTAAAGCACTGAAAAAAACCCAAAACTATCAATGAAGTTATCCTTCAAAAATAAAAGTAACATAAAGATACTTTCAGATAAAAAGAAACTGAGAGAACTCATTGCCAGCAAATCCACACAATAAGAAATGCTAAAAGAAGATGTTCAGGCTGAAGAGAAATGATAGTAAATAGAAACTCAGATCTATAGGAAGGAATAAAGAGCACCATAAAAGGTAAATAAGTGAGTAAATAGTAAAGAATATTTTTTCTCTTGTTTGAAAAGAAATTGATCACACATCGCAGGCTAAATATACAGTGTTCCAGCCACTTTGTAAAAAGTTTGGCAGTGTCTTTAAAAGTTAAACTTACTATACAGCCCAACAGTTCCACTCCTGAGATATTATCCAGGAGAAATGAAAATTATCCATGCAACGATTTTTACTGGAATGCTCGTAACAGCATTATTCATCATGTCCCCAAAGTGGAAACAATCCAAATGCCCATCAACTGGTGAACGGATAAACAAAAAATGTGATATAATCATACACTGGAGTATTATTTAGCAATAGAGAGCAGCAAACTAATGATACAAGCTACAACATGGATGAACCTCAAGAACATTATGCTACGTGAAATAAATCAGATACAAAAGACTACATATTGTATGATCCCGTTTAGATAAAATGTCCAGAAAAGGCAAAACTACCGACACATGAAGTGTATTAGTGGTTGCCTGAGGCTGAGGAGGGGAGGGCAATGGTGAGTTACTGAAAGGAGCACAAGGGATCTTTTTGGGGTGATGGAAATTTTCTAAAATTGCTTTGTGACAATGGTTGCACAACTCTGTAGATTTACTAAAAATCACTGAGTTGTACACTTAAAGTGGCTGGATTTTATGCTATGTAAAGCAAACCTCAATTAAGCTGTTAAAAATGGACTATTATAAGCAATTATGCTCCAATAAAGATATTTAAAAAAAATAAAAAACATGAAAACTAAAAAAAAAAAAATTGACTCAAAAGCAAAAATAATAGCTGTGTGCTGTAGGGTTTTATATCACATACGGAAGTGAAACACTTGACAAGAGCACAATAGGTCGGAAGAGGGTAAGGTGGAAGTATGATGTTTTAAAATCTTACATTATAAGGAAAGTGTATAATATTAATTCAAGGTAGAATATGATAATTAAGGATGCATATTTTAACCCCTGGAGACGTCCCTAAAAATAAATAAAACAAAAATATATAGCTTAGGGCTTCCCTGGTGGCGCAGTGGTTGAGAGTCCGCCTGCCGATGCAGGGGACACGGGTTCGCGCCCCGGTCCGGGGAGGATCCCACATACCGCGAAGTGGCTGGGCCCGTGAGCCATGGCCGCTGAGCCTGTGTGTCCAGAGCCTGTGCTCCGCAACGGGAGAGGCCACAACAGTGAGAGGCCCGCGTACCACACACACACACACACACACACACACACACACACACACACAAATATATATATATAGCTTAAGGCCAATAGAAGAGATAAAATGGAATACTAAAAAATTAATAATACTTGAGTAATTTCAAACAAAGTAGGAAAGGCAAAACCAAGGGACAAAGAAGAGACGCTTACAAACAGAAGATAAATAGTAGGATGGTAGACTCAAACTCAATGTATCAAAAATTACAATTGAATTAAATAAATGAGCTCAACAATCCAATTAAAGGCAGAGGTTTTCAGAATGTGTTAAAAAGCAAAACCCCCTCTGTGTCCTCCATAAGAAACCAATTTTACATACAAATACACTTTTCCCAGTAAAAGGCTGAGGAGTGATAAACCATGCAAACACCAAGCATAAGAAAGCTGATGTGGCCATATTAAGACCTGATAAAGTAGAATATAAGATGAGAAATACTATCAGGGCACTTCTTAATGATAAAGTGGCCGATTATCAAAAAGACCTAATAACCCGAAATGTCTATGTACGTCGTAATAGAGCTTCAAATTATGTGAAGCAGAAATTGACAGAATTAGAGGAAGAAATAGAAAAAAACCAGAATGTTAGTTGGGAATTTAACACTCTTAATAATTGAGAGGCAAAATATTAGTAAGGTTATAGGAGATGTAAACGAGTTGACATTTGTAGAAATTATACCCCAAAAATACAGAATATGCATTTTTTTGAAGTGTGGAAAGTTACAGATGATGTGCTCAGCCAAAAGAGATCTCTCAAGGAACGTCAAATGATTGTAATCATTTTTTATAAGATGAAACATCCACCTACCTTATGACCCAGGAGTTTGTTTTCTAGGTACCCAAGAGAAATGAAAACATGTCCACAAAGAGTCGGATGCAAGAATGTTCATCGCAACTTTATTCCCAATTACCCTCATGTGTGAACAGCCCAACAGTTTATCAACAGAAAAATGGATAAACAAACTGTGGAATGTTTATATGATGGAATGCTACTTAACAATAACAAAGGACAGACCATTGGTACACACAACGAAATGGATAAACCTCAGAAACATTAGGCTGAGCAAAAGAAACCAGACCCCAAAAAAGTACACACTGTATGAGTCCATTCATATGAATTTCATGAACACTTTCTAGTGATAAATAGTTACTATTCTAGTATCTATCACTACAGATCTAACACTATCTTGGGGAGGGAGATGGCAGGAATTGACTGGGACGGGGCACAGGGATCTGTCCGAATGGTGAGAATGTTCCATACCGTGATTTGGGTGTGGGTTACCTGGATGGAGATTGTATACATAATTTGTCTAAATTCTTCTCACTAAACATTTAAGATATGTGCATTTCACTGCACATAAACTATACCTTGATTTGTAAAGAATACAAATAAAAATAAAACTCTTGAATGTTATGAATACCAGTCACAGATCCAAATTGTTTACATGCATTAACTCACAAAAGCTTCACAAATCTTACAAATGGGGAAACTGAGACACCCAAAAGTAGTGTCACTTGCTCAAGGTCACATAACTCACTCATAGCACCACCCAAAGGCAAGGTTTGTGTCTGGCGTTCCCACCATTGTACCCAATGCTCAAACAACAATAGAGGGTAGATTTGTTATTAACAACGCTTTGAGGCAAGAATCATTAGCCCCGTTGCCTGAAAGAAACTGAGGCTCAGAGAGGCTAAGTGACTTCTCCTAGAAGGTGGTAGAGTCAGGATTTGAACCCAGGTCTGTGTGACTTCCAAGTCAGGCCTCTCAAACTTCCTGTGTTGAGTCACTCCCGTGCCCACTCTTGGGGGGCAAGTATGATCCATGTGCAGCCCCTCCCACACGACCAGGTGAGTTTGACCTTTACACCTGCCCTTTAGGAGATGTCCTCATGCTCTGTGCAGGAACTCACCCTGTATCATCTCCACCTCGACCCAGATGGCCATAGACACCCTGTGGCACGGGGGTGGGTGACTTCAATGAATATGGTGAATTTTAAGGAAGGGGAGTTCAAGCTTTCTCGATTTCTCACCAGTTCACTCATTCAACAAATTTGTGTGAGCCCCGACCATGTGACAGGGCTGGGGATCCAACAAGGAACAAAATAACGGGGCTTATATCCGCTGGTATGAAACAGACATTCAAGCACATGAAATAAATGCTATATAAAGCCTGATGGTGTGATGAAAAATAGGGGAAGGGGAGAGAGAGTGGCGGAGAGGGGTCAGGGATGGCCTCTCGCAGGAGGTGATAATTGAAGGGGTGACCTGCAGGAAGCCAGGGAGTAAGCTTTGGTTCTATGGGGACAGGGGAGAGGGACCTCAGGACTGCAGGGGAGAAAGTGTGTAAGAGACGGTGGGGGCAGGGGGGTGAGCGCAATATGACTGGCTGAGTGAATATAAGTCATTCCCAAGGAAATGGTCCTGGCCAAGTTCATTCGAGGTTTCCAAGACAATGAGGAGAAAAGGAAGTCACCAGCTCCGGCCAGACCAAAATTAGGTGACAGCTGAGGAAGGACTAGGGCCTGGTTTTCTGCAAGGAGAGCAGAGAGGCTTCCTTCCCTGGTGGCCCTGAGCACTTCTGCATGAGAGCAGGCCCAGAGCCCCACTGCTCTCCCCAAAGCACAGAGCGCTTGGAGAACTTTCTGCCATCAAGCAGGTAATGAGGTTCTGCCATGTTGTAGGAGCTCCATCAGGGGTTGTACACGCTACCTCACTAAGTCCCCACAGAAATCCAGAGGTAGGAAATAGTGATTGCATTTTACAACGGAGGAAACTGGAATTAAGCTCATTGTTGAAAGGTGCAGAAAAGGGGCTTGAGCACAAATCCATGCAGAATCCAGGTTCTTTCTATTCCGCGGTGCAAAGACCAAGAGCTTTAGAGGCAATTACCCAGGCTGCAAGGTGAGAAGCTCATAACATCCTGAGCCTTCAGTTCCTGTTGACTGGATGGATGAATAGATGGATGGATGGATGGATGAGTGGATGGGTGGATGAATGGATGGGAGGATGATAGACAAAGGGATTGATGGGCAAGTGGATGGATGAATGGAGAGATAGATGGATGGATGACACAGATACAAATAGGCAAGCCGACACTTTTCTATAACTTATGTGCACATATTTTCAAAAAAGATACTTCCCCTTTCTGAGTTTCATGTCTCCTTCCAGAAAATTAGACTGCAGAACTTAAGTAGTTGTTTTCAAACTTTGGTTTTAGTAGTGAAATCCTGTCTTCAGAGGCTATGTAATGAGCAAAGTTGGGCATGATAACAGAGAAAAAGAGGACGGGCAAAGAGGTGGGCAGAGTACCAGAAGCTCTGTACTCATGGACCTCACCCTTACTCTCTGTAGGAGCACCAGAGACACCTTTGCAAAACCAAGGAAGGCCTAGGACAAAGGCGATACAGAACATTCTGTTTTCAGAAACAAAGACAGACATACTGGGGAAGGATGGCAGATGGATGAGGACCTTAGCCAAACCCTTAGCCTTTCCTGCCCACGTCGACTATCACTGCCTATTGGGTCAGCAAGGGTCCACCTAGCTAAGACCAGCCTAATGGAGCATAGCAATGTCTGCTTCTGGTTCTGAGGATGTACAAATGGGGGTACTGGGTGTCATCTAAAACCCTGCCAGGTCATTCATTTAGCCCAGGGAGACACGGAGAGGAGCGAGTGGCTCTGAGCAACATCTACCACCTCCTGTGTCCCGTCTGAGGGTCAGACCACAGAGTGGGAGCTGATCAACATGACCAGCCTCACTCACCGGGTGATGGGCTCTCTCCAGATGTGGGCCTGGACCAGGCAGAACTTTCCCTCGCTTTGACTGGGGCTACAGAGCGCCAACCAGGGTGGGAGTTGCAGATGGCCACTGTAGCTGGGTGGGGGGGACCATTCTGTGTGCTGGCCTGGGCTGGAGGCTAGGAGATAGCACTCTTAGTTGGGTGTGGTCCAGTCCCAGAAAACTGGAGAAGGAATCCATGTGGGCAGGATTCCCATAAAGTTCTTGGGAGACGAATGTCATAGTTTCTCTGTTGTACAACTTTCTGTTGAAAGCATGGTGCTGAGTGCTTAGGTATATGGAGTCAGCAAGACCTGGGCTTGAGTCCAGCTCTGTTGTCTACTGTTCAGATGACCCCCAGGAAGTTACCCATCTTCTCTGAGACTGAGGGCGGAGACGGGCATGCCTAGGGCTGTCTGGCCTGGCTAAACCCTATTAACTTAGGATGGAGTCCCAATTGCTTGGCACGGCTGACCTGGCCTCAGTCTACCTACCAGCCTTCCCTGGTATCACTCTCCTCTCTCTCTCCCGCTCCTTAGGGCTTTTATGCTCGAGGTTTCCTCCAAAACGCTCCTCTCCCTTTCCTCTCCTTCTCTCTTCATGGGGTGTATTCTTCATTCCCTTTAAAGAACATTAGCTACTATAACAAATTAATTTCAAATATCCATGGGGTAAGGTAAGAGGAATAGACAGTGGGTGTTCCTGTCCGTGGGCAGCTCTCCTCCATGCAGTCTTGGGGATCCAGCCTCCTTCCGTCTGTGGTTCTGCCATCCCAACAGCATCTGTGTCCAGTTCTGGGAAAGAGATACTGAAGAAGACACACCTACTTCTTAAAAGCCTTAGCCCAGCAATGGCACATGTAACTTCCACTCGTGTTCTACCAGCGAGATCTCGTCACCGGCTCACACCGGCAAGGAGAGGGCTGAGAGATGCAGCCCCCTTCCAGTGACAGCCCTACACCATGGAAGGGGAGAATGAATTTGAAGAGACAAACATGGCTGGTTGTCTCCACCATATCTGGCTAACTTCCCCTTATCCTTCAGGTGTCAAGTTAAACGTTGTTTCCTCCAGAAAGCCTGCCCTGAGTCTCCAGGTACGGGGAATTAGGTGTTTCTCCTACGTGCATCCAGCACCCTGTCCTCTCCTGTATCATATTGTACTGTTTTCTTGTTTGTATCTAGAAAGATAATATAAACACTTTAGGGTTAAATTCTGTGTTTAACTATGAATCCCCGGGATCCAGCCTGACGCCTGGCACATAATGGGCAAAATATATTATTGGATGGATGGGTGGATGGATGGATGGATGGACAGGTAGACAGATGTATAAAAGGAAGGACATACACATCTTCCTCACACAAGCCTTCAAGCTTGCCCATGCCTCAGCTGCTTCTTTTTTCTCTGAAAACTGGCAGTGGACTGGATAACTTCTGGCTATACATTCTCATGACAGCGCTGTGAAAACTCTAAAGCTGAAGAGCCCCTCTTTCTCTTTCTAGGAGAAGGGCTCCACGAACCCCACCAAATCCTTCTTCCTTCATCCCCTGGACAACTTCCATTTTCCCTTCTGGTCCAGCCAGACCTCCCCAGTGCTGTCACAGACTCATTTTAGACAGAAATGGCATCGCTTCTTTGCAGTGTTGCTCTGTTCATGGGCCCTCCATGGGGAACTAAACACCCCCAGCAGGTAGGGGGCAGGACTGCACCTGAAGGGTGAGATCATTCCTGGGGGCAGTGACCAGTATAAACACATGGCTCTCCGACAAGGAACTGGGAGGAAGGGACGTCGATGGAGGACAGAGGGCTTGAGAGCTCTTATCTTGTCCAAGATAGTGAAATATCTAGATGGTGCGTGTAAAGATGGCATCCTCTTTACAAGGAGATCATCCCAGGGCTAGGGAGCAGAGAGTCTAACAGCGGGCATGCAGGTGGAGACAGGTGTAGGAGGATGGGGCCTGGGGTAGAGCTCACTCTGTGAGATCCAGACTACCTTGGGGAAGCCACACGGTGTTTACTTCCCTGTCATCTTCCTTTTTAGAAGATCCAGTGAGTCTCAGGTACGCTGCAGGAAGTCTGCCCACCCTGACACCAGAGTGCTAATGGGGGACGGACAGCAGCTGTGAGCCACGGGAACCAAAAGGAGAAGGAGAAGAACCACAGCCGTCACAGCAGCTAAGATCTACTGAGCGCGTACTGCGCACCAGGCAATGCTATTCTAAGCCCTTCACTTAACTCAATTCTCAGGCAGGCACTATTGCCGTCCTCGTTTTACAGCTGAGGAAACTGAGGCAGAAAGATCTGACAACTGGTCCAAGGGCAACCAGCCAGTAGATAGCAGGGTTAGGACTTTACCCCAGAGAGTCCCATCACCATGGGGCTGGTGAAACTCACACCTGTCTGAGTATTTGGGCGTACCACCCCTCCCCCACCAGGAGGGATTCCTTCCAGTGAGAGCATTGGAAGTCTCTAGTTATGTTGTATTAATGCAAATGGTTTTCCTTTCAGAGTTTTGCCCCCCCATCTCCCTCTTTTTTTAATAGAGGTATAATTTATATGTAATAAAATGCAAAGATCTTAAAGTATAGGTCAATAATTTCTAACAAACATACACACTGGTATAATCACACTGCAGTCAAGGTAACAGAACATTTTTCATCACCTCCTAATCAATCCCCCACCACCAGAAGCCACTACTATTTCACATTGCCTGTCCTGGAACTGGATGTAAATGGAATCACACCGTACACCTGCCACCCGCTTTTGCCCTTCCCCACCCTCCCTCCCTCTCTCAGGTCAGTGTCTTCCTAATCTCGGGGCCTTGCTTCACACTGAGCTGTCAGGAATTGGGCACACAGAGAGCCATGCACCTGATGCATGCTCCCCCATGTCATTCCCAGAGGCCACAGCAGACATCACTAATCGATTAACGCACTCATTCCCACCGGGCCCAGATACAGCCTCTGAATCCTTCATTTTGTGGGTTGTAATCCAGAGAATCCCTATCAATTGGTTGCAATTGGCACAGGAGTTGAAATTCATTTGCTAGCTCAGGATTAAAGTTGATCCCTGTCTCCTGGAGGGAGCTGCATTTTTAAAAACTCTTTATTCTGAAATAAGGTAAGCCTTGCAAGAAGTTGTGAAATTGGTACAGAGAGTTCCCATATACCTTTCCTCCAGCTTCACAATGATAACATCTTACATAGCCATAGTCGATTATTAAAATCAGGAGACTGACATTGGTATAATACTGTTAACTATACTACAGATCTTATTCGGATTTCACCAGTTTTTTGTATGTTCATTTGGTGAGGAGGTGTAGAGTCCTATGAAATGTTATCACATGTATAGGCAAAGAAACTCCCCTGCACTCCCCCTGGATAGTCACATCTCCCTCTCCCTGTCCCATAAGTGGATCTTCCATTCATCTCTGTGTCTCTCCTTCTGCCAGTATCACACTGTCTCGATTACTATAGCTACAGAGCAAAAGAGCTGCATTTTAATAGGAATTCAAATCTTAAGCCAAAAGTGAGAAGCTCTGATAGTGAAATTTTGTGAAGCCTGGGTTCTAGGCTTGAGGCTGTGTGATTTGGGACAAGTCACCTCACAATATTGAGTAATTTTTCTTTATTAGTAAAGTAGGGATAATAAAAATAACCCTTTATGTTGTAGAGCTGAAGTGAGGAATCCAGGAAGTTAAATAAGAATATTCTTTGACCTCTAAAGTGCTAACAAGGTGTTAGTGTTGATGTTTTTGAGGGGGCCTGATAGATGCCTCCCCTCTTGCCTGAGTTCTGAACCAATTAAGAAATAAGAGAAAAATATTATCATTATTACTGACTAAGCTGATAATGGCAATTGTAACTTATCATCCTGGAGAAATGAGATGCCTAACGCTGAACGCTGGAATTAGACAGCTCTATCCCCAGCCCCACCCGAAACCCAACCCCCGCCAAGGAGCTCTGTGCACCATCCATCTGCCCTGGGACGGCTTGGGCTGCGGCGTCAGTGCCGAGATGGAGAGAAGTGGGTGATTCTGAGATCTTACGTGGAGGCGGAGCTGCTGACAAGGATTGCTGATGGATTGGATGTGGGTGGTGTGGGAAAGGAGGGAAACCAGGATGGCTCTTATGTTTGTAGCCTGGGGAATTGCTGGGAGGTGGTGCCATTTACAGAGATGGAAAAATGGGGATTGGGACAGGTTACCTGGAAGGGAGGGAACCAATTCAGCCCCAGACTGAGTGATGGGCCACAGCTGGGTACTGACCCAATTAGATTGACCCTTAAGCCTAGTCACTCTCTAAGTCCTCTCCCTACTGATGTCCCCAAACTTGTGCCTTTGGTTTCCAAAAGGTCCATGGACGAGTGTGAGCTAGAGAGGGTGGGACCCTGGGAGCACCATTTAGTGCCTCTCCAAAAGGTCAGCTGTCACTAGGCATCCCTCTGCCCAGGCTCCCACATTCTCAATGCAAGGGGCACCTCAAGGACTGACGGCGCACCAGGCCCTCTAGCGGGCCCTGGGGACCACAGATAAATAGGACTCTGGTCTTGCCCTTCAGGAGGGGACAGCCTGGTGGGAGAGGCCCACCCACGCTGAGGTTACAGCATCTTATAAGAGGCTGAGTGGCCCAGACTCAAGCCCTATGACCCCCACCCAGTGCTTTTCCTACTCCATCCACCTCCCATTCAGAACAATCCCCTTTCTGCCCAGGACACCATTCCCCAGGGGCTGCCCTCTCCCCCATCAGAGGGGACAATTGTAATGACACGATTGTCCTGTGGGCACCTGTGTGATGCTGTCTGTGCTCATAGGATACTGAGGACTCCCCCGTACTCTCTGCCTCCTTCATTCCTTACAAACTGTCCCAAGGTCACTCCCAGGAGCGTTACCCCAAGTCACATACAGATTGTGTTCAGGAAAATATTGTTCTCTCCCCACAGGGAGCCCAGCAAGCGTTGACGGCTGGGGTGGGTGGGGAGGGGTGTGTGAACTCAGCCCTGTGGGGCAGGGGTGCATCCCAGGCACTAACGACCAAGGGCAGAGGCCCTGCTTGCATAGCATGAAGTCTGGGCAGCTCTTGGCTGCCTGATCCCGGCTTCAGCCAGGCTGACCTGTGAAGGTGGCAGGGAGGATGACTTTGTGAATCACCAGCGGGAAAAACAACCACAAGGAAACCAGAGAACCACCTGGAAGGTGAGCTGAGGGCAGTGGGAAACAAAGCTGAGTTCAGTACGCAGGTGGTTCCACCTCCCAGCTGCTCGGAGTTTGCCGCACGGGCTCAAATTAGGAAACTGTACCAAGATCCCAGCAACCAGTAACTGAAAAATGCAACTGACTCTTCCTTGGCCCATAAGCCAGTTAACGATGTATTTATTTAGTATTGCTTTCAGTGAATAAAATAATGTCATCTATTGAGAGTTTACTCCACTCCAGACACCAGGCTAAATCCACTTATGCTTCAGCTTACTGGATTCCCTCATCAACTCTGGGGCCGTTATTATCCTCATATTACTGAAATGATCTTAGAGAAGGTAAGTTCATAACCCAAAGTCCTGGCTAGGAAGGGGGAGGTGAGAACTGAACCAAGTTTTCCCATGCAAAACCCACCCTGTTTTAATTATTGTCACTCGATAGTGTCTTTTGGTATCAATTCGGTAAAATCTCCTTATCATTTCATCATTATTCTTGTCCAAAATTTTCTTGGCTATCCTCAAGCAATTACTCTTCCGAATGAAGTTTACATCCCCACTGCTCTTTTCCCTGGAATTACCTTATGTTTGTTAATTATATGAGAGAGAATTGACATCTTTACATTTGGGACTTCCTTTCTAGAAATACCATTACGTCTCTGTTTATTCAGATATTCGTTTTTTTTCTTTTCCTGTAGTAAAGTGTTAATAGATCTCCCTCCACAGCCCTTGCAACGCTTCTTGTGAAGCAAATTCCTGATACGGTTTTCAGCATTTTCTTGCCATTATGAGTGAGATCCTTTTTCAAATAACACTTTTAAATTAAGTATAGCGACTAGCTGGGAAAACAATGAATGTTTACTTAATTCTCATATCTATGTTTTTTACTAAACATTTTTACTAGTGCTAATCATTGCTACCCAGGCAGAGTTGTCTGGACTTTTCAACTTAGAAATCACATAATCAGCAAATTGTTACCATTTTTGCCTTTCTCTTCCATGTTTATAATTTCTCTTTGTGTTTTCTTGTTCTTGTGACCACCTGGAGCCATTCTCTCACGTGCTGAGAGCAGAGCCACATCCTAGTGAGTTAAGAGCCTAACACCCTCGTACATATCACTTACATTTCATATTTTGCACCTTCACATACACTAACTTATTTGATCTTCACAACGGTCACTTAGTCAATCAAAAACCGCATGCCAAGCACCTCCTATGTGCCAGGTGACCCGAGACATGTGTTTCTTGTCTCCATGGAGTGCACGATCCAGCGTGAACCCAGGAAGTCAACAAGTGCACACATTAATTAAACAATCACAAGTAAACAAAACACAGGCCAGAAAAAAACCATAAAGCATCATCACCTCCATTTTACAGATGAGGAATCAAGACCCAGGATGGGGATGTGACTTGCACAACGTCACATGGCAAATTGGTGGCTGGGCTGAGGTGCAAACGCTTTCTTGCCCCTTGAAGCCGGGGGCGACCTCCCAGCTTTCTCCAGTCTGTGCACGTGGTCCTTCCTGGGCCCAGAGGGCCAGCTATCTTCCAGGCAGCGCCAGTGTCTTTGGCTGAGGGCCGAGGAGAGAGCTCTCGGGATTTCCTCACCAGCCAGCCAGGGAGATGAACGTTGCCATTGGCAGAGCTTCTGTGGAAAACCTTGAACACCCCAGTTGTTGCCGCTTGCCAAACCCTCAGGGTTTGCCCTGTTGCTGAGTCTCACTTCCCTTCCTAGAAGGCTCTGCCCTAGGAAGTGAGGTCTGGCTGTGGGTTGTGACCTGGTTCCAGGACATGTGGCTTCAGGCCCAGCTGAGAACTGAGGCCAATGCCAGGCCTTCTAAAGTGGGAATGAGTGTGGCCATCGGAAACGAGGTTACACTCGTCTGTATGTTCCCAGTGGCTCCACGGGGGCTCAGAACACGGGGGCTGGGAAAGAACTTTCTATGACTCCTCTTGCAAGAGCAATCCTAAAGCTCCCACCCTTCGACTCTCCTCCATCTGATCCAGCCACGTTTCTTCCTTCACAGCCTTCATGTTCAAGGCCAAATGGCGCTGTTTCCTGTTCTCCACTTGCTTTCCTAACTTACACCCTCTGTGTGTTTGCTCACTCTCTTCCCTCCACCACTAACTTTGTCTCCCTCTCATCCCAACACCCCCAGTCCTTTGTCTACATGACCAAACCCGCTCCATCCCCCACACCCGAGGCCGGATGTCTCCTCCATCAAGCCTCACGCACCCACCCCTGCTGGGAGTGCTCTTGCTTCCTCTGAACACCAGGTCAGACAGCCAGGTATTCTGACTGGGGGAGCTGGTGGACCTCTCTGAGCCTCAGCTTCTCTATCTGCAAAATGGGGATGCTAGTCCGGCTACCTCAGAGAATCATAGACTCAGAGGCTAAAATAACAGTAGCTTTACAAAAGTTGGTGCTCTCCTTTCTCCTGGTCTATGAAGAGAGAACCAAGGTACAGGGAAGTGAAAGGACAGGTTCAAGGCCCAATCCACAGCTAAGGTGAGACTGTGCAAGGGCAGCCTGGCTCCAGCTCTCTGCTCTGAATCATCATGTGATAAGCAATAAGTGTGCGTGTGTGCACCTGTGTATATGCATGTGTGTAGGCATGTGTGCGTGTATATATGTGCGTGTGTATCTGTGTGTGCCTGTATGTGTGTCTATGTGTGTGTGTGTTATATATGTGTGCCCATGGGTAACATTTACTTTCATCGTTCCTTATCTCTGCCCCTCTGACTTGGCCCCTTCTACTTCGTTTTATAATTCTTGTGCTCATAGCTTATCTCCATACTCAGCCTTCAGCTCCTGGGTGGTGGGGTGGGGAGGGCTGAATCTCCAGGGCTTAACCCAGGAGCCCTGACACCCTCCCCCACTTAGATTGTCTTTTCCATCTGTCTGAAGTGCACACATCTTGCTGGTTTGCCAGAGAGAGCCTTGCTTGGCAAACGCATCCCACGGCCCTGTATGCAGGAGGGCCCCTGCTGCACGTGCTCTTCCTCTGACTCTTAAAAGGGAGGGCTTCTCCTCTCATTTAAGTCTCAACTCCAGTGTCACCCTCTCAGGGAGGCGCTCCCTGGCCACTCTTTCTAGAATGGTCTGCTTCTCATCGCCCTGTTTTACTTGCTTTGTAGGACACATTGCCATCTGACACGATCTCATGATATCTATTTATTTGTCTGTTTCTGTCTCCCTCCCACTGGTATCTAAGCTTTGTGAGTAAAGGGTCCCTGTCCATGGAGGGGTTTAGAGCAGAGCTTTTTACCTTATGGTGTGCAGGCAAATCACCTGGGGATCTTGCTGAAATGCAGATTCCAATGGAGTAGGACCAGGGCTGGACCTGAGAGTCTGCCTGTCTGACAAGCTCAGGTGATGCTGGAGTGGCCGTGCCCCACGCTCTGAGCAGCCAGCTCCCAGTGCTGTGGTTCTCAGCCCTATGGAACCAGAAGCTCTGGGGTGGGGCCCAGGGGTGTGAGTTTTAACAGGTGATTGTGAGGCACGCTCAACTGTGCAAACCTCTGATCCAGAGCTGTGCTAAGGGGACCAGCCCCGAGCCAGGGCTGCCTCGGTTCAAATGCTAAGGTGACTCCACTTCCCTGCGCCTCTGTTTCTCCGGCTGTGCGATGGGGAGGACAACAGCCCCTCCCTCATAGGACTGTTTACAGATGGAGTGAGTTAACGCGTGTTCACTGTCACCACTCTGGCCGTTTGTCCAACGAGGGATTGGGCGTCAGCCAGAAACTGTCAACCGGAGGCGACGGGAGTCGGAACCGAAGGCTGTGCCAGGCTGGGCAGGACTTTCTGGCCCACCTGCCTCCCTGGCTGATGAGGACCCCCCTGTTGCACTGACTCCTGTGCTCCAGCAAGATTACAGGGTTGACCTAAGCACCAAACCACACGTACGCTGCGGTGTTTGCTGGAGAGTTGGCCACACAGGAAAGGAGAGGCCCTGGGCTGCCAGCGGTGATCCCTCACCTGGTCTTGTTCCGGGGACGCTGGCCTGGGGGTTGCCTGGGTACCACGGAGGAGGAGAGGCGGCTCTGTCACCAGCCCAGATGAATGACATGTCACTGTTTATTGTGCTCTTTCCCAGGCGACCTCATTAGAGTGTGTGTCAGTCTGTTAACTGGGCCTTATTATCCCCATTTTACAGACAAGGAAACCGAGGCTCAGGAGAACTCCTGGAAGGATCCACAAACCAAGCTACCTGTCCCTGGTTGATGGGGAGGCTAGAAGGGCTGGTCCTGACCCAGAGGAATGTAGGTCCAGAACCCCTGCCCTAGGCATCACCATCCTTCATCCACCGACCTCTGCAGGCTGAGGACGGCCCCCCAAACAAGCTCAGGGTCCCAAAACCTGCCTTGTAACTTAGCACAGGGCCACAGGCCTGGCCCCGACAGCCGACTGAGAGCCAAAAAGAATCAGACAGTGTTATGCCCACTGGGGCAGAAGGTGAGCCAGACTCTTATAGGAGGTTGTGACCTTGTCTCTGTCATGGACCCCACTGACTGCCTGGTGAAGCCTAGACCCTTTCCCAGAGAAATTTTTTTAAAACTCATGAAACAAAATACATAGAATTACACAGGAAACCAATTATGTTAAAATAGGATTATCAAAGTAAACAAAAAATTGTGAAATAGTAATATATGGGCTTTGTTATTGATTCATTAAATAGCAAGATCCAGCGGCAGGTTTTTTGTTTGTTTGTTTTTTCCGGTACGCGGGCCTCTCACTGCTGTGGCCTCTCCCGTTGCGGAGTACAGGCTCCGGACGCGCAGGCTCAGCGGCCATGGCTCACGGGCCCAGCCGCTCCGCGGCATGTGGGATCTTCCCGGACCGGGGCACAAACCCGTGTCCCCTGCATCGGCAGGCGGACTCTGAACCACTGCGCCACCAGGGGAGCCCCAGCGGCAGGTTTAATAACTAACATAATTTCAAAGTAGTGATAATAAATGATGAGCACAAATGATATTTCAAGATGCCTGCACACCTAGCATGTAACATGGAAACACCTGGGATTTCTCGCAGCAACGAAGTCGCAGGTGCTGTTAATCACTGTGGTTTGTTGCCTACACACACTTGAAAAAAATGGTAAATTTCAAAGAATAAAGATGGGATTGTTTTCTCCATTCAGATCCACGGACCTCAGTCAGACGCTCTTTAAATGAGGCTGGGGCTTCCCTGGTGGCGCAGTGGTTGAGAGTCCGCCTGCCGATGCAGGGGACACGGGTTCGTGCCCCGGTCCGGGAAGATCCCACATGCCGCGGATCGGCTGGGCCCGTGAGCCATGGCCGCTGAGCCTGCGCGTCCGGATCCTGTGCTCCGCAACGGGAGAGGCCACAGCAGTGAGAGGCCCGCGTACCGCAAAAAAAAAAAAAAAAAAAAGGAGGCTGGAGCCCAGGGGTAGAGCCCCGTGGGGTGATGACTGAGGGGGCTGCGGCTTTGGGTGGAGGGAGACAGAACATCACCAGGGCCCTTTGCCTTTGACCATCCCCTCTCTGCCCCTCCCGGTCTGACCGCGGATGCTCACATCCTGTATTTCACACTGCTTTGTCCCCTGACTTCTCAGCATAGTCTGAGCTGCCTTTGCAAAGGTCCCTTTGGGGAGAATGGGCTTATGGGGAAAGTCCCCTCCCAAGCCCATTCCCAGAGTCCACCTCCTCTGCATTTGCAAAGGATGTCTCCTTGCCACAACCAAGGCCAACGGCCCCTGGAGGGAGAAGTGGGTGGGGGAGGGAGAGCAGTTGCTGCACTGCGGACCAAGTCCACCCTTGGTAACAAGTCCTTGCTGTTTACAGCATTTTCTTGCTCGTGGTCTCATTTCGTCTCCAGCGCCTTCCTGTGAGTGAGCACTGCCATCTTCATTCTACAGGCGAGGCTCAGAGAGGTGGAGAATTTGCCCAAGGTCACACAGGCAGGAAGTGTAAGTTGCCTCTGTGGCTACTGTCCTTTGCTTGGGATTCCTGCTGCTCAGAGAAGAAGAAGGCGGGTCTTCTGTTTCTATGGTTGTGGCTGGCTGGCTGGGAAGCTGGAATTTCTATTTTGTATCTGGCTTCTTTCATTCAGTCATTCACTCATCCATCCAACTATCAATCCATCCATCCATACATACATCTGACAGTCTGGCTGTGTGGAGCTTATGGTCTGGGGAAAACGATGCAAATAACTAGAAGCGGCAACAGTGCCAAGTGCTCTGAGGCAGAGGTGTGTGGCTAGGAGAATGTCCGCTGGGCTTTAGCAGAGGTCAGGGAGGGCCTCCCAGAGCTGAGATCCAAAGGATGAACAGGAGACAGCCAGGCGAAGGGTACCAACTGGTGGGAGGGTGGGGTCAGCTGTGTAGGGAAGGGGTGAAGCTGTGCAGGGTCTGGGTTCGGGCTGGATTCAGATCCTGGGGGTATATCACTGACCAGCTGTGTAAATGTGATAAGCCTTCACACTTTGAGGCTTGATTTCCTGAAAATCAGGATTATAATAAGCATACCTACTTCACAGGAGGGTCATGACGATTTAATGGGGTGAAGTGAATAAAACTCTCAATGTGGTGCCTGGCCCCTGGTAAATGTTCTGATTCAGCCCTTAAGCTTTCAGGGAGTGTGGACACAAAAAAACGAATCCATAAAAGCACTTCAAAGGGAGGTCTGCCCACAGCGTAAACTGAAGGGGTGTGTGGAAAGTTCTACTGGATTGCCTAGCAGTGCTTCAAACTCGGCCGCATGTTAGAATCATCCGGGTGCCCAGGGCACACCCCGTATCGATTAAATAACTAGGGTCTCTGAGGGTGCATCCATCACCCGTAGCATTTAAAGCTCCCCATGTGATCCCAATGTCCAGCCAGGACCGAAAGCCACTGTGTGGTAGGGAGGTTTCCTTACAGTCTGCAGCAGCTGGGGAAAGGCTCCAGGACAGGTGGTGATTGAGGAGCTCTCCAAGAACAGAGAAGCTTTAGGTACACAGAGAAGACCAGGGAAGGAATTTTAGACTTTGGAAAGAGGCTGAACACAATCTTGGAGATTGGGGTGGAGCATGGCATTTGGGAAATGAGGTATTTCTTTTTTTTTTTTTCCGGCCTTGCCGTGCAACCAGGGATCGAACCTGTGCCCCCTGCCGTGGAAGCGCAGAGTCCTAACCACTGGACTGCCGGGGAAGTCCCTGGGAAATGAAGTAAATGAAGGAGAATGCACTGGCTGGGGAGGAGGCTCACACAGCCGGGCGGTTGGACACAGAACTGAGTCAGCTGCCGAGGAGGCCTGAGGGCTAAGAGAGGCCTTTGGTCAGGTTGGACTGGGAATGTCGGGTGCCATAGTTCCCACCGATTGGAGTAGCTGTTTAGAGCGCTGTGTTGAGAGAGATTCTGAGCCTGCATCTGAGTATGGTAATTGATTAACAGTGGTGGCCAAGGACTTCCCTGGCGGTCCAGTGGTGAGGACTCTGCACTTCCACTTCAGAGGGCATGGGTTTGATCCCTGGTCAGGGAACTAAGATCCCACAAGCCTCTCGGTGCAGCCAAAAAGAATAAAGATCGATTAAAAAAAAAACCCAAAACAACAACAAAAAAGCTTTGGTGGCCAAGGGTGTGGTAGCCATCATGACAGCACATACGCCAGGCACTTACTAGCCTGGCCAGGTGGGGCTGCAGGGAGCCGCTAGGGTAGAGAGTAGGGATTGGTTTTTACTTCTCTTCTGCGGTACCTTCCCAGAAGTTGCTTCAAGTAAGAGGACCTTCCCCACATCTTGGCCATGAAGAAGCCAGCCAGGGGAAGGGAGGCGGGTCTGAACTGGATAACTTACAAGGCAGGAAAAGGTGTGGTCAGGAAAAATGGAGAGAGAAGCTTAGAGATTCCCAAGTTCCCTTCTAGTTCTGATATTCAGTAGAGAGGAATTTCGCAAAACGCCTTTGAGAGGTTGTGAGATCCTCGTCCCTGGAGGACGAGGCATTCAAGGAAAAAGCTAGAGGACCAATGGACTGGACTGCAGAGAGACCCACATATCAAACAAGGTTGGTCAAGAGGACCTCCTGGGGGGGTCTCAACATGGTGATTCAGTGATACAGCCATCAGCTGACCAGGAGACTGAAAAGTGACTTGTTCCTGGAGGCAAGAGCAAGGACTGCAGAGGGCTGGGTCTTTGCCTGAGAGGCCCGGAGAGCAGAGGTTAGGTCCCAGAAAGAGAAGGGTGAGAGAGGAGGAGGCACATGGAGCCCAGAGCCTAAAATAAAGAATGTTGACTGCACATCGGGTTCACCCGCCCAGCCCGGGCACAGGAGCCAATGGTGAGCAAATGGCCTCTCTGAGTTTCCTTCCTCTGCGCCAGATTTGGCCTTGGAGCTATTTGGGGCCTGGGCTGGTCTCCCCGGAGGCTCCCTGGGCTTGTAGACATGTGTCCTCTCTCTCCTCTGCTGTGCCAACAGACACAGCCTGGAATGGCCAGCTCTGCTCTGACCAGCCCTGTTTGCAGGGGAGAGGAATCGCTGACAGGGCACAGTGAACTTCCAGGCCCATCTTTCCCACTATGGACTTGGGGCACCCAAGGCAACGGAACAAGCGTCACCAAGCGATGCTGTGCGCACGTTTTGAACCCACAGGCTCAGCCTCCAGCCCCACGATGTTGCCTCTGCTCTGCATTCCCTGGGACCGTACAGAGCAACCGCTAAGAGGCAACATGGACACAGAGCCACCTCAAGACAGACACAGCTGCACACAACTAATTCTCCCTTTTGTGTCAAACATAAATTAATTAATTAATTAATCTTGAAAAAGATTTTACTTGGCACTTTTATTAATTTTTAAAATTTTGTCACATAAACATTTTAAAAAAAATTTTTATTGGACTATAGTTGATTTACAATGCTGTGTTAGTTTCAAGTGTACAGCAAGTGAATCTGTTATATATATATACATATATCCACTCTTTTTTAGATTCTTTTCCCATATAGGTCATTACAGAGTACTGAGAAGAGTTCCCTGTGCTAGACAGTAGGTCCTTATTAGTTATCCATTTTATATATAGTAGAGTGTATATGTCAATCCCAATCTCCCAATTTAATCCTCCCCCTTCCCTTTCCCCCTGGTAACCATGTTTGTTTTCTACAGTTGTGACTCTGTTTCTGTTCTGTAAATAGGTTCACTTGTACCGTGTTTTTAGTTTCCACATATAAGCGATATCATATGATATTTGTCTCTGTCTGACGTACTTCACTCAGTGTGACAATGTCTAGGTCCATCTATGCTGCTGCCAATGGCATTATTTCATTCTTTTTTAAGGCTGAGTAATATTCCATTTTATATATGTACCGCATCTTTTTTTTTTTTTTTTTTTTTTTTTGCGGTACACGGGCCCCTCACTGTTGTGGCCTCTCCCGTTGTGGAGCACAGGCTCCGGACGCGCAGGCTCAGCGGCCATGGCTCATGGGCCCAGCCGCTCCGCGGCATGTGGGATCTTCCCGGACCGGGGCATGAACCCGTGTCCCCTGCATCGGCAGGTGGACTCTCAAACACTGTGCCACCAGGGAAGCCAGTACCACATCTTCTTTATCCACTCCTCTGTTGACGGACATTTAGGTTGCTTCCATGTCCTGGCTATTGTAAATAGTGCTGCAATGAACATCGGGGTGCATGTATCTTTTCAAATTATGGTTTTCTCCAGATATATGCCCAGGAGTGGGATTGCTGGATCATATGGTAGTTCTTTATTTAGTTTCTTAAGGAACCTCCATACTGTTCTCCATAATGGTTTTACCAATTTACATTCCTACCAACAGGTGCAGGAGGGTTCCCTTTTCTCCACACCCTGTCCAGCATTTATTTGTAGATTTTTTGTTGATGGCCATTCGGATCGGTGTGAGGTGATACCTCATTATGAATTTAAAATACATGTACGTTTATCCACAGACAATCTCTGGAAGGGTATTCAAAAACCAGATACTCGTGGTAGATATTTCCTCGGTGGGAAACTGGGTGGCTGGAGGACAGGGTGAGGAGAGAGTCTGGTCTCTCATTATATTTCTTTTTTGTATCTCTTGAATTTTGTACCGTAGCATGAATTGCTATTCAAAATTAAACAAATCGTAGAGTACCGTTCTGCAGTCAGACTCTCTGGGGTCAAAGGTGAAGGCTTGAGCACGTTACTTAGCCTCTCTGTGCCTCAGTGTCCTTTTCTGCGAAGATGCGACGTTAGCAGCACCTGGCTCAGAGGCTGTTGTGAGCATTCACGAGAAAGCGCAGCACGGTGGTGTCCGGCACGCAGGAAGCCGGTGATGATGCTGAGCTGCTATGGTAACGATTGGTTAGCAGAACGATTTCCATCCAGGGAGGTTTCTGATGAGGAAACTGAGTCTCAGAAAAGTTAAGTGACCTGGCCGAGGCCACACTGTCGGGAGCTTGTTCTGGACGGGAGACCCCATGAGAAACCGTCCCTTCCCGTGTTGGAGGGTGAGGTGGGGACACACACAGACCGTGAGGACAGCTGTACCCAATGCAGTAAGTACTGCCACAGAGACCAGTACAAAGGGCTATGCAAATGCAGAGACGGGGCCATTGATTCTTCCCCGGGAAAATGAGGGGCGTTGCTATGGACTGGGTGGATGGGTAGGCGTGCCAGGTGGAAGGCACAGCATGTGCGAAGCCTCAGAGGCCCTGATCAGAGGCATGTGAAAGGAAAGTGGAGAAGCTGAGTGTGAAAGGAAACAGCAAAAAAGAGAGATGACTGGGGAGGTGGCAAATTAGCACAAAGAAGTAGGACAGGAGGAAGCAAACAGGAACAGGAGACCAGCATGAAGTCAATGGGAGGGGAGGCTGAGCCAGAGTAGAAAGACAAGAATAACATTTTCTCTCATCTCCAGTCTCCTCTGCCTTCATCTTCCATCCATCTGATGGATGAGTAGGCGTTTCCCTTTACAGACACACACACACACACACACACACTCGTACGTGCACAGAAGCACACTCAGCCTTCATGCTTCCCTCGTCTGGGGCGCAAGAGACAGTCACAATTTGACACCAGTTTTATTGAAGCAAATTCGAGGACATCGACACGTGGATAGATGAAGCAAGATGAAGCTCAGAAGCCGATGTCGTTTCCTCCACGGGGCTGTGCCGAACACCCTGTGTAAACCCAGCAGCCCTCCTCCACCGTCCCTCCCTCCACATCGTCCATCATCTTCCATCCTTCTGATAATTTACTTATTTGTTTATTGTCTGTCTGCACCAAAATGAACACTCCATGAGGGTGTGGGTCTGTTTTGTTCTCCTGTTGATCCCCAGGACCTAGAACTGTGCCTTGGACACAGTAGATGCTCAAATAACATTTACCATGATTGGACAATTATATGCTAATCAATTCTCATGCATACTTTATTTTACTAATTATCACAATCCCACCCTGGGAGGTGGGTATTTCGAATCCCATTTTACAGAAGCGGAAACAGAGGGTTAAGAGGGATCCAGTAAGTCACCAAGATTTGAATCCACATCTTTGGGTTCAGCCAAACCTTGGAAAACCTCTGGGTGTGTTTTGGGCCCCTCAGGAGCAGGGAGGGGACAGCCAGGCTTCCATCACCCCACCCAAGTTGGGCACAGAAGCCTGCAACTGGCCAGCCTGCGGGCCTGCAGGGGTTAGTCACTTCCACCAAGGACCCCTTCCCTTGGCCTCAGCCCCTCCTTTCGTAGCTGGAGGCAGCTGCCCACTGGGTGATCACACAGGCTCTGGAGCCAGGGCATTGGATGCCACTTCTTACTGTTGGCCGTGTGACCTCAGCCCCACTTTCCCCGAAAGTGGAAAATGGGTCGTGAGAGGTAAATAAAATAATTGAGTACAGTTTCTGACACATGCAGTAGTTGTATTAGTCAGGACCTCACCAGAAGTAGAGGCACACTCAAGGGTTTAACTGAAGAGAATTGAATGAAGAGGCTCTTTACAGAAGGGTGCTGTAACAAATTATCACACGTTTATCCCTTAAAATGACACAAATTTACTCTGGTTCTGGAGGTCAGAAGTCCAAAATGCTGGTTCCTTCTGGAGGCCCCAAGGGGGAATCTGTTTCTTGTCTCTCCCAGCTTCTAGAGGCTGAGGGTTTTTTTTTTTTTTTAATCCTTTTACTGAGGAGGAAAAAAGATATTTAATATTTTTGTTGTATAAGGAATAGCACCTAAGGCAGGTACTTCTACTCCTGACCTCAGCCCCAGGCGCTCCTGCTTTATAAAGCTATAGGACAGAGCAGAGTTGGAATGGAAAAGAAAGGTAGGGTAGAAGACAACAGATAAATTGTAAGGGAGCAGGGGGACACAGACAGAATGATAACAGCCACATGTGTGAGACTGAGGGCTTTTCCTAGCTCCTGCCCATATCACTCCAATCTCCGCTTCCATCATCAAATCACCTTGACCCTCTGTCTCCCTCTCACGAGGACCCTAATGATTACGTCCTTGGGCCCACCTGATAATCCAGGATAATCTCCCCAACTCAAAACCCTTAATTTAATCATACCTGCAAAGCCCCTTTTGCCATATAAGGTAACATATTCACAGGGTCCGGGGATTAAGGCATGGACATCTTGGGGCCATTATTCAGTCCATCACATGTGGAAATGGATGGAGAGGCAGCTGGGGATTAGCATCTGTGGGGAGCTGTCACCATCCTTAAGCCTGGAGTGGAAGAGGGAGAAATGACAACTGGCCTTCTCTCCTCCTGCCAGTACCTCTCATTGGCTGAAGCCCAACCAGAGGCAGAGGCACAGGGCAGGGCAGGGAAGGGATGGGGGTGAGGAGACGGAAAACAAGCAGCACAATACTTGAGCTGTCTTAGCTATGACTGTGCTTGAGGCCTGGCCTTTTGAAGACGTTAAAGGCCTTTTGAAGGCCTTTTTACGGCCCAGGGCCTCAGGCTGCCTGCCTCTGTCTGTCCTACCTTCCAGGGAAAGCAAAACCTCCTACATCATCCCAGGGCACTGGGTGCAGAGTCTGTTCTCCCCAAGCTGCACTGTTAGGATTTGGGGCAAAAGAGCTGCTGGGGAAATTCAAAGCAAAACAGCCCGCAGGCTCTTCAAAGCCCATCTCTGGAACAAAGGACTGAGAGAAGAAAAAGGCGCAGGCTTGCGGTGGGGGGCCAGCCGGAGGAGCAATTAGAGCCACAAAGGCTCTCTGATCTTCTGCAGAACCCCTCACAGTCCCTTAAACAAATCCCTCCAGCGAGCCGGAGCCTGAGCAGTGAGGGGCAGGGAGCCCAGAACTGGGAATCTGGGGACTGGGATCCAGACCAGCTACGCCCTTGAGTCGCTATGTGACCTTGAACATGTGATCCCCTGTGCACCTTGGTTTTCTCATCTATAAAATGGGGATAATGGGACCCGGTGACTTAGGTCAGGTTCTCTAGAAACAGAGACTGAGACAAGGATTCTTGTGCAAGTGATTTATTGGGGGAAACCTGGAGGGGAGTAAAGGAAATGGGATGGGCTGGGGAAGAAGCCAGGCACAGCTGTGGGTTCAGCTGAAGTCTGGGCTCAGCCTGATCCCATAGAAGTGCCATTGGCACACAGAGTTGTTCCCCTTGAGACAAAGGTAGGGCTTTTGTACCCATCTTGGGGGAGGCACATGCCCCCACCCTTCTCCCACTACCGTGGGCTGAATAATAACCCCCAGAGATGTCCACATCCTTATCTTCAGAACCTGTGAATATGTTACCTTCTAGGTAAAAGGGGGGACTTTGCAATTAAGGGCATTGAGACAGGGAGACTATTCTGGGTTATATGAGCGGGCCTCGTGTTATCACAGGGTCCTTATAAGGGGAGCAAGCAAGAGGGCCAGAGTCAGTAGTGGGAGAGGTGACAGTGGGAGCAAGAGGCTGCAGTGATGTGAGGAAGGGGCCACAAGCCAAGGAATGCACACAGCCTCCAGAAGCTGGAAAAGGCAAGGAAATGGATTCTCCCCAAATGTCGCCAGGAGGAGCTCAGCCCCGATGACACCTTGATTTTCGACTTCTAACCTCTAGAACAGTACGGTTTCAAGCCACTTTGTTAAAGCAGCGATAGGAGACTAATACACCTGCGAAGACACGGTGGCCACACAACTTGCCCCAGGCTCAAGGGTCCTGGTCCAGCTCTGTGCAAGAGCTGGCATGCTCCCACTTAATGAGGAGGTGGCCCCGATCCCCTTGGATCCTCTTGCCAATTTCAAGTGCCCTACCTCACCCCCCCTCCCCCTGGCTTCTGTGCACTTTGTCCTCTAACAGCCCTCAGGCCTGGAGGCGCTTTGACCTTGGTGCAGAGATGGGGAAGCTAGGGTGACCTTGGGCCAGTGACTGATGGCTTTGCCTCGCGTCTGACCAACTCTGAAGGGTAATCTACACTAGAGAGCGCCCTGACTCTGCACCTTGGGTCCCCTCCCCCTGACCCTGACCCTCACTCCCACCTGTTCCCCTGGAGCACATCCCTAATGGACTCATTACACAGGAGCCCTCCTCTCAGGCTCTGCTTCCGGTGGGCAGCCTGAGGGCCCTGTACCAGGAGCCTTTTCCATCTGGTCATCACAATTCTGTACCCAGCTTGGGAGGATAATGATTCTCATTTCACAAACAAGGAAAACTGAGGCTCTGACCAGCTCTCGACCACAGGGGTTAAGCCAGAATCTGAATCCAGACACAGGAGACAATGCTTTAATCCATGGACCCTACCACCTTGCAAACATCTCCTTCCCTCGGGAGGGAGTGAGGGACTTTGCCCTTGGGAAAAGTCATCTGCATTTCCTGGGGACAGAAGTGGTTGGGAGCAAAGAGCTGGGTTCTGTAGGAGAGGGGTCCCGGTGGGTCCCTGCCCATCTCACCATTTTGGCCCCAGCCTGGGTCCCCGCAATAGGACAGTGGGGGAGGGGAAGGTCTAGGGACACCGTCAGACCCTGGAACGGGGTGTCAAAGCCAAGGCTCCGGGCTTCCCTGGTGGCGCAGTGGTTGAGAGTCTGCCTGCCGATGCAGGGGACGCGGGTTTGTGCCCCGGTCCGGGAGGATCCCACATGCCGCGGAGCGGCTGGGCCCATGAGCCATGGCCGCTGAGCCTGCACGTCCGGAGCCTGTGCTCCGCAACGGGAGAGGCCACAACAGTGAGAGGCCCGTGTACCGCAAAAACAAAAACAAAAGCCAAGGCTCCGTGAAGCCATCAGCTGAAAGTCACACTGGCTTCACATAGATTCTCGGGCCAAATCCAAATCCTGTTGGATGGTTTATCCTTCTCTCCCCTCATTTTCTCCCCTGTGAGATGAGGATAGTAGTCCTGTGACTTTCATCATAGTTCAGGATGAAAGGAGTAAAAGATGGAAACGTGGCTAGGACAGAGCCTGGCCCCGTGAGGTCCTGTGAACACCCCTGCTGCTCCCATGACTCGTGTGTTTGTGCTGGTACATTCCTGCCCAAATGGAAAAAAGACACTTCCAGCAGCTGTGGGGCTTTTACCTTTCTTTTTCTGGTTTAACAGGCCTGGAATGCGGGATCCATCTTTCTCCCTTCTTGGGGCTCAGAAGCCCAGGACAGACAGGGCAGGCCAGAATTGGACCAGCTGCCAAGACAAGGGGTTCCCTTCGTCCCTCTGCCCTCTCAGCAGCACACGAGCTTCACCCTCTCTCCCATCAGGCAATCCAGTGGCCAGGCCAGAAGCCCCTCATTGCTTCCCATCACATTAGGAACTCAGCTGGGCACTGGGCCAACCTGAGGGGGCTCGGCCAATCGATTTTCTAGGCAAAACCGAAACCGGGCAGGGGAAGATTTGGGTCTGAACTTGAACCACCTCCTTTGTTAAATGAAACCAACCTAGAAAACAAACAGAGTGAAAACCTCCAGACCCACCTGCAGGGGCCTCACGCACGGGTGGTTGGTTCCAGCGATGCTGACCATGCTGATGGTCCTGGCTCCAGGAGGTGCCCAGGCTTAGGGATGAGGCCACACATTCCCACCCCTGGGACTGTCACAGCCTAGTGGGAAAGAGAGACTGAAGGGGCTCCAGTGTCGAGGAAGCCAAACAACGCCCAGGGTACACAGACACACAGTGAGGTCTGGCTGAAGAGGCCAAGGTCGCCGCTGACAGCAGCACACCACGCAGTGCATCTCCTGTCCCCAACACGAGCCTCTCCGCCATCGTTGCTTTCGCTGGCTCCTCTGCTACCAGTCAGGGCCTTCTCTTTCTTTTCCTCTTCTCCTCCCGGAAGCAGTCCCAGCATCACTGGCTTCCGTCTGCTCCCTCCTAGACCCTGCTCCCACCACGCATCCCCTGCCTCCCTCCTCGCATGCTCTACATCCCCCCTGCATCACCTTCTGTTACTTGCATGTCCCCTCTGATCCTCCCACTGCCACCACCATCATCACCCTCCTCCCTCCCGAGCCAAGAGAATTCCAGAAGGGAATTCCAATGACTACAGATTTCTCAGCCTGATTTTAAATCAAAAGAAGCTCAGCTTTATCAAAGGCTAAACTGCTTAGGAGTTTTTAAGCTTAAACACAAGACTTCAAAGGCATTTCCCGCTAATGAGGTTAAATGAGATAATGTGTGGAGCTTGGCACACTTTCTGTGCTGACAGAGGCTGCTTTGGACCGAGCTCTCGGGCCACCACCACCTGGGTCCTTGCTCTCCTTTGCTGTCAGGGCACTTTGGAGGGGAAGCTTGCAGAGCCTCGCAGGGTACGTGATGCTGGGGAACGCAGGAGACATGGAAGCAGAGTCATACGGCAATCTTCAGGCACGAGTGTGTAAAGGGGCGTGTGTGCCCGTGACCTAGAGGTGAGGAGAACAGGAAGGAATGATGTGGGAGCGATCCAACCATGTCCTGCTGAGTCTCAGGTCTCCCTTGGGGTCTCACTCAGCTGCTGTCTTGCCGCCACCACCATGCTGGCCTCAGGAGGTCACTGTGGTCAGCACAGTCCCCTCCGGCTTGGCCTGAGCCCCTTTCTCTTCGTTCCCCTCAACTGAGCCAAGACCTGCTGTCATTTCCAAAATGATTCTGTAGGAAGAACAAGGTGAGCACACAGTTATGTTTCTGCTGGCTGTACGCCCGAGAGTTATTTCTTAAGGCCAGGTTTCTGGTTCCAAGAGACCCCAAGGAATCAGCAAAGACATCTGCGGGCCTCCGATTTTCCACTTAGGATAACCACAAAGGCACATTGAGTGCCCATCCCGGGCACGCAAGCATTCTCTGGACACTCTCTACTAAGAAGGGTCAACTGTGGTCCGTGGGCATCAAGCAGGGGGAAGGCGACTTCCACACACTGAATTCCCACACTGCCCAGCCACCGTGCTAGGAGCTTCATGTTGTAAACTCACCCATTCCCCATAACAACATCCCCATTGTGACACAAAGTCCAGATAGAGCAAGGCCCTTGTCTAAGGGCACAGAACTGGAACGAATAGCTCCAGCTATGGAATGTCCTCTGAGTGGAAAGCTAATTCATATCATAAATGTGATAGCACTGGACCCTCCCAAACCAGCAGTAAAAGGTTAGGTGCTATTCTTGTCCCCATTTTACAGATGAGGAAACTAAAGCTCAGGGAGGGGAAGTGATCTGTTCAAGATCTGCCAGCTGGCCAGAGGTAGTTCTGGGACCGTGGTCTGGGAGTGGGTGAGAGAAGCCACTTCCCTTTATCCTCCCAGGCTTCTTGAGAAGGAAATGGGCAAATGCGGCAGCTCCCAACTTTCTAAGGGCTTCGGCTTCACGTTACTACAGTCAATTCAAATATTCACAAGGGCTCAAGCTCAGTCTAGGCAAGAAGTGGGGGACTTTGGGGTGTAGCCCAGAGGAACTTGTAAGCCTCTGCAGGCCTCCTTCCCCCTCCCCTTCTCACCTCTCCCCTCCCCTGAGTCCTCCTACCCCAGCCTGGGCCACCTCCTGGGTCTCCGGGCAGCCCTCCCTCCATTCTAGCCCTCTGGCAGGATGTCTGCTGTCTCCACCAGCAGTGTGACCTGGAAAGGTAGGGCCAGCACAGCTTCCAGCACCAGGACCCCTGGGCGCCAATCCCAGGCCTGTGTGACCTCAGATATATTAACTCACCTCTCTGAGCCTGTTTACCCCCAAGTTACAATTAACAGTAGTACTCTACCCCAAAAGATGATGCAAAGCTTTCATCGCCTCCACCCCTTCTTTTTTTCATTTTCAGCGAACACTATTTATATAGCATGTACTTTGTGCCAGACACTATTGTAAGCATTTGTATTCCTAACTTAATCATCAGCCCAACCCTATGAGGGAAGCACTGTTACTTTCTTGTTTTACAGATGAGGACTCTGAGGCACAGAGAGGTTAAGTAACTTGCCCAAGGTCACAGAGCTTTTGGGGGGAAATGTAATTGACATATAACATTACACACAGCTTTTAAGAGGCAGAGGCAGGACTCAAAGCCAGACAGGTCGGCCCTAGAGTTCAGGCTTTTAACTTCCTACTCTGTACTGAGATAATGTGTATAAAGCATTTTAGTATTAAACTCAACCAAAGGGAAATGCTTACTTAAATAAGTGGTAGCTGTGGTGGCTGTGTGACCTTGGGCAGGTCATTTTACTTCAGTAAGTCTCCATTTTATTAATCTCTAAAATGGGACTAGGGATACTTCCCGGACAGGCTTGTGGGAGTACTGGGTGTGGAGTGTCTATCACAGATCCTAATGCAGAGCTGGCCACGGGCTCTCGGTGGTCTTCCTCTCTCAAAGGGACAGGGGGAGAGGGCCCAGGGCTGACTGTAGTTAGACACACCCACTGAGCCAGCAAGAGCAAGGTGTAGAAAAAACCACAGGCCTTGGTGTGGGGGAGGGCAGGTGAAACGGCAGGTGAAGCAACAGGTAGCACAACAGATGTGCAGAGCATAGGTAGGTACAGGGCCTCTAGGGAGGTGGCATCTGGGGGTCCAGACAGGGGGAACTGGGGAGAAGGAAGTGAACACTGATGGGGCCGTCTAATCCTCTCAACAGCCCTGAGAGAGGGGACGTGACACACTTCTAGAAGGGGTGGCGATGAGCTTTGCATCTTAGTACAACTTTGTGGTTTCTTTCCTGCTTTCAGCAGAATGAAGGGCCCCAGCTACAGAGTCACGGTCCAGGTCAGGAGGACCTGTTTCCTCTGAGGGTCCAGCACAAGAAAGGTGAGAGTTCCTCCTGAAGAAGTGTCTTAAACAGGCAGGTGCTGCAGTGGGGCACTGGGCTGGGCAGGAGGAGGGGTCCAGCTAGGACAGGGCAGGGGGATGGGGTGAGCCAGCAGCAGGGGTGACTCGGGCCAGGGAGGACACAGGGCCCGGCTAGAGTGTGGGGAGATCCCCATCTCAGGGCAGCCGCCACCCGGGGACCCAAACAGCTAGGGGGTGATGGGATTCCTTTCTAAGGAGGCTGTCTGTTGTCCTCAGAGACAGGAAAGCCACTTCCTGTAGGCCCAGCTGTGCCCCGTGAGAAACCAGTCCCCAGCCCAGCAGCCTCTCTCCTCACTATAAACCAGAGGAGGCCTGGGAGGGATTTACCCAGAGCCATTGCCCTAGGAGGGCAGATGCATTTTTTCGGGAGAGTATCTTCACAGCTTATCCATTTCCTCTGGTGGCAATGGCAGCCCAGCCTGAGCCCAGTGGCCCCAGAGCGAGGTCAGCACACCGAAGTCTGACCTCAGTGTTGCCATGGGAACCCTTAGGAACCCCTAGGATGCCACCATCACCTGCGAGCGGTGGCAGGGAGGGCAAGTGGGAGGGGATGGTGTCTAATGCTGACTGTGTGTCACCCAGCTCCTGACTGCTGGGATTGTTTGCCCCCAAACATATGTTGTCAGATCTCAACCAAGCATGTTGGGCAGGGAACGTGTGGGGGGCCTGTTGGCTCCATTGTGTGTGTCTGTGTGTTTGGGGCATGGGGGAGAGGTGTTTATTAGACCTCCTGGGGTGCTTCATTTTCCTCTCCCCCTGGACCCAGCTAGCATGCTGACCGCTGTGCTCCTCCTGGATCCAGACTGACATTCACAGCAACCTGGTCTCCATAGCAACCAGCTGTGACATCACAAGGACACTACAGACGCTTTAGCTGGAGCGGAGGAAGCATGAATGCGTGTTCAGGGCAAGAAAGAGTGTCTGCTTCCCCTCCAGCAGCCCCTCATGTGATAGAGGAAGTGGGCGTAGAAACACGGAAAGGGCAAGGGACTCTTCTTGGAAAAACCAGGTTTTTCTGTGAGCTGCAAACCGAGGCTTCTCCGGAGGTTGAGTGGAGTCTAAATGAAGTCGCTCCCTCCCTTTCTTCCTCTTCTCTCTGTCCATCCCTTAGAAATTACATCTCAGTTTCCTCAACTTTAAAATGGGGATAACAGACATCCTTCTTCATTAAGGGCTTATTATGTGCCAGCCACTGTTTTTAAGCACCTTGTGTGAATTTTCTCCTTAATCTCATAACAATGTAGTCTAGTATTTTCCTCTTAGTACTCCCCCTCTTACAAGTACAGGAAAACGAAGCACAGTAAAAGGATTTGAACTCAGACAGTCTGGCTCGAGAGCGCATATTCACAGCCTCCCAGGCGCTCAGCGGCACCTCTATTTTCAGCCACGCTGTGGCAAACAGTTCCACGCGGGCTTCAATTCACTTTGTACTGACAGCATCTCGCCTCATGTGAGCACGAGGCATTTTTCTTTTTCTGCCCTGGGGCTTGTGCAGTGCCCAACACAGGCTGCTGGCAGGAGTACGCTTAGCGTGAGGATGTGTGGAGGGAAGCTGGCTTCCTCCCTGCCAACCTCAACCAGTGCGGCCCGGGAGCTGCGGGATGAATGCCCCGGCCAGCTCGCCATCTGGCCGACAAGTTGGAGTGTCCTTCCGTACACTGCTTTTAGAAGGTCCCGGCAGCACTGAGCCCCAGTCACCCACCGCAGTGACCCTGTGATGCAGTGCTACCTTGGATTTTCGGCTTTTCTTTTTTTCACTCGGATTGGTCCCTCGTTTCTGCTCTCTGGGATCACCTCCAAAATAACGTCCCTGTACCCATGTCCGTGCACTGGGTCCTATTTTGAGGGGACTCTAGGCCAAGACATTTGACACTAGAGAGGCCCTAAGAGCAACAGCACAGGGTGGCATTCTGGACCTGGATCGCTTGGTGAGATATGGTGAGGACCCCACTGCAGTGTGATGGGCGGGTATGACAAGCTGCCATACTGAGAGTCACAGGCATTAAGATTGTTGGCAATGATAAGGACTGTGGGGCTGACTAGCTCTGTTAACTGCTTTGGAAGCCTTAGAGAAAGAAAATAGCAGGCTCATGTCAATCATGTGTCAATTCACGGCATGTTGTGAAGACCCAAACCCTCCACGGTGCTGTTCAAAGACTCTCTCCTCCTGCAGCCCGAGGGAGGCTGCACCCTGTACAGGGTGGAACTGGAGGGGGCGCGCAGGGCTGCAAGGGAGACTAGTGCACGGTCTAGACAGATCTCTGAAGCAAAGTCAGAGCCCTACTGGCGAAAGAGTGGGACCCTGAGACCTGAGATGGGGACCCTTGGGTGGGTGGTTCTGAGAATCTTAGAGACCCAGATTCCTCTGAAACTTTGAGCACTGAACCCCTACAACTCAACAAAGCACTCCTTGGCCAGTTGGGACAGGGGGCCACGGCTGGGCTGCCTCCAGGGAAGGCTGCCATGTCCCCCCACCCTGTCCCGTGCTCAGGCTCAGGTCTGATGGAGGAACCCCAGTCTGGGATGGGTAGTGTACATCCTCAAGTGGAACACCAGGCTCCCCAGCTTGTCTCATTCCAAATGAGCTTGGGATTCATCTGGTCTTGAGCGGAAACACAGCCTGGCAAAGTGGGGACTAGACCTGGGCTTGAGCTCAGCAGGACCTGGGTTTGAATCCCACTTGGGGCACAGGCAGAATGCTGCCCGGTCAATCCCACAGGCAGAATGTTGCCCGGGGACTCTTAGGGAAGCTTGTGGATCCAAAACTCAGTATTGGTGGCCGGACAGGTATTTACGGTGTGCCAGGCACTTTGAGATGGGAGGCTGCAGCCATAAGTAACCTGTCTGTCTTTTCAAAACACTCACAGTCCAGTGGGGAACACAGACACGCATAAGCAAACTAAATAACAGCAACAAATCGGCTTTTTGAAATTTCACTAAATGTCAGGCTTTGTGCTGAGCCCTTCAGGTACGTGGTATTATAAGATCCTTAAAAGTATTCCACGCAGAGATTTCTATCCCCATTTCACAAATGCAAACAGGTGGTAGGGTTGGGATTCGAACCCACCTTACCTCCCTCGAAGCATGTGCTCTGCCCGCATCCGCAGTCTGCTTCTTTCGGAGGGTGTGACAGTCACAGCAGAAGGATGTCCAAGATGCAGGGGAGAAAGACCATGCTGGTCTGATGGGTGGTCCAGGAACACTTCCCAGAGGGTGACATGGCAACCCGCACATCTAAAGGGCTGAATGAGTGGGAACCGTGGTTAGGTTATTACTGAGCATCTGTAGTGAGGCCTCTGTCTTGGGATCAAGTTTTCAGAAATTGCTCAACACCACACAGACCAGTACAAGCATGAGCTCTAGCCACTGCCCCATACTCAGACGTTAGAGGGAAGCTCCTGGACCTTGGCAGCTTCTTGGGTTACAGAGCCCCAATTCTGCCCCCAGAACCCGAGGAGAGCAAGCACTCCCGTTCTCAGATCTTCTCTCCCAGGCTATCTGATGAACGAACCCTGGAGATGGGGGCTCCCCCATTGGGTGTTTTCTGGCCTGTACTGGTTGGGCTCTGGAGTTCTGAGTCAGAGAAACCAACTGAAGCTGGGTTCAGCAAAAAGGGAGACTTCTTTATGAAACCCTGGCGGTGTCTTCCAGATCGCCCACGCTGGACAGGCAGGAAGGGCCAGGTCCGGGGAGACTAGAGCCGGGCGGGGAGCCATCGGGACAATCTCTCCCTCCTCCACTCGGCTCCCCTCTGCCAGCTGGCTTTGTTCCTCTCCTTCTTTGCCAAGCCGCGGTTTCCCTTCCTCAGAGGCCCTGGCTGCCCCGAACAGCTGGGGTCACTCTTTTGGCTCCAACCTAGCCCCGTGGAGAGACCAGCCGCTGTGTCCCTCCCTCTCTTTCCCTTCCCAAATCCCAGTGTTCAAGAGAGGCAACTGACTGGCCCAGATGGAGTCACAGGTCCAGCTCAAGTCTAATCACCCCTAGCTAAGGTGGGGTCATGCAGTACAATCTGGCACCCTCCCTTGGGGATGGGGAGGGAGGAGTTGCTATAGAGATGGGGGGCCTTCTGCTCATAGGCTGTGCAGACCTCCCCAGGAGGGGCTGCGGCCAGAGATCTACCTCCGCACCCACCTCCTACGTTCTCCCCTCTCCCTATCCCCACCCTGGCCAGATGTCCACAAAGAACCTTTTTTAGAAACGTTCCACTGGCCCTAGGTCTCAAGCAACCTGTAATTCATCAGCTGAAGCTCTATCCCGTCAACGGAATTAACATTTTCATCGTTATCCTTATTATTGTCTATCACTGATCGAGGTCTTCCTGTATTCCAGGCACTGGGCGTAGCCCTTTACACGAATTATTGTACTTCATTTAACCTTCGCGTCAACACCATGAAGCAGATACTGTAATTATCCTCACTTTATGGAATTAGAAGCTAAGGCGCAGAAAGGTGAAGCAACCCGCCGACATCCCTGTGGATTGGCAGGGCTGGTACTGAAGCCCTCCAAACGGGCGGGTTCAGCTCCGCGCTGGAGGCCGCCGGGCACAGAGCTGTGGGGTTCTGCTTAGTTAACGAGGCCACGCCGCACACAACAAAGTCACGGCCAGGACTGAATGAGCACACGGCTGTGGCCCGGCTGGAGGAGGTTACAAGACGAGCTCCGAGAGGTCCTGATCGATGTGGAAGGGTTTCCTGGAAGGTGGAAGTTGAGCTTCAGAGGACAGGTGAGATTTGGACGGTGGAGAAGAGACATTTGAGAGAGAGAGATCTGCATCGGGAGGGCCTGTGTGAAGACAGCTGTGGGGTGGCCCAGGCTGGCTGCAGAGCGCACTCAAGGGCAGACTTTGGGGCAGGTGGGCGGCACCAGCCTCCAGCAGGCCCTGCTTCCCGCTGCACCCCTGGAGCCGAGCACTGCTGAGCACATGTGGCTGCCACTAGCATTTGCTGAAGTGAATTGACTGGAAATATCGTAAGTAAAGGCGACCCAGAGCAGGAGGAAGGTGGTCTAAGCTGTGGCTGAGTGAGACCAAGTCCTCTTACAGGCCCTTTATCTGTGTCTTATACGTGCAGTGTCTCTCCAGGTAGATCCCCACAAGTCAGTAATGTTGACAAGGATCACGCTTCCTCTTTTCCAGATGAAGAAACCAAAGCACAGAGAGGTGGAGCAAGTTGTCCAAGGTCGCCCAGCAAGTGGAGGCTCAAACTCAATGCTCCTTATTACAAATTTAGGGTTCCTAGCGGGAGGGGGTTTGAGTGAAACTGGGGACAGGTTTCCAGTGTCTAAAAGAAACCATGAAATGCGAAAACACGGACATTTAGAGACAGAGGGAAGTGTTTTGGACCCACACCAACTTGGGTTCGAATTCTGGCTTTGTCGCTTCCTAGGTGATCTTGGGCAAGTCACTTGTCTTCTCTGTGAGGACAATGGCAGTGCCTCCCAGGGTACTTGTGAGAATTAAAGGGGTCAATCGATACATGTGACGCAGTCAATAAATTACCATCACAAGTTGCTTAACCTTTGAGCCTCGGTTTTCTCAGCTGTGAAATGAGGGTGAGCATTCAGAAGGTATCCTGAAGAGGGCAGTTGGGAAGACAAAACGAGACAACACACCCAGGTCCCACCTCAGCGCCTGATTTAGCACACATTCCTTCCCTCCCCCGCAGTCCTCCCTCATGTCAGGTTTACTCTGATAGCATAAATGATGCGCTGCTCTAAGAAAAGCACTGCTTGTGAACTTGAATGCACAGGCGTGAGCTCAGGAAGCATAATGCGTGCTCCCTCTCCCACCTGGTGAGAAAACCTCCACGGACTTCAGGGTAAAACGGCCGGGTGCTGAGTGGGTACACTGGGTGCTGGAGGGATCACGCTGGATGCAGCTCCCAAGATTCTCCTCGGAGCCTGGGGAGATGCAGGGATCGGGACCAAAGCAGCAGACTCTGGCTGCAGACCTGGGCAGTTGGGGTGCTTCTGCAAGGAGATCCTTTTGGTCAGGGTTAGGTTGATCAGGGGTAGGGAAGAATGTTCGGGGTGCAAGGCAGGGACAACATCATCTCCAAACGACTAAGCAACAGACCTGAGTTCCCTTTTTTTTTTCTTTTAAATAAACCAGTTAATGAGTACTTAGTTCCAGGCACTGTGCCAAGCAGTTTACATGGATCCCGGCCACTGCCATCTGTGCAGCCTCGGGCAAATTACTTAACATCTCTGAGCTTCAGTCTCCCCATCTGAGAAATGGGCTTAATATGGTACCTACCTCCTAGGGACACAGTGGTCTTAGTGAATGATTAGATTTTGGGGGTTTTTTGGTATACATTCATCAATTTAATCTTCATAATGATCCTGAAAGGTTAGAACAATTGTCCTCTTCTTCCCCTTACCCCCAGTTTTTTGTTTTGTTTTGGGGGGATGAATATTGAGAGGTTAAATTTGTGGCTTCTGAGTGTTGACCTGATGGCACAAAAATGCACGTGGAGGGCTTCCCTGGTGGCGTAGTGGTTGAGAGTCCCCGTGCCGATGCAGGGGACACGGGTTCGCGCCCCGGTCCGGGAAGATCCCACATGCCGCGGAGCGGCTGGGCCCCTGAGCCATGGCCGCTGAGCCTGCGCGTCCGGAGCCTGTACTCCGCAACGGGAGAGGCCGCAACAGTGAGAGGCCCGCGTACCAAAAAAAAAAAAATGCACGTGGAAAACATGTGATAAACCAAGTTCCTGGGCCTGAATCTGTAGAGGGTGATTCTGTAAGTCTAGGATGGGCCCGAGGGTGTGGTAATATGTTTGTAGTAGCATTCCAGGTGATCTGGAAGTAGGGAGCTGCACTAGGCGATCTGGCAAAGCCGCCCAGAGGCAGGATTTGACTGCGGAAGTAGCATCATTTACACGAAGAGCACTTCCACTGGTGGGAGCACCCCCCACCGCTCCCTGGGGCTCTGGCAGTGCGTGAGGTGGTGGTGTACTTCTGGCCTGGCCCTCTCTCCGAGGAGTGGGGCTGCGTGGGGCTCTCTGGAGCAAGGTCCTCCAAGCAGCCACATTCAGGCCACCCTGCCCCCAAAATGGCTTCCTTCCCCCAAAGCCACCCAAGCCGCGGCACGCGGGCCCGTCAGCTCTTGTACCTTCTGGAAGGTCTCACCAACGATCAGGGACCTGTCCCCCTTTGGGTCCCCACAGACTTCTTCTCCAGGGCCCGTCTCCGCCCTCTGGTGCCACTGTGCATGTGGAGAGCCTCTGGCAACTTCAGGAGCTGCCAGAGCGTTTGGTTACTTTGCTCATTTTATTAATAGATGTGTACTGATGCCAACAACATGGAAACTGCTGTCTGGGAACAGGGGTGGGAGCATGCTCTGGGGAGTCTTCTGGCTGGATTGTGGCGACAGGAGAAACAGTGTTCTAGGGGGAGAAGGGAGGCAGGCAGCCGGATGGCCCAATTTAGGGCTTCTGGGGGCATCCGACGACCTCTGGAGTTTGTGAAGACCTTTTTGGGAAAAGAAGAGTTGGGAGGATGTGGAGAGGAAGGAACCTGGTGCCCTGACCCTCCAGTCAGAGCGCTTGGAAATGCTTGGGGCTGGAAGGCTGGCTTAGCCCAGCTGCAGGCAGCGGGATACATCTTCCCCTGGGTCTGCTGGACCCTGAGTGTATGATGAGGGGCGGGGGAGATGGCAGCAGTGCTGTACTTGTGGAGGATCTTAAACCCCAAAGCAACAGGAAAGGCAAGGAGGCATCTTCCCCCAGAGGGGCTGCCAGCCTGATGCTGGGCTCCGAAGGAGGGAAACAGTAATCACACGTGTGAAATGCAGGGCCTTGGTGTAGAAGTGGCCGGCAGGCAAACCTCACAGTGGGCAAGCTCCTGGCCTCCAGAGCTCCAGCCCCATGTGCAGCCCCTGGAAGCACCCTCTCCTCCAACCAGGATATGTGTTCACTTCTATTACTGGCCAGTGAATAAACAATCAGAAAGCCTTGCCAGGATCTGCCGTTTACCCTTTAAGGGAATGAACTTCTGTTTCATTTGGGGAGTTTTAAAAAGAAGCTTTCCGGGCTTCCCTGGTGGCGCAGTGGTTGAGAGTCCGCCTGCCGATGCAAGGGACACGGGTTCGTGCCCCGGTCCGGGAAGATCCCGCGTGCCATGGAGCGGCTGGGCCCGTGAGCCATGGCCGCTGAGCCTGCGTGTCCGGAGCCTGTGCTCCGCAACGGGAGAGGCCATGACAGTGAGAGGCCCGCATACCGCAAAAAAACAAAAAACAAAAACAAAAAAGCCTTCCCAGACAAAAGCCCTCACATCACAGCCCAGGGGTCTCCGTCAAGCTTGCTCATGCCCTTGACACAGCAAAAAGTTCTGATCACACCTACTGAATATATTTATTCATTTATAAATAATAATCATGCATTACTGCACTAATGTATTATGAATATTATCAAACAGGCACAAAAATATAAAGTGAAGTTCAATTAAGTCAGATTAAAATAATATTTTTAAATGTTTTAATAAGTGTGAATGGTTTTATGCCATCACTCGCTAAGATCGCAAACCAAAAGTCTATACTTAGACTTAGGCTCATTACTAATAGTAGTGGATATAAATTCTTATTGCAAATTGTCTTCTCGCTCATATATGAACTTTGGGGACCACTTTCTCTTTAGACCCAGTTGGATTATCACAGTGTTTGCTTCTCTGGTGGCTGTCGGAGCAGATGCCAGGGAGTGAAGGGCCCACAACCATGCCTCGCTCTGGATTCGAGGGCGTGCATTATGTTCAGAGTTTCTTCCTTTTTCGTCCCTCTTTTTCCTGCTTTCTTTTTAAGTCCTCTGTCCACTGGGTGAAAAATCACTTGAAGGGTATTCTTATCTAGAAATCTGCTGAACTGGCCTCACCTGAAGAGAAAAGTTCTTCAAAATGCTGACAGCAAAGGAAAAGCCTGGCTGATCTTCCGTGCAGTAATGTTTGACGTAAAGACCAAATACGGACATCAGTGTCAATCTATAAATACTGGGAAAACTGAATTCTTTTCCTTTTTTCTTGGATGAAATGGAAATAGAAATAACAATTTTTAATATACCTTTCGCCTCAGAGAATTACCTTGCACACCTCCTGGGGTGTTTGCACCCCACTTTGGAGACCTCTGTGTCAGGCTCCGCACCGCCCCCGTCACTCCCTAACCACCTCTGTTGCAAACAGGAGCTGGCGGAGCTTACGAATATGTGGAAAATGTGGGTTTGATCAAGTCACTGCCCCTTCCTTGCATCTTATGGGCCTTCCATGGGTCTTGGGGACAAGATAAAACTTCTTATAAGATCTGGCTGCTTCTCCCATTTCCCCTGCATTCCCGCCTCCCCCACCCTGTCTCATTCTGCCTCTGCCACGAAGGCTTCCTGGGGCCCCTTGGCACAGTCACCCACCTCCACCTAAGATGACGTGTGGCTGGCTCCCTCTCACCCTTCAGGTCTCAGTTCTGAGGTCACCCCTCGAAGAGGCCAGGGTCAGCCCCTCATCTAAAGATTATTCCTCTCCCCTCCCTTCCACCATTATTCTCTGTCTCCGTGCTCCTTCATAACCTTTAAAGCATCAATCACACATTGTCACTTTGTCAATCTGTTTGTGGGCTCTGCTGTCTCTTCTACCAGATGACAAGCTTGGGGGCCACCGGGGAGCCCCCATGTCCACCTTTTTCACTACTATGTGCTCAGAGCCCAGCATGGTCCCTGGTGTATGGTAGGTGCTCGCTAAGCAAATGAGTAATGAAATGAATGAATCATGTCTGGGTGAAACTACAAGTGTTTTCTTCGATCGGGCTTGTCTCTTGGCCACCACTAGAAGCTCCACGATATGGGGAACCGGCTTCCCCCTCCCCGGCCTCAGGCCTCTCCAGCCTCCCTTACACCGGGGAGGCCAGATGTACCTGTACCCATCCAAGGTGCTCAAAGAAAGCCTGGAGTGGTTTTCCAGGGCCAGAAGAGGCTATGAAGAGCGAGGTGTCCACTCCCCTCCTTTGAGGGCTGAGAAGCCAGAGTATCAGAGAGGGGTAGGGTTGAACCTAAACACACACAGCAATGGCAGAACAGAGAGCACCGCCAGGAGCTCAGGTGAAGAGATAGTAGGAGTTTTCTTGGCTCAGGGGACCGAGGCAACTGGGAGGTGTGTAGCTGTTGAGGGCAGGCGTGCCATCGCCTGGGCTGGGCCCCTGCGTGGGGCAGGGGCTGAGGCCTGGCTTCGCCCTCTCTGGGTGCTGGAGTTTGTGCTCACACGACCCTCCTGAGGCCCTCGTGGGGTGTGCCCGCAGCCTGGTCAGAGAAGCACAGACGAGGCTCAGAGACGGGTCTAAGCTCACACAGGCGGTACATAGTGGAGTCTGGACCACACCTGGGTCTGTCCATGCCCGAGGTGACGCCCCTCTCCCTCCCCGAGCGCAGCCCCTCTTTGTGAGCCGGCGTTAGGAGGCTTTAGCAGAGCTGGATCGCCCTGTGATTCGCTTGTCCTCGGCACACAGGGAGGGACAGTTGCGGGCCTCACCTGGGTGTTGGCAGGCGCAGCTCCTCCCTGGGCACCGACCCCAGCTTCTCCCGCTCAGCGCTTGCCTCTGAAAAGAAATGAAATCTGACCCTATGGGAAAGCTTAGAGAGAAAGCAGGAAAAATATCTCTCTTTTCAAGAAACAGACCCAAAGGGACCCTGCTTCACCAGTTTCTTTGACAGCCTCTGGTGAAGTGAAGCTCTTTAATATATTTTTAAAGAAAACTGAAGCCCAGGAGAATGACTGGGGTGGGACGTGGTGGGGACCATTTCTAAACATCTTCCCCTTTTGGGGTCTCAGCTACTTCTTTACCATGAAGGGGTCAGCCCACCCAAAGCCAACAGCACGGGCCTCCCATTTCAGAAGTTTAGGCTCTGAGGATGGGCTGGAAGGTTCCCCAAAAGTGGGAACTTGATTTGGGTCTTGAAGGATTTGCAGCAGAAAAAAAGTTCGAGTGGTCACACAGGTGAGCAGGCCAGGGCCAGGTCTGGGGAGGCAGCCTGGGCCTGACTGCAGGGTAGGGAGGAGGGAGGAAGGAGGAGGGAGGGGGAGGGGGAGGGAGGGGAGGGGAGGGGGGAGGGGGAGGCTGTCGGAAGGGAAGGGGGAGGTATGATAGGAAGATCCTCAAACCGGGAATCAGGACACCTGGGTTCCACTCCCAGCTCTGCCGCTGACTTGCCGGGTGATGTGGAGTGGGGTCTCTGCCCCTTCCCAGGCCTCAGTTTCCCAGTCAGCAAAACCGGTGGGAGAGGTTTAGACTGAGTGAACCCCAAGCTGCCCTGGGCCAGGTGTGGCTCTGATAGCCACGCCCCTTCCCCACTGGGCGCCCTCCTGCCTGTCTTTAGCTGAGGCTGCAGGTGTCACACGACTTCCCAGGTCTCTCCGGGCAGCGGAGAGACCGCTGTTGGGCCCCACTAACCCCCCTTAAACCCACATCTTCCTGGCTGCTGTCGCCATGAGTGGCCTTCGGGAGCCCCCTCTCCCTGGAAGAGAGGACTCTGTGACTTGGCAGGGCTGAGGGGGGCAGGCCAGAGGCCTCCAGGCCATCTGTTCTTCGGGCTGGGTCCCAACACAGAGGCCATTCAGCGCTCTCTGCCTGTGTCTCTCCACCTCCCCGGGCCCAGGCCTGAGCAGATGGCCAGCTGCCACCCCACCCAGGAGGCTGGGGAGCCTTGAGGCCCAGCTGGAAGCCGGGGGCGGTGAGGTCTGCCCTCGTCTTACAGAAGTGGTTGTCGCCCGATTCCAGGTCCTGGGCCCCTACCTCACTGGGCCTCTGTTGCCAGGCCTGGCACCCTCCTCACCACCCCCTGCCCAGCCAGCCCCACCTCTAAGCATTCAGAGAAGTACCATGAGGGTGAGGCCACACCCTCAGACACCACCCAGGCCTGTCCCCTGGGGCCACAAAGAAGGCACCAGCCACCTGCCTGAGGCCACAAGTTCCTCAAAATTTAAGCCAAGACCGAACCCAGGTGAGCCTCACCGCCTCACAGCTGTGGTCCTCAGTCTGCCTGGGCCTCAGGTTGACTTGGGGTGGGGAGCGGTGGTTAGATTCTGACTCAGAAGTTCTAGGGAGGGCCCTGTGAATCTGCATTCTTGATAAACTTTCCAGGCAATTCCCAGAAGGCCTCACAGGTGCTGTCATCCTGGTTGTCTCCCCTGTTTATTTCTAGCCTGAAGGGCAGTTAAAGTTCTGTGATGTAGGCAAGTCGTTATTCCCATTTCACAGGTGAAGAAATTGAGGCCCCAAAAAGGCACGCCATTTCACAAAGTAAATTTCACACAGTAAGGTCCTTCCAGAGCCAGGTCTGGTACTGAATACTTCTGCCTCCTTAGTTAATGGGTTTTGGACAACAGTCCCCTGCTATCTCCCCAGGGGAGAGTAGGAATGGCCCTGAGATACTCCCACCACTTCTTCCCTCTACCCACTTATAACACTTAAAGCCCGAAGTCCTGGAAAGATGATGGTGTCTCCCTCTATCCCCAGTGCAACCCTAAATAAAAACAACACTAAACTCTAAAATAGCTGTAAGGAAATCCCATGATGACAATAGTACTTTGCATTTTTTAAAAATTTAAATTCTTTAAAAACACCTCCCCTCATTTGATGGCCCACTTCTGTGGTGCCCGGAGCAATATCCTCCCTTCCTAAGGGATGACTCACTGTCCCAGGTGCCCTTTCCAATGTGGGAGTCTGGGCGAGGGGCCAGTCAGCCACTGAGAGCTGCCCTCTCATCCCTGAGCCTGGTCCCTCCCCACCTCCCCACCTCCCCCAGTTCCACCCAATTTCCTCCCCCCAGAGCTGGAATGAACTCACCAGGGAAGCCTGGCATCTATCTCAGATGGGCCCTGGCAAGGCAGAGTCTCATTGATGAGGACTTGAAATGTATGCCTCTCATATCCTTGACCATCAGGCTTCTCTTCCTGTGGGGCTTTGAGAGAAAGGCCAGGCTCCCTCCTCACCCCTCTGTGGAAAGGGCTCTTCCCTAATCCTCTTTAGAGAGGGGAGAGAAGGGCAGTCCTGCCAGGGATGAGGCCCAGAAGCTGCCCTCTCTCCTCTTGGGACCACTGGCGTTAGCTGGTACCGGAGTATGGAGAAGCCAGGAGGGACTTCAGGCTCTATGAACCTTACTAAACTAAAACAGGACCTATATTCTAATCTTACCTTATAGGATTATCCAAAGATGAAAGGAAATAGTACACACAGACCCACACACAGACACACACAGATGCACAGAAGGCATGTAGCACAGAGCCTGACTCGCGGTAAGTATTCAACACACTGTCCTTATTGTCGCTATGAACTAGAGTGACATCAGAAGAAAGAACACTGTAACAGGAGTCAAGGAAACTGCTTTCTAACTGGGGCTATGCCACTAATGGGTAGGTGGTTTTTAGCAATTCCCACAGCCTCCCTGGGCCTCAGTTTGCCCATCTGTAAAATGGGAGTGTGGGGCCAGAAAAGGTCTCTAGTCCCTTCCAGGGCCGACTCTCCCTCACTCCACCACTTTCCATAGCTCCCATTTGTCCTTCCCAGCTTAGTTAAATGTCACCATTTCTAGGAAGCCTTTCCCAAGAGCCCTAAGCTATGCGCCTTTCCAGGCTCCGCCCCCCAGCACTGCATTCCTCTCACTGGCCCTATGTAGGGAGACTATGTCCCTCCCATGATGATTCCCACAGCAGCTGTGTGTGCCACTTTGACCTCTGATTTGCAGCCCCAGGGAGAGTCATGGGATTGTTATTTCCCCTGGTATTAGTCCCCGGTATTAGTCCTTCCACTTTATAGGTGAAGACACTGAGTCCTGGGTATTAAACAACCCAAGCGGCACAACTCAGGGAGCCTGGGAGTCCCAGAGCCTCAGCCTGCTTTTCTGTAGTGACTCAGGGCTTTGGCAATCATTACAGCAGCGATTACTCCTTAAATTGGGTACTTTTCACTGTTGACGCCACTGCTGCCAAGGGGGACTTCTTTTTTTTATCTTTTCAGTTTGCATTCACCAGGCGGGGGAGGAGGGTTGAGTGTGAAGCAAAGCGGAAGGAGAAAGAAAAAGAGATGGGGTGGGAAAGCTGGACAGAGCAGAGAGGCCAGGGTGACTGTGGGCTGCCCTGGACCCCTGGTGAGGGTGAGGGAAAGTAGGAGAGGGGCTGGGGGGTGACGACAGCCGGTATGGGGTGTAATTCAGAGGGTAGCTGCACCCACTGGAGGTTCTCATCTGGCTCCCTGGACTCCAGGGATTAAAGCCTGGGCCGGGGCAGCTGGGTGTGTATAGGAGAGGGGCAGCCGAGACCACCCCTGCTCTCACAGTCTCCCCTCATACCCCCCCACACACTCCCTGCACTCCTCAGACACCCACCACGTGCTGGCACTGTGCTAGGCACACAGGTACAGCAGTAAACAGACACAGTCCGGCCTGGAAGTAGCTCTCAGCCGGCCACAGGCACTCAGAACCTAGGTCTCAAATCCACCAGTGCCTTAAGAGAGCTGCTGTGGTTGGCTTGGGGGTCTTTGGGAACCCAAACTTGGGCTAGAGTATGGGAGGTGCAGGTGAGAGGTCAGGAAGGAATTTCCAGAGGAAATTCTAAGAGAAGCATGAGCAAGAGCCAGCAGATGAAGACTGGGGTGTGGTGGGGGAAGAGCATCCCAGCAGAGGGAACAGCACACGAGACGGATCCAGACACAGGACACGGCAAAGCACAGGAGGGCAACTGAGAGTAGTATCTACTCAGATGTCTATCTCCTCCATCAAATTACAAGCTTCTCTAATGCAAAAATCACTCGTTTTACGTATGTATATTCCTATATTCACTTTAGCTGGAACAATATAAGTTCATTTAAAATCTTGCAAAATGAAGTGGTGGGTCTATGACGGTCTTTACCCTTGGGCTGCTGGGTACTGCTGCACAGGCTGTGCACTGCAACACTCCCTCTGCAGTAGGGTTAATACCCATTGGTTCTGCTCTGCATTGTCATTTATTAGTAAATATTCTCAATACCCTTATTAATTTCCCTCTCTCTCTCTCTTATAGAATAAGGTGCTGGGAATCCAATGGTGAGTGAGACAAATGACGTTTCTATCCTCAAAGAGGGTATATTCTAGAGGAGGCAGATAAAAGAAACAGATACATTTTTAAATGGAAAGATAATCTTAGATGGTGACACATGCTATAAGTGTAGTGAACAGGGGAAGCAGTTAGGTGATAGGGGTCAGCTGTGATTTGGTGGCTGGGAAGACTCTCCGAGGTGACCTGTCAGATGACACCAGTGGTAACAGAGAGAGAGGCAGCCACGGGAAGGCTTGATGGGAACAGCATTCCATGTAGAGAGAATGGCATGTGCCAAGGGCCCAAAGTGGAAACAAGTTCAGTGGACACAAGAACTAGGAAGGTGGTGGGGGAATTCCCTGGCAGTCCAGTGGTTAGGACTCAGCGCTTTCACTGGGCCTGCCGCGGTCCCGGGTTCAATCCCTAGTCAGGGAACTAAGATCTCGTAAGCTGCACAGTGTGGCCAAAAAAAAAAAGAACTAGGCAGGCGGAAGCAGTGCGGGTGGAGCGAAGGGAATGAGAGGAGGGCAGAGGACGCAGGGCCACGCTCACATCACAGTGATGAGTCCGGATTTTACTTGACGCAGCAGGGAAGACCACGTTTCATAATCTCTGGTCAACTTTTTCAAAGCTCTCTTGGACTGCTGAGCGGAGAGAGAGTTGGAGGATGCAAAGCTAAGAGCTGGGGGACCAGTTAGGAGCAGTCCCAGTGAGAGCTGATCTTGGCTTGGGTTAGGGTTGGGTAGCACGTTAGGGTAGGTGCTGGTAGCTGAGTTGAAGAGGCAAAATAGAGAGGGCACTCGTACTGCTCTCAATATGAATAACAGCAGTAATAAGATGATTCATGGGTACAAAGCACTTTTACAGCCACTTTTCTCACCTTGTGTCATGGACAGGGCACTAGTAATAGGCCCATTTTCAGCTATGTAAACTGAGGGCTCAGAGAGGTGAAGAGTCCTGTTGAAGTTCTCATGACCTGGAGGGGACCCACAGGAACTCTCTCATTGCCTCAAGATCCCCACTGACACCTACTCTCCCTGTAGGCCTGGCTGGGGTCAGATGTCCTTCCCTGCCCCAGGACTGTGGGAGCAGCCAGGCGGAGTGGTCTTCTGTTTACTGCCTTGGGCTGAAAATACATTTTAGCAATTGGCAAAACACAGGAAAGCTAGAGCTCAACATGCTTCGATTGGTAAACGCACACTGCCCTTCTCTTAATATAAGGATATAAAACAATAATTTATCCATACTCAGAAACCAGAACACTTCCTTCTGCCAAGGTCCTCCTGCAACCCCTTCCTTCAGCCCCGCACCCACAGAGGGGCTCCCAGAATGGCCCGGGCAAGCAGTGGGCAAGGGGAGCTCTGTCCTGGGAGTTAGAGTGGAGGGGCACACTTTACTGAGCACCTACTGTATGCTGGTCCTTAACTATTTCTCATCCAATTGTCAAAATAATCCTGTAAAAGGGAGATTAGAAAACAGGAGACTTAGAGACTAGGAGCGTTATTTATCTACACAGTGGTGATGATAACATGGATAGAGTCCATGAAGTTGCCCAGCATATAGTAAGTGCTCAATAAGCACTAACTGGCCTCATGAGGCTAAGGTTGCCATTGTCCCGCTTTGCTGATGGGAAAACAGAGGCGCAGGGATGCTACAGATTTGCCCAGGGTCACATGGCTGGGAGTTGGCAGTGCCAGAGGCAGGGCTGTAGACTTCTGAAGCCAGGGTCTGAAGACTGTCGCCAAGCATTCAATCCATCTCAGGGTTGCACCCTCCACCTCAAATTCACCCAGTTCTGGGAGAGGCCGGCTGTGTGCCAGCCTGAGGGTGGCTGTGTGAAGATGTCAGCAACAGAGCCGCCATCCCAGGGATGTGGCTTAATGGGGGCAGACAGATTACATAGCAGTGTGTCAGGTGCAGTCACCAGGTGCTCCCAGGGCTAGAAGAGACAGCCTTGAAGGCTTCCTGGTACATGAGTGATGCAGGGGGCGGTGTGCTGGGAAGGACCTCTCAAAAGTGAGACTGCCCGGAGGATGGAAGGAGGGCGTTCCTGGCAGAAGGCCCAGCCCCGGCCAAAGGCCAGGAGGGCTGAAACACTGGAGTGTTTGGGGGTAAGGCAAGGTCGGTTCTTGGGGGTCTGGGCGTGGTCAGGAGTGTGGGGCAGGGCCTGGCGTGCTGATCCCCACTCACCCAAACAGCCACAGTGTGCCCTTGGCGCCAACTGCTCAAGGAACACCAGCCTCCCAGCTGCAGCGCTGCTTGTGTCGAACTCCTTCCTCAGGCCCCGATGGGAAGATCCACCCTATCCCCAGCATCTCCGCACTTGAACCCTAAATGGGGTAACAGAGGCCACAACTGATCCACGGTGGTTATAAAGACCCCTTGTGGGGTACCAGGGGAAAACAGTGGGTTTTGGAGCTGACAGATTTGCGGGCTGGAATTCTTGGTGCATGAAGCCAGCCCTCTCTGGCCCTCAGGTCCCCATCTATAAAATGGGCCACGTCGCAGAGGTTTGATATGCAAGCACGGGTCTTGCACCCACAGGTTGCCCAGCGTGTTGTTTTTTCTCTCTCTACCCCAACTCCGAGTGAGGGTGGGGAAGGACGGACGGGCGGCGGTGAGTGGGGCTGGGGAGGCCCTGGCTCAGCCTCCGGGGGCCAGGGGGACTGGGGGGATCTGCCTCTGCGGGACCCCTCCTCCGGAGCGGAGGGCTGTACCCAGCCACGCAGGGGTTAACCTGCCTCCCAGCCGCACGCTCGGGCGTGGGAGGAGATGAGCGCCGGGTGAGGACTCCGCTGCAGGCGCTCTTTCCACCCGCGCCCCGCCCAGAGCCCTGGCGCCCCGGAGCGTAGCCTCCCCGCCGGCAGAGCCCCCCGCCCTCCAAGTACGGGCGGCGGCCGCGGGCGCCCTGAGCCTCGGGCACGCGCAACCCTCCGCTCCTCCTCGGAGCAATTACATAATGATGCCTCCCGTGCGGTGCGCCTTTGTTTCTGCGATCCGCCTCGGCCGCGCCCCGCGAGTATTAATAAACCGATCACTCAACACGCCAGGCTGGGCTTCATTTGTGTTGATTTGGGTAGGGACACCTCCGAAAGAATAATAAACACGGCCCGCCGCCTCCCGTGGGAAACAGGGCAGTGGGCTCCCCACCTCTCCCACCCCAGTCCCAGCCCCTCTAGTCAGAGTCCCTTCCCCTCCTCACCTTGGTCAGCAGTCTGGTCTCAAGAAGGAAAAAAGAAGAAGAAGAAAAAAATTCAGAACGAAAAACTTGGGGTTCCAGGCCCACCTCTTCCACTTCCCTGGTAGGTGATATCTGGCAAAGAGAGACTCGTTACTCTTACCTGAAAAATGGGCCGAATAATACCAAAGTGTCCGTTTAAATGAGAAAATCTAGGAATTTAGTTTGCTTTGCAGACTCTAAAGCAGTGGTTCTCACTCTAGCTCGACTCAGAATCACCGGGAGGGCTGGTTGAAATGCTGATTGCGGACCCGGCAACTCTATCCCTTCAGAGTTTCTGATTCTGTGTTGTCTGAGGCGGGACCAGGTATTTGCATTTCTTTTTTTTTTTTTTAACATCTTTATTGGAGTATAATTGCTTTACAATGGTGTGTTAGTTTCTGCTTTATAACAAAGTGAATCAGTTATGCATATACATATGTTCCCATATCTCTTCCCTCTTGCGTCTCCCTCCCTCCCACCATCCCTATCCCACCCCTCTAGGTGGTCACAAAGCACCGAGCTGATCTCCCTGTGCCATGCAGCTGCTTCCCACTAGCTAGCTATTTCCTGCAAACCTGCTTTGAGAACCACTGCTCAAAAGCCATTTATAAATTACCCGTATAAATGTAAAGGTGATACACTTGCCCCAAACTTGGATGACTACACTGGGGACTGGGCAGGCCAAGGAGGATCAGCCATCCCTGCCCAGGTCAGCAGCACAGCCAGAGCCGTCTGGGGTACTGGGCCTGGGGTTCCAATCCTGAGCTCACTGATCTCTGGGTTGTGGCCTTGAGCAAGTTATGTAACTCAGTGGGCCTCAGTTTCCTCATCTATAAAATGGAGCTAATAATGGTACCAACATCATGAGATTTGTTAAGGTTAATACATGTAAGGCACCTAGACCAGGGCCTGGCACATGGTAAGGGCTCAGAAAGCTATCTATTGAGAAGATGATAGTGCTCTCTAGGGTGTGGTACCCAAGGGGCCTAGCATCCCCTTGGGCAGGAGGCAGGTGAGGTGCTGCTCACGGCCCTAGCTGGCTACCCAAGGCCCAAGGTCCTGACCTCGCAGCCCAGAGTGGCTGCTCTATACTATCACTGTAAAGGGGTTTGGGGGGGTCTCCCAAGCTGAAGATCCACTACCTGCTGTTCCCCCACCCCATAGCAATTCTTTTTGGTCAGGCAGGGCTCAGCACTTTCAGAGAGACTGAGGCTCTTATCTGACTTGCAGCAGTGTGAGCTGTGCCCACAAGGGAAAGTCCACACTCTGTTCTGAGTTTTGGAAGCTGCCTCTCTCACACCAGCACAGAGCAACAGGTGTCCTGGGCCCCCAGACAGTGACCCCACCGCCCCAAGCCAGCTGGTGGAGGCTGGCTTTCCCAAAGGCAGTCACATGCACCTCCCTGTACCGCCACTCACCGCCACTGTCGCCTGTTCATTCATTCATTGGGTCAGTGAACATTAATTGAGCACTTACTGTGAGCCAGGCTCTGAGCTCAGGACTTACAGGTTGTGCCTCACTTAATCCTCCAAGTCCCCTGTGCCTCAGCATGATTTTTCTCTCTCCATTTGACAGATGAAGAAACTGAGACTCAGAGAGGCTGAGTAACTTGACTAAGGCCACAGATCTAATAAGCAGAATTAGGGCCTTGACCCTAGATCCAGGTTGGTCTAACTCCCAAGTTCTGCTCTCACCTGCCCCCTTGAGCTCTTCCCAGTGCAAGCAGAAAAGGGCTGGCTGTGGTCCTCTGGTCCCAGAGCTGAGCCGTCACGTCATTCCTTTAGAAGGGCTGAGCCTCACTGCTTCCACCCGCATCCTAATGGGTTGTCTGTCCAACAGGTGGGGAGCTGCTTGACATTCTGCGGTCCTGGAGCAGCAACAGCAGTGGTGGGGATGATTCATAGGCGGGAGGCGGGTGGTGGAGGGAAGGAGGCCTGGACAGTGTCCCTGGAGTGGAGGCAGGGTCCAGGCAGTGTGAGGGAGGCCTGTCTCAGGGTCCCTGAGCTCCCAGCAGCTTCTCCCAGTCCCCAAAGCTGTGCTCAGCCTGGGCCCACTGGAATTGGAGCGGAGAGACCCAGAGGTCTTCTTACTAGACAGGCTCACAGGGAAGGAAGACACTCTAGAGGAAGTGAGGGGAACCAGCAAAGGGAAGTGGCAGGAGTTATGAAAGCCCAGCTCCTCTGCTTCACGCTGTGTGCTGGGACAGTGGCTCTTTCGGCCTGGGCCAAAATGATGCTCCTTATAGCAGTTTCCACCACCTCCTGGCTTGACAGATTTCACCCCAGAGCTACTTTCCCAGTTTACCAACCACTGGCACCTGCGAGGCCCTCTCCCTCCCTCCTTCTTCTGGGCTTCCTACGAATAATGTCAGCAACAGTTGTCTACTATGTGCCTTCTCTTTGCTAACAGCTTAACATGCATCCTCTCTCTTAAACTCCCAATAACCTCTAGGAGATAGGCTCTCCTATGATTCCCATTTTACAGACCAGGAAACTGAGGCTTAGAGAAATGAACTCACTGGCCCATCCCTAGGATTTGAACCCAAGTCTGTCAGCTCCAAAACCCCTGGGCTCAACCACCACAGGCCTCTGACAACATCTTTTTCCTCTACACGCACCGCCAGCCCCAGGGAGGGGTTCCTGGTAAGACCTATCCCCTGTCCCTAGCCCCAAAGACTAGGCCAAACCCTCAATCCCCCCAGCCTCTCTCCTTATCTCTTGGGTGCCAACACTAGTCCCACTGCTGGCATCTCTGAAATCTAATTGCCTCTGCATTCTTCCCCAGGGAGTCACAATCCACAAGTGATTTCTAGCCACAGACACGGGCATTCCCTGTGCCCACTCCACCTTCCAGCACCCACCTGCACGGGCACACACACAGACACACAGCCGCAAAGGAGGTGCTGCCGCCCCTGCTGGCTGGAACCTGGGCAGATGGAGGCCCAGCTGCTCCCAGGCTCCTGTGGGAGGCTGGAGGGGAGTGACCCTCGCCCAGCCACGGGTCTGGGCTCCACCTCCACCCCACCCCCACCCTCCTGGGGCTTTGAGGGAAACATTTCACAATAATGAGAATCACAATAATCATGATAATAATAGGAATCAGCATTTCCAGTCTGCAAACCCTTTGCATCTCATCACCTCACGTGACTCTCACAAGCCCGCTTTTCAGGAGCAGCACAGGGAGCCACAGCTGGTTAGGAGCAGAGCCAGGGTCCTAACCCCCTTCTCTCACCCTCTCAGTTAATGCTCCCTGTCCTGCACTGTAAATAACGATGACACCTCATGGCTACCACGTGTCAAGCACCTATTCTTGCCTAGATTTGGGGAGCACTTTACAAATGTCAGTTTTTATCCTCTTTATATTTATGTCCAATGTAAAGATGAGGTGACTCAGAAATGTTAATGGCAGAATGGCAGTCTAAGGAATGTTCTGAAGTAGAGGCACATCACTTTAGAAAATCATATAGGAAGGAAGAGAACAGAGCTTTTAATGGGCTCCTTAGGGAAAGTGGACGCCAGGGGTAATGGAGAATGTCTCTTCCTTCTCCTCCGGCCCCCCAAGCACTTTGGCTGTTACTGCGAGTTGTTTCCATTGCTGGGCTTGACTATTTGTGTGTGCATCTGTCTCCCAGGAGCTATAAGCTCTTCAAGGACAGGGATTGGGGCCCCGACAGCCAGCACCTCGCCTGGCACACAGGAAGGGCCCAGTCAACATTGCCTCCTTCATGAAGGATGATGGGACAGCTTGTGCTCACACCCTCCCATCTGATGGGCTTGGGAGACAAGAACGCAGGATCAAGTCACCCAGCGCTCAAGGTTTATCCACATCAAACACCACCTAAGGCGTGAACCCCTCCTGTAGCACCCTCAGCAACTCTTCCTTGGCTTCTGCTTGCATGCTGCAAGTGACAGGGTGCTCACTACTACTAAAGCAGCCCCTTCTGTGTTGGAGATCTCAGAGAGATTGTTATGAAGTCCCTCCGTCTATTGATAAAAGTCAGGCTCTCGGGTATATCCAATAGTCACACCTAGGGGAGCATTAGTTGTGTCTCTTAGTCAGGGGGGCAATCAGGGGTAACACTGCACACAAGTGAGGCTGGTGCCTGCCCTTCAGGAATGCTGGGAAGGCAGAAGGAGGAACAAATGAATTCATCATCCCTGCTTGAACCAGCTCTGTTAAGGCGGTGAGCTTAGACTCTGAATTGTCACAAAGACTACTATCAAGCCCTGAGACCTCAGTCAGGTGGATTTGGGGTCTGTGCTTCACCCGACAAAGCTAGGAACAATCCTGATCTGTAGTCATATTCATTCACTCACTCATTCATTATTGGCTATCACTGGCTGGGAGCAGGGATGGTGGCACTGTGGGCCACAGCACTGTCTCAGGATCAGAGCTGTTACCTTGGTAATCAGACAGCTAACCGTCACTGGGTGCTTACTATGAGCCAGGCACTTCCTGTTTACTTCTGTGTAAAGGGCATAGCCTCTCCTGCCCAGTCACAGCTCCGGGGAGGGCAATGGGAGTCTGCTTGGCACGCCAGCCCTGAGCACCTGGTACAGTCAGTGCCCAATAAGCGTGAGCTGCTGCCATTTAAATCTCCACAACAACCATAGGTGCTCCTACTATTGGTTGCCCCCAGTTTGTACACCGAGAAAACCAGACACCTAGAGGTTGTTACTTGCCCATGGCCACACAGTTTCCAAAAGGCTGAGCCAGGATTTGGACCTGGGCAGTCTGCTTCCAGAGCCTGCTTGATCAACTCTTAAGTTACGGGTAGAAGCCTGGGGAACCACTCACCTTTCTCTGCCCCCTTTGCTTATCTTGTGAAATGGAGCTTGTCATCAACCTCGCCTTCCTCTTTTCTCCAGCCCCCTCCCATTGTGACCATCAGCCAAGATAAAGAGATGCAGGTGTTCTTTTCTATGAAGGAGGTTGGTGGGAGTTGGGGTGGGGAAACACATTACTAGTCACAAAGGATTGAAATGAGCTCAGAATCTTGTGGGGGGGGGGAATTGCTGTAGGAATCTAGTTGTTTTAGGCTGAAAGGCTCCCAGAGAGCCTCCAGGACCCCCAAACTCCATTCTTACCCCCCTTGCCCTCCACAGGATGTGCGGACACAAAAGGTCTTGCCACTGTGCCTCCTCCCTCCTCCACGTACCAATGAGCCCCAGCTAAGATCTTTGTGCCTTGAGTGCAATTTGTAGCAACTTAGCTGAGGCTGGATTTTAGGCTGGAGGATGAAGGTGTGCGAGTGTGTGCGTGTGCGTGTGTGTGTGTGTGTGTGTGTGGCGGTGGGGGGGGTGTTGATGGTGTCATGTTACTTGACAAAGTCACACCAAGCAAGGGAGGACTAGAAACGGTGAGCCTAGGCTGGAAGCCAGAAGACTAAATGAAAGAAAACATTAACAACCACCGTCTGTAAAATGGGAGCAATCATCCCGGCCTCATAGGTAGTTGTGAGAAGCACGAGTTAACACTTGTAATTCCTTCAGCACACGGTGCCTGGCACGGAGCGGGCGCTCAGCAGACGGGGACCATTGCTGTGTAACTGTGTTATTACACACTTGGGTATCTACCAGCCAAAGCATTCCTTTCCGTTTTAGACACTGGCCTAGGCCCCAGGCGATACCCCAGGGATATTTAAGACAAGGTGGCTTGCCAACCTACGAGGGTGTTGATAGTCTCCCGAAAGGGGCGCAGTCTGGAGAATTTGCCACGAAAGTCTCCCTGGGCGGCGCGGGCCCTCTGTTCGGATTCCCAACCGCCTTCCCCCGGGGCGTGAGCGCGCCCCCCGCAGGCGATCTCCGGGAAAGCCTCGGCTGGGGAGCCCGGGAGCCCAGTCCCCCCAACCCTTCTCTCCCGCCCGCCCCGGCGGCCACCCTCGGGGGCTAGGCAGCGCGGCGCGTGGGAGGGGACGGCGCGCCATTGGCTTGTGCACGGAACTGAGAGGAGGGACCAGCTCGGGCCGCCAGACTCGGGCAAAGCCCCGCCGCGCTGGGCGCCGCGCGTAGTCCAGCCGGCCCTGCCCTGCCCGGCGCGGGCGGCGCGATGTGAGTCGACCGAGGGCCCGAGAGTCCCCCTGGCACGCCAGCTCCGCGCAGCGCCGGCGCCAGCAGGCGCTAGGAACGTAAGTTCTGCTCCCCGCCGCCGCTTCGGAGCCTAGCACTTTCCCTTCCCGCCGCCAGCTGGCCGGTGCCTGCGCAGCGCAGCCCATTGGGGCTCTTGCGGCCGCAGGGACCGCCGAGGAGAGGACCCCGTGCGCGCGAGCCGGGCGCCCCAGCACCTCTTGGCGCCGGAGGGTTCTGCCGGGACTCCAGGGATTCCCCCCTCCGCGGTTCTCCCGGGCGCCGTCCCGCAGTCCCTTCAGGTCCTCTCCTTCGCGCTCTCCGCTTGCTCCCTTTCCTCTGACTCGGTTTCCCTCTCTTCCCCGGCTTCCTCCCTCCGCCGTCTCCTCCCTCTAGGACGGTTTATTCCGCCCTCCGCCTCCGCCTCTTGGGCTCGCGCTCTCCGCTTCGGAGCGAGGGAGAAACCGAGCGGAAAGCATTTTCTCCCTCCCTGGGGTCTGACTCGGTCCCCGCGCTCGGTTCTCTGTCCCCTCCCCCCTCCATCCCTGTCTCCGTCCTCCCTCCATTGTTCCCGGGTCCGGGGTGTGTGCGGCACAAACTTGCAAGTCCCCTTCCTCGCCCCCTGCTGGGTCGAGGTTGGAGGTGGCGGGGTTCCCGCTGCCCATAAGTCTGGCCCGACCTTCTGGTTCGGGGGACCGTGGGGGCTGGAGTGCTGGGCCAGAGCACCGGAGGCGTCCGACAGCCAGGAGCTCCCGCCTGGAGCCCCCAGCCCTCTATGAAAGTGGGTGGGTATCTGGAGCTGAGAGATAAAGGACACATTGGAGGGGGGAGGAGCAAGACCGGGAGACCCCAGTCTCCAGGGGTGGGGGGAGCAGAATCGGAAGCCGAGCCTAAGCCCCAGTTGTTGGGAGGAGGTTAGGGGAAGGACAGGTGGAGATCGACGCTCCCCACTCTCTCCCAAGTCGCGCGCTCAGCGGACGGGCTCAGCGGACGGGGGCAGCGTGGTGCCATTGTCCTGGCGCTGAATAGCCTGGGACTGCCCGCCTTGGGCGGTATACTCGTACCCACTCCGGGGGTCCGTAGGGGAACCGCCAGGCCGCCTCGCCCACCCCCGACGCCCCTATCACGGTTGGGCACTAGCTCGGCGTCCTCTCGCTCCGCCCTCCCCCGCCCCTACCCCGTCCCGGGCTCCCGCCGCCTCCTCGAGGCCCCGGAGGGAGCGGATTTCTACGCCGGAGCGAAGGCGGCGGGGGCGGGAGCCGGGTGGAGGGTGGAGGCCTTGAACCCCGAGGCGTCTCTGTAGCCCAGAGCCCAGAGTCGACGGCCAAGGCCGGCTCGCCGCCCCACCGCCCCTCACTTCCTGGTTGATTTCCTTCAGACAAACTTTTCCCGGTGGGGCTGCCCTGCGGGGAGAAGGCACCGGGGCTGCAGGGATGCCCACCCCAACTGAGAGGCCTCTTGGACCTCCAGTCTTGGTGGTCTGTGGAGAGGGAGCCGACGCCCTCTCTTCCTCCAGCTCGCAGTGCCAGGGACATAGGGATGGGGGAGGGGGTGGGGAGGGAGGTGAGAGGGTTGTTGGAGAGCCAGAGGGAGGCAGAGTCCATTTTTTTAGCCCGGCCTCACACTTCGCCCAGGGGGAGCAAAGATTTTTCTCGTTGGGTTGTTAGTAAATAAGACTACGTATTCTCCAGGCCTCTGTTATCCCATCTGTAAAAGGGGCCCTCTGTCCCCCAAGGTGCCCTCCTGGCCCCATTGTCTTGGGAACCAGCCGACCTGACTTCTCCTTTTCTGCCCACATGCTGTCAGCTTAATCTGCCCTAAATTAGGAGTGGAGGGCTGAGGCCCAAAGCCCTCCACCCATGTTTGGTTGTCAGTACCTCCTGGATCCACAGCTCAGGCCCGCCACCCACACCCCAAGTTCTCCAACCCCACACTCAACTGCCTCCCCTCCCCCAGGATCTTATGGTAGCCCTCCTCTGTGTCTGCTGGAGGAAGGGCCTGCCAGTCCAGGGGTTGGGGGTGGGAGGAACAGTGGAATTGACAGTGACCTGTGATATTCACACAGCACTGAACTGCTCTTTACTTTCTTTCATTTATTGGACAAAATGTTCGTGAGGGCTGGGCCAAAAATGACTTAATGAACAGAGTGCCAGATACAGTTCTAGGCCCTGAGAGACAGCTGTGAACAAAATTAAAAGATTCTTGCCCTTCTGGAGCTGACACAGTGGGGGAGGGGCAAATAACTAATAAAGTAAATAAGCAAATTATATAGTATATTGGGAGGTGAGGGGGAAAAGTTGAGTGTTGGGGGGTGTTGAGGCCAGGGGTGAGGTCGCCATTTTAAATAGGGTGGTCAGGGAGGTCTCCCTGAGGAGGTGACTTACGAGCTAAAGTTTTGAGGGAGTGAGCTGTGGGGACAGCTTCAGGGACTAAAGATCTGGCCGAGAACAGCCTGTGCAAAGGCCCTGAGGCTGGAATGTGCCCGCTGTATTTGAGGAACTGTAAGGAGCCAGTGTGGCTAGGGTAGAGTGAGCGGGTGGGGAAGGGATAGGAGACAAGGCTGGCTGAGAGGGGATAAGCCTCCCCATTTCACAGATGAGGGCAGTGATGCTCAGAGATAGCATAAGTAACCCCAGGGCAAGCTGCCCAGGAGCGGCAGCCGCAGGGTGGGGTGCCTAATGCTCTGACTCCTAGCCCGTAATAGTTTTCCCTTCACCCTGCATCTCAACCATTAATTCACAACCATGGTTTTGCCCCTGCGAAGGCCAGGCCTGGCCGAGTGCTGGGGATATGGAGGGGAGCCACCCAGGCTTAGCACCCCAAGGGGCTCCATATTCTGCAGGCTGTTGCCAGCCCCCTTCCCAGGTTCCCCTTGCCCACCTGTTGTCAGTACACTCAGGGCAGCATCTTCCCCCTGAGCCAGAGTGACCCTGGTTCTCTTTCTTCCCATTTCCTTCCTGTGGCCACTGCCTTGTAAGCACCGCACTCTGTATCCACATGTGGCTTCTACAAGGGGACCTGTTCTGAAGTTGGTATGGTCAAGGGGGAAACTGAGGCAAAGAAGTTGAATTTCCTTGTCTGAAAATAAGAGCAGCATTATTTTTGAGCGTTCACTATAAACAGGAACTGTTTTAGGAGTTTTTTGTGCATCTTCTCATCAGTGGGAGGTGGGTGTCATTATTACACCCATTTAACAGATGAGGAAACTGAGGCCCAGAGAGGTAGTATCACTGGCCCAAGGCCATGCAGCTAATAAGTGGTGGAGCCAGGATATCAGCACAGGCCTTTTGAGTCATGCCAGAGCCCCCCAAACCCTGGGGGAGATGGTTAGCTCTGGACTGTGGTTCTGGCCCATCAGGGTACTGGGAAAAGTACAGGGATCCTTCTGCTTACCTCCCCCAACCCACCCAAAGGGCAAATAACTACTTGCTTATGAAAAAGTTGGCTCAAAATAGTGGGACACCTCTTCACAGAACTCCCTTCCCGCCCTTCTCTCCTCCTCTCCAAGTTTCTGAGCATCTACAGGGGTGGGGGAGGTGGAAGGAGTGGGAGGGGAGAGGGTTATGGCCACTGCCTTTTCACAAGAGCTCTGGCCCCATGGGATCTGGAAGCACCAGCTGCCTTTGAGGGCCCTGATGTGGTCACTGGGCTGAGGGGGAGGCTGGCCCACTCCTGGGTTGGGAAGGACAGGAATTCTCCATGTGTTCTGCCCTTTGTGAGTGGCGGTAGGGACAGAGAAGCCCCTCTCAGTGACTTCTGTGTGGCAGCGGATGGCCATCCGAGGCCTGGACAGCCCCTTGCCCACACAGCAGTTTCAGAGGGTGAGGCCCCCAGGGATGTCCCCTCCTTCTTACCTCTTGTCCTGCCCTGCCCTCTCACCCGCTCCAGCACAGCAGGGAATGTTTATTTTTTCTGTCCCTGAGGGCTTGGAGATATTTGTGATGAAAATGTGAGCTTTCCTCTGTCCTTCTGGAAATTCGGCAGCTTCGAAAGAAAGAGAACTGGTAGAGAAATAGCAAAATGTGTGTTTCCAGAGCCGGTGAGAGAGGTGGTAGGACTTGGGGGCGGGGCAGCTTGTGCTGGGGTCTTTGCTGGAGCTGGAGTGTGGCTGGTGAGTGACAAGGTTTGGAAGCCAGATCCGGAATATCACAGCCAGGAGGGGCCCTGGAGACCACACTTCCATTTTTCAGACGAGGAAGCTGAGTCCCAGAGCCCGGCCCTGGCTTACCTGTGATGGCAGAATCTGTTGGTGACCTCAGCTGTCCTGTGTCCCAGCCCAGTGACTCAGGGCTCAGCCTTCCAGCTTCAGTCAAACCCGTCCTGTGTTGCCAGCTAATGTGTTCCTGGAGTTCTTGGAAATGGGGTGTGGAATCCCTTTCTTGACTACAGAGCTTTGTCACGGGGACTGGTTTGTACCCCAGCAGGATTCGCATCGTGTTCTTCTCCCCCGCCAGTTCTACTCTGTCATCCTTGCCCTTGACACAGAGCCCTGAGCCCGGTGGTGATGCTGGTACAGAGAGAGATGGGTGATGCAGCCCCGCCTTCCACTGGCTCACCGGCTACTTGAGAGACAAGGCTGCCTAAGGCAGGCTGGCCTTTAGAATAATTGCACTCTGCTCTCGAGGGATACACTGCAAGGAAGCCCTGCCACGTGGCAGCCTCTCCTCAGCTTCTTCCCTTAGCCCGGGTACCCTGAGGAAACGCCCACCGGCAAAACCTGCACCCCAGAGGCCACTGTGATAATGATGTCGGTGAAGCAGCTGTGTGACTTCCTAGTTTAGTTCAACCCTGCTGACAACCTAGTAAGTCAGGCATTGTCACCCCATTTACAGTGAAGAAATGGAGGCTCCAGGAAGTTAATCTGCCCAAAGACACAGGACTAATGATGCAGAACCCAGAGATTTGGATCCTTGAGATTCACTCTGCCTGAGGGCCCCGGTGGAGGGTTCTGGGCTGGGGGTTCTTTAGACCCCATCTCGCCCAAGGGGCTGATGGGCTGCCCCAGGAAGGGACCACAGGAAGGATGATGCAGGCTGTGGACCCTCCAGCCCGCATGGTCCCCTTGCTGGGGCTCTCCCTGCCTCCCCTTCCCTCTGCCCAGGGCCGGGAGGCTCCGTCTCTCACTGCCCCCTCTCCTGTGCTGTGTGTCCCAGACCCCATTTCCAGCTATTTTGCACCAACGTGATAACCAAACAATGGGTCTCCTTTGTAGCCCTTCCCAGGTCCTGCTGGAGTCACAGGGCCTTAATCCAAAGGAGGCTGGACCCCAGGGAGGGGTTCAGATGCTGGCAACCTGCCAGGGACTTTCACGGGGAGATGTGATGGGGAAGATGGCTTAGAGCTTAGTTCTTTTTGGATGTCGTGTTCACCACACCACACCCCTACCACACGCACATGTACATGTGTGCTCATGCACACGCGTGCACGTACACCAGCTTCTATCTGAATATCCAGTTAGGCACAGTTAACTTAGTTTGAATTTCAGCTCTGCCACTTACCCCCAAAAGACACATACGTAAGTCCCTTGGGCCTTAGTTTCCTCATCTCTAAAATGGGAGCCATAGTACAGCTGTTCTCACAGGGCTGTGGGGGTTACATGGAATTCCTGGTCTAGAAGTACTGGTCCCCTGCCTCCTTTCCTTGGGAGGATGTTTTGGGGGCATTTCTCCTTACCAGATGGGGAGGGACAGGTATGCTGCCCCTCCAGCAGAGGGTCTTGTTTGCAAAGGAAGTGGTTCTTGGCTCTGATACTCAACAGCAATGACTCCCCCCTGAATCACCGGAGGCTCGGCGGCTGGTGGGTGCTCTGGGCCCCAGACCCCTTCCTCTCCCCCAGCCCCTCCTAAGCCAGCCCTCATGGTGGCACATTCTCCATGAAGGGGACAGTTCTGCAGTCCATCTGTTTCTATGGAAACCAGGCTTCCTGAGAAGGCTACAGGGGGGTTGGGAGAGGTCCTCCAGGACTGGCATGGGAAAGATGTCTCAGCCCCATCGGATCTGCTGCCAGGGCAGCACCTGGACAGCCACCCCTTTAATATTGTTAATTGCTGTCCTTTGGGGAGTGCATACCAGGGACCAGGCCCCTCCACTGCCTTTTCTCAGTCTGCCTGATCACAACCCTGTGAGCTAAGAAGTCGTCGTGTGGTTTCACAAATGAGGAAATGGAGGCTCAGAGAGGTTAAGTAACTTTCCTGAGGTCACAGAGCAATTAAGAGAAAGAGTTGGGGGTTTGAGTCCAAGTTTGCCTCATCATTAAGTATATGCCCGCCCCCGCCCCTCCCCTGACACTTGTAACACTCCTTCCGTCCCCCCATGAGCCCTTCCCTTCCTGGTCCGATCTCGAGGCTCTGCTTGGCCTCTGTGCCATCATGGCCCCTTCTGTCTTGCCGCCGCCGCTAGGAGCTCTTTGGGGATGTTCTTTTCTGGCCTCAGATGAGGAAGGAGGAAGGGGCTACACGGGGTCAGATCTCGGCTAGCAGGGGGCCTCGAAACCCTTCCCCCAACTTTACTTTGTCCCAAATTTTTGTTGAGCTCCTCCCATGCCTGGTGTTCACCTGGTCCAGGCCAGGTGAACAAAACCATCAGTAACCCCTGCCCCGTGGCACTCACCTAGAGATGGCTGCAGCTCTCTGAGGTGGTAGTGGGGTCTCGCCCAACGTTCTCACCCAACCTCCAGTCATTTCCTGGGCACCCCAGATGCCATGGAAAACCCCATCTACTCTCCTGGAGTCTTCAGCACCCCCCTGACCTGCTTGCGCATGGTCACCTGGCCAGAGGAGGTACCAGACTGGAACCCAGCTCTGCCTGACCACAAAGCTCCTTCCCGGCTCTCCTGTGTCACCAGCTCACATGTGGCCTGGGGCAGAGCTTGTCCGCTCTGGGCCTCAGCTCTCTGGCCTGTCCAGCGTGTCCAGCATGTGTGTGGAGCAGAGCCTCCCCTTGGGCCCTGCCAGGTCTAACTGAGTGTGATCCTGAGTGTTGTGGGTAGAGTTAGGGGGACCTGCTTGCCTTGGCCTGACCGTCCCTCATTTGCCTCTGATGCCAAAGTGCCTCTGTGCCCAGCGGGGCCAGCGGGAGGCTCTCAGGTGGGCACGATACCAGCCCTGCCTTCAGATCACTGGGTCTCGGGGAGCCCTGAAATGATGATGAGGATGGTCCGGAAGTGGCCCTGGCTGCCACTGAGGGTCCAGAGAGGGGAGGGGCACTGTGCCCTGGGAAGGCTCCCTGGAGGAAGGGGCATGCAAAGACCCTGAGGAACGGGGGGCATCAGGATGGAGGGAGTGGAAGGCAGTGGTTCAGAAGGGAGAACACCTGTTCAAAGGACAGTGATTTCCCAGTTCATTGGGAATTGAGGTCAGAGAGGCTGGCCAGGGGCAGAATGCAGAGGATCGTGAACACGGGGTCTGGGGGCTGCCATCCACATTTCCCCTTCTCCTTACCTGGCAGGGCCTCCCAAGTGAGCATCTAGGAGCAAGGGCGGCCCTCCTCCCAGCCTTTCCCCTAGCCTTGGGCAGCCTGGCACCAGCCTGGCCCCCGGGGAGCCCTGGGGGCCCTTCAGGAGGCACAGGGGCCTGGGAAAGGAAGCATGACGGCTGTAACAGGCAGGCTTTTTCCACTGTGCACGGCTGAGTGAGGAGAGGGAAGGAGAAGGAGTGGGGCCCTGCCTGGGTCCGGGCAGGGCACTCTGCCACAAGGTATCGCCTGTTATATCTCCTCCAGCCCTTCTGCAGATTGGGCCTTCTCATCAGCCCCATTGCACAGGGGCAGAAACTGAGGCTGGGAGAGCTGCGGTGTCCTACAGAACCAGGATTTGAACCCAGGTCTGGCTGTCCCAAAGCCAGTTCAGCTGGGGTACAAGGAGGGAGTGGGGGAGCTGTCCTCTGTCCTCTCTTAGGTTACAATGGGGCCAGTCCTACCTGGAGTGACCTTGAAAGGGAGGAAAGTTCATGGGCAGATCAGAGGGGGTGTGTGGTGTGTCTCGGCGGTGGGGTGCTTAGGGGCTGCTGTGCGCACACGTGCGTGTGTGTGTGTATGTGAGTGTGTGAGTGTGGCAGCTGCCCGCCTGCCCTCTCCAGGTGGGGTCCAGTCCTGCGGATGAAGGAACAATGGGACTCAGGGCTCAGAGCACTTAACTCTGTAGGGCCAGGTGCTGGGGACCTTGCTCCCTGGAGATGACATTTAAGATCCCGCTTTCCCTGGGAGGCTGTAGGGCCCTTTGTTGGTGGTGAGCTTGCGGCTGGGCTCTGGGCTCTGTGTACGGCCGCAGTGGGTCCCACCAGCCCAGGTACCTGACGGCTGTGCCGGAGTGATACCGGAAGTCAAATGGAGCCCAGGACCCTGCCCTGTAGCCCCCCTTCTGTACCAGCCCTGGGCCTGTGGTGCCGAGGGGAGCCCTGTGTCTGTGTTGGTGGGGAGGGACCATCGGGCGGAGGAAGGCAGCCGACCCTCTGAGCAGGGGTTGCCGACACAGCCCAGGCCTGCAGTGCTGTGGCCTGAGTGTCAGCCTTACGCCATGGGATTGAGGTCTGGGGGCTCTGCTCAAGGGGTGGAGACGTTAGGAAATGCTAGTTAGGCCCCTCTCCTGATGCTTCCTGGCCTCCACCCCAGAGCCCCTGCTACATGGGGGACGTGGGGAGGAGGGGGTGTCTGTGTCTAAGTGCCCATCTCAACCAAGCACTTGGTGCGGGCCAGGCACTACCTTACGCCCTTCACGGGGGTCACATCTTAGATTCTCACAGCATCCCTGTGAGGGAAGACCCTTTGCTTCCCCAACTATGGATGGGGTGACTGAGGCACAGAGAGTGTAAGTGACCTGCCCACAGGCACACAGCTAAGAAGTGGTGGCCCTGGGATTTGAACTCAGAGAGTGTGGCTTCTGCAGCTAAGCTCTTCTGGCTTTAGCAGTTAGCTGGCACTTTATAAAATACTTTCTGTCCGTTATTTTGTTTCTGCTTTGACCAGGCCTAGGGAAGATGTAAGGATTGTTGTTTCCATTTCACAGATGAGAAGACGGGCTCAGAGAAGCAACTTGCCCTGATTCGTGCCTGACAGATCAGCATCCCTGTCCCCACTCAGGCTGCAAGCTACTTAAGGGCAGGGACCCAGTCCCACCACCCCTACATGGCTCACAGCACATCCTCACTAATGCAGTCCTTTCATTTAAATGTGTAGGTGCTGTGCTGCGTGCTCTTGACCAAGCTTCTCCTTTTGCCCATGGATCTCGAGGAGCTGGGAATTACAGCTCCATTTCACAGATGGGGAAAACCAAGGCTCAGAGCAGTGTGACTTGTCCACTAAACATGGGCAGTAAGGGACACAGCAGGACTGAGTCAGGCAGCCTGGCCGGCCTGGGTGAGAAGGGTTAAAACACTATGGAGACCTATATGAAGGGTTAAGTCAAGTCTGAGCATACCTGGTGCTGGCGAGGATGGGGGGTAAGGGAACACTCATGCATTGTGGGGAAAAGGAAATGGTTCACTGCTCTGGAATGCAGTCTGGCACTTCTAGAGTTAAACGTAGATTTACCATATAACTCAATAAAATTCCACGCCCAGGTATTTACCTTCGAGAAATGAAAACTCATGGTCACACCAAAACCTGCACATGAATGTTTATAGCAGCTCTATTCATAATTGTCAAACTCTGAAACAACTCAGACATCCTTCAGTGAGTGACAGGGTAAAGGAACTGGTACGTTGACGCCAGGTACTGGTACATGGATTCCCACTCTCCTGCCGAGAGGAAGGGAACGTCCATATACACAGCAGCCTGGATGAGTCTCAAAGACATGATGCTGAATGAAAGAAGCCAGTATCCACGGTTATATACTACATGAATCCATTTATGTAACACATTTGAAAAAACAGAAACAAAACTACAGTGACAGACAACAGATCAGCGGTTGCCTGGGGTGAGGGGAGGGTCTGACTGGTGATGCAGCTGCCCTGGGTCCTGATTTGGAGGCGGTGGTTGCCTGGATCTATACATGTGCTAAGATTCATATAACTACAGACCCCAAAGAGGTTCATTTCACCGTATGCAAATTAACAAATAGAAGGCCAGAGCGGAGGCCGGAAGAGGAAGGGTGGCGACCAGCCCGCCTGGGGCTTCCTTCATGGAGGGATGGGTGAGGGGCCAATGGCTTGCTGGCTCCCTGGGGGCAGCCTCCCGCGGGTCCACCTGGCAAGTGGGAGGGACGCCAGGCTGATTATAGCTTCTACCTGGATCCACCAGAAGGTGGTAGCGAGCGGCTGAGGTGTTGTGACAGTGCCCGGGCCCCCCCACCGAGGAGCCTGGTTAAACCCTCGCTACCCCAGGCGGCTGCCCCGGCTGCCCAGCATCAGCCATTCATTGAGCTGCCTTCCTGGTCACCACCAGCCGCCGCCTCCCATTCCCCGGGATGTATATGCGTGGGAGAGGAAAGCATAGCTGTGCCTGTTTTACAGGTGAGGGACTAGGCCAGGGGGCTTAGAAGGGCAGTGGGGCCTGGACGTTACTCACTAAAGACCTCCAGTAATGACCTTGGCCATTATTTCCAAACTCGAGCTGGTATGCTCCCTGCCCAGTTCATCCAGTGTAAAGCCATGTTATCCAGACACCCCACCGTTTGATTCTTTGTTCTGATGTTTATTTGCTGGGTGCTTTATTTTGTTCTAAGACACTGGGTCTTAGTGTCTTAGAGGCTGGAAAACTGGAGGTGACCTGGGGACATTTCTGTGCCCTGCCTCTGGCTGGGGCTGAGAGGGTGAGACTTGCGGGGGGCCACACAAAGACCTGAGTCTGATGCCTGGTCGGGGGGGGTCCAGCAAGCCCACCTCAGGTCCTGGTTGAGGGACAGGCAACTTCTGAGCCCTGTCTGTTATCGGGGGTGGTTTTCCTGCCTTGCTGGAGAGTAGCTGTGGGTGGGAAAGAGGTGCAGGGATATGGGAGGCACCCAGCACTGGTGCAGCACGTGATAGGGTGGGGGTACTACCATTTTTCAACCCGGTCTTCTATCGAGCCTCATTGAACTTGGTTTTCTCATCTGTAGAATGGGTGTAAATAGTACCCATCTTGCAGGGCGGCAAGATCACGGGAGCCCACTCAGGGCCAGCTTCTGGAAACCTTTACCTCACTGTGGTTTACACTGTTGTCTCCTCCACATAGATTTTGTGCTGACTGAAGGTGAGGACGGCCACTCAACTCACATCAGCGTCTCCACTGCCCGGCACACAGTAGGTGCTCAAGAGCTGGTCTGAGGTGGAGCTGGGGGGAGGCCGGAGGTTGGGGGCCATCAAGGATCGTGGGCAGACCTGGGGGGGTGAGGGGAGAGCAGGGAGGGGCAAGGCCCGAACTGCTGCCACAGCCCTGCCAACTCTCCTGGCCATCCCTCCTCTGGCTCAGTTGGGTCCTGGGGTCACCCCCTCCCCTTGTTTTCAGCGCTGGCAGGTTAGAGGGAGGATGTCTGGGAGGGTGGGTGGGAGAGCTTGCTGGGCAGAGGAATTGTCTGGGCAAAAGTTCAGTGGCGGCCTGGACTCCAGAACTCAGGAGCCCTACCCAGGCTTGGGTAGACCCTTCCCTCTTCTGGCAAGGCTGACCCAGGCCCCAATTTACCCCCTGCCCCCAGGAACCTTTGGGTACAGTCTATCCAGGCCTGAATGCCTTGTCCTGGGCCTATACCTCCTCCAGGGCTGTCTGTAAGGCTCCCTCCTGCCTGGTCGTCTGGGGTGTGCCACATCCACTTAGGCCAGACGGGCTGGCGGAGCTGGAAGGCCTTAGGACCATCTGCCCTAACGCATTTGACAGGTGAGGAAGCTGAGGCCAGGAGAGGGCAGTGACTTGACCCTTTTAGTCACACAGTCGGGTGGTTAGGGAGCCCAGTACTGCACCTGGACCCTCAGATTCCTCCTCCAGTGTCCACCTGCTGCCCCAGGTTGACGGGGAGGCCTCCCCAGGCCCTGGGCTGGGGTCTGGCTGCCCTCTGAGATCTGGAAGCTGGGCAGGGCCCGTGGCTGAGGCTGGTGTCTCCCTGCAGCCCTCCTACAGACGCCGGGCTCCAGGACAAGATGGCAGCCAAGCAGCCCCCACCTCTCATGAAGAAGCACAGCCAGACGGACCTCGTGAGCCGCCTGAAGACCCGGAAGATCCTCGGCGTGGGCGGGGAGGATGACGACGGGGAGGTCCACCGCTCCAAGGTGGGCGGAGCTCGGCGGAGGGGCCTCGAACCAGCCACATGGGGTCTGCCTCCGACCACCAATTTGGGGAGGCAGGTCTGGCCCACTGTTTGAGGAGAATAGCTGAGACCCGTTACAGCTGCAGGGAGCCTCCAGATTTAGCTCATATTTTCTAGAAGTCTGATGGATATGTCGGAGGAATGTAGCAATAATGAAAATGGGTCGTTAGAATTAGTTGAGTGCTTATTATTTGCTTCTTATGGCACCAGCTACTTTATAAGCATTATTTACCCTGGGAGATGTAGGGTCAGTTATTAACCCATTTTACAGATGAGGAAACTGAGACTCAGAGAGCTTAAGGACTTCCCCAGGGCCACACCAATAAGTGGCAGAGCCAGCCTTCAAGCCCACATCTGGCAGACCTCTGAGCTTTCATCCTCAGCCACTGTATTTTCAGCTTCCCATAAGCCCCGGTGTCTAGAGGAGGAAGAGAGGGTGTGCCTCAGTGTGACCCTCCCAGCCTGGGTGACCCTTTGGCTAAGCAGAGCCACCTGGGCATCCAGGGGCCTCTGGGAGGGGGTGAGTAGACTGGGCAGGCAGAGCTGCCTTCAGCCTGGTTGCCTCTGACCCCTCTGTGTCCACAGATCAGCCAGGTCTTGGGCAATGAGATGAAGTTTGCTGTTCGGGAGCCTTTGGGCCTAAGGTGAGCATTACGAGTTTGGTGGGGGACAGGGCTGGGGGAGGGGCTCATCAGCCTTGTCCCTGTGTACTCTTGTCTTTGGTTCCATCCCGTCAAATTCCCTCCCCCAGACCAGCCATCCCTGGGCATCTTGGCTGGAGAGGGAAGGGTTCTGCGGGGCCTGGGGTGGCTCTGACCTTCCTCTCCACGCCTCCCCAGGGTCTGGCAGCTTGTCTCTGCTGTGCTCTTCTCTGGCATTGCCATCATGGTGAGTCCCTGCCCCGCCCCTGGGACCTGGCCCCCTCCCCTGCCCTGGAGCATCCTAGCTCCCGTGGTCCGTGGTCCCAACTCCTTGTCACTGGAACCTCAGATCTTCTGTCCTGGAAGGGAGGGGTCGGGGGCAGTCAGTGTCCTGATCCTGGACTGCTACTGGGGAAAGGAAGGAGATGTCCAGGGAAGTTTCCACAGAAAGCCCCTCACCCTGAGCCTCCTGCCCGCTGTCCGCAGGCCCTCACCTTTCCTGACCAGCTCTATGATGCAGTGTTTGATGGAGTGCAGGTGACCAGCAAGACCCCCATCCGCCTCTATGGCGGCGCCCTCCTCAGTGAGTATTGCTGGGGCAGACTCTGGGGAGGTGATAGGCAGCCGAGGGACCCATAGGGGCCGAGGGAACATGGGGAGCCTTCTTTGTGCAGGGGCTCCCCTTCTCAGAACCCACGCTTCGGCCAACAAGTCTGTCTCTGCTGGGTGTGTGCTGCCATCTTGTGGCCACTGGTAGACTGTCCCCAGGGGATTGGGACTGTCCTTAGCATCATCTGGGACAAAGCACTTATTGAGTGCCTGCTGTGTGCAGTGTACCACCTAGGCATTGGGGTAGAGAAATGAAAGAGGCCCAGGCTTCGCCCTCCAGGGCCTCACAGCCCAGAGGAGGAGGCAAAATCAACAGTGTCTGTAAAACCCTCGCCCTTGGACCGCCCATTTGAACCACTTCTGTTTCCTCTCCAACCTGAGTCACACGCAGCAGTGCCTGTTAGGAAGCTAAATGACAGCATTTAAAACCCAGCACTGGGGGTGTCCCTCCTCTTCTCCAAAACATTCTATGGCTCCCTATTACCCACAGACTGAAGTCCCAGCTCCTTCCGGTCTCTGATATTCAGGGTCATCTGTGGGGTGCATCCAGCCTGCCTTCCAAACCTCCCTCCCCCACATCCCACGGTGGGCCCCGGACCCCAGCCGCACCTCCTGAGGCCCCCGTTTCAGAAGGCCTCCACGACTTTGCAACGCAGTTTCCCCAGCCTTGTGCCAATTGCACTTCTACTTGACCTTCAAGGGCCAGCGCCAGTAGCTCTGGGGTGGGGTTGGGGGGTGGGGACTGGGGCAGCTTCAGGCCCTTCAGCCACGCAATGGGAGAGCTAGTGTTACGGGTTATGGGTCAGGTTGGATGACGGAGGAGTTTTAATTTGAGCAGTGGGAGTGGGGGCAGGGCATGTCCGGGATCCTGGCTACTTTGTCAAAGGGTGGAGGACCAGGCCCCCTGCCCGTCCCCCAAGGGGGCAGGTGGATCAGGCTACTCCGCCCCCCACTCCCCTCTTTGTCCCCCACCCCAGGCATCTCCCTGATCATGTGGAACGCTCTCTACACGGCTGAGAAGGTCATCATCCGATGGACCCTGCTCACCGAAGCCTGCTACTTCTCGGTCCAGTTCTTGGGTGAGTCCTGAGGTGGGCAGTGATGGGGAAGCTGATGGGGTACAGGGTGCGGGCAGCTTGGCCCCTGGCCTCCGAACTCTTGCCACTTGTTTTCTGGGAAGCGATGAAAACCTGTGCGAGGGGGAGGGACTCGTGTGGCTGGGTTGACCTGTACACCTGCACACCTGTGCTCACGCAGCTGATAGGTGCCTGTATCCTCCTGCATACATGCCCGTGCACCCACAATCCACTGCTCATTTGTGGACCCAGCACAGGTGTGATGGCACACAACCAGTTCTGCCCACATGATCGCCCCCCATACCTGCTGTGGTTGGGCAGCTGATAGGATGCCCCAGCTCAGGGCGGGGGTCAGTCAGGCAGCCACCCTGAGGCCCATGGCATCCCGAGCTGGGGTAAGGGCTATCCCCACCTCTGACCTGTGTCCCCCCGGCCTCTCTCCCACAGTGGTCACTGCCACACTCGCCGAGACGGGCCTCGTGTCCCTAGGGATCCTGCTGCTCCTGGCCAGCCGCCTCCTTTTTGTCGCCATCAGCGTTTACTACTATTACCAAGTCGGCCGAAAACCCAAGAAAGTGTAGCCGCCCGCCGGGCCAGGGGCCCCTCTGGGGCAGGGAGGCCTGGGGACCTCGGTTTCCCTTTGGTTCCAGAAGGCAGGAAGGACCCTGCCCCAGGCAGGCAGGAGTGGCCGCCTTCCTCTCCTCCTGGGCACTCCCCGAACGCTGTGATCTCCTGGGCCCTCAGGTTTGGGGAGGGATGGAGCCTCTGCACCCCATCCTTCCCCCCACACGGTGACGCCTCATGTTCATGGGTGTCTCGGCCTCTGGATCCCCTGGACAGATGCGCGAGGAAGAGCCTGAGTCACAGGCATCCGGCCAAGGCCAGGCTCCTGCCCCTCTGTCACAAGACCCTTCTTTCTTGAGAGGCTGTGGACCGCCTCCTTGCTCTCCCCCAGGCCCCCAGCCAGTCTAGTGCCCAAGCAGCTGAACTTGGCTTCTGCCCATGCCTGGAAAACCTTAGAATTTGACCCCGGGCCCCTTCCCTTCCATGCGGGCGCTCTCCACATGTAGGGGACCCTCTGCCCCCTAAACACACAGCGCCGCTGCGGGCTGGCAGGCAGGGGTCCGCCTTTGACCCCTGGCACCTCCCCTTCCGCCTTCTGTGAGGTGGGCTGCAGGTAGCAGGGCCTTGTCCTCAGCCACAGCCTCTCCTCGGGCCTCGCTCTTGGCTGCTCTGCCTCCACGCAGCTCCTGAAGGCCCCTAGATGCCCCCTCTCCCAACTGGCCTGTGTCCAGAGGCTGCCAAGGGCCTCAGCCACAGGCCGGCCCTGACAGATGGACACCCGGGTAACCCCAGATGGCGGCCACCTGTAAGTGACGGGGTTTGTGGTTGAGGAAGAGAGAGAAGCATGTCTTCATCACTTGGCATGTCCTCCAGGGTCCGAGGTACACCTGGCTCAGCCCCCTTGTCCACCCTCCCCCCCCTCCCCAGGGTGCTGCCCTCTGGCCTGGGGTGCCTCTGGGGCCCGGCTGGGTAGGACTGGGTGCTCTTCAAGCTCAGCAGGGGCAAAAAATAGAAATATTTCAGCAAGCCGCCTCCTCTCATGCCCAGCCCCCATCAGATGCCCTGGAAGAGGCCGACAGCTGGCTCCCTCAGAGATGAAGACCCCTGCAGGCCCAGCAGCCTGTGTGCCCCCCGTGAGTCCTTTACCCGACGCCCCCCCTTCCCTCCGGCACCCCAGGAATGGCAGCCCCCATGTCCTGGGGACAGATGTGGAGAGAAGCAGCCCCGGCCCCAGACTTGCTTCCCGTCTTGGAAGAGAGTGTTTAGGGGGCGAGATGGTTGGTCCTTAGGTGCAGCCCAGCTCTGGCTGCTGCGCCCTGGGCCCGGGCCCTGCCCACGCTGGGCCTCGCTGCCCTCCCCCATGCCCAGCTGTCCCTGCAGCCACATGTCCAGGGACACGGCCTGTGCCCAGCGGAGCACGGCACCGCCGCTGTTAACACAGCCGAGGAGAGAGGCCCAGCGGGTTGGGCGCCCAAGGCTGTGCTGCTGGTAACCGCGGCTGAGCGGAAGGGAGGCTAGACACTAAGGAGGGGCCGTCCTCTCCTGGCCTCCGTCTCTCGAGGCTGAAGTTCGTGCCTCTTTGCAGAATCCTGCCCCCAACCGCCGAGCCCCAGGCAGGCCCAGAGCCACGGCAGCCTTTGGGAAGTGGTACTGGCTGGTGGGCAGTGCCCCCAAGCCAAGGCATGTCCTCTGAGCTGACCCATGCTCTTTGAGGCCTGGCTAGCATGCCGCCAAGCGGTGGATGGTCTGTCCTAATGACCGCTGGGCTTGTTGGATAGATTTCCCTCGGGAGGCTAGCAGGGCAGGGGGAAGTCCGGGCACTGGAGCTGGGCTTTGTGCCGGATGTCCGCGGGGGCTGAGCCAGCCAAGCTGAGGGAGGGTGGCAGGACCTTGTCCCCGGGGGTGGTAATGCGGGCCTGCTGGGACGATGCTGTCCTGGCTCTGTCCCTCCTAAAGGTTTGGGAGAACCCAGAATGCCCCTTCCCCGGTTCACTTGCCAGCCTCCTGCCTCGGCCCAGCTTCCCCACCCCGCCCCCAAACCAAGACCACCTTTCCTCACGGTCACTATTTATTCTTTGTTCCTTTCTCTTTTTGTAAGAAACAGTCACAAAAACCAGTGCAAAACCATCAGTGTGGGCGTCCTGCTTTATATTACAAAAACTCCTCTTGATATAGAATATAAAAAAGGGAGGCTCACAGGAAATAAACTTGATAAATTAGCTCTGCTACCTACCACAAGGAACACTTAGTTTTCAAAATAGACTTTAGACATAGGACCCACCGGGGAGGGGAAGAGGGGGCTTCTAGGGAGATGGGGGTGCTGGGCCTCGGCCGGTTTGGGGGATTCTGTCTGGGCCCCTTAGGCATGGAGAGGAGAGAGGGGACAAGGGAGGCTGGGGAGGGGCCCCAGTGCCCAGCCACTAAGCAGAGAAGGTGGCCTTCGGTGCTGGGCGGGGTATGTGACCAAGTGCAAGGTCTCCCCTGGCACCTGGCCTGTTAGCAGGGTCAGGAAGTCTCAGCACAGAGACTTCCTACCCTCCCGCCTCCCCCAGCAGCCCCCAAATTGCCATCTGCACCTATTAGGGACTGTGGCTGCTGGCCTTTGCCTTCTCGTGTCCCCGAGAACGGCCGCTGGGAGCCTTGCAAATAGCTACCAGCCTGCGTTAATGCTACAGAGCAGAGACGCCTGCTTCCCCTTTACGGCCCCAGAACGTGGTCAGCGGGGGCAGATCAGGGCTCCTTGGCCCCTTTCTGGAGAGCCCTTGGGGATTAGGGTCTTACATCTGCCCTCAAACCCGCCTCCCCCAGGTGTTCCTCAACGACCAGCCTTTCTTCTCGGGGGCCCGGAGGAGGTGGTGCCCGATGCCCGGCTCTTCTTACCTTGAAGGCCCCAGATTCTCCTGGGCAGTGGGGACCAGATGGGTCGCCCTGACGCCTGGGGCGCCCCTGGACTGAAGTCACACAGCTGCCCAATTTGACCCTAAGCCCTGCCTAGCCAGCCTGATTTTTTTTTCTTTTTTTTTTTGTCAACCACACACCAGCCCTTTGCCTCTGCCAGGAAGTTGAAGCCAATTTGTGGGTGGTCTAGAGACCTGCGCTGGGGTACAAGCTGCACGGCCCCCTGGGTCCTGGGGTTGCCCAGTCGCTAGGGAGTTCATAACATCATTTATGGAGTTGCCAGGGCAGACTGATACAGGGACAATCTGGAAAGACCCAGCCCACAGTGGGCCAGGACTGGTGAGGACAGCAGAGTGCAAGGGGGAAGGGGAGAAATGGGGGGAGGGGCAAACCAAATCTTTACAGCAGGCACAGAGCTCCGGCCCCATCTCAGAAGGGGGTAGGTGGCAGAGCAGGGGAGCGCTGGGCTCTAGGCCACTGCTCTGTCTCCCAGTGGCTGGAAAGCTGGAGGGGAGGCTGGAAGCTGGCACAGGGCCTTTGAGATAGAATGGGCTCTTCCCAGACCCTGAAGAGGGACAATGAAGAGAGGAGAGCAGGCACCATACTGTCCCTTCCACACCCATCCCTCAACAAGCTTGAGTTGTTTGGCAGACATCACTAATCAAGATTACACTGTCCTCCCCCACTGAGCCCAGACCAAGCCTCAGGTTCTCCGCACAGCCTCTGGCAGCCACTCCTGATTGATCAGGGTCGAGGCATCTTGCAATAGAGTTGCTAACACTGGTCTAGAATTTGAGACCTGCACATGAGGGGCTGATTTGTGGGTGCTGTGTGGGTGTGAGTGAGTCTGTGGGGAAACCTCTCCCTGCCAGATCCTGGAGGAAACACTCAGAAATGTGCTATGGACAGCGAAGCGACAGGAAAACCGTGTCACAGAAGAAATGATGAGGTGCCCTGGGGTTCTTTAGCCTGGAAATAACGGGGCTCAAGGAGAGCAAGTGGGATGCCATGGACAGAACCACAGGAAAACAGGAACCTCTTCCGTGTATTGAGCTGATGTTAAAGTCAGAGCAGTCCAAAGAGAAGCCTGTCTTGGGAGGTAGTAAGCTCCCCGTCCTTGGAGGTGTGCAAGAAGAAGGTGGAGAAGTCTTGGCAGGGATCTTGTGGAAGACATCTGAGTGGCAGTTCTGAGTGAGGAGAGGAGAACCAGATGATCTTGGGGGTTCCTTCCAGCGCTGGGGGCCAGGGAATTGGTGGAGTTGGTGGAGGAAAGGTGGGCAGTGTAGAAAACGGGCTGTGGTGTGTGTGCATGTGTGTGTGTTCCTGGGACTTAGAGAAAAGTGTGGGGAGGTGGCAGGGAGAGCAGGGAGGGCAGAGTCCAGAATTTTCTTAGCTGTGGAGCCGGGAAGAGGCAATTCCTGACCAGCTTGCCTGCTCTCTTCTGGGGAAACCAGGATGCAGAGGCCAGGGAGGGGTGTGAGCAGTAGGTCTGCTGGGACCAACAGAACCCTGGAAGGAGTGACAGGCAGCCTGGGGATGGCGGGGTTCTTGTTCAGAACTGTCACGCACGTGCTGTGTGACTGTGGTTGAGAAACTGCTCCTCTCTGGGCTTTCCAGATTATTTGCTCCAACAGATGGGGAAGCACGGACCCTACTGGCTGGGCCATCCTTGGACCCAGCATCTGCAGCCCACTCTTGGCCCCAGCCTGAGGCAGGGACAACTCCATCCTCGGAGGACCGGGGACTCCACGTAGGTTCCACGTCCTCAAGGACATGGTGACCAGGTCTCCTCGGCGCCCGTGGGCTTTGCCAACCTTTCTCCACAATTTTCTTTTGCCTCCTTCTTGCCTAAATCCTTATTACTTCCTTGGCACCAGATCCTGAAGCTGTGAGTTGAGGGCGCAGGTCCCGGGCTGCCAGATCTGGCTGCACCAAGGAGGGGGCCTGGCCCTGGTGTTGCTTTGGTCTCTAGTGCAGGCTGCATCCTGGGTTCAGGTGCCCGGGCCCCCGCGGAGAACCCCATGGCGCCCGTTCCGGAGTCCAGATGGGCTACATCAGTCCATAGTTTTGCCTTCATTTTTTTTTGTTAAAAAAATAGCTATTTTCCTCTGCCCCATTTCCTAGCCACTCATCATGGCCTCACCTCCTTCCCCGGGGCCAAGAGGGCAGGGGCGAGGGGGAGGGGAGGGCATTGGGTGCTGGGCAGTGGTGGGTGGGGTGAGTCTTCAATCTTCAGGCCACACCCTCTACTGGATGCCCCGGAAGAGGCACATGGCAAAGACCATGGCAAAAAGCTGCAAAGAAAGTAGGAGTTTGCTTGTCAGGCTGGGCTCACAGCCCTCCAGGGGGCTGACCCTCCCCAACGAGAAGGGGCTGTCTGCTCTGGGACAGGAAGGGGCTCCCCCATCACTCTTAGAACACTCCTGCTGCTGGCACTCCTGACACTGCCCTGAGGGCAAGCCCCTCTTGCCAGTCACTGGTCCCCTTCATGCCGTGTAGTCATGAAAAGAAAGGGGCCTTGGACATGGGTTCAAATCCAGCTCCCTTATTTGCCAGCAGCAAACTTGGGCCAATACTCAGTTCCCTTCTCTGGGCCTGAGTATGTATCAAGAGTCTACCATGTGCTGGGCACGGTTCTAAGTGCTGTCTCAGAAACATTTTCACAGACCAGGAAGTGAGACACAGGGAGGTCAGGTAACCCACCTAAGGTCACACAGCTACAAATGGAGGATCCAGGATTGGAGTCTAGGTATTCTGACTCCAGAGACCATGCTCCTAGCCCCCGCACTCGCCTCCTTCCAACTCACAGGAAGGAGGCGAGATTGAAGTCTAAGGCAATTAACGATGTAATGAGCCCTGTTATATTGTAGATGCTTAATTAGAAGTTACCAGGATTGTTACTAATAGACAAGGAAGATGCAGCCCTTCTCCAAGCTAGGAGCACAATCACTGAACACCTGTCTAAGGGCCCTGGGGTAGTGGGGTGTGTAGAGACCCTGACTCAGAGATGCCCATTTCTTCAGACTGGCTGATGCCCCTGTGCCAGAGCTCTTGCAAAAGGTCCCCGAATCATTCTGCCTGGCACAGAGGCCACAGCTGGGCTTGCGGGCTGGGTGTGAGGGCAGTAGGTCAGGAACACAGGCATTGCTTAGCGAGCCCCTATTACACGCCAGGCACGTAGTCCCCGGCACCTGTAAGCCCCACCGTGCCCTAGGAGCAGGCTTTTAGCACCATGTTGCAGATAAGGAAACTGTGGCTCGGGCATCCTGTGCGTGGGGCGAGGCAGAGCTGGAAGGTGAACTCTAGAAGCCCATGTTCTTCCTGCAGGGGACCCACGCCTGCGTTTTCCCAGGGGGTCTGGTACTGATTTGTGTTTCTTGTTCATTGTTTCCTCCTAGGAGAGGACTTGTTCACCTAGAATAGCGTTGGCATACAGTAGGGGCTCAATCTTTGCTTGAAGAACGAATGAATGAATGACCCCTCCCTCTCCCCATCCTCAAGTCTCCACAAAACTGCTCTAAGCAGGGCTGCAGGACACAGTAAGCAGCTAAGCAAGACCATGTTAATGGTGCCAGGTGGGAGGGGGAAGGCTGAGGATAGGGTGGCCTGATTTCACTTCCTGACTGGCCGAAGACTGGCAGCCCCTTTCTTGAGATGGGCGGGCCTGGGCAAAGCCCTCCGTCCAACCTCCCAGGGCAGCGGGTTTGAGATCCGGGAGAGGGTGGTAGAAGGAAGGGAGGGGGGCAGCTCTGCCCTTTGGCCAAAGCGCCACCTAGTGGTGGCTCCAAGAGTCTGCGGCTGCCTTACGTTTGAGGGGGCTCAGGGCCCTTCTGTCTTCACCTCTGGGGCTCAACGTGCGCTTGTGAGGTCCTCAAGGCCCCGCAGGCCCTGAACACCCCACAGAGAATGGGCCTGATCTAGAAGCACAGGCTGTGGCCCCTCCCTGAAATCAGCTGCGTTGATCCTTCAGTCAGAGTTCACTCTGGACCGTGGGTAGGGGTGAGGGCAGCGACTCTCAGGGCCTGTCCATGCCCACTGCCCACAGACTTGCTCAGATGTGTCCAGAGTCCCAGGGTGACTCGCGGGCAGCAGATAGGCACGGCTGGGCTTACCTGCCCATCGTCCCTGCAGTGGGGACCCACTGGGTCCTGGGTTAAGGACCTGGAGACGGAGGCAGGCTGGGGGTGCAGGCCATGGGGGATCTGCCTGAGACCCTGTGTAGGTGTCTGTCTTGCTTCTGAGGAGCCACAGAAGCGGGGGCCTTTACTTACCTCGATGGCCAGCACCCCTATGGCGAGGGCTCCGGCCAGGTAGACGTAAGTTTCGAAGGCGTTGAGGATCACCGTGTAACAGCCCTGGGAGGGAAGGACCAGAGGTAAAGCCATAGCCAGGAAGGAGGGACAGAGGTGAAGGGCCAGCCTCAGGACAGGGGTGTGAAGCCTGGGAACTGGCATGTGGCCCCAAAGCTCAGGCAGCAGCAGGCCGACCCTGTCACACCGCTGCTGGGACAGTTTGGAGGGGAGGAGCCGGGGAGGTAGGAGGCCCATAAGCTCAGCCACTCAGCAGCAATACACCAGAGACCCTCCTGGCCCTCCAGCCCCTAAGGCGGGGCTGAAAACTGCCAGACTGACTGCTGCCGAATCAGCCACAGACCCGTTCTTCTTTTCTGATTGGAATATTGGGAAATTTCCCATAAATATCTGGGCTCCTTGCTTCTCTCATAAAATCAGAAGATCCAGCGAGGTAAGCCATCATTTCTTTCTATGTGGCAGTACCTGGGGACAGGTGCTCCCTGGGGAACCACAGTCGCCACCATCCCCTATTGTCCCACACCCACCCTCTCTACTCCTTCCCATTACCAGCCTGGCAGCTGGATTTTGGTTTGTAGCCTCTGCCCTAAGGAAACACAGCCCATTCTTCAAGACCCAGCACATATCTCACCTCCTCCAGGCAGCCTTCCAGGATCAGCCCAGCTCTCACAGGGCCCCTTCTAAATGGATTGAATTCCTGTGCTATTACTGCTTTCTTAAGCAGTCCTCAGGATGTACAGACTGAGGTAGAGATGGACCCAGTAAGACAGAAAGAAAGAGAGGGATGGCATGCAAGCAAAGCCAGGAGCTGCCAGCACGTGACCTCAGCCCCATCCGACCCTGGGTGCCTCGCGTCTTGGTCATCTTCGTGTCCATGCTCCTTCCCCCGGCACCATGCTGACCAGAGACTGATGCACGGTAGTTGCCTTGAATGAAATGTATTTTTAAAGGGGGAGAATTTTCTTTCGTTTATGAGAAGCTGTATATCCTTTGGGCCCAGCCAGAGGACTTGCAAGGGAAAGAGCCCCCGGGTGTGGGTGGGGATCATGCCTGGTCCCCGCTGGGTGACTCTGGCTGTTTCTGAGCTCTGTTGAGATTCTTGGGTGATTCTTGGGTGTTCACACCCATTGTCAATCACCCAGAAGCGCCGCCTCATTGGCCGGAAGTGGAAATGATGCCCCATGAGGCTGTGCCCAGGCAGGTGGACGGCAGGACGTGATCTGGGTAGAGTGGCCAGGTGGCTAGCATGAGACCCTCCTGCTGGAGGCTGATGGGGGCTGGGCAGGGAAGGCTCCCACAGGCCCCCCTTTGAACACTCAGCAGCAAATAGGATGTACCCAGATAAACAGACCCCTCCAGCACGATGTCCTGGATCCACAGTGCTCTTGGGGCTGACGGTGTGTCAGAATCATCTGGGAGGTGGTTAACAACGCAGATGTCAAGGCCTCACCCCCAAGACTCTGGATCAGGGGGTCTGGTGTGGAGCCCAGGAAGCTACGTCGTGAGCAGATGCCCCAGGTGATTTCTAATGCCTTTGCCATGGCCGGGCTTTGAGACACCACAGTCCCGGCAAGGACAGCAAGGAAAGAAGGTCTTAGCTGAACTCGGGCCTTGTCTCAGCAGTGTCACTGGGAGCCCAGCTAAGGGCTGTGTGATCGGAGCCCTAAGGGCGCCCTCCCACAGGCCAGCTGGTCAGGAACCCAGAGCGGCTGGAGGCAACTTCAGAGCTGGCAGGGAAGCCCCATCCGCCTGGCCAGGCCAGGGCCATCCTGGATCCGCCTGCAGAGCCGTGTCAGGGCAGAACTCAAACTGCCAACCCCCTTGGTCTGTTTAACTCTTTTTAAAGCATCAGAACCCCAACACGTAGAGCCATGGCAGCAGGAAGCTGGCCTGCTCTGGAGGGAAGGGAAGGGAGACAGGGAGGAGCCTGGGAGGGATGCTTCCGGCCTCCCGTCATCCCCTCTGGCTGCCACCTGCCTCCCGGGGCCGACGACAGCACCCACTGCTGCACACCAGCCCTCTACCCCGACACTGGCTTTGTCGTGCAGTCTGGGGGCCTTCCAGACGAGAAGCACCAATGACCCGGGGAGAAGTGCTGGTTACACCAGCCGCTTGCTTACTGGGCACACTGATAGGCACCCCTCGTTTTATTGCATTTCATGGATATCGTGTTTTTTTGGAAATTGGAGGCTTGTGGCAACCCTGCGTTAAGCACGTTGTTGGCGCCATTTTTCCAACAGCATTTGCTCACTTCGTGTCTCTGTGTCGCATTTTGGTAATTCTCGCAGTATTTTAAACTTTTTCATTATTATTAGATGTGTTACAGGAATCTGTGATCAGTGATCTTTGACGTTACTACTACCTCTCGCTGATGGCTCAGATGATGGTGAGCATTATTTTTTTAGCAATAAAGCATTTTTAAATTACGGTATGCACACTGTCTTTTTAGACAGAAGGCTATTGCACACTTAATAAAGTGTAGTGTAAACATAACTTTTATAGGCACTGGGAAACCAAAAAATTCGTGTCCCTCTCTTTATCACGGTGGTCTGGAATGGAACCCGCAGTATCTCTGAGGTGGGCCTGTACTTACTTTTTCTAGGCCTCACTTGCCCCATCCAGAAACTGGGGCTATGTAGGCCACCTACTTCAGAGGGTTGTGTGAGGATAAAATGAGATGCTGCAGACAAAGCACGTTGAACAGGGTTGGCAGGGAGCCAGCCCTCGGTCCCGTTAGGACCATGCTGTCTCCCTCTGTGCCCCTGGGTGGTGGGAAATGTCTGAGTGCAGAGTTGGGTGTGTGGGTTTACCCTCTATGGCCCTGGGGATCCATGCACGAGACACACACACACACACACCCTGGGGATCTGTGCACAAGACACACACATACACACACACACGCCCTGGGGATCCGTGCATAAGACACACACACACACAAACACACGCTCTGGGGATCCGTGCATGAGACGCACATGCACACACACACACACACTCTGGGGATCCGTGCACGAGACACACACACACACACACACACACACACACACACACCCTGGGGATCCATGCACGAGACACACACACACATACACATACACATACACACACACCCTGGGGATCCGTGCACGAGACACACACACACACACACACACACCTATACTACAAGGGGACAGGAGGAGCAGTAAATCCCTTCCTGAGCTTGAAGTTGATTTTATGTGCCTCACCCGGGCCGGTGGGTGGGAGCTGTCCCCAGAGGGAAGATGTCCCTGCACCCCTCATCTGCTGTGGATGAGGTACCTGGGGCCCTAACTGCTCGTCTGCCCTCTGTTGGGCTGTGGCACCAAAGACCCTTTGGGTCCCCGGGCTGAATCGAGCAGACCAGTTGGCTGATGGAGGCTCTGGTACTGAGACGCCCTCGGAGGGAGCAGTGAGGGCAGGGGGTGAACGGAAGATGCCCCCAACACTCAGCGAGTGTCCGCCCTGGCCGGAGCTCTGCTGTGGCCTCAAGTGCTTGTTACGACTTAGTCCCCATTCCAGCCCCTCAGGGAAGAGGGAAGAAGGGAGGGAGCAGCTGACTACTTGCTCAAGGTCACACCAAGGAGGCAGCGAAGCGTATTTACACTGAGGGAACTCCAAGCTCCCAAGAGCTGCATCAGGAAGCCTCGGTTCTCGCTCACCCAGGTGGGGTCCCTGGCTCAGGGCCCGGAGCTGCCTACAGCCCGGGTATCACCTCTTCCTCACCCTCAGGATGGATGCCCACCCCTTATCCTGACCCTGCCCAGCGAGACGCTGCAGGGGACCATCTCTCCCCAGGCTGCCACCACAGACTGCGAGTCCCCTAGCTGTGCCGCCGTCGCCAGCACCCGTCCTCCGTCTCTGCAGAGAGAGAACATCCCCCACCCCTGGCTCCCGACCAGTTGCCGCGCCCCCCAACCTAATCTGACAGAGGGCAGCTAGGCCAGAGGTGCCAGCACGAAGGCCACCCACATTTACACGTCCAGCATGGACCTTCCCCCGAGCCCTCTAAGTCCAACTGTCCGCTGGCTACCACTGCTTGGAGGTCCCAAAGGCACCTCACACTCAGCTTGCCTCAGACCAGATCTGAGGTCTTCCCCCAAACCAGGACCTATGGAGTCCCCCTCACCACTGCCTCATCCTGCCTTCCCCAAAGTCGGCCTACCACCATGTTACCTCCTGATTCATTTCTCAGATCCGTACACCTCTCTGCGTCTCCACTGCCACCATCCTGGTCTAACCCAGCATTGTTTCTCACTGGGACCAGTGTAAAAATCCATCCTGTTCGCTCAGGTCCATCTCTAACCCCTGGCCACTGAGCAGCCAGGGTGCCAACATGGCCACAACCCCACATAGAACTCGACATGGGCTTCTTTGCTTTTCTAGCATCTTTGCCATGGGCCCGTCAGCACTGCATGGTCTGGCCCTGCTGATACCCTCGCTTTGAGCTAGTCTTGCCTCATTCACGGTGCTCCAGCCCTACTGGCCTTCTCTTGGTCCCTGGAACACACCATGCTCCCTCCTACCCCAGGGCCTCTGAACAGGCTGCGTTCACTCTCTGGCTGGAGTGCTCTTCCCTCGTCAGGAGGATGAGAGTGTAGTACTTTATGTCTAGAGGAGACACAGCAGCATCCATAGTCACAACCCACCAGGAAGTGGGTGGGGCGCACTGAGGATAAAGCAGAGAAACAGCGATGCTGTGGGGAGAGAACACTTAAGACCACCCTGAGAAGTGGGAAAAATGGATGCTTTCCTCTTGGTGGTCACCATACTGGCCTGGAGTTAATGTCTAGCAAGATCACCATCTCCTGGTACACTCCCTGATATTTTCTTTCCAGCAGGGGAATACATTCTTTAATTGCCTGGGTGACTATTTTGACCTAGGGAAGGCTGAGGAATGAGCAGGAGAAGCTGCCATGGTGGATTCAACTCATACCAATGGAGGAGCCCGGTTATTCATCACGGATCACCTTTGGGGATTTCCTTGTTCCTCTTCATTGGCACTCAGTGATAAACAGGGCTGGTGGGCTAGCTCAACACCCATAGGTGAGTGCGCTCTGCCTGAGCTCCTGACAGCCATGTGACTGAGTCCTGGCCAGTGAGACCAAAGCAGAAGTCTGATGGGGGTTTCTGGGAAAGAAGCTGATGCCACCTTCTTCCTGTCTTCAACATGGGTGGGATGTCTGGAGCCGTGGCAGCCATTTTGCCACCATGAAGTACTAAGCACAAAGAAAGGCCACAAGGATCACAGAGACTAGGCCTTGATGGACATGATGGAGCCACTGATAAATATGAGGAGCCACTGTCTTCCAGAATTCTTGCCATTTGCTTCAACCCTTTTAGTTTAGATTTTCAGTTACTTGGAATCAAACATGTTGTTCACTGACTCAGAACTGCGATGAGGATGTGAGGCAAATTCAGAAATGCATCCTGGGCTTCAGGGAAGTGGGCTTTGGAGAAAAATCAAATAGAAATAGTCCCTCAGCAGAAGCTTTTAAAAGGGAAGAATGCTCAGGAGGGATGCTGGTGTCTCAGGAAAGGAATCCCAGGAGTCAATCTCTGGGAATCCTCATGAGAAACAGGGGAAGAGTCATCGTAAAGAACTAATGTAGCCGCACAGGGACCTCTCTGATGAACTTCAATTTCAAAGCCATACCCAGGAGATGGAAGGAGGCATCATAATGGCGAATGAATCCAGAAATGGGAAGCATGTCAGGATGAAGCCCTAAAAGAACAGGGCCCATGGGAAGCCTCCCTGAACAATTCACAAGTGGCCTTAGGATAGAAGCTTGGCTGTGGGCAGCAGGCAGTCCTAATGGTAGAAGTTTGTTTGTCTTTATCAACCCCCAGCTGTGCTGGCTGCTCTGCTTCACGGAGTTGTCAGTGTCCCGGCGCCTTGATGCTCTGACATTCTAGGGGGCCACCCTCCTCTGCAAGGTTTGAGGTGGCTGTCACCATGGCTGTCACCAAGATGGCTGTCACCACCAGCCAGGGGTTGGGCGGGGGGAGAAGGAGGGGCAGGCACAGTGCTTGCTCTTAAGGAAGTGACTCCATTGCACAGCTCGCCTCTGCTCACCTCCCTTCAGCTAGAACTGGGTCATATGGCTTAGCTGCAAGGGAGGCTGGAAAGGGGGGCTTTACCTGGTGGTCATGGGGTCTCTAAACCTCCTCTTTCCAAGGAGGAAAAATGAACCGAGCATGGCAGCCAGCAGTCTCTGCCACTGTGTCGGGAATCTGAGGTCCGGAGCGTGTGTCTTGGCCAAGGTGACACAGCTGCTAACAGCCCAGGTCTGCCTGACATCACAGCCTGAAACATCCCCCCACGCCCGGCAGCCTCTCCTCACGGCTGAGACCTAACTCCTGGGGCGCTGCCCCTGCCCCCAGCTCATAGCAGCCTGATTCCAGGACCTTTGTGTCTTTATTTAGGTCTCTTTCCCCCAGTGCAGGGAGGCCGGACCATAAGGGGTAGAAGAATGTGGCTTCTTGGACATGATAAGTCCTTGGACATGACATGAGCAGGTGCAGGGGAGGAGGGTGCTGAGTTCATGAGGCAAAGCTGAGGCTGGAAAGAGTCTCATCAGACAGTCAGGGTCAGGCCGCAGCCCAACTCCCACCCCCTCCGCCCCCCGGGACTCTAAGAGGCCAGATTTGAGCCTCGCCCCCATCCCACCCCAGTCCCTTCTAGCCCATCATCCAGTTCTATTTTCTTTAGAGTAAAATTATTATTTCATGTGAAATTATGACTTGCTATGTGTTGGCTGCTTGCTTGTCATCTGCTTCCTCTAACCAGACTGTAAGCCCCGCAGGAGCAGGGGTCTTGTCTGCTGTCCCCTGCTGTGTCCCCTGCACCTGGCACTCTGCCGTGAGAGCCTCATCAAAGGCCGAATCAAGCGAGGGGTGTGGGGCTCAGGTCACCCTCATTCTCCCCCCACTGCTCTGCCTAGCCTGGTCTCACACACACCCCTGAGGTGTATGGGGACTGGTCAGTGGGAAGGGGATCAAGGTCAAGGGCACTGTCTGCCTCACAGAGGGGGCAAAGCAGGTGCCCTTGCAGCCCCCAGAGGTGGTGCAAACAGGAAGGGAAAGGGCTTCTTCTGAGACCGAGATGAAGTCCTTGGGTTGTAAAAGAAGCCAAGAAGTCTAGGAGCTTCCCAGACTCTGGAGACTAAGGTCAGGGAAACCTTGCTCCCGTGGGATCCGGAGGTGCTCCCACATGGCAAAGGTGAGCTTCCCTCCAAATAAAATGCACAGCTGAGGAGGGGCCCCCACTGTGTAATTCTGTTTCTGGCTCCTGACACCTGCATTACCAGAAGCTCAGGGAGTGTTCTACCTGGAACACTGGAAAACTCCTAGTCACCCCTGAACCCCAGCCAAAAGGCCCACTCCTCAATCAGTGCCTGATTGATTATTGATGTCTGTGCAGACATGCGAACGAGGCGGGCTCTGGAGGTCAGACACTGGCTGCACTGGGCATCAGGGCTCTGAATGCTCACAGCCATTGATGGACCGTCTGACATTCTCATCCTTTCCCCCTTTTGGTTGGATCTCAGGAGCACGCATGGAGCCTTCCCCAGCCCCCGTTCAGGAGTCCCATATCACAGCCAACATTTCCGTGGGATTCCCTGAGTGCCTTCAGACCTTCAGGGCCCAAACAGTCACCCACCCAGCTCTGGCCACCCAAGCCCAGATGGACAGGCTTCCCCTGCCTGGGGGAGCGGGGCCTGGTACCTGCTTGTTCAGGAACAGGTCCCTTCCCAGGAGGCATTCCTCCCTGCTCAGCAGGACCCCGTCCCGACTCTGGGGTTCTCTCCGGCAGCAGGCCTCCGGCACCTCGTCACTATCCAAAGTCAGGAGTCGGAAAACTGATGCAAACTTAAAGTCTTCAGGCCCGTTGACCCCACAGCAACCAAACTAGGAGGAGAGCAAAGAGAAGGGGGGATGGGAGCTGGACCCAGGTATGAGGGTGCAGAGACACACAGTCACTTCAAAGGCCACCGTGAAGCAGCGGGTGGGAGCAGAGTCAAGACCCAGGTGTGGGTTGGCTGCTCCTCCTGTGCAACCGTGGGAAAGTCACTCAGCTTCTCTGAGCCTCCAGCGTCCTCATCTGTAAAGTGAGGGTGGTGGTAACCATTCCTACCTCACCGGCACTTAGCACTCAATAAATAGTTGCTATGATTACTATCATCGATGACCGTTACAATTGCTCGAGGACTCAAGACAGGGAGAGCAAACAGGTTTCCTCCCGAGTCTGGACTGTGAGGCATGGGCAGCGGCTGCCAGCTGTGCGAATGGGGGTTCTGAGGCCCGGTCCGGGCTGGGTGGATCAGTGCCTGATTGATTACTGATGTCTGTGCAGACACGTGAACAAGGCGGGCTCTGGAGGCCAGACACTGGCTGCACTGGGCATCAGGGCTCTGAGTGCTCCCAGCACCCCTGGGGCCACTCACTGTGATCATGACCGAGTTCCAGGTGGCAGAGAAGACGTCTGTGTCGTTGTTGCCCTGGTAGTGCTTGGTGAGCTCCTTGGTGAAGAATTCGCGGGTGAGCTGGAGGCAAAGGGAGGGGGCAGGCTGAGATCTACAGCAGCTTGATACAGCTCCCCTCCCTGGCCTCTCCAGTGACCTGCTCCGGGGGAGGGAGGGGGAAGGCCTCAGCGTCCTGGTGCCAGTGACCCTCCTCCCAAGCAGCTAACTTGGGGCAGGCCCTCACCTCCAGCCCCAGGACCTGTGGCCTCCCTGCATCGTCAGATCCCCGACATGAAAACGCAGTCTACCCACACGGGCCTCGGCAAGCCTGAGGCCAGGGCCACCTGGGGACCTCCACCGTCCCTGTAGCTCCTCCCAGAGGGAGGTCTGGTCCACAGTGGGGCGCTCGCCCCCTCATGCCGCCGCCACCCGCCGCCCTGAGCTGTTCCTCAGACAGAGCCAAGTGGATGCACTGCGTCCCAGGCCCTGAAGAAGCCACCGTGTGAGAGGTATGACCCTGCTCCCTGCTGCAGGGAAGGGCGGGGACCCGGGTGGTTGGAGCCTCTGTGATAAGATGGTCTATAGGGGCAAGGTGCCCAAATTTCATACTTGTCAGGGCCTCATCCAAGAGGGCTCTGTCCTGTTCTCCCGCATGGCACACATTCTGTGCTGGGGGGACAGCCTTTTTTTTTTTTTTTTTTTTGCGGTACGCGGGCCTCTCACTGTTGTGGCCTCTCCCGTGGCGGAGCACAGGCTCCGGACGCGCAGGCTCAGCGGCCATGGCTCACGGGCCCAACCGCTCCGCGGCGTGTGGGATCCTCCCGGACCGGGGCACGAACCTGTGTCCCCTGCATCGGCAGGCGGACTCTCAACTACTGCGCCACCAAGGAAGGTCCAAGGGACAGCCTCTTTGTCCTCAGACTGTCAGATGACTACTGCTGGGCCACAGCTGGGCAAGGTGTGGAATGGAAGATTCTAGAACCAGGTGCGGGGTTGCACCAGATGCTTGGGAAGAGCAGAGACCCTTAAGGACCCTCTGACTCTGACCTTCTGGAAAAGCCCTTGCAGGGAGAGGCTCACTGGGGGTCTCTCTTTGGGCTGTGGGGCCTTGCTGGGCCGGTGGGTTGTGACTTGGGCTGGAACTACTGGATGAGAGGGCACTGACTCTGTGAGACCCTCTGGGGAGGGAGGGGCTGGCCATGAATGGGGCCGGAGCACACGGGGCCCAGTACGTACGTTCTCCCTGAAGATGAAGGCCAAGATGGCCGCCGAGAGCTCCGCCAAGAAGATGATCAGGATGAACAGGAAGAACTGCAGAGAGAAGGGGGCAGGCCCGTGAGCCCCGAGGGCAGGGGGGAAGGGGGCAGGTGACCGCTTGCCGAGGCACCCTTCCATGGGTCACACGATTGACACAACGTACTGATTCTGAGAGACTGAGGAACTTAACTGCCGTAAGCCAGACATTTTTCGTAATAAACACACCAACAATCCATCTTTGGAGCCAACAGGGTTGTCCCTCTCCTGGATCATGTCTCTTCCAGGCACTTTATCCTCATCCCAGGAAGACCCCAGGTCATATACCCTCCCTGACTTTTCAGCGCTGACAGCTGCTGCCCCATAGAGGTCCCGAGGTTTCTCCAAACTCCTTGGTCTGAGGACTGCTTTTGGGGAGAGCTTAGGACGGAGAGTGAGATGATCCGTCCAGGATGCAGACATGAAACATCCCCTAGACCTGCCAAAGGCTTTGTTTTGTTTTTTTCAATGTCCAAACCCAAGGAGAGCCCCTGGCTTAAACAGATCATCCAGCACAAGGCGTGCGTTGTTCACTCCTTACCCACAGGGGCCGGGGGTGGGGGGGAGGTCTCGCCAGGTTCAAGTCCATGGTCTCTGGTTTCATAGAGGCTTGCTTGGCATCAGAACCCGACACCTGTCCCACGGTCTCCTTTCTGTTTAGCCCCCATTTCCACAGGGGAGGAAACAAGCCAGAGAAGGAGAATAACCTTCCTTTCCAAAGGTGTGCAGCTCAAAAATTTGAGACCAAATCCTGTCCCCTTAATCCGGCTCCTTTCAGAGCACCACACACCCCTTCCCTCTCTGCTGAAGGGCACAGTTCAGGGCTGGCCTGGAAGTGGGTCTTCTGAACCCTGGGGCTCTGGTTCCAGCAGGTCAGGGGCAGGCTTGCTGTAGTCAGCTGTGTGGGGTCACCTTGGACTGAGGTTGGGAGTCAGAGCTCCCTAACCAGAAAGGAGAGTGACAGAGGGACACCTGTATCCCCGGGCAGGCTGCCCCTGGCCACGATGCCCATCCCATCCCCCTCCACTTCCACAAGCTCGTCCTTGGGCTGAGAGGTATGTTCCCCACCTCTGCAGCCTCTCACCCCTGTGACAGTGATGGAGGGCCCTGGCAGGGCTCCTGGCATCTCCATTTGGCTGGTGACAGACGGTCATCCAGTTCTCTTTCACATGGCCTCCACGGAGCCCCGCCCCACCCTCTGCCCTTGCGGTGGAGTTGCTGGCTGTCCTCAGGCTGGCAAAGAGCGGCCTCGGAAACGGTTTCCACCCCAGCGACGTGACTGAGCTGTCTCTGCCTATCAACCTCGGCTTAGACAGTTATAAACTATGGATGAGACAGAACTCGGGAACTCCACGTGCTCATAACTCTGGGAGCTTGCGTGTGCTTTCCAGGGGACTTAGCACCGTGTCAGCGAGATGATGCAGGTGAAGCGCTGTGCACGAGGCTGGCACGATGTGAGCACGGCTCAGATGGTGGCTCAGAACCAAGAGGAAGCATGGCCTTCCTGAAGACAAGGGCTGGCGTGGGCGATCTCCGGGAAAATAACAATAGCTACAATCTATGGGGTGCTTAACACCTAAGCACTGTGGCTCTTACACGGGTGATTTCATTGAACCCTCTGGGCAGCCTGTTGATAAGCCTGGCAGTTATCAACACCACCTCTGTTCTACTGATGGGGAAACTGGAACCCTGAGAGGGTAGAACTTGACCAAGCTGGCTCAGATGGGATAAACACAGGAACTCTGATTCCAGAACACAGCCTCCTAACACCATGTTATCCTGGAGCCCAGAAGAGCCTCCAAATCTTAAGACTTTCAGATGGCCTGCAGGATCTCTTGTGGATCGACACCAATCCTTTTGCTTTCACATTTATCAAATGCTTATATGTGCCAGGAACAGAGTTAAACAAGATGCATATTTTCTTACTGAACTCTGATCACAACACTATGTCTGGGAAGGAGGTATTATTATCTTCATTTTACCTATGAGGAACCTGAAGTTCAGAGAAGTTAAGTAACTGACCCCAGGTCACACAGCCAGGAAGTGGCAGAGCAGGGATTAGAACAAGGTTTTTCTGACTCCAAAGCCCATGTTCTTACCCACACCTCTGAGACCACCTCCTCTCCGTTCCTTCATTCTAGGGCTGTTTATTGAGCACTTATGCTGTGCCAGGTACTGTGCTAGATACTGGTAAACCAATACACATAAGGCAGATGTGGTCCCCATCCTCATGGAGTTTCCACTGAGCCAAGGTTCATGATTCATGAAATGAAATTCATGAGATGAAAAACATAAGATTCATGAGATGAAATTAAAGAATGAACCTGGTAACTCACTCATTGATGGGGAAAGCGGGCCTCCCCAGAGGAATGGGGTCTGCAGATCTCCTGGCCATTGCTCCTGCCTGGAGCAGGTCTCCCCAAGCATGGGGACTGAGGGATAATATGAGTGTGTGAGTTTAAGTCACCTGAAGCAAAGTGCAGGGCTTTGGGGCCAATATCGGTAACAACGTCACTTCTGCTAACTTCTCCGGCATGAAATAATTTTCTCCTGCTTGACAGGGTTACTACTGGTTATTTGGAGGCGTTCCTCCTGGACCTGGCCACAGGGCTGGTGCTTCCTGGGGCTTCGCCTAACCAGGGCCTTTCCCAGGGTTTGTTTGCCTTGAGTTAATCTGACCTCATCCCATTTGCCTAAGGACACATTTGCCAGTAATTCCTGAACTTACACTTATCACACTTTTAGGCTCAGAAAATTAATCAAGGGGTGAAAACTGCTCTTTTGCCTACTTGTGAGCATCTCCAGACTTTTCTAAGCCATCTGCCTACAGCATGTCAGCTTTTAGTTCTCGTTTCTGATAATATTTAGCAAATTTACATACTTCATGAACAATTCAGCTCATTTATCACTTTTAAATTACACTCATCTCTTTTTGCTCTTCTCTTTTCCAATGTAGCAGGTCTTGGTTATAAAATATTTTTTAAATGTGAATCTTTCTAAAAATGGGTTAAAAACATTCCTCGAACTAGTTATAGGTAAGCAACTAGGGAAAAGGGGATGCCACACAATCTCACCAATAGGCTGAAATTGTTCCATGGTACGTGAAGATGCTGTAAAACTGATCAACAGGAGTGTTTGGAAAATGTGTTTTTAGAAGAGTTGATCGTTAGCTGACATTAGACTCACTGTCTCCAGGGCTAAGGGTCACTGGCACCCCTTGGGGTTTAGAGGCAGAGGGGTGCCCAGCTAACTCTTTTCCCCAGGCCTCCTCTCTCTGCAAGCCTTTAAGCCACAGTTCCAGAGGTGACTAAAGTCACTCTCTCTTGGCTTCTCTCAAGATAAGTCTTCCCTCCTTCCCTGAAGGGCAAGGAGGCGGCTCAGACTTCTTAAAAGGATGCAGTGGCCGGGAGGGGTGAGACCTGGGGCCCCTCTTCAGCTGGAACCACCACACAGCTGAGTCCAGGTTGGAACAGAAAGCAGATCTTCCTATTTTTCATGAATCTTTCTGAAAACCTTCCAGAAGCCGTGGTGGCCCTAGAAACACGCAAGCATGCATACCACACACACATACAACACATAGGTATAGGCACACACATGGAGAACCTGACATATTTTGCACATAATTTGTGGTGAGTTTTGGATCACTTGAGTCCATTCCAGGTTAGGAGCCTCTGGATCAGCCCTGGTCTGAGACAGCAGACCTGAATCCAAGACTCCCCGGGCTTTGACCTGCGCTGTGACCTCAGGGTTGTGTGTGTTAGGGTTCTGAGAGAGAGAGGGGAGGGGAGGGAAGGGGAGAGAGGGGAGGAGAGGAGAAGGGGGAAAGGAAGCAGGGGAAGTAAAGAAAGACAGAGGCAGGGAGAGGGGGCAGAGGTGGGCGGGGGCGGGGGCGTGGTCCAGGAGAAGGGGAAGGAAAGGCATTAGGCACAGAAACCAAGAGGAAGGCAGAGATAGAGAGACAGGAAGACAGAGGCCGAGAAAGAGCGAGAAAAGAAAGGGAGAAACACACATAATGAGACTTAAGAGACAGAAGGGAGGAAGGAGGCAGAAGAGGGGATGGGAAGGGGTGACTTCAAGGTTCGGTGGGCACACCGGCCACAGCCGGGACTTAACTCTCTCTCAGGGGACTTGGGGCAAACCTCCTCCTACCCCGGGGTCTCAGCCTTCTCCCCTAAGCACTGGGGAGAGCGATGTGTTGTCCAGCTGGCAGGCTCTGAGGGAGCCACTTAGCTCGAGAGGGCTTGCGAGGCCTCCAGCCTGCTCCTGGCCCAGAGCCCCAGCCCGGCTTCCTGTCTTGGCTTCAGGGGTGAGCCCATTAACGTTGGATGAGCCCTGGGGGCTGAGATGCAGGGTGGGCAGAGGAGTGATGTAGGAAGGGAGCTCTGGTGTGTCCTGGGACCCATACTCAGCTCCTTTCAAAGTCCCCAGCTCCCCAAGCCCAGACTTTTCCCTGCACCGTCGGACACTGTACAGAGCTCTCCACCAGGGGGCGCCCTCGGGTTTCTTTGTTTCTCTCCAGAAGGAAAGTTTGCATTGCTTACCCTGCTGCCTAAGGCCAGAGGGACCCAGGGCGCCTGAGTCACACACATCACAGCTGATTTCACTTTCTATCTGTGACATGAATGGAGAGTGTCTAGTCTGTTCTAATCTGGGGAGGAGGCATTTGTGCAGATCTCTGCTTCCCATAGCCACTGGTGCCGGCTCATCGGCAGGAGTGGACAGACGCCTTGCCAGCCCACGTCACTGACCAGCCCATGTCTCCCTATCACTTAACCCCTGACCCACGCAGCTGCTCACCCATGAGGAGCGTCTGCAAGCTGGCCCTTCCACGCACACACTTCTAAGCTGGGCCGTTTTTAACCTACCCTCCAGCAGGACTGCGCTCTACCCGGTTTTCCTAGCCCGCGGGGGCACAGGACCTCATAGGAGAGGAAGCCCCATCACCAAGGCCAGGGCAGTAAGCAGAGGCCCAAAGGGCCACAGCCCATGTGAACCCAGAAGACCAGAGAAACAGGACATTCACCGCTTGTCTTGTTCGGCTCCAACCTATAGCTGAGCTGGTTCGCCCCTCACTTAACGAGAAGACACTAAAGCTCAGAGAGGTTAAGAAACTAGACCAGAGTCACATCATTAGTTACGAGACAGAGCAGAGCGCACACACAAGCCCAGGCCTGCCCAGCTCATCCTCGTGGGCTCGCCTGCCTCTCACCAGCCTGTCCACCAGGGAGGGGACGGCCACTCGACCCCTGATACATCTATAGCACCTAGTGAACTATGTGGCCTGTAATAGTGGGTCAAGGACTGTTTATTTAATGAATAAAGGCCCTTCAGAGGCCATATCATTTCTATTCTAGAAGTGGAACTGCGAAAGCTGAATGATTTATCTGATAGCTATCTTAGCTCTCTTACCACAGAGTTATATATTCGAGGTCTTACAAGCAAGTAGAAAGCATCACGAGTCAGCGTTCTCAGCTGACCCTGCCTTGGAGAAGCCTGGCTGTTCAGACCTGGAGTCCAAGGCCGCTGTCCACGGGGGAGCAGCTCACCCACACGGCAGGCACGGGTCCAAGCTCAGATGCATGTAGGAAGGGCTGGTGGTCCTCCCACTCCTGGAGGATGGCCTACTCGGCTCAGACCTCAGTGTGAGTCCCCCGTAGTGTGGACACAGGGCCCCCAACACCCAGCCCGGGGCACCCATGGGTGGGGTGGAGGATGGGGTACTCACCAACAGCAGCAGACACTTGTTCTCCCGGACGGCCCCGCAGCAGCCCAGGAAGCCGAGCAGAAAAAGCAGGCCCCCCATGGCCAAGAGGATGTAGGCGCCCGTGATGAGTAGGGGGTTGGCGGCCACGATCTCCCGGAAGCCGGTGGGGTCCACCATGACCCAGATGCCGATGCCCAGCAGGCAGGCCCCACCCAGCTGCTCCCCGGGGCCAGTCAGGAGAGGGGAGAAGAAACAGGCAGACATGGAGGTTAGACACTCCACACACACACGCCATTTCCCTGAGTGAGGCCCAGGGGCGGAGGCGCTGAGTGCCCGGTGGACTGGGCACAAACTCCATTTGCTGCTCGAGTCAATGTCCTGGCAGTGTTTCCCTCTGCTCTGGATTTCCCTACGTACCCTGAGCTGCGGCGTGTCACGCAACCTCCACACCTAGTCTCTGACCCACGCCCCGCCTCGGGCTGCTGAGAACCATGTCATGTAGAGTTTATCCACCACTTTTATATTCTCCTTAAATGTTAGAGCTGCTGGGTAATGAGGTCATTCAGTCCAACCTTCTGATTCCACACTGAGCCCCAGAGGGGACCAACGAACTTACTGAAGGTCACACAGCAAGTTCACGGCAGAGCCACGGCTGAACCCCAGGCCTCCCTGACTCCAGCCCCAAGGACCCTCGCCAAATCCATGAACATGCTCTGACACCTATGCTGGGAAAACACAGACAAAAGCCACCCTCTTTGTCCTCAACAGGAGCTCTCAGTTGGGTTGGGGTCACCACTCTCACATCACATTCTTTTTATGTCTTCATCTCCATGGCCCTCGTCTCCATGCCTTACTTATCTTTGGAGAGAGGCAGCTTAGTCCAGAGAAAGGGCTGTACCACTTATTAGCTGTGTGACCTTGGGTAAGTGGCTTAACCTCTCTGAACCTTGGCTTCCCCGTGGTTAAAAGAAGATACTGTTTCCCACCTCCCAAGGTGGCCCCGAATAAGAAGAAAGGACAGAACGGACGTGAAGGTGTTTAGCAGGGTTCAGTAAACATCTGTTCCACTGGTCTTGGGCACAGACCAGCATTGGAAACAGACCTGTTGCAGCAGAAACCGTTTGGCATCATCAGATTTTAAAGGCTGGGAAGTGTTTGAAATCCCCGTGTCGTGGGAGGACCTGAGGAATGACAGAAAACTGCTGAGCTTTGGCTTGGCTGGGGGCTCTGTAAGCTGGGGGAAGAGCTGGATGGTTTGGGGCAAGAGGCGATATTTTCAGGTGCGGTGGTGGGACGGGGGAGGCAGAGAGGCCTGAGGGACCCCGGGACAGTGAACGACAGAATCTACATTTTCGCTGTCTGCTGCCCAACGCCTTTCTCCTTGGTCTCCCCACAAACCTCCAGGGAAACCTCCTCATAGCTGTTGGAGGTTTGGGGCTTTAATAATTGTGTGCTGAGTTCTGCTTCAAGGGCGGGGCTCAGGCATGAACTGGGCGGCCCAGGATGACTCAGCCCCATTTCACCTAGGGACACTGGGGCTGCCCAGGGCCACCCAGCTTGGAAGTTGGGTCTAGAATTCAAGTCTGTGGGGCTCCCTGCTCTTCAGGATTAGGAGCAGGGGAGGGAATCCAGGAGAGTTGCTGAAATGTACAAAAAATAGATGGTGACAGACAGAAGGACAAGAGTCAGTCTTGACCAGAAGAGGCCTCTCTTGCCTAGTGACCCTGCCCTGGGGGACATCAGTAGATGTTTACTCATCGAGGTCTTGGCTGCACTAAGGTCAAAGGTTGAGGTGGGGTCACACGATGAGCGTGGCTCTGCTCCTGGGAGAGGCCATGGGTCTGAGCAGAGCAGGTGAGCTGTGCTACAGGGCGCTGGGCTGGCCACCTGAGCCCCCAGGGCCTCTGTTCTTTCACGCATAGAATCCATAGGTTGGATGGGGATGGAGCTGACACATTCCAGGCACTTCCTAAACTAATCTTGCTTCATTTGCAAAAAACCTGCTGAGGGAGGAGATTAAAGGATGAAGATACTGAGGTTCAGAGGGGTGAAATGTGTTTCAGACCACAGCTGGAGAGATGCAGAGCTGGGCTTTGAACCCAGGTCTCTTGGTCCCAGAGAGGTTTCAGATTTCATCAGGTGGCTCCATCAGCTCCGCCCATCCAGCTCTGCTGCGCATAACTGCTCTGGGGGGTCAGGGCTGGGTGGGGCTCCCTGCTGCCCTCTGATCACCCCCATCCTCCCCCCCCCAACTCCCTACCAGGGGTCAGATTTCAAGATAGTAGCCAGGACTGAGGCCCCTATCTTTTCTTTTTTAGAATAGCTGAAGCATCATCCCAGGGGCTGTGCAAAACATCTCTCCTGTGATGGTGGGCGCTACGAGTGGGGTGGGCACTGCTGGGGGCCTCCCCGCCGTGAGCCCCCAGCTGGGCAGGTAGAGCTGCTTCTAGCACTGGCCCCCGTTCCTGTTCCTGGGACTCAGCCCCATGTGACTTTCAAGCCGCAGTCAGTCCTGCCCACCCCGCAGAGGCCTGGGGAGACCCTGGGAATGTTCCAGGAATACTTACAAATATGAAGAAATTGAATACAAACATCAGATACTTCATGCAGCTCAGACAGTCGCCTTCCATGGTGCTCCCCCTACAAAACAGCAAGGCCCTCTCAGCCTTCCCACTGGGGGACCCCATCCGAACAGATCTCCTGCCCCTCCCTCCTCTCCTTCTCCTTGGGGTGTCCCAGTGGCCAGCCTGCCCTTGTAGCCGATGGGGGAAGAGGGCAGCTGATAACCACCTCCTTATCACAGGCCTGGTGCTTTGCCCTGTGAGGCCAGAGTTAGGAGTGAGAACTCGAGAGCTAGCCTGCCCGGGTTCAAGCCCTGTCTCTACCATTCATTTGCTGTGTGGTCTTGGGCAAATTACTCCACCTCTCTGACTGTTGCTCTCTCCAACTTGAAAATGGAGATTAAAAACAGACGCTTCCTCCCCACAGTGTTGGGAGGATTAACTGAAATAATGCAGAAATATGCTTAGCAGGTACTCAGTGTGGCACGTGCTCAGAGGTGTGACATCATGATGTTACTTGATTGCAGACATGAGCCTCCTATTTGGTAGATGAGACACTAAGGCTCAGGGCCTTGAGGGACTTGCTAAGGTCCTAGAGCGGGATTAGAACCCAGGTCCGACAAACTACCTACTACCCCACATACCCTCCGACTCGAAGGACCAGTCCAGTGAGGAGGGGTGTTGCAGGGAAAGAGCTGCAGGCACCTCCTGGGGCCCCAGGCCCCCAGATGCTCCCCTGCCCTGACTACCTCTATCGTGAGACTTAGAGCATCCCACCTCCCCCTGGAGTCTCCCTGTCCCTACCTAAGAGTATGCCCATGGTAGCGGGTCACTGAATACAATTCTACTCAACAAACATTTATTGTGCAACGACTGGATGCCAGGCACTGGGGCTTGAAAACAAGATGTAGCCCTGCCCCATGCCCGGGGGAAGCAGACGGCATCTGCTATCGCAAGTCATCCCTCAAGGTGCACAAGTCACGGTCATATGTTCAATATTTCTACACTTTCTTCCTGACAGCCATGGGGAGAGGATGGGCAGACCCAGGAGGACCTACCCCTTCCCTTGTTCCAGGCCCCATCCTCCCAGCAGCCAGTGGAGGGCTGAGATTCAGTGGGGACCCATAGGTATGGTGGGCCTGTTTAGCTAGCATCTCTTGGTCCATGCCACGCCCACCAGTTGTTAAACCATTATCCTTGATGGTGGGTCATCCTTGTCTCTTGCATCATGCCCAAGCCCAGGCTCTCTTCCTCCAGAACAGGTCCCCACACCAAGCCACCAGCCCGCCGCTATCTCCTCCATCTCTGACCTTCTAGAAGCAGCAACTAACCTGCATCTAAACATGGCAGTTCCAAGCATGGGCTCTGAAGCCAGACATACCTGGGCTCCAATCCTGGCTCGTCACACCTCTCTACCTCTGTGTCTTTGGTAAGTGACTTAACATCTTGGGCCGCAGCTTCTTCATCTGAAAGTGGGCATTTAGGACCTGCATCCTGGTGCGTTGTGAGGATTAAATGAGACGTCCTATGTCAGGGCTCTCCACGGCACCTGGTTCAGAGTGGGGCGAACAGCTCTTACTAGGAACACACCTAACTTTACAGTCATAGGGCTATGACATAGTCACTGACCATGAGATCAGGACCCCAGGGCAAAGACTTGCACCCTAGGCACGGCATGCTGACCCCCTCTCCCTTGGGCACTTGGCTGATGCAACTCCATACACCTGCTGAGACCCTGTCGTCCTTGGAAAGGGGGAAGAGGACAGGAAAGAACATTCATTGAGTACCGACTCTTTGCCAGCCACGCTCCAGCTCCATGAAGTGACTGTCCTGAATCTTTCAACAACCGCATGAGGCAGGAAGCACTGTGCCCATTTTACAGATGAGGACACTGAGCCTCAGGGAGGTGAAGGTGCCCAACATCCTGGAGCTTGTAAGCATGCCCCTCAGCTCACTTCAGATCCTGTGCTCCACCTGGTCCAGGGACCACTGTTCAGGCAGACAGCAGGGCAGAAAGAGCACTGGACTGGGAGTCTGGAGCCCCAAGCTCCAGCTCTGCAAGTCACTTCCTCTCTCTGGCCTCAGTGCCTTCATCTGCAGAACGATGGAGATGGAGTTTGATGGGCTGTCAGTTCCTGCCATCAGGCTCTGACTTGGGTGGGCTTTTAGAGGGCAGGAGGGGCGGCCCCAGTGAGATGCTGAGAAGTCTGCAGGGGGGCCAGGCTCTGGGGGCCCAGGCAAAGCTGTTCTCCAGGGTCTGATCCGGCTTCAGCTGGCTCTGGCTCTCTGGCATTTAAGGGGCATAATAAATATGGCAGCTCATAAACGGGCTACCTGTATTTATTATGTACCACATTCATTAGAGATTACATCTAATGGGTGGCTTATGGAGTGCTGGGCTCCCAGACGAGTGCAATAAAAGGTGATGTGTCTCCTGGGAAGAGCCTCTGACAACCTCAAAGGTGAAGCAGGTAGAAAAAGAGATGATGTGAGCTGGAGGGTGGATGGAGACAGGGAAGCCCAGGCGTCAGCTCCAGGGCAGGGTGCAGAGCGGACAGAGGGCTTTGCAGCCTGACAGAGGATCACATCCCAGTTGCTTAGCTGGTGGCCTGGGGTAAGTTCTTGAACTGTATACATCCGAGTTTCCTTTTCTTTAAAATTAGTATAAAAAATAATGCCTTTCTCATAATGTATGGAAAATACTGAGAACAGAGCTTGGTGTATGGCAGCTGGCTGCCCTTGAGCTCTTACTATGTGCCAAGGAACATGCACAATCTCATTGAATCCTCGTAAGGCTCCTGGATTTAGGTAATGTCATTTCCCTTTGTTCAGGCGAGGGAATTGAGCTTCAGAGAGATGGAATCACTTGTCTTAGGTCACACAGCATAGAAGTGCCTGAACCAGGATTTGAACCCATGTCTGTCTTAATCCGGAGCCACATCATCATTTTCAATGAATGCTAATTCCCTCGCCCCATTCATCCATTTTCCTCCAAAATTCAGGCTCGTCTTCACACCTCTTATGCCATTTTATTTCCCAGTGGCCAGAGAGACGGCCTCCTGCGTCATCGCCCACGGCCAGGCTAAAATCAAAAGACCAACAACTGCTAGCTCCACCAGCCACAGGGGCTCCTGAATGTGGGGACACACCTCCACGGCCAATTGGCCAGACAAAAGTGACAGACACATGGCACCTCCAATCGCTGCCTGGATCTGGGTGTTGGCTCCACCCACCCACGGAGCCTTTTGGACGCTAAGCCCATCACCACGCAGTGCCCTAATTTACTTCTAAGGAGAGTGGAACATAGTCTCTGTAAGGCGGATTGAGAAGAAACTGCAGACCATGGAGGTACAAAGGCTTGGCTGTTCCTCAGAAAAGATGTTCGAAAGGCACTTATGAAGGAGACGGAGGGGGCGGATCTCTGCTAAATGGAAAGGCCATGCCCTCCCTGGGGCCAGGGGTGAAAGGCCCACTGAGGTTTCCCCATTCCACGGAGCCCACAGAGTCCCGGAGCGGAGGGTGGCAGTGACAGTGGGGCTGCAGGGTCACACGGGTCCTGGCTCCACCTCCTTCTAGCCCCGGGGCCAGTGGACAAGTCACGTAAGCTCCCTGGGTCTTTGCTTTCGTGTCTGCAGAATGGGGCCAGGAATGCTGACCTGCTCAGAAAATCAGAGGACTGAGGATTAAATGATAAATAACGTATGTAGGGCTTCTCACGCCAGGCCTGACACACGGCGGTTCCTCCCCTTGCCTCCTTGCCCTGCTCTCTCAGACCCTGAGAGGGAAGGACTCTGATCCGGAGGATTTCCGCTCAGGGAGGAGGAGTGTGGTCAGTGGTTTTCATACTGGGTTCCCCGAGGCTAGCAATCTCCTAAAGTCATTTTCAGGATTTCAAGTAACACCTCACAAATCATCCCCTCCGCAACGCCTGGCTCAAGGGGCAAGTGTCTTGGGTTTTGGAGCCATTAAACCACTCCAGGGTGGGAACCCTATTTGTCATGTTGTTCAGAAGCTCTAACTGCTAGGTATGTGCAACTCGGCAGTACATGAAATAGGGAGAAAGGTATACTTCATAAATGATGACTTGGTAAAAGGCAGTGCTGTTTGACCGATAAAATCCTTTAAATCTTGAGGCCCAGAGAGAGGAAATGCAGGAGTCAGCATCACAGGCAAACTTGCCCTCGTGTGAATTCAAATCCCACAGGCGCAGGGAAAGCATGCTGGGAAAGCAGTTCAGGTGCTGTGGGTCCAGCTGCCCTTCCATGTGGGCGCCTGCCCCAGGGTGAGCCTGGGTGGGAGCCGTGGACTTGCTGCCATGGCTCTCATGGTCTCGAGACACCTGTGCCCTTCACAGCAACCCGCCCCCCCGCCCCGCCCCTGGCCTCTGAGGGTTGGTGCTTACAGATGGGTGCTTTATCATTCAACGTGACCCCCGGATGCCACTGACTGTTTCATGTATAACAAAGTCAGGTGTTTAAGGGCTTTAAGGGGAACTTTTACGTGACACTACTGTTTCTGTAAGCACTGATTTAGAATCCAGCCCTTGTATAACTTATGTCACCAGCATTTCAATAAAAGAAGTTCTTGGCCATGAAAAGGTAGAGCAGCACTGATCTGGCCCAACACCCTCACCATGGAAATGGGAAAACCAAGGCTGTGAAAGGGAAGGGGAGAGTGGCCAAGTTACAAAACCAATTAGTGAGGGATCTGGGCCTGGAGCCCTGTTTCTTGAAGCCCAGGCCATTGCCCGGTAGCTACTCTCCACACTCAATATTTTACTTATTTATTTTGGTAGCACACACCTTCTCTTGTTAGAATGTATGCTTAGAAAGGCATGGACTTGCGCTTCCCTGGTGGCGCAGTGGTTGAGAGTCCGCCTGCCGATGCAGGGGACATGGGTTCGTGCCCCGGTCCGGGAAGATCCCACATGCCGCGGAGCGGCTAGGCCCATGAGCCATGGCCGCTGAGCCTGCGCGTCTGGAGCCTGTGCTCCGCAACGGGAGAGGCCGCAACAGTGAGAGGCCCGCGTACCGCAAAAAAAAAACAAAAAAAAGAAAGGCATGGACTTGCTTTGTTCACTGCCATATTCTTAGTGTCTAGAGCAGTGCCTGGCACATGTGGGTCCTCAATTCCTATGTCTGAATGAATGAATAAATGCAGGAAGAGTGGGAAAAGAGAAAACAGACACAGAACGGTAGAGACTCAGCAAATCAGAGAAACAGACAAAGTCAGAAAGAGAGGGAAAGATGGAGAAAGACTGAAGGAGAGAGAGAGACAGGGAAAGAGACAGAAGAAGAGATACGGGAAGGGACAGACAGACAGACTGAGAAAGGTCTGCTGGGAAGACAGGACGGTATCAGGGGATGGCACAGGGGTGCACAGGGACGGGGAAGGGGGGAGCAATTGCTGACTTGTCACCTGGGCAGTTCTGATGTCAGCGGGACAGTCTCTTGGTCAGAGGGGTTCCTGTATATTTCCGTTATTGGCCCAGCTTGTCCTGTAAGAGAGAATATTCAATTATTCTAGGAAGCCTATAAGGAGCAGCCCCATTCAAGAAGCTGCTTGTGGGGCTTCCCTGGTGGCGCAGTGGTTGAGAGTCCGCCTGCCGATGCAGGGGACGCGGGTTCGTGCCCTGGTCCGGGAAGATCCCACATGCCGCGGAGCGGCTGGGCCCATAAGCCATGGCCGCTGAGCCTGCGTGTCCGGAACCTGTGCTCCGCGGTGGGAGAGGCTGCAATGGTGAGAGGCCCGCGTACCGCAAAAAAAAAAAAAAAAAAGAAGAAGCTGCTTATGAACACCTGACCCCCCTTCGGACACGCACGTTCTGGGCCAGTGCCTTGCTGATCTGGGCCCGTTAGCGCTAATGAAAAGCTCTCAGCACCTGGGGCACTCCAGCTGCGGAGGCCCGCACTCCATGCCCGCCTTCTGCCCAGATGGCAGCTCCCGGGTGCCCTTGCTGGGGCCGCATGGGGAACCACATCTTCAAGAGACTTGTGGTTTCTGGCACGGGCTTCAGCTCTGCTGACACGCTACTGCATGTGGCTGATGAACGGGGAGAAGAGGGTGGGTGTGGTGGCCCGTACAACTGGATGCCCCCTGGATGCCCCCTGGGCATCTGCACTGATGCCTCAGCAGAGGGAGTGCTGGCAGAGCGCCGTAAATCAAACACCCTCCCCAGAAACTCTGACTCCCAGGGGAGAGAAATTTGATGCTGGAAAGGGTGCCTTAGGCTTTGCATAAGGATTTGCCAGAAGGCTCCTTTCCTCATTTCCACTGCCAGCTCCCAGCAGTGGGAATGGGGGTGTGATTTCAGCAGTCAAACGGGCCCAGATGGAGACTCCTGTTCTGTCACATGTGTGGGGAATTCCATAGCCGGCTGCTGCTCAAACACTGGGCTAGAGGACATTTCCAGGGAAAACCTGAGGTCTGGGGGAGCTTGGGCCGCAGTGGGCCTTCCCATGGGCAGGAAGGGGGAATTTCTGCGTCTTGGGTACCTGTTCAGATTTCTTCCCATTCTCATCAGTGGTGGGGATGAGGGGCGGTAGGTGAAAGATTCCTCTCCCTCCCTCCCTCCATCCCTCCATCCTTCCCTCCAACCCTCCATCCATCCCTCCCTCCATCCATCCATCCACCCATCTGCTCAGCAACTCCTACTTTGCGCTGGGTGCTGTGTTAGGAAATGGAGATACAAAGAAGCACGAACTCAACACTTGGGTGGCAGTGGGGGTAGGAGATTGGGGGAGGCAAGGGAAGGGATGATAATAGGGCTGGGGGCCCACAGGCAGGAGGACAAACTCCCCACTGGTGTAACTCCACTGGGGGCAGTTAGGGAGTTTTCACCGGGAAGGGGACAGTGCAGGGGAGTAAGTTTGGAGGGAGCGTAGAGGTGGGGATGGGCAGAGGTGGGGAAAGGCAGGAGAAGGGGCCCTCCTGAGAGCTCTCTGAGGCGTGATTTCAGCAGTCAAACGGGCCCAGATGGAGACTCCTGTTCTGTCACGTGTGGGGAATTCCGTAGCCGGCTGCTGCTCAAACACTGGGCTAGAGGACATTTCCGCTCCTAAACAGGAGAGTACCCCACTCCTGCTTAGCCTAAACGTACACACGTGGCAAGTTCCTCAGCTGCCTGCCTCGGTATCTGCTGTATGGCTTTGGGCTATATGCTTACATGCATGAGCTCATTAAATGCCAAGAACAACCCTAGGAAGTAGATATCATACCATCACCTCCATTTTACAATGGGGAAACCGAGACCTGGAGAAGGAAGTGACTTGTCCTTCATCACACAGCTAGTAAGTGATGGACCAAGAATCCACACCCAGCAGTCAGAATCAAAGCCAGCTTTCATGGAAAGGGCTGCCTTCACCCACATGATTATGGTGAATCCTCAAGACAGATCTGCAAGGTGGACTATTGCCCCATTTTATGGAAGGAAACTGAGGCTTAACTGTGGCAAAGCTGTTGCATCCTCTTGAGATTCGAGGCTCTTTCTAAAACTCCAGGCGAGATGTTAGAAAAACTGTGTTGGGGGCCAGGAGTGGGGAAGAAGGCAGAAGCCCAGCCCCATCTGAACAGTGACAGATCCCCTGAAATTGACCCCGGGGGTGTGGGGAAGGGAGGACACTGTCACTACCAGGCAGGACACTGCCACCTGGGTGGGCATCTGGGGGGAGAAGCCCCCGGGGTCTAGGCAAGGCCCAAGGAGCTCTGGGCTGGAACTCTATCCAGGGATGGCTTACAGGGCAAGATGAAGCCAACTCAGGGTCCTTCCTAGAGCTCGGGTTTCTGTGGCCTAAGGAATGGAAGCCCCAATGTCTAGTTCAGGAGATGCACCCCAGCCCCAGGGTTCAGGGAAGCAGGGAGGGGGTCATAGTTTTCTCTTACCCCCATTCTTCCCCTGCCCCGTCCCAGCCCTGGTGCCCCAAAAGCACCATCCTCTGCCCAGCATCTCAGGCTGGTGGTCATCTTGAGTGTGACACAAACCACCTTCCTCTGGACACTGAGACTGGGATGAGATGCCTGGGTGATGCAGAAGGCTCACCTGGGGGCGGGGAGGAGGTGCTGAGCTCCGTGTGAATCTCCAGCGTCTCCTCACCTCCTCTTCACCAGGATGCCCCCTCCCTGATTGTTTTCTCACCCAATGAAGATCTGCACTAAGGGGAAGCTGGGAAAGGATGGCCTGGGAGATGCCTGCCTGCTCAGCCATCACCACTGCTTCTGCACAGCCTGGGACGGCACCTGCCTTGGCCAGCACCCTGGAGACCTTCAGAAAGTCACTACTCTCCCTGAGACTCTAGGTGCTCCTATGAAAACTGTGATTCTCAGTTTTGAAGCCAAAGGTGTTTGTAAGAATTCATGAAATGAAGCTATATGATGTGAAAACTCTTGGAAGACACTTGGAAACACTGTTCCCATGGGGAGTTATTATTATCAGCATCCTCATATATTGAGAATAGGTGGAAGCCCAAACCATGTTCACTGGTTATCAGTGGAGGCGGGCGTGGGGCGGACCATGGACATCTGGCTTGGTCAGGATGGATATAAATATCTTTCCTTTAAATGGCCCCAAAGTCAAATTAGTTGCTCCAATTTTGTGATAATTGAGCCTAATAATAACTAGTAGTATCGAGCCTTTACCATGTACCAGACTCTGCTAAGCATTTCTCCTGCATCCTCTTATTTAATCTTCACCTAGGAGGTAGGTATCATTATTATCCCATTTTACAGATGAGGAAACTGAGGCTCAGTGAATATAATTAACTGGCCTGGATTCATTCATATGGTTAGTAAGACCACCTGGCCATGAATCAGGCCTCAGTCTGCTAGACTCCAAACCAGAGCACCTGATAAGACATTGATCCATGGACATGGCACAAGAGAGAGGACGCCAGAAAGAGGGGGTGCTATGCCCCAGTCTCCAAAGTTTCCAACCCAGTGCTGCTCTGCCCTGAATCAGGCGACCAGGCAGTGTCCCAGGGAGCTGGCTAGCATCCTCCCCCATGCCAGCTGGAGGCCTTTGGGGGATGACCCCATCCTGCCATCCCTTGACAGATGGGAGCCCTGAGGCCCAGAGAGGGGCAGAGACGGTGTGAGGTCACGCAGCACTGCTGTATTCTCCTCTGCAGGCCCCTGCCTGGGCCAGACAGCTTTATTAATCTTGTCAATCCCACTGCCCCAGATGGCGGCTCAGTCCCATCTGCATAGAGCAGGCCCAGGAGGGGTTCTCTGATTAAGAAGCACAGCTCAGTTCATAAATCACTCCTTTTACTTTCACCGCCCCCAGGCCCCGGGCATGCTTTCTGGAAAGAGAGAAAAGAAGGCAGGTGGACAGGGGCGATGGAGAAGCCCCCATCGGAGGAAGCAAATGTAGATCTGGGCTGGAGGGAGCCGAGAAACGTCTTGTCAGCACTCTGGCCAGGTGAGGGCGCTGTGGTGCAGGGAAGAGCCTCAGGGGGTCCCAGGGGAGCGGCCTCACCTGGGTCCCAACCAGTACCGGCTCTGCCCCCAACAAGCTGTAAGACGTGGGCCAGCTTCCTCACCACCTGAGCCTCCATCTCTCCATCTGTGAGATGGGCATTCTCAGATCTAACTCCCAGGGTCACTGCGTGGATGGAGAGATGGTGTAGGAAAAAGCACTTGAGCGGCTGTACGTCCAGTTCCTTCCTTCCTGTGCACGCCAGGCACCTGCTAGCGCCAGCACTGGGCTGGGTCCAAGGCACGGAGACCAGCGGCTTCCCTCCCTCAAGGACTCACTAGAGCCTACTGAGAATTAATAACCCGGTACTCAAAGAGGAGTGTGAACAGCCACCTCAACCAAGGGCGTGCCGGGCAGGAAGGGAGACAAGTGCTGACTGCCTGGTGGGGCTGCAGGGGGAGCCTAGAAGCTGGGGGGCCTGTGTGTGGAGGACAGGGCAGGGACCGACATTTATTGAGCCTCAGTGAATACTGCAAGCCATTGTGTTATGGGCATTTACCTATAATGATCCTCCAAAGAGATCTGCAAATTATCAATAGATAAATAACCATCGTTCCCTTTTACAGAAGAGGAAACTAAGTCTCCAAGGGGCTAGAAAGGCCCCAGAGCCAGAACTGACCCAGGTTTGCCTGACTCGAAGATGCAAGTGTTCCTTCGTCAGGACTTGGGGCTGAGGCTTGTCAGAATAACGATGATTCTTGTCATCAGGTTCCAAGCTGGGGGGAGGGGGGAGAACTTATTTGCTAGCTGGCGGTGCCTAATGGGCCTCATCCCAAGATACACGGTCTCATAAACAAGCAATTGGCCCGAAATCCTGGCGTGCCTGGTGATAGCACGGACACGGGGACATGGACACAGCTGATGGGGGACAACATCTAATTAGGCTCCTGGGGGCAGAGCCTGTGGTGGATGTAGCGGATCCTAAATGACAGCCTTCCCCGGCCTCCACACTGGAAGCAGAGTGGCTGCAGCGTCTGGGAAAGCACAGTCTGTAGTCTGTGAGCAGAACCAGGTCTGGGCACTGCGTGTTCCTGCCGCAAGCCCTCTCCTCTGCCGTCAGAGAATCTTCAAAGAAGGAAGCCTTAGTGAGGGCTGACTCCAACTCTCTTTTTTCACACTGGGGGATGCTGAGGGCCAGAGAGTGGAAGGGTCTGGCCCAAAGTCACACAGCAGCGCCAGAACCAGGAACTCCTGATTTTAAGCCCACTGCTCTTCCCACCGCTCAAGGCAGCCCACTAAGACAAACATCTTAATTTATTTTGACTTCTGAAAGCATTTTACACACATTATTTTATCGAATCCTCCCAACCACCCCAGGAGATAGGCACTCTTGTTTTATACATGAGGAAACTGAGGCTCAGAGAAATGAAATACCTGGCCCAAGGTTGGAGAAATTGCTGGGACAAAGCAGGGTTCCCATCCTTCTGCCCTGGCCGTCCTCCAGAGGTGTGGCCTGGGGACTCTGGGCTGCTGGTCCCCAGAGTGACCCTTGCCACAATCCTTGCCCCCTGCCCCATGGACCTGGACTGGACTCAAGCCACAGAAGGCGCTCATCCCTGACACTTCCTGGGATGGGTCCATGGCTCCATCCTCCTGCCTTTGCACTGAGATGGCCCATTTGCAAAGGCCTCTGGGAAGGCTCTGCACCTTCCACCAAAAGCTGGTGGGCAACCTGGCTGCTTCCATGGGATCCAGAGAGTGTCCACCCCACGGCCTCTCTGGATCAGCAAAGAACAAGCTCCCTCCCAGCCAACTGTTATTCTGTGGCAATTTATATCAGAAAACACTTCATTTTTATGTTCTTTCATTCATTTCCCATTTAGTGAGCACCCTTGGCCTTTGGGGGGAACCCACAGCCCCAGGGGACCTGGGTCTGGGGGATCTGCCAGTAGACTGTCTCTGCAGCTCCTCCTGTGCTAGGAAGTGTCACTGTGTCCCCAGCCTCCAGGCAGCCCTCTCCCCGCCCAGCCTGGCACAGGAAGCGGTGACTTCCGGCAACACCTCTGCTTCACCTGGCTGAGTCTGTCTCATTATTCTCCACGGTGCCTCCTGGAAGCTTTTGTTAGTCTTTACGCCAACCAGAGCCTGCAGCTAGCTATCTCTTACTGTATACCTGGCCTTGAACTAATGGCATACAGGTCCTCACAAGAATCCTAGGAGGTGGGTCTGCTCCCCACTGACCTGTGATTGAACCAGGCTCAGAGACGAAGAGCAGCCTGCCTCAGGTCACTCAGCCAGGCTGCAGGGGTCCCCTGGCCTGATCCCAGAGCTGAGCTCTTAGCAAGGGTCTCTCACTTCCCCCCAACCCTACATAAAATAAAATACATAGGGTTAAACCAATTATATTAAAATATGGTTATGAGAATATTAAAAAAACATTTGTAATATGCAAATACTTCTTTATCAACCCATTACATTCAAGATCCAATGATAGGTTCGATAACTATTGAATCTGCAACAGTTTTGGGGTGATATGAAAGCGTCTGCTTCTATATATTGATGGCAACATTACAAGTACAGCTGATGGAGCTATGGCTTGTTGCCTGTGATCATAGTTGGAGGAATTGCTCGATTTCAGTTAGATGTTAGTGAAAGCAAAGATATAATCTTCTCCCCCAAGTTCACCAATTCCTCGAGTTCCATGTCATCCATGGACCCTGGGAGAGGCACTCCTGCCTTAGACATAGCTCATCCCTGACAGTAACGCCCCACACCACCTGTGGCTCATCAATCCAGTTTGTCGCTCACAATCTCCATCCCTCCCCAGACAGAGGATGCCCTTTCCCCTCAGCCCCCACCCCCAGCAAAGGGGCAGAAAGTTTACAGCAGGAGCAAAGGGGACCATAGGGGCAGGGAAGAGGAGGGGTATCAGAACACTAAACTGACCACAGCCACACGTGGCCACCTTCCTGCCCAGGGCAGGAATAGGCAGCTTGGGTGGAGGTGGAGGCCAGGGAGCCAGCCAGTCTGAGAAGCCCCTGGGAAGTTTGTTCATCCCTCGAACTTCCAGGTTCCAGCCCTGAGATTTGGATTCTGTGGGCTCAAGGAGAGGCCTACCGGTCGGTCTTTCCTTCTGATCCATCCCTGGGGGGGCGGGGGGGGCGGAGTCTACGCTGTCAGGTTCAAAGACCTCAAGGTGAGAACCCCCCTGAGGTCTATCTGGAAGGCCAGGGCTCCAAGCAGGCTGAAAATCATGCTCCCCAAATCTAGGAGGGTAACCATGGAACCAGCCAATGGCTGTCTGCCAGTCAGATGCCCAGCGTCCCTCCCCCATCACCCCGGGCAGCCAGAGCCCAGGTTCTCCGACGTGACCCAGCCTCCAGCACGTGGCTCAGGGCCTCCTCCCAGCCTCCCCATCTTCTGCCTTCCCTCCAAGGGAAGAAAACTGAAAGATGATTCCACGCCACTGGCCTCCTGTTGGGACCAGCCAGCACGTGTCTGGATTGTCTGCAGTGGAGATTTTAATTCCCTGGAAATCCTCCTGCCTCTGGAGAGAGCCTGGGGCTGGGGAGAGAGGCAGCAGTCTTTTCTGTTTCCCCCAGGGTTTGAGATGGAATAAAATATAGGAAAGGAGGTGCTTTGCGAACTAAAGAGCAGAGTCCAGGTGGAGATCAGAAGAAACTTGCAGGACTGGCCTCATCCCCTCGGGCTTACTTCCTAAGGGGGCACTCACAGGATGAAGTGGAGGGGGGAACAGGCCATCCTTATGGTTTGCTGGTGCATCTGTGCTGGCCGGAAAGGGAGACTGCCCGAGAAAGTGACTCAGAGTCACCCTCATCCTGCAGCCAAGGAGACTGGCGTCCAGAGGGGAAGGGACTTGCAGCAGACTCAAGGACACACAGCAGAGTCAGGGCCGGACGGCACAGTCCAGACTCCTAGCCTGGGTGCCACACCTGCCACACCTGAGGGCCGGCCTCAAAATGCATCCCAGGCGACGCCAGGCCCCTGGGAAAGGTGAGTGTGGAGTCAGCGGCCGCAGCCACTGTATACTCACACCGGGATTGGAGGGGACAGGGCCAGGGAACACTGGATGTGCCCTCAGCACTTACCATTGCTGGCAGACCTTCTCCACCAGATATAAGCCTTTGGTAGCCAGGGCTGTGTCTCCCACTTCCTCTGAGTCCCCTCAGGGCACACAGGGGGTACTGGATGGAATATTATCAATATAATAACTGCTACTGCTTTGTGTGGGCCAGGAGCCGTGCTGAGCACTGTTCCAACATCACCTGAAATGGGTGAATTATCCTCAAGTTACCCGGGAGTACACGGGGGCCCAGGGAAGGTGAGCAAGTTTCCCACAGTGGCCCAGCTGGTGAGAGCAGAACTGGGGTTCAGACTCCAATTCAGACAACACGCCCACAAGACGGAAGCAGGTGAAGAGAACAGGCTGGCAGGCACGAGTCCTGGATTCAAGTCCAGACTCTTGAAAACTGGGGAGAAGCCTGCCCTTTCTCTGACCCTCGAGACCTCTGGCTGTTTCCCACGGTGACTGCATCTATAAGCCCCGGTTGGGAAGCAGAAGCCCCCAGCCCTCCCTCCCACTCGCTCTTGCTTCCCAGGGTTCATCCTTCTTAGGACTGGAGCAGCAGGAGACCCTTTGAAAGACTTGGTAATCCATCCCAAAATATGCAGGGCTGTTGCTGGGGCAACCTGGCTGCCACACAGCCCAATTTAAATATTTAATGGCTTCGCGGGTATTAAGGGGCCCTGGGAACTGGGCGGGAAAGGGCACAGGTCTGAACCGGGGTAAGGGGGCGGGGAGCCCGGGCAGCTCCTGCCAGAGCAGCCCCCTCCCCCATGAGCCCCATCAGAGAAGGGTGCCTAGGGGTCCTGGCTTCTGTTGCCGTGCTTAGTGTCTGAAAGGATAAAAACAGGAACCCAGGCAGTGGGTGAGACACGGAATTCCACTGCGGGGGTATTGGGAGGGGAGAGGGTCCAGGGGAATCTCTGTTGCAGGTGGACTATTTTTCTTAAGTGCCTACAGTGCGGCGGACACTATGCTAAGGTCTTACATTCTCTCCTTTGAGCCTCACTATAATCCTATGGGGCAGGCATACTATTGTTCCCAATTTACAGCTGAGAACCGGGATCAGAGAGGTGAAGCGACTCGCCCAAGGCCACACAGCTGCTGAGTGGCAAACTTGAACCCAAGGCCGGGTGGCTCCACAGCCAGTGCTCTTTTAGCTACATCTATCAGGAGCCAGGCCAGAAACATCGCTGCTAGCTAACACCTGTAACAGCGGTCATGTATGAAGTCCTTTCTAAGGGCCGGGCACTGTGCTAAGGGCTTTACAGGCTCTAATTCACTTAATCTTCACCACTACCCTGTGAGGGAGGCGCCCCCATTTTACAGATGTGGAAACTGAGGCCTCGAGAAGGGAAGTCAGACACCAAGATCACAGGGAAGTGGGGAAGCCTGTATTCCAGCCTCAGCAGGACACTCCAGAGCGGGTATTCTTCATCTAGTTCTTAGCCCAAATTTAGAAAGTTGTATAACAAAAACAACAACAAATAAATAAAGATCAAATTTAAAATCCTTTTTCACCCTGGTGCTTTGTCCTCATCCTCCCAAGATGGATAGGGCGGCAAAAGGAAATCCTTCCAACTACTTAGTAATAAAGATGAGTCGCCCTGAGGTTTTTTGGCTTCAGCCACTTGCTCTACACACAAGACATGGGCACATGGACAACAATGTAGACACAGCCTTGCAGACACACAGACACATGCATAGACAAACATATAAAACTCAGACACTCGTACAGACATCCAGACAGATATAGGTACACACATAGGTACTTACACAGGCACACACACACACACACGCAGATGTGGCCTCCGGTCGCTTTCTGCCTGATGGAACTGACTACAGTGTCAGGAGAGAGATAGAAAAGACATCCAAAGTCATTTGGCCAATGCCTCTGCCAAACTCAAGACTATTTGAAACGGCCGAACTGATCTGATCTTATTCTTAAAGATCTTCAGGAAGGAGGACAATCCCCATAGCCTCATTCTGATGTCTCCTCCTGAAGTAGGGAAGTTCTTCCTGGCATCTAACCAAATTCCCTCCTGCTTTACATTAATCACAATGCAACTCCTGACATCAGTACTCTGCTTTACAGCTCCCAGATCCCTCCTGTTTCTGTGCTCTTGCTTGATCCTCATAGCCATCCAGCAAGGCAAGCAGAGCAGAGATGACTATATAGTATTTTATGGGGAGTAGGGCCCAGAGACGTTAAGGAGCTTGCCTGAGATGACACAGCTCCCATTGGAGCTGGGCTTCAACCCAGGTATATGCTGCTGATTTCACGGCCCCTTGAACTACACCAGGTGCTATCAATGTCCCATGGATTTCACTTTGTCTTCTCCTGCCTGCAGTGAGCCTCCTTGGATCTCAGCCTGTCAGTGTTCAGCGAGGGGAGGGCACTGACCCTGGCTCACATCCCTCCTGCCTGAGTGATGCCCTGGTGCAGCATGGGGGATGGGGGCGTCTCAGAGTTGGGTGATCCCGGAGTTCCCCCACGCAGAGGCAACCACATCCTCCCTCCCCAGAAAGGAGTTTTCCTGTGCTGAGAGCAGGCTGGTGAGGCTGTCCTCTCCTTCTCAGAGCATCCTCCACTCCATGGCAGGCTCCCTCGATTCCCCAGGGACCAGGAACTGTCCCCAGAGCAGAACCAAGCCACGCCCCGAGCCTTACGCCCACAGGGCGCACTGCCCCACTTACATTTGCTTGGTGGTAAATATTAGAGACACTGGGTCTTCCCAGGGCAACTGCAATTCATTCTAGTCACCTGGCCCGAATTAGGGAGGCCACAACCCCTTGCCATAAACGGAATGACGACAGGTATTTGGAGCTCGAGTTAAGGAGGAAAAACAATGGAAAAGCAGAGAGACCATGACTGAGAGTCCTGCCTGGCTTGAGAAGATCCTGAGAGGAAATGAATCAAAAGGAAGATCCGGGGCCGGGGCCTGAGTAGACGAACAGCCAGGAGTCAGAGAGACCTGTTTTCTTTCCTCCCCATAAAATATCATCCCAGCTGCTCCTAGGAGCCCTAAAGAAAGGTGTGGGCAGGGGTGGGGGTAGGGAAAGGGCTGGGCTTAGACAGACACAGGAACCGGGCTCAGACAAAGGGAGTGCTTCATCCTTCCACAGAAGCCTGTTCACCAGCGCCACCAAACATCGGTGATTTACAGGCCGGGAAGGATGCTGGCAGTCCCACCAGGAAGCCGCAGGGATAAGCAAGTATTTGGATCTTACAGGGCCCCAGGAGAGAATTTCTATTTCCTTCTGACAAAATAATAACTAATAATAAAAAATAAAACTTCTCCAGGCCTTGGTTTCTCCATCTGTAGAATGGGGCAGAAAGCCCCACCTTGTTCATCTAATGGGCCGGTAGTGTCTGGGCAGCCCTGGGCAGCCTGCCTGCTGCAGGCTTGGCCCCTCTCTGAGGCTCTAGTGGATGACAGATGACTCATGCAGAGCACATTACAAGCCAAGGATGTGCCCTTGGATTAGTCTGCTGTGCCTGGAAGGCCTCTTCTCTTCTCTGCTGAGGCCCAATAGCAGTTAGAAGGGGCAGGGAGTCTGGTGTGCAGTTTGGGTGGATCTGAGCCAGTCATGGCTTCTGCATCCCTGGGGAGGGGCGCAGGGTGGCTATGGTGGTGATGATCAGAGTTAACACTTACAGAGTGCTTACTCTGTGTCAGGCACCGTTCTAAATGCTTCGTATCTATTAACCTTTAATTCACAATAATCTATGAAGTGGGTACAATTAGTATGCTCATTTTACAGATGAGGAAACCGAGGCACAGAGAAGTAAATTAACTTGCCCTGAGTCACACAGCTATTAGGCTAGCATTTGAACCCAGGCAGGTAGTTCCAGCATCTGAGCTTAGAGGGTGTCCAAGATGTCCCGAAGTTTGTGGGGCAAACCATGGAGCTCTCCAGAAATAGGAAACCCACTAGAAAAGAGTGTTGCAGTGGGAACTGGGGGCTCAGGGTCTGGAACTTGCTCTGCTGCTAACTAACCATATGACGTCGAGCAAGTTACTTGCCACCCGCCGGCCTCCGGGGCTTCTCTGCAGAGGCAGCTTGCAGAGTGGCCAAAGGCATCAGAATGGCTGGGTGGAACTGTCTCCCCGACTCGCTACCTCCATGGCCTCGGCCCCTCTGAGCCTCAACAAACGTGCGATCTTGCAGGTCCTGTGAACGTGGATGGGACTGTGCTCCATGGAAAGCTCTAGAAGTGGAAGCTTTTGTTGTTCATTCGGAAGCCACGCCTTTTGCTCATCCACAGTTTCGTGGCTCCCAGCACCAATGCTGAGCAAACACCTGGGTGTCGTTGGCTCCGCTTTGGGTGGAGAGTACTCACCGTCCTTTTAGAAATGGAAATGGTGGCCTGAATATTTGATGAGCAGGCCTCATCATTTAAAAATGTAAATACAGCCCGGCATGTAGCCTCCAGAGCTAAATGTCAGCAAAATAAAGGGGTCGGGGCTTAAGAAGGCCCCATGAAACAAGGACACTGGGGGTGGAGGGCAGGTGGTCTCGCCCCTTGTGAACGCCGATCTTAGGGTGCGTGGGGTGTGTCTGAGCGTAGCGGTGAAGGAGGCCACACAGCCACTCACACGTGCTTCAGCTGCCCTGCAGACCACACAGATCAATGGTGCCACTTGCCTGTGTGTCCCCTATTTTGTCAGGGACGGGGTGCTCAGAAGAGGGCTAACAGAGGGGACTTCAGGCCAGGCTCCAATCAGGCAAATTGATACTTTTTCTGCAACCCCAGAGGATATAAGGATAAAAGGTCCAGGGATCTGATTCAGTTTTGGACTTCATGGCTACCAGCTGGCTCTGTGGCTGGACTAAGCCCCCTCTCTCTGTCTCGGGTCCTGAGTGGCGGGCTTCCCCTCTGCCTCTGCATCTCCGAGTCTCAACTCTGTCTGCGCTCTCTTCCCTCTCTGAATGCACGTGCACATGTGTGCACACACACAGACACACAGACACACACACACGCTACTGTGACCACTTCCTGCAGGGGTGGAAGGCTACCAGCTATGGCGGCTGGAAACATTTTCTCTTAAACCCCACCTCGTCGGGGGCCTGGACGTAGATCCCCTAGCCCTACCCTGGGAGTGTGACCCCCAGCGGGCAGTGGCCACGTTTACTTTAGAGGATCTGCACGTGTGAACCATTGTACAAAGCCTGCTTGCCCAAGGCAGCCTCAGGACTGCCGGCGCCCTGCTGGGGCAGAGGGATCTTGGGGGAGCCTCCTTGCAGAGAAAAGGAAGAACCTGGCAGGTGTTTCATTTCCCCCTGGCTGCCCAATAATTAAGAAAGAGGAAGACTCAGCAAGTTCAAGGGGCAAGGTTGGGGTTTCCCAGGGACCCCACAGGGATGGGGAGGGGGGTGGGTGTACAGAGCAGGCTTTAGGATGAGGCCATCCTGGGCTCCAGTCTGAGCCTATCCCCGGGCGCTCATGTGACCTTGAGCAAGCACCTCTGAGCTCCTCGAAGGTGACTCCAGAGCCACCAGGTCCCTGACTGCTGTGCAGACCTGGGTCACATCCAGGCAGGCCTAGGCAGCAGGGCTGCACCTGGAGCTGAGGTGAGTGTTGGCCAGATAGCTCTGAACTTTGCCTCAGGCCATTACTCCAGCAATTGTCTCTTCCTGGGTGTAATTCTGAACAGTAAATGTTATTGGAGAGCAGATCCTGTGGGAAACATTTTCTGTAGAGGCCTCATATTGGACTTTCCAAGGTAAATGTTCCAGTAAGAGATAAGCCCAAAGAAAATCCTGGATCCATTACCCGAGTGAGGCAATGGGGGTGGGGATAAGCCACCTCCTAGCTGTGCCCTGGGGCAACCAGTACCTCCCAGTCAACTGGGATGAATGAAATATGGAGTATGCTTAGAACAGGGTCTGGCATACAGCGGGGCCTCTGTGAAGGCCCACTCACATTGCTGGGCCCTGGGTGGAGAATATATATTTTCACATACATCCCACTGAAGGTTTCTGACAACTTTGCAAGGTATAATATCCTTGGTTCATGGAGGAGAAAACTAGGATGAAGACCCTGAAGGATTTAGGATTAGGGCTGACCTGTGTGCATTCTAAAGCCCAGGGCTGTGCCCTTCTCTCTGCTACGTTTCAGTTACCTCATACCATTTTAAGGTCCCCTTTCCCTCCAAAATATGGACTTAGGGATCCTTTGCCCGACTTCATCAGTGATGATCAAAGAAACCCTTTCTTCCCAAAGAAACCCTTTCTAACCTTCTTGTCCTTGTCACGAGGTTATACCTGCCCAGCTGCTCCTGGAGGGGACTGGCCCTCAGGGGCAGTGGCAGAGGTTCAGAGGGTGGCAGAGGTCTGAGAAGCCAGGACCTGGGAAGGAGGGACCCTGCCCTCATCTGTGGAACCAGTTCACCGGGAGAGAACAAACAATAAGAATGTGTTGCATGTCTACAGAGCTGCATGGGCCACACATGGTTCTCACTGGCTCTTGACTATGTGGTAGATGCTCTTATTACCCCCATTTTTCAGCTGTGACAACTGAGGCTCAGAGAGGTTAAGTCACTTGCTCAAGGCCACACAGCTAGAAAGCAGCAGGGCTGCTCCAGAGTCTAGGCTTGTAACAACAGCCTGACACTTGCCCCTCTCCCATCTGTGGTAGCAGGAGCCCTACGCCTGTTGCAGAAGGACTGATAGCCAGAACCTCCATCCTGCAGGCCCGTCCCGCTAGGGCCACCAGGTATATGTGGGGCCTGCAGTCTGCTGCCCCCAACCAGAGTGGAGTGGTGTCCTGGTGGATGGGCTGTCACGGAGGACTCCATCACTTTCCCATCTTAGAGAATGTCAAGGCTTGAGGGCCCCCCGAGGTCCTAGAGTCTGTCTCTTTCATATTAAAGATGAGAGCTCTGAGGACCTGCCCCCAGTCACACAGCATATTCTGAAGGGCTTCAGCGTTATGTGCTGGCTTCAGATGGTTTCGCCCTCTTCTGTTCACTTCTCAGGGGGGCTGTGGCCAGCTGCAGAGTCTCAGAGGTGACACTCGGGTTGGGCCCCAACTCCCAAAATGTCCCAGGGAGGGAACACTTCCCATGTTCTATGTGCTTCAGCTGCCCTCTCATTTAATCCTCATGTCACTATTAGTATCCCTATTTACAGATGAGATGGGGTCCCAGAGAGGGGACACCCCTTCCCCAGGGTCACAAAGCTTGGAGGAAGAGAAGCTGTGGTCCTCTGCCTTGAGGCCACTGGCAGGGAGTAGGGGTCTCTGCATAACCACTAGCCAGCACGGGACAGCTTCCATCTCTGTCCTCCGGACCTGAGACTGAGGCTGCCTGGCGGCCCCACTCCCTGGTATTCATGCTACATATCTTGGAGTTCATTTGGAGGAAGGGGACAAAGCTTATGAAGATGCATTGCAGTGGCCGCCTTGGGGGCTCTTCTGGCACAGATACCGTCGGGGTGCCTTTGGATTGGCCTTTTTTTTTTGCGGTACGTGGCCCTCTCACCGTTGTGGCCTCTCCCGCTGCGGAGCACAGGCTCTGGATGCGCAGGCTCAGCGGCCACGGCTCACAGGCCCAGCCACTCCGTGGCATGTGGGATCCCCCCCGACCGGGGCACGAATCCGCGTCCCCTGCCTTGGCAGGCGGACTCTCAACCACTGCGCCACCAGGGAAGCCCTGGGTTGGCCTTTTGATCGCACACAGCTTGGGAGATGGAGCCTCCCAGCCTTGGGACCAGGACAGCTCTTGTCCAGTCAGAGGAAGAAGAGAGCTAAGACAAGAGTCATCCCTCACCAACAGCAGAGGGGCTGCCACTCATTCCTGCCCAGAGACAACTTGTCTCTGGGTTTCCAGAGGATAATGGGACACCTTCATCCTTCCCCCTGTCATTCTGGCCTCCAGGTACTAACTAACCATGGGGACCAGAAACAACCAGCTCTGGTTGAAGGAATCGTCTACCCCCCAGCCATTTACTTACCCCCATTGCATCCTCACAACAGCTTACGAGGCCCCCCACACTTTGCTGAGCTCACCTCTGACCACCCGCCTCCTCCCTCACCCCACTCCAGCCAGCTCTAGCCACACTGATCTCTTCCACATGGTAAGAGCACGCCTACCTCAGGGCCTTTGCACCTGCTGGTCCTTCTGCCTGGGACTCTCTCTCCCTCTGATATTCCACACAGCATATTCCTTCACTTCATTCAGGTCTCTGATCAAATTCCTCAGGGAGATCTTCCCTGACCACCCCCAGCCCTGCTCCCCAACAACCTAATATAGTCCCTCTCCCCAGTCACGTCTATCCCCTTGTTGTTGACACTTATCTCCAACAAAGTTCTCTTCCGGTTATTTTTCTTCTGCCTCCTTCCCTTGAATGCCTGGTTCATTGCTGAATCCCAGCATCTGGTACAGTACCTGCCACAGAGTGACTGCTCAATGGACGTTTGGGGAAGGAAGGAAAGAAGGAAGAGAGGGAGGGAGGAATCAATCTCTGCATGGGCCTCTTTCACACATTTCTGATTTAACTCTTGCTAAAACGCTATCAGAAGATGAAGGACCAGCTACAGAATTTGTGGGGCCCAGTGAAAATGAGGCGTCTCTTATTCAAAAGTTATTAAGATTTTCAAGATGGCAGCGGCAGAGCATTAAACCAAATGCAAGGCTCTGTGCCACTTCCCAGGTTGCATACCTGTGAAGCTGGTCCTGAGGAGGTGTTATTACCATTTCCACTGTGCTGCTCAGGGATGGGAGGATCAGAGAGGTGTAGTGGCTTGCCCAACGTCACACAGCATTATGCTATGGCTTAGAACCTCACAAACTCTCCCTCCTCAGTTCTTGCAGTGGCTATGGAAGGAATCCTGTTATCCCCACTCATCTGGAAATCTGGGGGCCCAGCCCAGAGAAGAAAGTGGGAGAGCATAATTGTCTGGAAATCTCCTGTTTCACCTCACGTATTCATGCCATCTATATATATATTTTTTCATTTGATTGCAAAGTATATCCACAGTTGTTTTAATATAAAAATAAGGTATTAATCTTCCAAATCTTTGAGTGTACTGATGTTCCATTAGGACACGCAGGGCTAATCCTGAGATTCTCTGTACCCCCGGCTTGGAGAGGAGTACCCCAGGCCCTGTGGGTACCCACAACTCAGTTGAAAAAGCACCATCCTAGGTAGAAGATCCTAGCATAGGCTCAACAGCCAACACTGCACAATAAATACTAGTTTCATCACCTCACTCATTGCCTCCCTCCTGCTTGGTCCAAAGGGAACCTCCTCCAGGATGGCCTCAGACTCAGATGGCAGAGAGCCTTGCACAGATCTCATTATTCCAACAGACGGGGTGGGGGAGCCTCCCTCCTAGGGAAATGTGCCTCGGCCTGTTAACAGCAAGAGGAGAGCGTTATTACCCTGCTCAGCCAGCCAGGTTCACTTGCCATGCTAACTGGAACACGAAATGGTTTGTTCATACGGTCTAATTTGGGAAGGCCCGCGCAAGGGGGTCTCTGGGGTCAGGGTACGGCATGGGAGAGGGGGCTTCCAATGGTATCGCCAAAGGGGGCCAGGAACATGGCTGAAATGCTCTTTGGTTTTTGGTGTTTGCTTTGCAAAATGATGTCTTAATCCAGCATCCAGAGACTTGTAGTCTGTCGCGCTGCTGTGTGTGTGCGTATGTGTGCGTGTATATGTGTGTGCACACAGTGAATATGATGGTCAGCGGGCGTGTACACCGTGCGTACGTTCACGATGCTGGGTATAGGACTAAGAGATGGGGGGAGAGAATAGAACACAGCTGAATCGCACCTAAAGGCAGAAGCAGCGGTCTAATTTTGAGAGCGCAAACAAAGACGTCTATTTTCCCATGACTAGCTCACCCAGCCCGTATTAACACTAATTAGGAGGACTGGGAATTCTCCATAACTTCATAATTACTGTTAACAGACTTCACAGGGGCCATGAAGGAAATGGAACACCCTGTCCCGTTTTCACAGCCAAGGTGACGATGGTTCCGGTGGTCACTCTGTCTCCCTGCTCCATCCACAAGGCTCTGGGATTCCCCCAGGGACCCCAGATGCCCAGACTGCCCAGGATGACAGAGGCAGGTGGGCAGGGCCTCCATCGTGGGCTGTTTTAACTACATCACGTAGGTGAGGGGGGCCTGAGTAAGGCCTCTGGGGAAAATTCGCTGGCGTTGGGGGCTGGGAGAAATGAGGCAGGAGTCCACGGAAGATGTGGAGCTACGCAGGAAGGGACCTCAAGTTTGGCCTTGGACCTGGAGGCCGAGGAGTGAACAGACCACCCCACGCCGATGCTGACCCACTGCTGCCAGCTCAGGCCGGCTGTCCTGGGCGCCCACCCTGCCCCTGCCCAGTCCCCTCGTAGCCCCTGTCCATTAAGATGAACCATATTTTAAAGGTGGCGCCGAAGAGTTGGCAAGATCACAGCAGCGACTTCACAGCGTCACTGGGCCCCTCCCCAGCCTGCCGTAGCCTGCAGCCAGCCAGCTTATGAAACCACGGTTAAGCCATTACGGGGAACCCCTCAGCTGCTTGGCGGCGGACGGCCACTTTTGCCAGCTGACAGGCGCAGGGGCTTCCCAGAAGCAGCAGTGCTGGCCCTTCCCACAAGCCTCATTCATGCTCAGAAAGACCCTGCCCTGGCTTCCCCTCCTCGGCCCTGGCAGTCCCGCTGCAGGCGCTGAGCTTTGCGGGGCCGCGGCGCTGTCCCGCTTCCCCGAGTGTCTGCCTGTGCGTCTGTCTCCACTGGTGTGATCTCCCCAGTCCCCACTCCCAGGAAACGCTGTCCGTCTGTCCAGCGCTCGGGGCCTGGCTCCGCTTCCAGAAGACAGTTCTTTGTTCTTCCCTATCTGCCTAGAATCTGAGATTCTCCATATATTAGGGAGGTTAAAGGCCCCTTTCTTAATCATATTAAAAAGGGCTAAAAACGGTATCGAATATTAACTGCCTACTGGTGATTTTTTTTCTTTTATTCCTTATATTCAGGTGTTTTTTTTTCTTACTAGGAACATGTATTATTCATATAATTAAAACAAATCATTGCAAAAGGGCCATTTAAACCTCACACCCTGAAGCTGCTGGGTCTTTGTGAGTATTGCAACCTGGGCCTGGAATACCTTTTCTTTTCTTCTCTGCCTGGAGAACTTCTTCTCACCCTTCAATGCCCCGCTTGATGTCTCCTCAGCCGTGAAGCCTTCCCTGATTTCTCCAGCATACTGTTTCTTTCTTTTCTTTTTTTTAATTTTATTGAAGTATAGTTAACTTACAATGTTGTGTTAATTTCTACTGTACAGCAAAGTGACTCAGTTATTTATACATATATATATATATTCTATTTCATATACTTTCCCATTATGGCTTATCACAGGACATTGAATATAGTTCCCTGTGCTATACGTAGGACCTTATTGTTTATCCATCCTATATATATGTGTTTGCATCTGCTAACGTTCTGTTTATTTCTGAGACCCTCATTTTGGAGATGAGAGGATGAGGCTCAGAGAGGGGCAGGGGCCTCCACAGGCCTCACAGCTAGGTCACCGGCAGTAAAGTTTGCACTAGAACCCAGAAGTGCTCCTTTTACAGCACGGGCAGTGGGGGAGGGGGAGGTCGGCGCAGGCACTAGTTGATTCTCAGTTCCCCCTTCCTTCCCTGGAGCCAGAGCCTGCCCTGTAGAAGAGATGGCCTTGACCTCGTCTTTGTTCTCAGGAATGAGCCAGGGTGCTCTTCTCCCAGCCTCCAGGGGCACAAAGCAGTGAAACACGGGGAGTAGAAGCGGAGAATGGTCCAGTTGTTGTTCCACCAAGGGGACGGGGGACAGGAAGCACTGGGGCCTTTCCTCCCGCTCTGGACCCTGAGGCTGCGTCTGAAAGGCCACCCCGATCAGGGCCTCCCTGCCCACCCGGCTCCTGCCCTGGTTGAAGGCCGGGCTCACACGGGGCCAGGACTTCGTTGCCTTGAGTCTGAATCTCAGCTTTGCCACTGAACAAAAGCTCTGATTTCACCTATTTGAGGCTTACATTACCAGAAATACTACTATTTCCTAAAACAAACTACCGTTTGTTAAGCACTGCTGGGAACAGGGGCCTGGTCAGGTATTTTATATACACCACGGCTCATCACGACCATACTCTGAGGTGCCTATTGTCACTCCCATTTTACAGGTGAAAAATTGAGGCTCACGGGGAATGAAACCATTTCCCCAAGGTCAAGAGCTAGAAAGTGACTGAGCTGGGACTTGAGTCTAGATCTATTTAGAGGTCAGTAAGCCCGACTCCCAAGGTAGTCTTACGGATTGGAGGAGATCATTGCACAGGTCAGCTGCTCCACAGATAATAATGCACTGAACATTATAGCTTCTTCTCATTTTCCTTCCATAATGAGAGCGAGCGCTGGGGGGATCTGGGCTGTGGAACCAGCTCGGCTGACGGTGGGTAGGGAGGCGAGACGTCTGGGGACCTGGCAGGAGAGGGCAGACCCTCTGGCCACCCCGACCCCCGGAAGCCCCAGGGTCCAGATTCGCTCCTAGACAGAGTAATGTTTCAGAGTAAATATTTTTTACCCTCCAGCTTAATCCAGACCAAGCTTATCTCCCCACTGAAAAGCCCACGGTCCAGAGAAAGTTAAGCCCGTTGCTGCTTTCCTAATTGCAGGCTTGGAGCTCTGCTTGGGGACACCGGTCCCCTGGAAAAGCCTGATAAGTGGTCTGGTATTTGGCAGTGGCATCAGAGAGGCTGGCTCTTGGCTGGGGGGCCCCGCGGGGGAGAATGTAGGCTAGGGCACAGGGGCTGGTTCCCGAGGGGTTCCCCCTTCTGCATGGGGCCTGAGACCCCAGCCCCTGGGCAGATCTAGCTACAGTGGGGGTGGGGGAAATGAATCCTGCCCTCCTGTTTGATGCCAAGTCCCACTTGGCTGGAAAAGCAAAATGGGTCATTGGGCCGCCAGACCCCTCCTTCTCTCCCAGTTACGAGATGTCTGTTTCCCTCCTGCCAAGAAGAAGACCTTTGAAGTGCAGGCAGAACTGGTTCTTGTTCAGACCAGAGTCTCTGACATCCTCCACCATCAGTTTCTCTAAAAATGGGCCACTAGAGGAGAGAGGTCCAGTCTGTTGAGGGCTGGGAATCCTCAAATGGTTCACGGAGCCAGCCCGGGTCAAACCCAGCCAGGCCAGCCCTAGACCTGAAGGACAAACAATGTACCCACCCAGGCACCAAGTGTTCAACTAGTTCTCCAGTTGGTTCCCATCTCATCATTTTTCTCTTTCTCCCCTGGCTGTTTCTAGGATACCTGGGAAGAGAGGTGATTAGAGTCCCGGCTTTGCAATCAAGACAAACCTGGGTACGAATGCTTGCTCTGTTCTTGTCAGGTGACCTGGGGCAACTTAGCTGCCTTCTCTGTGCCTCAGTTTTCTTGTCTGTAAAATGGGATCACTAAGACTGTCTCATAGTATTGTAGGGTGGGCTACATGAGATCATGAATGTCCAACTCTCAGCCCAGTGCCTGACAAAGGTAGCTCTCGTGTTGGCTCTGCCCAGGGTTAAAAAGAAAGGAGGTTTTGCTCAGGGGCAAAGGCACTTTCCTGGGGCCAGATGGTCTCTTCTGCTTGAGAACCACCCTCTTCCCCACACCCAGGATACCTGGCTGCAGTCTCTGGTTGGAGGTGAAGGAGTTGGGGTAGACCTAGCATTGGTTGAGAAACTATTGCGTTTCCTACGCTGTGCTAGGCCCACCCCCGTTTTACAGATGAGGAAACTGAGGGCCCTGTGGTATGAAGGAGTTCGCCCAGGAGCGCGCAGCGCCCGTGGTGAAGCAGGAACGTGTTCTAATGCTTTCATACAAGGCTCTCCCCCATCCCACTCGATGCCGCACCCCCCGGGGAAACAGGCGGGAGCGTCATCCCTATTCTGCAGGCGTGGCTCTGAGGCCCAGACAGGTCCCCCAGCTGACCTGGAGCAGTGAGTGGGGCTGAGATTAACCCAGCGATGCCGGTCTGGGAAGGCTCAGCTCACAGGAGCCCATTGAGGGGCTAATGCTGGTGTCTGTAAGTGGAGGTGTGCCAGCCCCCTCGTGGGCAGCCGCAATCTCAGGCCCCTGCACGATGCACCTGCTCGGAGGGCTCTGAGGAGCGGTACCTCCGTATCCAGGCAACAGGTGCATCCTTGGTCCTCTCCAAGTCACAGGCCTGCAAGTAAGGACAGTGCTCCCCGCAGACCTCCCTGAGTGGCTAATTTTCAGCTTTCCGGAAGGAAATAAACCATAAGGAATCCAGACTCCTTGGCTCCCCCAGGCTTCCGGAGGGAGAGGACTTCCAGCCACATCTCCTTGCTGCCTGGTTAAGCCTTGCAAATGCGCCTCCAGGTATAGACCCTTCCAGGCTGTTTCCTTTTCCCCAAAGGGCTTGCCTACTATGAGTCTGCATATTCTTCTTTCTGAAGCCATAAAGAACAAGGCTACAGGAACCTGGAGATGCCACGCGATCCCCGGGATTGTCACAAAACCCCAGAAAATGTCTGGGACCCTCAGAAGCTGCCACAGTGCCCCTGGGAGTTTCCAGATCCCTGGGCTGTCATTGTGCACCAAGATCACACAGGTCCCTTGCATGCCAGAAAAAATTCTGGGCCACCATATGATTCCCTGAACTGGCATGGAACCCCTAGGTTGCCACGGGGGGCTGGGCTGCTCCAGGAAGTCTAGGCCATGTAGAAACCCTGTGATGTCAGAGACCCTGGGCCACCAAAGAACCCCTGTGCTGTCACAGGACCGCTGGAAAATCTTAGAATGGACATTATCAGCTTATGAAGCTTCCAACAACCCACAACCGCACACTCTCACCCTCAGCTCCTCATTCAGGCTGTTCTCCTACCTTCTTCCTGATCTCAGCTTAAATGTTTCTTTCTCCAGGAAGCCCTCCCTGCTGTCTCCCTGGGCCTTGCTAGATGCCACAGCACGGATGTCATGTCTTGAGCTCCATGACAGCTCCCTGGGTTCGCCCCATTAGAGCACTCAGCACTCGGTACTGCCACTACCTGCCCATGGGTCTGTCTCCTCCACCAGCCTGTGAACTCCTGGAGGGCAGGGGTTGAGCTCCCAGCACAGTCAGATGGCCCTTAATGAATATTACTTGAGTAGATAACTGTATGCTATTAATTTACTAGGCGCCTGACAGCTGTTTGACCTGGGGCAAGTCACTTCACCCCTCTGTGCCTCAGTCTCTTCAACGGCACAACTGGGATACCAAGAATATCTATCTCATACGGCTGGTGTGGGGGTTAAATCAGCTATGTAAAGCACTTACATAGAAAGCCTCGTAGAGTAAGCATGATATAAATAGATGCTGGGTTTTTTTTTCCCTTTTTTAAGGTGAGAACATTTAAGATCTACTCTCTTAGCAACTCTCAAGTATACAATACAGTGTGTTTGACTATCGTCACCGTGCTGTGCATTACATCTGCTGAATTCATTCATCTTTTAGCTGGAAGTTTGTATCCTTGACCAACATCTCCTCATTTCCTCGACCCGCCAGCACCAATCTGATCTCTAGTTCATGAGTTCAGCTCCACTAGATTCCCCAAATAACTGAGATCATACAGTATTTGTCTTTCTGTCTGATTTATTTCACTTAGCATAATGCTTTCAAGGTTCCTCCATGCTGTTGCAATGGCGAGACTTCCTTCTTTTTTATGGTTGAACATAAATACCTGCTATTACTATATGTGTGTACTCATTAGGGTTTTTTTTAAAATTAATTAATTTATTTATTTTTGGCTACATTGGGTCTTCGTTGCTGCGTGCAGGCTTTCTCCAGTTACGGTGAGCAGGGGCTACTCTTCTTTGTGGTGTGTGGGCTTCTCTTGTTGTGGAGCACTGGCTCTAGGCACGCGGGCTTCAGTAGTTTTGGCACGCGGGCTCAGTAGTTGTGGCTCGCGGGCTCTAGAGTGCAGGCTCAGTAGTTGTGGCGCATGGGCTTAGTTGCTCTGCAGCATGTGGGATCTTCCCGGACCAGGGCTCAAACCCGTGTCCCCTGAATTGGCAGGCGGATTCTTAACTGTCCCTCGTTAGGTTTTCACAGTGTCTAGATTTGCAGCAAGGATGGACAGGGGTTTCTTCCACCCCTGAATTTAATGCTATGTGGCAATAATAGCATCCACTAATGTAGCTCTTACCACATTCCAGGCACTGCTCTTAATGCTTTATACACATTTACTCAATCTCATAGCAACCCTCTGAGGTTGGTGCTTGCTATGCACTGAATTGTGTCCCCACAAATTCATATGTTGAAGTTGTGACTCAGTGTGACTGTATTTGGAGATATGGCCTTTAGGGAGGTGAATAAGGTTAAATGAGGTCATATGGGTGGGCCTCTCATCCAATAGGATTGGTGTCTCTATAAGAAGAGGTAGAGCACGAGATCTCTCTCTCTCTCTCTCTCTCTCTCTCTCTCTCCCCCCGTGTGCACACACAGAGCAAAGGCCATGTGAGGACACAGTGAGAAGGTGGTTGTCTGCAAACCAGGAAGAGAGGCCTCACCAGAAATCAAATTCACTGGCACCTTGATCTTGGATGCCTTGACTCTAGAACTGTGAGAAAATAAATGTCTGCTGTTTAAGCCCCTAGCCTGTGCTATTTTGTTATGGCGGCTCTAGCTGACTAATAAGGTGTAATATCATTCTTAATCCTATTGGGCACATGAACAGTGAGGCATGGTGAACTTAAGGCACTTGTCCCAAGGTCACACCTGGGGGAGTGGCAGAGCTGGGATATGAACCAGGTGTTGGCTACTGAGCCCACACTCAACCGCTGCTTGAAACTGCCTCCAAGTTCAAGGGCAGGCACTGGGCATCCCAGAGGTAAGTGGCCAGGCCTGAGCAGCATGGACAGTCTACATCAAGGAGAACGGATGGAGGAACTTGGCACATCTCAGTCAAGACTCTTAGGCTGCTTCCAAGACCTGCCTGCTATGCTCAGCATCCTGTAGGCTGGTGGTGGGAAGACGGACTGACCACATCCTGTGTGGCTGCAAGCGACTGTGGCTACTGGGAGGCCATCTTCAGCCTGGCCTAGAGCCAGAGCAACTCCGCAATGGAAAAGGTTCCCAGGTCAGGTGGTAAGCTCCCTGGCCCTGAAGGCATTCAAGTACTGTTGTTGGACCACCACTTACTGGTGATGTCTGGGGAAGAACGAACAGCAAGAGTAGATATTTTCAACAGTCCCCCAGCCTCAAGCAGCTGTGAAACATTAGAAGGGCTGGTAGTTAAAACATCCCCTCGAAAAAACTCTTCCCGCCCAGCTCTGCCTGTTAATTCCTGCTCATTTTTCAAGTCCCAGCTCAGACATCACCTCCTCCAAGAAGTCTTCCTTAACTCTCTCTCCCACCTGCCCATGTCCAGGTTGGTGGTCTGTGTGAGTCTTACTGGCAAAACTAGAAACAATGGGTGGCAGTTACAGGGAGAGAGTTCACCCTGATACAAAGATAAGTGTCTCATATCGCTCTGAGATCTGAGAGGCCCAAGGTTTAAATCCTGGTTTCCCCCACTTCCTACCTTTGGGTGAGTGCCTCTACCCCTCTGAGGTGCAATTTCCTCAGCTGTAAAATGATTTCCTCTCAGAGGATGGAACCAAAGATCGAAAGACACCAACAAGCCTGGCACTTAGCATATGATATTCAAGATATGCAAGTTTCCTTCAGTCTCTGGGGCAGTAGTGAGCTGCCCGGCACTGGGTATATTCAAGCAGATGTCAGAGAGTCATAGTGTGGGATTGGGTGCAGAGGATTTCTTTCTTGCACTGAAGTAAAAACTGCACTCAGTGTCCTTATGAGTTCTTCCAACTCTAAAAAAGCACACTTGCAACTTGGCCTTGGCTGGCTATGGGAAGATGGGCACATCACTGAGTGGACATAGTCTCCACCCACCTTCACCAGGCTATAAAAACAGGAGTCCACACATGGTGCATGATTCCCTTTATATGAAATGTCCAGAAAAGGCAACATTTATAGAGACCAAGAAGAGTAGATTAGTTGTTGCCTGGGGCAGGGAGTGGGAATGGGAACTGATAGCAAATAGGAACCAGGTTTCTTTTGGGGGTGATGGGAATAGTCTAAAGGTAGATTGTAGTGATGGTCGCACAACTTTGAAAATTTACTACAAATCATTGAATCATACCCTTAAAGTTAGAGAATGTTATGGTGCATAAATTTTGCCTCTCTAAAGCTGTTAAAAACAAAAACAAAACACCCACCAATAAAGCAGGATTCCAGAGGAACCAATGGCGTGGTTGAGGGTGATGCCCACACCCCGTGGGAAGTATGGCAGTAGTAGGTTGAGGTCAGAGGTCATGAGGCCTGAGGTCGCCTCCAGTCTCCTCCACCTGCGGCTTCACATTGGCACTTCCTTGTTATCTTTTGCTCTGTAAGATGTGAGGAAATGGAACAGACCCACCAGCCGACCTCATTAAAAGCTGCAGTGAACCCCAGGCGACGTGAGGAGGTGGGATTCTGCAGAAGCGTGAGGGGCCGAGGGAGGGAGCATGAGGGAGGAGGCCTGCAGGAGGTGACCAGCACTGGGTGGCAGCTCAGGGCACCTCGTGGTTCGGGGTCTCTGAGTTAAGATAAAAGCCAAGGACTTGGCCTGACCTTGTTTGTAAGGCACCGGCGGGTCCACTTGAGAGAGGAGGGGATGCAGCCAATCACCTGCTGAGCACCTACTACGAGCCAGGGAGGGGTGGACATTCACCCTGGTGACGTGACTGGCCATGGGGCCGGGAGACCAGCAGAGAAACCCTGTCTGGGCACCAGGCCAATGCACTGTGGAAAGATCTGACTTGCTCATGGTGGTAAAGCTGTCTGGTTTAAACTTCTTTGTAAATGAGAGGTGGGCATTTATCAAACCCATTTAACATGAAAGGAAACCAGAGCTCTGGAAGCTACGTCACTTGCCTGAGGCCACACAGGAAGTAGCAGAAGTAAGATTTGAACCCAGGGTCTATGTAAAGGAGGAGAAAAACAGAGCGATCGGAATGAATGTTGATCTCTTGCTTAGTAGTGAGCTCCCCATTGCTAGAGGTATGTAAGCAGAGGCTTAATGAATACTCTCAAGAAGTCCAAACAGATGACCTTGAAAGCCCTCCCAAGTCCAGTTAGTTTGTGAGGCCACACATCCTTGCCGGTCATTTTCCTTGAGAGTTAAATCTGGACTGAGGGTAAAGTAGAAAAGCCTGAGCCATTTCTGAGCCCCGGAGGGAGGGGACCTGGTGGGCAGGGCCTGGCTGGCACTTCCTCCGCTGGAACCACAGCTCCTCTGAGCGCCTGCCACACACCACCACTGATTGCTGCTTGGGGCTGACATGATACTTGAATACAAACAGGCCAGGCCGTGGCAAGCATCACCGGGCTCCAGGCAACTGCACTTCAGTCTGAACTAGCCCCGGGATTGGGGGCACAGGAAGCAGGAGCTGCCACCCCAAAGCTGCTGCTCAGCTGGACAAATGGGACCCTGTCTGGCCCTCTAGCCAGCGGCCTAGTTCACACCTGCCCCACCTCTGCCCCGCGCGGGGACCCCGCTCTCCCTCTCCCTGGTTCTGGCCTCCCCGAGGACTCAGCATCCTCTCAGCTCTGATTCACCACAGGATGAGCTCATCAGAGGCCCCTTCCCAAACAAGAGCCCCAGGCCTGCGAGAGGCCCCAGCTCCCTTTCTTGTTCCTGCCTGGCACTGGGAAGACTGAGAGAGGCTGGGGCCTCTGAGGCGGGGGCTGGTCTGGGGGCTTCCCCTGTCACCTCCCCTCCAGGGGGCTCCCCAAGCCAGCCCTGAGGTGGGGAGGCCAGGGGCCCTCCTGACCCCCATTGTCATCCACCTTAGGACCCCTCCCGGCCCCTCCCAGCCTTCATCCTGCTCCACCCTCAGAAGGAATCTCCGTTTGCTCTTACCTATGTTGGTGCCTCCACTTCAGACCCAGATCCCAGACATGCAGGGGGCACCTTAGTCTCCTCTACCCCAGAAACAGTAGCTGGAGCCTCTGGGGGTGGAAGGCATGAATGCAGAGACTCAATGCAGTACAAGACAGTTACAGCATCCTTTCAAGGTCCTAATGTTCTAGCAACAGGGCAGGGCTCCATGACTCAGGGTATTCCAGGGTCTTCTCTCCATCCACTGCAGGCTCAGCCCTGCCCTCCAGAAGACAGCCTGTCACTTGCTATGGTCCAGGGGCCCCACACAACCATCCCTCCTCCCCACTATCTTTCCTCTGCATAAACCCTTCCATGGCTCCCCAGCACTCCTGGGGAAAAGCCCAAACTCAGAGCACAAGAAGCCTATTGATTATGCCCTCCCTTCCCCCACGCCCTCTTCTCACTCCACTCCAGCAGCACCACTTGTAGCTCCCTGAATGCTTTGGCTCTACCACGCCCCAGGGACTTTGCATGGGCTGATCCTTCTGCCAGGAATCCACTCCCCTCCCCCAAGTTACACACAGATTTCTTTGTCCACCTTTAAGTCATTCATAATCCAAGCCTTCCCCAGCACCTCCCCCTTCCAGCGTGGGTTCCTTCACTCCTACGTGTGGCTGCATCACGGTGTTAGACCCCAGCCACCTGCCTGTTGTTCTCAAACTTGAGCTTGCATCAGAATCCTCTGGAAGGCAGCAGAGGGCACAGGCAGGGAAGTGCAGGCTGTCAGAAGGTGGCTAGGGACGAGCAGTTGTCTCACCAGGAACACGGAAGCTTGGGCTGGACTGAGCCCTGGGGCACCGTGACAGAAGAGGGGGCCTGGGCACATGGCCAGACATGGTGTCTACGAGCCCCTCACTCCAAGCTTAGCCTGAATGTGGCACCTCAGGCCACCGCCCCAGGCCTCCAGTTCCAGGACACAGAACACTGGAGACCCTCAAGGCTCAGAGCAAACCGGAGCCAAGGACACACAGGCTGCCATGGCTCCAATAGGACCACTGTCCCCTCCTGACTGTGTACCTGTCTTCTGCTCTTTAAGGAGAAAAGAAAAGGAGAAAAGTTCCAGACTTGGGAAGCTCCACATTCAAAGAGAATGTTGCTGGGGAAATGGAGGGAAAGAGCTGGAAGATGGCAGAGGGTGGGTTGGGGGACATTTGCTTTTAAATTTAAATCCTTTCTGACTATTGAAATTTTTAAGGAGCACATTACTTCTGTAATAATAACTTTCAAAAATAATTTTTGTCTTAAAAATGCAAAGCAGTCTGCAAAAATCTGTTTGGAAGAGAGAAGTTTATGGCCCATTAGCTTAAGGGGTCATTAACTACATCGTCATCATCTTTTCTTGGCATTTACCATGTTCCCAGAGCGCTGCTCCACGGTTTAACACCCATTATCTAATCTAATGCTCATCACAGCCCTATGGGTTGGAAGCTATTAGTGCCATCATTTTCTAGATGAGAAAACAGAATTTGATCGAGACTAAATAACGTGGCCAAGGTCACCCAGCCTTGGAGCGGGGGTTGATCTCTCGTGAGTCTGACAGCCGGCAAGGTCTCGTCCTTAGATCAGGACACACACTTTGCTGTCTCCTGAAACTGAAATGGAGAAGCTGACAGGCCCAAAAGCCATTTGTTTCGCATCTACTCCACTGCTTGAGAACCACTGGTTTCGCACAGGAGCCCAAATCACATTGTCACAGAAAAACAAACCCAGGGCCTGGCGTCACCAACCACCTTGGAAATTTGGACCAAGGCTAGGAAAGAGTGGATGACAGCGAATCCACTGTAATCCGCCCACCTGTCTAACCATTCACCGATCCCTGACTACAAACCCTGGCATGCTCAGCTCTGTGCCGGACGCTGGAAGACCAGAGCGGGTGAGATGCGCTTGGCCACCAGGAAAGGACCAGGTGAGCACAAGGCAGATTGGACCCCTCAGCACCTTCCAATCTGCCAGCTTTGCATCCTCCAGAAAGACCCCCAAACCCTTTGCAATTCAGGATGCAAACAAACATTACAGGTGGTGAGACTAAAACACAGCCCTGTAGTCCGAGCTCGCTGGTGGGCTTCCTCTCTCGAATGCCTTCGTTTGCATAAGGCCGAGCCTGGTCTTGGCAGTCCAGTCCATCTCGCTGGTCCAGGGACAACGCGAGACCAGCTAAATATGGTGGAATCTCTGGCATTTCATCCCTTAGCCCCAAGACGGAAAGGAAGGTGTTATACAAAGGCCCAGGAGCGATGGGAGGCAGCGTGGGACTTCTCCCCAGGGCTCCAGTCTGAGGATTTCAGGGCACTCCTGCTGGCCCTGAGCTCCTTTGGCCAACGGTGTCCATGGCGCCAGCCAGAAGGCGGAGGCTGCTCCGAGTGCAGCCTGAGCTGCCGAGAGCAGGCAGCTTGGGTGCCCCATTCAATAGGATCCCACGTGCATTTCAGAGGTCCCGGCACGTGGCAAGTGCTCAATAAACGTTTGATGAATGAATGAAGAAATGTGGTTTTGAGGAAGGCAGCTCTGCCCCCATTTGGAGATGGGAGGGGTGTGACTCTCTGCCCCACCACCAAATTTTGGGGGACATGGACTTAGGCTGCCTTGCAGGCACCTATACAAAGACTCTGTTGAGGACTCCTCCCACAGAGTTATGAAAATGAAAATATAAATAATAATAACACCAATAGCATCAGTGCTATCACAAAGTACTGACCCTCTGGGCAGGTGTGCTGTCAAGCGCATTATCTCACTTAGTTATTTCATTTAATCTTCACGTAAGTCCTGTGAGACACAGAGTACTATTACCCCCAACTTACAGATGAGAAAACTGAGACTCAGAGGGCCAAGGCTGTAGTACTAGCAGAGTTGGGATCGGCACCCAGGTCTAACTTGGAATAAAAGCTTAAAGCTGGAAGGGGCCTCACCCCTCACTTTACAAAGGAAAAAATACAGCTCAGGGAGGCTGAGGTCACCAGTAACACAGCTGGGACAAGAATTCAAGTGCCCCTACTTCCAGCCCAGGCTCTGCCACTAGGCCCCCTGCTTACAACACTGTAAATGAAAACAATTTCTAAGTTCTGTAAAGAACCTCGAGATGGGAGGATTGATTATTCTTGGTCCCTGTGCAGCACCGTCTTTTCTAAAGGGCCCCTCCAAAACTCCCTCTCCTGGGCTTAAAGGGAAAACAGAAGAGCCACTCAGCTCCAAACCTAGCCTGTGATTTAAGGCAGCCTTGAAGATGGCCACAGGCCTGTGTGGCCAAGCCTGGAGGACTGCATGGAAGAAGCTGACTGCCTTCATCTCACTTCCTGCCTGGCACAGTCTTCCAAGCTCCAGGGCTCTCATCTCCAGGCCTTTGCTCTCACTGTTTCTTCCTCCTGGGATGCCCTCCCTTAGCATCCTACTGTCCCATGTCCTACTCACTTTTAAAGCCCAGCTCAAATGCACCGCTTTCCCTGATTTCCCACCACTGTCACCACCCCAAAGTGACCTCTTGATCTGGTCTTGGAACCTCCAAGCCTTCCTTTATATTTCTGCTCTGAACCCTCCCATTCTCTACCTTGAATGACAGGACTTACTTTCATGTCTGTCTCCCTTATAACAGGCTGGCTCCTTGAGGGGCTCTCAGCGGTGGTCTCGGAGGAGCTGCTGAATGAACAGAGAGGGGCTGGGAGTGAAGAGGTTGGCCTATTCTTTTTGTTGACTCGTGCACACCCCTGACTGGGTTTGCATACAGATCTCAAACTGTGGCCTTCCCTCCCTCTCCAGGACCCATCACCAGCTGCGTCTTAAACTCTTAAGTCCTAGAGGGTGAGGACCAAATCATTCTAGTATCTCTGTAGCATCAGTCATAAGTGGGGGGCTTTAAAAAATAGTGTGGAAAATAATTAAGTGGTGAACATCCAGCAAGTCCAGCTATGGTTTGGCATTGGATGAGGGGTGGGGGGCAAGACACCCAGAGGAAGGGTCCTGCCTTCAGCAGGGATCCCAGAGGGCAGAGACCATTCGGCTTTGCCCACTCCCAATCCCCAGCAAATAAACAGTGCCTGGCACACAGTACAAGCTCAATAGCCAACGGCTGAAGAAATAAATTAATACGTATTGACCCAAGAGCAGTGAGCATCCCATATAAGGCAGGGTGGTGCTGAACGCTGAATTGGTCTACATGCTGAGTCAGAGCTGCAGAATTCGCAGCCTAGAGAGACGGGGAGAGAGAGAGAGAGAGACATGGGTGCAGGGCCAGGAGGTTTGTGGTTGACTGAAATCAACAAAGGACAGATCTTCGAAAGCACTTGGCCACAGTCGCCTGGGAGGCAGCATCATACACTGTGGTTTTCCATTTTTTTCCTGCAAAGCAAAATCTTTTTTCAAATGAAATCATACACCGTACCCTAAATGCATAACAGAGCTTTCCCGGTGGATGTCAGCTGGGGCTGTGAGGCTGGCCTGCAAACCAGCGGACTCTTGGGGCCACTCCTGCTTGACCAGTGATGGCCTCCTCTCCTTCCCCTTCCCTCGGAGAGGCCCCAGGAAGGTGGTGGCTGAGGGGAGGCTTGGTCTTCAGGGAGGCCATTTAGGGCAAATAAGTGCTAAAGTGGCTCAAGGAACTTTCCCCAGCGATGAGGGAGTGGGGGTGAGGGTGGGGTGTAAAGAAAGCAAAAGGCCCTCCCAGCAAGTGAAGGACAACCCAAAGCGGCCAGATAAGCAGTGAATGAAATAGTGGCGTGGCCACTAGGGAACACGAGGACTCACTACTGGAAGGACTTCCTGGGGCAATGCTTTTGGAAAGTGGAGCATCGCCTGCAGATACATCGTGTGTGTGTGTGTGTGTGTGTGTTTGTGTAAATCAGGCTTTCAGATACCAGATCCACTGAAACCGAGGTGCACCTGTCAGAGAGAGGCTATCCCTGTGCTGTAAGCCACAGGAAGGACCCATTCAGGACAAATCAGCCCCCTTACCCCCTGCCATGGCTCCGATATGGAGCAGCTGTTGTTTTGTCTGCTCAACATTCCTTCCTCCTTCTTCTGAAAATAGCACCTGGTTTTCCCTCTGGGGTACCAGCCCTCTCACACTTTCAGGCTGAATCCTCCCACCCATACACACAGCCCCAAACACAGACCCCTCAACACTGACCAAGTCTGGTCAATCAGCATAGTCTCTCCTTCTGGTTTCAATGATTGGTCAGAGATGGTCATGTGACCCAAGGCCAGCAAATAAGCTTCAACTTTGGGACTTTTGTAGGAACTCCTGGGAAAAAGCAGCTCTCCTTTCACTGGATTTGCAATGAGCAGGATGTCAGTCTGGAGCTGCTGGCCACTGCCCCACCGCCACGTGGAGAGTGCTTACTGGGGACTGAAACCCACAAGGAGAGAAGCAGAGGGCACAGACCTGGGCATTATCTGAACCTTGGACACCAGTAAACAGGCCCCCAGTTGCCACTGTATTGGAAACCAATAAAAAACGAATAAATTGCCTGTCTTCTTGCTTAATCAAGTTTGAGTTGAGTGCTGGCTTCCAAACAATGCAGCATCTGACCTCAGTTCAGCCTTTGCCTGGCCTCTCATCACCCCATCGCACCCCACCACCCTCACCCTGTCTCCCCCTGCAGCCAACCTTCACATCTGGCCCGTCATTGGTTCCTCTGACCTGAGCAGCAGCTCTAGCCTTCCCCTCAGACCCAAGGACTGGGCACAGGCCAGCAGCCTGCTGGGCTCACCTATACCCTAGCCTTCCCAGCCGTCTGGCCCCGCCTAGGGCTCTGTTTTGGCTGATCTAGTGAGACCCCTCCAATCTGGGCTCAAATTCACTCACTCTGCCCCCACCCCTCCTTGTCCTGCTCACTGGACTTCAGTTCTGCTGGGAGAAACAGACACTACATAGTGAACAGGGGCCTGCAATCCAGTCACTCCTGAGCTTGCAGTGGGAAGAGTTACCCCATGGCTTTGGTCCACGGCCTCAGGGAGACCTGCTATGGGCAGAGGCTGTGGGGTGTGACTGGGCTCAGTTGTCAAGCAGGTGGGGAAAGTTCCTGGATCTCTTACCTGCTGTATCACCTGGGGCAAGCTGCTCTTTCTAAGTCTCAGGATCCTCAACTTTTTTTTTTTTTTGCGGTACGCGGGCCTCTCACTGTTGTGACCTCTCCCTTTGCGGAGCACAGGCTCCAGACGCACAGGCTCAGCGGCCATGGCTCACGGGCCCAGCTGCTCCGCGGCATGTGGGATCTTCCCGGACCGGGGCACGAACCCGTGTCCCTTGCATCGGCAGGCGGACTCTCAACCACTGCACCACCAGGGAAGCCCAGGATCCTCAACTTTAAAGTGGGGATCATATCACTACATACCTGACAGAAGGACAAAAATCTACAAAACTTACAGCACCAGCTGGTGGTGAGGAGATGGCACAAAAGGAACTCTCACTTGTTGCTGGTGCAGATGCAAAATGGTACAGCCACTTTGGAAGCCAGCTTGGCAGTTCCTTGAACAGCTAAATATACCCTTACCATACAATTCAGCAATCATTTACCCAACTGATTGAAAACTTATGTCCACACAAAGCCTGCACATAAATGTTTATAGCAGTTTTATTCATAATCACCCAAAACTGGAAATAACCAAGATTTCTTTCAATAGATGAATGGACAAAAAAACTGTGATACATCCAATGGGACATTATTTAGCAATAAAAAGGAATGAGCTTTCAAGCCATGAAAAGACCTGGAGGAACTTTAAATGCATATTACTAAGTGAAAGAAGCCAGTCTGAAAAGGCTACCTACTGAATGATTCCAATTATATGACATTCTGGAAAAGGCAAAAAAAAAGGAGGCAGTAAAAAGATCACTGGTGACTGGGGGTGAGGAAGAAGGGAGGGAGGATGAAAAACGTGTGGCGGTATCACCTTATCTGACAAGGCAGAGGGTGGCCCAGTATCCATTGCCCCTCCTTTCTTCGTAAGAGAATTATAATTGGGCAGATGGTCCCCCAGAATAAAGACTCTATCTCCCAGCCTCCCTTGCAGCTAGGCATGTCACATGACTACATTCTGGCCAATGGGACCTGACAGGAAGTGATGTATGCACCCTCTTAAAGGAAGGAGCACCCTCTCCTTTTCTGATTTCCCCCTTCTTGCTGACCAGAATGGAGAGACTGGCATGGGCCATCATGGATCATGTACACAAGCGATGGTTAGAGCCTCCGGACAAAAGGAACTTAGTCCCCTAATGTTTTTGTATCAAAGAATCCCCTTAGCTCAGAATTTTCCTTAGAGAAAAATCAACCTGTCTCTTTTTTATTTTGCATTTTTGTTCACATGCAACCAAATGATTATCCTAACAAATGCAAGGCCTTTCGAGGATTGTCCTGAGGATTCTGCATAATGTAGGTAAAACAGCCTCACTCACTCATTCATTCATTCAGCAAATAAAAACAGACAAACTCCTGTCCTCTGGAGTCCACATTCTGGTGCAGGAGGCAGCCTATCAACGTGAGGATGAATTAACTACGGATTGTCATGAGCACAGGAATACTATTAGTAACAGCTAATGCTGACTGCACCCTGAGCTTACTACGTGTCCTGTTCTAAACGCTTATCATATATTACCTCATTTTATCTTCACCACAAACCCAAGAGGTGGGTGCTGTTGCTTCCTTATTTGACCGGGGAGGAAGCAGAGTCACTGAAAGGTTGAGAAACCTGCCCAAGGTCACACAGCTAGTAACTGGAGGTTCAGGATTTGAACCCAGGTCTGTTGGACTTGAAAGCCTTAACCACTGGGTTCTCCTGCTAATGAAGGAAATAAAACAGGACAGGGTGATAAAGAATGATAGGGTGTCCTCTGATGGCTGCTATTAGCAACAGCAAAAGCAGCATAAAACCCCGTGCTGAACACCTGAGCTCCCTTACCTGGGTAGCCTGCGTCGAGAAGTCTGGAAAAAGGTTGTGCCCACGTTTTTGGAAGTTCAAATTCAAAGGGTTCACGTAGCTTGGATGATGGGGTCGGAAGGTCTGGTCCCTGCAAGCTCGGGGCTGTCCAGGAGATGCCCACCTGTCAAGACAAGCAGAATCAGCTGTGACTGCCTCGTGGCGGGGACGCCTCGCTCACACTGCCCGAGGTCTCATCTTTTTTTTTGAAATGTGCTCCGGGCCCTGAGGAGAGGGTGTGAAGGGGCAGCCGGAAGGAGCCAGGGCTTGGGCATCAGGACTGGGGAGCCATCGTCTAGGTCCCAGCTGAACTTGCCTGCAAAAAATTCCAAGACACAAAGATACGTATGTGCCTGTGTGTGTATGTCCTGAATAAAAATACGCAAGTGTCACACCCACTGTGTCTAGCATGGTGCCCTTTGAGAGCGGGAGGCTTGACAAATGTTTCCCGATTTGCTTTGATGTGAAACAAAATTTTATATGTCTGAGTGGGAGGAAACTCTGAGAGTTCACGCGCATTGGTGGAGAGATTCTTCCTCGTGTGAAAATGCATTCCTGAGATGCTCCAGCCAGCCAGACTAATGGCCTCATTTTATCAGTGAGGAGACCGACACCCAGAGAGGGGCAGTGACTCGCTCCAAGTCACAGAGCAAGTTGGTGTCAGAGTGAGGCCTAAACCCCAGGTCCCTCCTGACTCATCATGGCCAGGTGCTCTCTCCCGGGCCACACCCTCCTTTGCTGTTGACAGGCTTGCACCCCTGGAGCAGCCTGGGCACAGGGTCTACTGCCTGCCTGACAGGTGAATGCTGGTCACAGGCCAGAATGGAGAATTGTTTCCTGACTTCGTCCAAGCCCAGACAAGGTATGGGAGGTGGTGCCCGCGGTGGCCGGGAGCCTGGGCTTGGAGGCAGGTGGGCCTCGGTCACTTGTTGGGCAAACTCTTTCCAGGAGAGAGAGGCCCTGGGGAAGTCAGGTGTCCTCTCAGAGCATCAGTCTCCTCCTCTGTAAAACAGGGATAGTAATAGCATCTCTCGTTGAGGGTTGCAGGGAGTGAAAATGATACTCCAAGTCTGTGAAGTCCCAGCAGAGCATTTGGCTCACAGCAATCACTCAATAAATGTTAGCGAGGCGACACAAGGGAGGGTATTGTGAGCGCTGCAGGGGGAGCCGCTTTGTGCCCTCGGCAAGTCTTTAGACAAAACTCTCTCAAGGCCACCAGTGACTCATGCCCGCTGCTCCCGCTGTCCATCCCCGTCTCTGCCTTCATGGACCAGGGTGGGTCCCCAACCCAGCATACCTACCTCTCCCCGCAGCTGCAACTCCCCACCTGCCCACGGGCTCCCCACACCCCAGCCCACATTTCACCAGCCAGCAAAATGGAAATGTCATTAGCACTCTGCAAGCTGGTGAGCTAATGTCACCAGATGGCAGCCAGTGCATGAGAACTGGGGAGGGGTGGAAGGTGGGGGGCGAGTTCCCCGGGAGGCGTGGCGTTCTCAGCTTTTCCCAATGATGAAGAAATAAATAAATGGCTGCAGGAAAGAGGTGACAATGGAGACCGTCCTTCTAGCAGCATGCTATGGAGCTGTGCCTTTCTCCTGGGCTCGCCACGGCTGCCTGTGCTCCCTGCTTCGGCCCCTGTCCGGATGATAGATGTGTCTCAGCCTCTCTGGGCCTCCTCTTCACACATACAGCTGATGAAGAAGCTCACCAGGGGGACGCCCAGCTTCCACCTTTCATTTCCACCCCAGCCCACGCTCCCTCAAACCTGCTGAGAGAAGCAGACCACTCCCTCAATTAACATGGCAGTGAGGGGGGTGGTTCGTCTCCTAGGAGGAGGTGGCAGCATTGAACCCCACGGATCCGCAGGCAGGCATTCTGGGTTCCAGCCCCAACACGGCACTAACTCGCTGTGAGCACTCAGGCACAACCTCCCCTTCGTGGGGCCTTAGTTTCTCCCTCTGTGAAAGGGGGCGCCGGATACAGCATCAGTCCCGACAACGTCTCCGAGTCAGCTCTGAATCCCCCAACTCACAGGCAGAGATGCCAATGTAAAGCTCCTTCTCTTCCAATGTCCTTATGCCACCAGCACTGATGACACCCGCAGGCACGTTAAGGCTTCCTGGAGGAGGGGGCAGATGTGTGTGTGTGGAGACAAGAGCTGGGCGCTGTGGGCAGGGGGCCCGGGTGAGCAAAGGCATGGAGATACCCAGTTGTGGGGGGTGGCACCTGGAGCCAAGGTTGCCCGACAGGCAGCTGGGAAATGAGATGGAAGAGTCCTGTGGTCAGTGCTTTCCATGCATTTTCCCATTTAATCCTAACACTGCTAGCATTCCCATTTTATTGATGAGAAACTGAGGCTCAGAAAGGTTAAGTATTGAGCAGACACATCGTTGTTAAACAGCACCGATTGGATTTGAACTCCGTAGTTGACTTAAGAGCAGAAGTTCTTGATGCTGTGGGGTGCCACTGTCAAGACTGTTTAAGATAGAAGGAGCATGAGAGAAATTCAGGAGCGTTTGTGTCATAAAGGCATGCAAACGAGCTCACGTGATATGCAAGGGTGGGCAACGCCCACATCTGAGGGGGAGGGGTGGGAGAGTTTAGCGTGTGAACGTGGGTACATTGTAAATGTGGGTGGCTCACTGCTGAATGATGCTGCTGCCCTGAGTCTGGGCCCAGAAATGCCGAATGGGGAGGATGTGGCCGAGTGGCCAGTGGGGCAGGGGAGGGGGCAGGCAGAAGGCCCTGGCCATCCCATGGTGGCCCAGGCAGCCCTGCTCTGGGGGCTGTGAGCTGGGCCTGTGCTCATGGTCCTGCTGTGTGGGCCTGGCCTGCATCACTTTTCTGCGGATCCCATACTCCCCTGACTGCTGCCCAGGAGAGCAGCACATCCTGCCCTCGGCCTCTTCCTTGGCTTAGTCTCCTGCGTGGTCCCTCGGGATGCCTGTCCCAGCCGGGAACAGATCCTGTAGACAGAGCCTGGTATACACCCGGGGCTGCTGTCAGCGGGCAGGGAAGCCAGCAAGTGAGTGCACCTTGCACCCGCTGGGGACCAGCCAGACCTGTACTCCAGCCACTACCCACTGGCTGTGTGATCAGGGCATGCGACCGGCCTCTCTGAGCCGCAGTGAACCCTCACAGAGCTGCTAAGATGACTACCTAAGGGAAAAGGCATGCATTCTATAAAGTGCCGTGCCCACAGACAGGGCTGTAGTTCGAATCCCAGTGGCCAAGATAACCCAGGAATTAGTAGAGCTCCCTAGAGAGCCATGACTGGGAATCCAGCCAACGCCTTTACGTAAGTCCCCCTCGCCCCTCCCCTGGGCCTCAGTCTCCCATCTATAAAGCAAAGGGTCCTCAGGCTCAGATACGGAGTGTGCTCGGCCCCTGCGTGTCTACTTTTCTTCACCATGATTCGTTATTAACATCACAGCTGGATTTCATTTACCAGAAACCAGAAGGCCATTCATGTAGCAGTAAGCTGAGTAAATAGGGCCCAAGACAGGTAAGTTGTGATGGGAGGAGAGAGGTTTCATGGTTTCACGTTCGAGTCACTGACTAAGAAGGAATGTGATCATTCTAGGAAGACAGAAGGAAACATGCAGGAACAGAGCGGGGCAGAGCTGTTGGAAGTCGACAGAACTTGGACAAACTCTCTCCCCAGGTTTGCATTGGGCTGGCCCTGAATGCCACAGAGAAGACACAAGGAGTTCTGTTTCCTGAAGACCTCAAGGAATGGGAGCATTCACACACTTGGTGAGCATTAACTGAATGCCTGCTGTGTACTGGGGCCTCCGGGGGTGCCAGGGATGAGAGAGGCACCAACACTGCCTTCAAAGGAGGTCCTGTTATGGGGAAGAGTGACAATGCCCTTGTCTCCATAGTTCAAGGTGGCTTAGGAGGACTCATCACATTGCTTTCAGTTCAGAGGAGGGAAGGACCCCTTCCTGCTTGGGCCCCAGGGAAGGCTTCCTGGAGGAGGAGGCAGATTTGAATGTATGGGGATGAGAGGAGGGCACTGTGAACAAAGGGACCAGGGTGAGCAAAGGCACAGAGGTGTCCAAGTGTGAGGTGAGTATTCAGGACCAGGAGGCAAGGCTGCCTGTAGGGATGGAATGGGAAATGAAATCGGAAGGGGCTGGATGATTAAGGTCCTTGAATCCTGGGCCGAGGATAATGAACTCTATCCATAGAAAAAGGGGAGCCACTGAAGGTCATAGAGCAGAGGTGTGCTTCAGGTGGCTGAAAAGCAGCAAGGAGCCCAGGCAAGTGGAAACAGATGAGAGGAGGGAAGGAGGATGGGCAGGGCCTGATGCTGGCGCTGGAAAAAGGGATGCTGGAGGGGTGGGGAAGGTAGGGGGGATACTGAAACCGGCAGGTTGTGGGCAGGGGACGCAGATGTGGGATGATGACTGGATTTAGACATGGTGGATTTGCATCCTGGCTCTGCCACTGTCACCGTGTGCTCTCAGGCATGCCAGTTTACCTCTCTGGGCCTCAGTTTCCTCCCCTATAAAGTGAAAAAAAATAAAACCGCCTCAAAGAGATGTGAGATTCAACCAGACAATATACGAGACGCACTCAACATAGTAAGTGATTGTTGGATGCTTGCTTCCTACAATGTAAGCATTTGTTGCTTTTATTAATTAGTGGTGACCTCCCCCTACTACAAGTGAGGACGCTGAAGTTCAAAGTCAAACAAGTGGCTGGAATTGGCAGTCACTGGGCCTCAAATCATAAGAGAAGCAAATTATGAGCAAATAAACGGGGGATGACTCAGAAAAGAGTCTTGATTTTAAAATATTGCTAAAGAGAAGGGCTGTTTTATGACTTTTGTGCCGTATGCTTATTAAACCCAAGCTATAAGTGTGAACTAAAAAGTAAAATGAGTTAATTAAAAAAATCAACCTTCAGGACGGATCCATATTACCTAATGGCAGTCCATAAATATAAACGTAAAATTTTAAAATACAAGAATGAATTGCAATGGCCAGCAGCCCCAAGAATCTGCAATTTCTCTGTCTGCAAATAAGAGCTACTGATTTTAGCTTGGGTTCTCATTGCTCATGAATGAGCCTTTGAGAAGTCATAAAGAAAGGAATTATTTCCAATTGTTTACTCACTAAGGATCATATGTATTGAATTTAAATTGTCTCTGATTCCTAATTAGTACAAACCAAATTAGAATCTGAGTACAGCAGATCTGGAAAGAGCCCTTGGAGACTGAGACCTTAAGCTCAGTTTTCTTTGTTTTATGGACCTGGAACCCAAGGGACAGAGAAGGAGAGCTACTTGCCCAAGATCACACAGCAAGTAAGGGTAGGATCCAAGCTAGAACCTGAGCTCCAGGCACCCAGGTTGGCATCCTGCTCTGGTCCCTGCAGCATCTGTGATCAGATCAATAAATCCAGCCCTAAGGGATGTGCAGGGATGTTCCCCGGGCCTTAGCCCGGGTGATTCCTATAATAAGAACTTTCTCCCCGCTCTGGGGAAAAGTAATCTGCCCAAGAAAGGACCCTCAAAGCCCAGCAGTCTAATACTGATAGCAAAGTTCTAAGACACTCTAGCACATTGCTGCGTATGGAACCCTTGAGCCCCTGTTCGCAACCTGCTTGCCAGGCAGCTCAGCCAGGAGAGAGACACACTGCGAGCGTTGGGTTCTGTTCTAAGAGGGGCTGCGGGCTGGCACAGCCCAGGCCCATGTCAGCTCCTTCCTGTGTTCCGGGTGGGGCCGGAGGCGCAAAGGCCTCATTGTACAGTGGGGAAGGGAGGGGTCTCAGCTCAGCCAGGCTCGTGCCCTCTCCCTCTCTCTCTCACACACACACACACACGGACGAAGGCGCTTTGCGCGTGGCGCAGGCACGCACGCGTGCATGTTAAGCTTCGGGCTACACTCCGTTGTGAAGCAGGTGTTTAACCCCTACCTGAGTGTTATTAATCAACACGATTAATGCACAACCCACGCCACACAACTACCCTGCAATTACACCTAAAGAAACATTCTAGCGCCGAGGGCTGGCTAATTACCCGGCCTTGCCAAAGGACGGGTATACTGGGCAGCAATTTTTCTTCTTTCCTTTTCTTCCTTTTCTCCCTCCCGTCCTCTCATTAGTCTTCTGGGCTGATGTCCCCACCACACAGAACGGGGAGCCCAGGCGGGCTGCCGGCCTCCTCCCCGAGGTGCCACTTCTGCCCTCTCACCGCTTTTCATGTGACTCTAAATCGCCCCCAGTCCTCTCCTCTCAGCTCTCCAGCTTGGAAATGCATGCCCTTTCCAGAAATGAAGCCGGCCTCCTACTGGCCTGCGGATGGAGAGGCAGCGGCAGGCAGGGGTTACCTGGGGACGGTCTGCAGGCAGCTGCCTGGAGTTGAATCCCAGCTCTACCAGTTCCTGGCTGTGTCATCTCTGTCAAGTTAACTGTGCCTCAGTTTCCCCAGGTGCAAGATGGAGACTAGAACAGTAATTACCTCAGGGGTTTCTTGTGAGTATTTAATATGACAGAATGTGTAAAACACTTAGCCAGTACCTGGCACACAGTCAGACTCCAGTAATACCCATTATAACTATCACTGTCATTATTTACCCAGAAATGGCCCCTCCAGGAATCCTCCTAATCACAGAGTCTTCCAAATGGTCAGGTTTTTGGATTCCACTCTCTACCCCTCAGGTAGAGAGCTCGGTCCCATCTACCTGGAAACACCTCCTTACATTGCCCCCTCCCCTCTACCTGCCACCTCCATGGGCTCCACTTCCCTAATCCAGGAAGCCTTCATCCTCTCTCACCTGGCCCGCAGCCATTAGCCTCCACACAATCTCCCTGATGCTCCCCACACCCCGTTCCATCCCCCACTGGGTGGAGAGACAGATCCTCATGGAGCAGAGCTTGGACTATGCCACTCTCCCGCTCAACAGCCTTCTGTAGCTCACCATTGCCTATGAAGCAAGGTCCACCTGCCTCCACTGGAAGATCACTAATGCCCCAAATTCCACCTTCATTTCTTAAGTTCATGAGCCCTAAGCTTTTGATGATGAATGAAGGAATGAATGAATGTCTTGCTAGATTTGAGAAGCATCCACACCCACCAAGCTGGGATGTCCCAGTGCCTTTTATGAACCTGGCCTCGAGGTTTATCCCGGAAGTTGGGGTTTATCCCTCACTGTTCATTTCCCCTCCACTTTTTCCCTCCCCTCTCCCCCCGACAAAAATCTTTCCCAAACCAGCTGCATTTAAGAACAATCCATCTTTTAGGGCCCAGAAACCACAGGTCCAGCTGAGCAAAGAGACTATATAAGGACCCTCAGATGCAGGGGCCAGTGTGTGGTCTGCTCGAGAGATGAGTGTAAGGGACACGGTGACAAACTCCAGCACAGATGGCACACGGAGAGAGCCAAGGGGGAGGGTGCTTGTGTGTGCATGTGTACATGGTGTGCACACTTTCGTTTGTACAAGTAGGGCCTATGTAGCTACTTGTGTGACTTAACTCCTTCAGTTACAAAAATATCAAGTAGTATGAGTCATTCATTTACTTGATAAATGTAAAACATTGGGCTCTGGAGTCAGACCGCTGGCGATAGAATCCTCTCACCTCTGACTAGCTGTGTGACTTTGGGAAAATTCCTGAACTTCTCTGAGCGTTGGTTCTTAGTTGTAAAAAGGGGCTAATCATAGCTCCTAACGATAGCGTTCTCGTGAGGAGGTAACGCACACTTCGATCAGCATCTGGCACACAGGAAGAGCCAGACCAAAGTTAGCTCTTTTATTATTAATAATAAGAATTAATAAACCCTGGGAACATAGAAACTCAATGCCTGAAGCAGAACATGGCATGTAGTACTAGACCAACGGGTGGAGAAGGTCCTGCAGAACATTAAAATGGAAGGTAGGAAAGTGACTTTTGTCATTCGTTTATTCATTCAGCAAACACTCATTGAGTGCCTACTGTATAAATCTCTGTGTTAGGCACCGCGGGAGGGTGGAGGGACTCCCTGTCTTTGCAGTGAGGTCAAGTGGAAGGTGCTGTTCACAAGTAGCTGGAAGCGGGCAGAGGCTGGGGAATGTTCTAAACCACTCACTGCTGTACCCCCAAAGCCTCAACTTGCCGGCCACTGGACACTAGATGAATGGATGGCAGCACTGCTGAAGATGCGGGAGAGCTCCTAGATGAGCAGACTCAAGTCCAAGGAGAAGGCAAAGGGGAGGAAAGGCTTTCCAAGCAGAGGGCACGGCCAAGGCAGTGGCTCAAGGGCCTCAACTTGCACGACAGGTGGAGGGAAGAGCAAGCAGGCTGTGCTCTGGCGGAGGCGTGAAACGGGAGAGGAGAGGTGGGTCACGGGTGCTGAGACGGAGCTTGGGCTAGTGGGGAGTCAAAGGAAATTCATGGAGGGGCTGATGGGGGCCACTTCAGGTCCAGGGTTTTCCTTCTTCGTGTGAAGTTCAAGCCTTGGTCTTTGGAGCTCAGAAGCCCCCTCCCGGGAGGCTGATGGAAACTTTTCCAGGGGACATTGGATCTATTTCTCTTGCCTGAGAAATAAGAATTTACATAAGGCTCCCTGCTCAGCCACAGGGCAAGGCCACAGGGCAAGTGCTCTGGCCACCAACCTCCGCGGATGCAGTACTAACCCAGATGACAAACAGGAAGCGTGACTCTCCAGGTAGATGTAGAGAGGGGCGCACAAAGCCAGGATGCAGTCGTTTTTACTCAGAGCCAGCCGGGCTCTGCTGGCCCGTGCTCACCTGTATATGATGAAAGTGGCCGAGCAGAGATGTTTCCTTCCTCTCCCCATGGGCCTCCTGTGCCCCCTTCCCGACACATTGTGGCTCTTCACACACACACCCAACCCCACACACACCCACACACACCCACACCCACAGCGAAGTCTGGTGTTGGCTTAAAGCAATAAGGTCAAAAGATCAAGAATGCTGAGTCACAGCTCTGGGACAGCTTTGCTGTGTGCCCCGTTTAGGTCATGTGCCCTCTCTGGGCTTCTACTTTCTCCTCTACAAAATGAGGCAAGGTATTCAATGATTTTCAAGGCTCAAGTGAAAGGAAGGGGGCTAAGTCCCTGCAGATGGGCAAAAGTGAGGTGAGGAAGAATCTGAAGGGCCTGAGTCCCCGGGATGACATGCCATGTACCCGGGAGAAAGCCAGGCCGGTACCGACGGAAACAAGCATCAGGGGCTCCTGCAGCCTCATCGGTGACTGAGGCTGAATTCAAATGCTGGGCCCACCATTCATTATGCTATTGGACACCTTATGTGAACCCCTCTAAGCCTCAGTTTCCTCACCTGTAAAACGGGGACATGACACTTCTCACTCATAAAGTTAAACAAGAAGACACAAGGAGATTGCCCAGCATGGTGTCTGGGTGGAGTAGGCCTCAGTAAGTGGAAGCTTTTATTAGTATTACAATTACAGCTCCATCTACACCTGGGGGAAACTCCAGCCGCAGCTCCCTCACTGCTCTGTGGGTCCCTCCCAGACCCCTGGCAGCCCCGGCAAGAAGGGGAGCTTTCCTGACCACACCTCGGCCACATGCAAACATGGCTGTGGACTTAACGTCAGTTTTCTGGACAAACCGTGGCGACTCCTCAGAGACGTGGGGAAAGGTACCTGGCATTAGGGCTTCTAACCTTTCCTGAAATGTGTCCTTTTTTTTAAATAAGGGGAATGTATCCATGTATCACTTGCTAAATAACAATGAGAATAAATCAACCGTTTGGGGACAAACACCTCTGGGGAAATCCCAGGCCTTGGCTGACCCCGCTGAAGGATCCGGCTGTGTTTCTCATTCCTGGCCCTGGGGACAGGGGTTATTAGAGATCACTAGTCCACCTCCCGTCTGTAGGAGGGAAGGAGCTCTCACGGGCCAGGCCAGGCCAGGCCAGGCAGGAGAGACCCATCCTTGGATGGTTTCCATGAGGACGGTGAGAGCAGAAAGCCTGACTCCACCCACCCAAAAGGTGCTCAGGGGCTCCGGTGGAGCTGCTGTCTCCATGGCATCTGATGTGCCCTCCTCTGGATCCTATGTGGGAGGGGTGTCTCTAAATGGAGACCCAGGGATGTGGATGATTCTAGTAAGTGGTAGAAAGGGGCTTCACACCTAAGTCCGTCAGGTGCCACAGCCGGAGGAGTTTTCTTCCTAATTCCAAAGTAAGGGATTAGGATGTGTGCGTCCGCGCCTGGAGGGCGCACCCCTCCCTCGACCACAGCAGCGCTGGATGCAGAAGTCTCCACCTGCCCCTTCTCTGGGGGGATTGCTGGCCCTGGCTGTTTGGATTCACATCACCCAGAGATGCCTGGGAGGCTACACCCCTGCCCCACCCCCAGGCATAGCCCGTAGCCCCCGACAGAGGGTGCTGGGCACAAACTCTGCAATGTCTTTCACTCTCCAGAGCCAGAATCCGGCTGAGGCTAGAGTGCTCCTGAACCCCGTCCTTGCTTAGCTTCTTCCTCTGCCTCATCCAGCTCCTTTCTCTGGTCCCGAGAATCCTTCCTCAATAATTCACTTGCACAACCATCCCCGCTCAGGTTCTGCTTTCAGAGAGCCGGACCTAGGACACAAAGGAGACAGACGCGGTTCCTGCCTTCTCGAGAGTCAACGCCCAGCAGGAGTCAAATCTGAGACACCGACTGACCATGACACGGTCCCTTCAACCATGACCACTGACCGCCCCCCCCCCAATCTTATGACAGGCTGTGCAACCCCCTTCCCCTCCTGATATCACTGAATACCACCAACAACCCAGCCAAGAGGGTTTGTTAGCTCCAATTGTATAGATGGAGCTGAGGCTCAGAGGGGTTATAGTTTGCCCAAGGTCACTTGCAACTCCTATGTGGCTGCACTTGGGTTAGACCTCAGTTCTGCCTGATTGCTGGGCCCCAGGGCCTGCCTCCCACTAACAAAGGGGACCTGGATACATCTGCAGAGATGGAGAGCAGGGAGGCCCCGTGGTTAGGGTCATGCCCAGGGCAAAGCTCGCTGTCTCCCTCTGCCACCTCCTGGGCCCTGTGACTCAGGGCCCACAGCCTGGGGGAGGCAACTCTGAAAGTGGAGAGGGAGTGCGGAGTCTCACCAGAGACTGCTTCCCTGGTGCCATTCTTCCACATCACAGGCCCGGGGGTCTCTCGCTCTTAAATGATTCTCCCGGACCTGGTTCCTCCCTGGTCCCCCTCCCCCAGTTCCTGTTACGTCACAGATATGCAGCTCAGCCAGGCGGGTAACAGGCAGAGAATGGGAATTTTTACCTGTTAATTTAGTTTCTGAACCCCTGCTGCTTGCCAAGCCTGAACAGCTCCATGGCAGGCTCTGAAAGAAGGAGGGGAGGGGGAAGGGCAGGCAGTGGCCCGCGCTCCAGGGGTGAATCCGACAGCCAGCCCCCTGGGTGAGGGCGGCACAGTGGGGCCAGGGAAGGCTAGCCTCCCTGGATCCAAAGGCAGGAAGGGGGCCTGGTTCCCAGAGCACCAGCCATCTGCTCCCTCTGCCCCATCTTTGGTGAGTAAAAGGCAGAAGGCCTCCAACAGCCCACTGCTTGGGGCAGAGCCGAGCCCTGCCCCCTCATACTTCCCGCCCAAAACCTTCAGCCCTCTGTAACAGGGCCTCTCCCAAGGTACCTTGAGCCCTCGCTACCTTGGGTGTTGGACTTCATTTAATTCTCAAAAACCTTGTCTCATCTACCCTGTATGAGAAAGCTATCATTATCATCCCCATTCTACAGATGTAGAAACTGAGGTTCAAAAAGGTGATGCTTCCCCAACAAGTCCAACACAGAAAGACCATATGACCCAGAAATTCCATTCCTGGGTCTATGCCCCAAATAACCGAAGCCAGGTCTAAACAGACACCTGTATCTGACTGCTCATAGCAGCACTATTCACCGTGGCCAAAAGGTGGAAACACCCCAAATATCCGTCAATATTTCATGAGTACACAGATGAACGTAATATAGACTTTCAACGAAATACTATCCACTCAGAAAAAGGAATGAAGTACTGATGCATGCAACAATATGGATAAACCTCCAAAACATTATGCTAAGGGAAAGAAGCCAGGCACAAAAGGCCACATAGAGTATAATTCTAATCATATAAAATGTCTGGAATAGGTAAACCGATATAGACAGAAAGCAAATTAGTGGTTGTCAGGCGCCGTGGGGAGGGGCCTTGACGTGTGCAGGGTTTCCTTTTGGGGTGAAGAAAAGGTTCTGGAACTAGATAGAAGTGATGGTTGCACAACAGTCTGTGTTGAATGCCACTGAATTGTTACTTTGAAATGGTTAATTTTCTGTCAAGTGAATGTCACCTCAATTTTTTTAAACATCTGGGGGAGGCTGGTGAGGGGGAGGTGATGTCATGCACGGAAGGTCAAAGAGCAGGTAAGTGGCGGAGCCCAGGTTCACACTTGGGTCTTGCTGACGGCAGGGCATGCCCTTGGCCACTATCCTCCACTGCCTGTCCTGCACTTTCCCATCTCTGGCCTCTGCCTCTGTTGATGCCTTGGCCAGCAAGACACCCTCTCCTCATTTCTGCTCTCGAAATCCTACGCATTCTTCAGGGGCCTTGGTTAAAGGCCACCCCCCTCCCCAAAGCCTTCCTGATCTCCTCGGAGTCCTCTCCACTTGGAGACCCCCGGCCCCGTGCCCTGCCCGGTCAGCTTTGCCCCACGCCTCCTGCCAGAGTTAGCAGTGCACAGGGCTCTCCCTTGCTCCCCACCAAGCCTGAGGGGGTCATCACACTCACAGGTCCTGGTGAGGGTTAAATAACACGAATGCCCGCAGAGCTCTCCACTCTGGGCTTGGCAGGCAGTGAGCGCTCAATCACTGGTGCTTGTGAACGGCCAGGTTCACTCCTGAAGCGCTGAGACCTGCGGGCTTATCTCTGCTTCCCTGGCCCAGGCCCTGCTCCCAGTGGCACTCCTCAAACGACTGCGGAATGCGAGGGGAGAGACAAACTCCCGGACAAGCAGCTACTTTCCTACCTGTTCTCCTGCTGGGCAGGAAGCCTGTCTTGGTTCACAGTTTATAATAAATGCAACTCCGTTTCCTCTTGGCCATGCTGGCCCCCAGCACGCACACACCCAAAGTCTGCTGTTTCTGTTAAATGTCTGAGGCTCCTGGGACCAGCCAGGCCCTGACTGAGTCCCGATGTTTTGCTCCACGAGGCACCTCCAGCCCCAGGTTCTGCAGATCAGGACAAATCAGAAGTTCTGGCCTCCGTAAAAGCCTACTGAACACGATCTCTCTAATAATTGTTGCCATGCTTATCTAATGAGTATGCAATAAGACATTCATCATGGAAGCACTTTCTAAACTAAAGGAATTATATACATTTAAGGTATTGGCATTAAGAATAATCCCAAACACCAGACAGTGCCAATCTTTTCAAGACGCTTTTGGAAGCTCTTTCGAACCTGCAATGGAATGTGAATTAGTTAAAGATGCCAAGAAATTCACTTCAAACAAAACAAGGCGGCTAAATTAGGAAGCCCTCACTCCAGGGAAGGCAAAGAGACATGCACTTCCTTGATCTTTCTCTCTACTTGGCCGTTGATGGTAAGACAGGCTAAGGACAGGGGTGGGGGGTTGGGGGGGACCACTACCTCTCCAACTGACACCCAAAGCAGAGAGAGGGAGCTTTGGGACCAGAGAAATCCAGCCCAGCCACTTGCCAACCCTGGGATCATGGGCCAGCTCTTTAAATCCCTTACTGTCAGGTGGTGTGGGGGCATGGAGAGGTGGAGGGCGATGATGCTTCCCTCCCTGAGCGGTGATGAGTGTCAGCTAAGGTGAGACAGACTTGCAGAGCACCTGGATTGGCACAAAGGAAGCTCTCAATAAGTATTTATTCTCTTCCTTCTCAAACTATCCTCAGACCATCTAGAGAGTGAAAAACAAACCTCAGACTGAAGGACGTATTTGCAACACATACGTATTACAAAGCACTTGTATCCAGAATATGTAAAGAATGCCTACAGATCAATAAGAAAGTAAGAAAACAACCCAGTTGAAATTGGGCAAAAGTCTTGAAAAGATACTTCCCAAAAGAAGATATCCAAATAGCTGACAAGTATATGAAAAGGTGCTCAGCATCATTACTCACCAGGGAAATGCAAATAAAAGCCATAATGAGATACAGAATCACCAGTTGACTAAGACTGAACAGAGGGCTGACACCAAGCGTGGGTGAGGAGATGGACAGACTAGAACATTCATGCACTGCTAGGACCATCAAATGGTACAACCATCCTCTTTGGCACTGTCTATTAAAGTCAAACCCATGACCATTCAGTATTTCCACTCCCAGTTACACACCCAAGAGAAATGCCTGCATATGCCCACAAAGGATCATAAAATCATGTTGAGTGAAAGAAGCCAGGTCTGGAGGAGTTCATGCTATACGATTCCATTTATATAAAGTTCTAGAGCAAGAACAACAGCCTGATGGTGATCAAAGCCAGAACAGTAGTTACCTGGGGGTTGAAGGGGGTGAGGAAAGGAGAGTATTAACTGGGATGGGACACAGGAGAGCCTTCTGAGCTGATGGCATGGGTCCCTGCCAACCTCCCCGGCCTTGGCTAGAACCACTCCCTCATCTCTCACTAGGCCCCAGCCATAATGCTCTTCCCTCCATCCTACAACACTTGAATCCATTCCTACCCCAGGGCCTTTGCACATCTTGCCTTCTCAATCTGGAACCCTCCTCTCCCCAGTTCTGCATGGCCAGGCTTCACCTATATTTAGATCTGCATGGTGGTTACTTGGTATACAAAAAAATCATTAAGCTATATATTGGAGATGTATGTATTTTACTGTATATATATTATTCCCAAATAGGATTTTTAAATAAATGACCAGAGGATCAATTGGACCAAGCCATCTCTAAGGCCTATGAGCCCTATCATTTTATGATTCTCAGAGCCTGGAGAATGATTCTTAGGTTCTAATGCTGGAATTCGGAGATGCTGTGCTCGTTTTATTCTTTCTCTTCCCTTTCACTTGCCAAGAGAGGCCCCTTCTCTTGCTCCCTCTCCCTCCCTGACTTTGTGTAAGTCAGTCAGCCACTCCTGGCCTCATCACCCCATCTGCAAAAAGAGGGTCGTGCTGCCAGGACTCCCCTCCAAGAGGGAGAAACATGGTCATGCACGGGAAATGCTCTGTGCATCACAGAGCAAAAATGCTAACTGCATTCCCAGAATTGCTAGCAGATGTCTCTTTGCATGGGGTCAAGTATATCCAGGCAGAATTGCAATTACTATGGCAAGGGTGTGGTTTAAAACTCAAACCTGGCCCACATGTATTTTTTTGGTGTCAAGGGATCTAAGATGGTGGCCATGGAACAAAAGTCATCATGGGAAAGGGATGGCCACTGGTTTGACCTGGGAAGGCAGAGATTCTGGTGTGGTCCCTCAGGCTATCGGCCAGAGCCGTTCAGGGATGATCCTTGAAGGAGACAGAGGCGGTGCCTGGCCTGGGGCTTCTGCTGGCCTTTTAAAGGAAGGAGCACTGAAGCTGGAGTCTGGGGTCCTGGGTTCAAGGGCTGCTTCTGCCCTGATGTGCTGGGTAACATTGGATACCTCTTCTCACCTTTGGGACCTCAGTTTCCCCACTGCACCTTACAAGGGTGGACTAGATCATATTTAGAAATCCTTTCAACTAGAACTGTTTATGAGCTTATAAATTGCTTACTTCTTAAGGTCAAAATTACATCATGTCCCTCCCCGCTTAAAACCTTATCTATGGCTTCTTATTCAACTTAGAATAAAGTCCAGACCCATGACCAGATCCTCATGGTCAGGTCCCTGCCAACCTCCCTGGCCTTGGCTGGAACCACTCCCTCACCTCTCACTGGGCCTCAGCCATAATGTTCTTCCCTCCATCCTGCAACACTCAAATCCATTCCTACTCCAGGGCCTTTGCACCCCTTGCCCTCTTAACCTGGAACCCTCTCCCCAGTTGTGCACGGCCAGCCTTTGCCTGCTTTAGGGCACCAGCTCAGAGGTCCCCTTCTCAAAGGCCTTCCCTGACCAGATAAGCAGTCCTCCTTCCTTGTGTTTTCTTTTTCACTTTCATACCAATGATGACAACATGCGCTCATTAGATGAAATCGTGACTTCCTTATTTTCTGTCTTCTGCGCTGGAGTGTAAGTTCCACGTGGGCAGCCACTCTGTCTGTCACCATTGAACCCTCTGACATATACACAGTAGACACTCAATAAATATCTGTGCATTTTTTCATCCTCTCAGGCAGCACTACAGAGCTCTAGCCGCCCTCAGAAGCTCATGTAAGAATTTCCCAAAGAAAGAAATGCTTATGTATAGAGAACCCAGCAGGTACTGTGACGATGCCAGGCTCTCTGCATCCTTGTGTCATTTAATTCTCACTACAACCCTTAGAGATAGGATTAGTTGGGTGACAGGCTCAGAGCAGTGAAGAGCTGTGCCCACGGTCACATACCAGAAGCCCTGAGCTTGGAGACAGATGGCTCTGTGCCACTTGCGACCATGTGATTCCATCTCTCCAGGCCGTGCTTTTCTTGTCTGTAAAGTGGGGCTAAGATCTCCTGCCTGCACTGCAAGCTGTGTCATGATCAAGCAGGATAATTAAGGTGGGATGCTTTGCACACCAGCAAGCAGCGTGCAGCTGCACTGATGTTGAAACAGAAAGAGCCTGAGGTTTGCTTTGCCCATCAGAGTCTGTGCCTGCCCCGCCAGGAGGCGGCCAACGAGGGGAAAGAGGACCTTCCGGAGCCAGCCTGTCCTGGATTGGAATCATGCTCCAACCCAGCTCAGAGCTGGGTGCCCTCAGGCATGCATGTTACTTCATGCCTTGGAACTTGCATCTTCTCCTCTCCACCCCCCACCCGGGCTGTTAAGAGCCCAGCTCTGGGCCCCAGGAAGGCCTTCCTGCCTAGGGAGCCCTGGGGAATCAACAAATCGAGCTCACCTCCACCTCCTTAGATGGAGAGTCACTGGCCCACCCTGCCCTCCGGCTACTCCCCATTGGCCAAAGGCCCTCCTAACCCCTAAATGGTCCTTGAGCGTCTGGGAGCATCACTGTCACCTCCTATTCCCCATTGCAGGTTCAGCTCTGATGGTGCCAATCTTGGCTCCAGAAAGCAATTAGACAAGATTAGTGAAGCAGAGAGAAGGCAGGTGGTGGGGGGAGGAGTTGGCAGAAAGAGACCCCTGGGGCAGAGAGACTCCGGGGGGTGAGGGGAGAGGGAGTAGAGAGGAGGCAGGCTGGATGAGAGGGGAAGAGTGGCAGAGGGATTTGGATTCGAGAGAGGATGTGCAGGAGGGACAGAGATGCCCTCCCCGGAGGCCCCGTGGGAGGGAGAGAGACAGACCAGAGGCCCCAGGAAAAGGGAACGAAGAGCCTGAGAGAGAAACTCAGGAGAGGGAAATAGGCGGACACAGGCTCATTTATTTGGCCTTGTCCCAGAGGGTGTCTGGGAAGTGGCTTCCCCTTGCAGGAGGCCAGGTAGCAGCCATCATGGAGGGGGGGCAGGATGGGAGCTGGGAGACCGGGGTCCGAGGCGCTAATGCTCTGAACCACAGGGCAGCTCCCCCATGGAGGTAAATGAGCAGAAACGTCTGTGTGTGTCCACCACAGTGCTCATAGCAGCACTGTCCATAATAGCCTAAAACACTGGAAGCCATCTGTACCCGTCAGTTCTCCAGAGAAACAGAACCAGTAGGAGTCTGAGCTGGAAACTCAGACAGGAGTCAATGAGGTCTTGAGGCAGAATTCTTTCTTTCCTGGGAAACCTCAGTTTTTGCTCATACAGCCTTTCAACTGATTGGCTAAGGCCCTCCTGCATACCTAAAGTCAACAGATTGCAGACGGTAGCCACAGTTACAAAACACCTTCAGGACAGCGCCTCGATTGGTGTTTGCTTCTGTAACTGGGTACTACGCCAAGCTGACACACCACACCACCTCATATGGTCTCCTCTGGCTGCTGTAATGAATTATCACAAATGTAGGGGCTTAAAGCAACACACAATTACTATCTTACAGTTCTGGAAGCCAGAAGTCCTTCTAAATGGGACGCACTGGGCAAAAATCAAGGTGTTAGCAGGACTGTGTTCCTTCCAGAAACACTAGGGAGAAGCCTTCTCTTTGCCTTTTCCAGATTCTAGACGCTGCCTGTGTTCCTTGCCTCATGGTCCCATCTGTCTTCAAGGTCAGCCAACACCAGCCTCATCTTTCTCAGGCTGCATCACCCTGACACTCCCTTTCTGTAGTCAAACCTCCCTTTGCCTCTTTTAAGGACCCATGTGATTAGAGTGGCCCCACCCAGATCTCCCAGGATGATTTCCCCAACTCAAGACCCTTCACTTAATCATGTCCACAAAGGCCCTTTAGCCATGTGAGAAAATATATTCATAGGTTCCAGGCATTAGGACATGGACATCTTTGGGGGGCCATTATTCTGCCTACCACTCCTCCCAAAAGCTCATCAACAGTGGAGTGGACACATCTTGGTGCCTCCACCCACCCAGTGAGACAGGACGAAGCAGGATCAGAGCTGGGCTACAGATCACTTTCCCAGCAGAATTGGGCCCCTGGGAGTAGTCCAAACCCCCAGGGAAGGCACAGAAGGACTCTTAGGTGAGAAGAATAAGATCTCAGCTTAGCACTCCAAAGGACTATGACATCTGCCAAAGGATTTACTGACTCTAGCCCCTGCATTGATGGGCTGTTCATCTATAGGTCAAGGTCCTAACCTCTCTGTGACCCTCATCTTCATGAACTGTCCAGTGACTCTGATCCCAGATACCACAAGCTGCACACCCACTACGGGCTAGGTAACAGCTTCATATACAGTAGCTGTCAGGGATCCTCCGAGGCCCCCCTTTTGTGTGCTTCTTCCTCTGAAGGCCTGCACCTGCCACTCTCATGAGAAGGTTGCCCTTGGGCTGCTGGAACCCTCTGTCCCCGTGTACAGGGAGCCAGAAGTGTCTGGGAGCTTACATCCCTCCCCCATGCTTGGGGTGGCCCTCAGCCAATGTCTGAGGGCGTGGGAGGATGAGAGCCCAGCTCTCTTGTCGCAAGTTGAGACAAACCCAGAGATGTAACTTACACCCCAGAATTCCTGGCAGGGTCAGGCTGGAACAGCCTCTACAGGACGGCGCCTGACATCTCTCCTTTTCTTGGCTTCCTCTCCTTCCCTGCTCTGCTCCCCCAACTTCTTACTGGTTTTGTCTGGTTTCTTCCTTAATAAATCCCTTATCCACAAATGCTCGTCTTGGAGTCTACTTCTGCAGCATCCAGACTATGATACATATGTCATCTCATTTAACAGCAACCCTCTGAGGTGAGTGCTGTGATGATTTCCATTTTTCAGATGAGGAAACTGAGGCCAGAGAAGTTTAGCAATATGCCCAAGTTACAGAGTTAAGTAGCCGAGTGGGATTTGAACCCACATCAGCCTGACACCAAGCCTGCTTGCCTCACCTCCTCTCTGTGTGATGACTTCCCCAACTCCTTGAAGACGTAAGAAAATGGAGGAACGGGTGCCAGGGAGAGGCATCTAGTAAAGGACAACGGGTGAGAACCCCTTGTGGGGTCTTGGGTTTCATCAAAGTAAAACAATAATAAAAACAAAATAGATTCAGCATTTGCCAACTCAGGCACACAGTGTGATCTGAAGCCCAATCTGTCGGGTCTTTGCCTGGGGCTGCTTCCCCCTCTGCCAGAGAAGGAACCCTTGAGGCTCTCTCCCTCCGAGCCAACGCAAAGCCCAGCTAAGGCAGGGATTTGTTTCTTCAGCAGAGCGGGGAGGCTCTAGGGGGCCATGGGAGCTGGCAGGTCCTTGTGCCAGAGCGGCCGAGGTACAAGGCTTGAAAGAAGCTAATGACTCGCTGTTCAGTGCCTCAATGTCCCCCCCCCCACCTCATCTCCCCATGAGTCTTTTTGAAAGAAAGAAAAGAAAATCATAGATAGGTCCCTTTTTGCTCCTGGTCTCGGAGACCTCACAGTTCCTGCCTGGGTTTAAACCTTGGAAACAAAAGGCTGACCCCTGGGCTCCTTGTGGCCGGGCAGAGGGGGGCAGCAGTAATTAATGATCTCCCAGCTGTCGTCATAAATTCCTTCTCTGTGTGTTATTTACCTGCCCAGCAGGCTCCATCTGGGCAGGTTATGGGCAAAGCATCCTCCTCTTCTAGATGGGAGCGAGCACTTAACTGCAGATGGTCAGGGATGCGGGGGTGTCTTTACTCCCCTGCAAGTCCCCAGATCCCAGAGACCCAGGTGACTTTTAAGAAGGAAAAATCAAGGCAGAGGTAAAGTGTGGATTAGGTCCGTGTCTGCACACAGCACCTTCTCTGCTCTGCAGGGTGGCCTGCCTGCTCCTGGTTCCTCTTCCCTGCTGGCCACACTCCTGGGTTTACAAGGATCCGCGGTGAACTCAGCCAAGAGCTCCTTGACGTAAGATTATGTCATTCACCCTCATAAGCTGAATCTAGCATAAAAGACAAAATCATTCAATAACTGTTCTAAGGGGGAAAAAGTGGTCATTAATGAACGGCTGGGGGTATAAGAGGAAGGAAGGACTAAGCCTGGGAGGCCAGGGAGGGCTTCCTGGAGGAGGTGGAAGGTAACACCCTTGGCATCAGGGCAGCTAGAGGCAAAGGAGGAGTAATTATCTCACAGCCACCATGTGTGGCATGCCAGCATGGAGCTGGGGGCCTCACTTGGTCTCTAATCATTAAATGAATCCACCAAGGTAATCTTATTATTCCACTTTACAGATGACAGAATGGGATCAGAGAGGTTAGGCTACTTGCCCAAGGTCACTCAGCCAACAGGAAGGAAAGCTAGGATTTGCACCCAGGTCCCCGCCCTGTGCCCTGAGTCATGAACAGCCAGGCACAGAAGTGGACGGTAAGGGGCAGACAGTGTGCTGCGGAGCTCCAAGTTGGGAGGAAGTGCTTCTGCTGGAGCAGTAGCTGCAGGCACCCTGGAGGAAGTGTCTTCCAGATGTGGAAGCTTTAGGCAGGCAGAGAAGGGAGGAAGGGCTTTCCTGGTGGAGGGGACTGTGCGGGCACAGGCACAGAGTGGGAGTGCAGAGAGGTATTAGTGAACAACCTCACTTGGTAGATGTCAAAGGGGCATTGTTGGCAAATAAAGTCCCACAGCTATCCAGGACATCCAGGCCCATCCTCTGTAGAAGGCCTTGAAAATGGCAGTGAAGACTGGCACGGGGAGGTTTCTTTGGACGAGTGAGCGAGCGGGGAAGCTGGTGAGGGGACTGTCCACTGAACGAACAGACGCGCTGTTGCAGGGCTGGGGAGAGCAGGCGCGCCGGGCTCCAGGGCACCGGGATGGCGAGGAGGGGCAGCTCTGGGAGGTCTGGCCACGGCAGACCAACAGCCCTGGGCTGTGGGGCCAGAGGAGGAGGCTGGGGGGATGGGAGGCTCCTCCCTGCGGTCCTTGGGAGAACGAGGATGCCACAGAGAAACAGCTCTCCGGGGACAGTGGTGGTTTGAGGGGGAGATGGTAGGCTTGTTCCGGGCTTATGTTTCAGCTGTCAACGTGCAGAAAAGCAGCTCAGAGTGGGGAAGATTCTTTCCAGACTCGGGGAGGATCTGACTCCAGACGTGGAAGTTGAGGGCCCTGGGTTGAGAAGTGGAAACGGAAGCTGGGCTGGGGAGGGACAGAAGGAGCAGAAGGGAGCAAGGGAGCTGGAGGAAAAAAGAAGAGAGGGGAGCTGAGGAGAAGAATGAAGTTTCCTCTCCACCGAGAGGACAACGTACAACAAGAATCATTCACTCGGGGCTTCCCTGGTGGTGCAGTGGTTGAGAGTCCGCCTGCCGATGCAGGGGACGCGGGTTCGTGCCCCGGTCCGGGAAGATCCCACGTGCCGTGGAGCGGCTGGGCCTGTGAGCCATGGCCGCTGAGCCTGTGCGTCCGGGGCCCATGCTCCGCAACGGGAGAGGCCACAACAGTGAGAGGCCCGCATACCGCAAACAAGAAAAAGAATCATTCACTCGTTCCCTCACAACATGGACTCTGCTAGGACTTGTGCTGGGTGCTAGATGTACAGACACTGGCAAGATGCGGAAAACGCGCTTGTGAAAAGGAAGAGACTCAGAGGCAGTGGGTTTGAATCCCACACGCTGGCCACTCAGGATGGATGCCAACTTGGGGTAAGTTACTTAACCTCTGTGTGCTCACATCCCTCATGTGAAGAAGTGAGTCTCATAATGCCTATTTCATAAGGTGGGGGAATCAAATGAGTGACATATGACACTAGTCAAGAGCCCGGACAGGAGCCGGCGTCTACCCAGCGCAGTAAAGGGAGTGAGGGATTCCTCCCCTCGCCGCCTCCCCAGCCCCTTTGATCAATGGCCCCTCACTATTCCTTGAACACCCCAGGCTGCTCCACTCAGGGCATCTGGGCATCTGGGCACTGGTCCTCCCTCTGCTCTGAATCTCTGGTCCTGGATCTTTGCTCAGTTTGCTCCCTTATTTCATTTAGGTCTTTGCTCAAATGTCACCTCGTCCAAGAGCACTTCCTGGACCACTCTGTCTTGGGCAGCTCCCTACCCCACCAGTGACTCCCTGAAGGAGAGTGCCAGGGGGATGGAGACTCCGTTCACTGTTTCCCTAGCATGGAGAATATTGCCCAGCACAGAGTGGACGTCAACATACGTTTGTGTAATCGCCAAGACATGGAAGCAACCTAAGTGTCCATCAACAGAGGAATGGATAACGAAGATGTGGTATATGTATACAATGGACTATTACTCCATAAAAAAGAGTAATGTCACATACAGCAACATGGATGGACCTAGAGATTACCACACTAAGTGAAGTGAGTCAGACAGAGAGAGACAAATATGTGATATGACGTACAGGTGGAATCTAAAAAAACATCCAAATCAACTTATTTACAAAACAGAAACAGGCTCACAGACATGGGAAAGAAACTTATGGTTATCCATGGAAAAAGGGGAGGAGGGATCAATTAGGAATATGGGAATTAACAAATACACATTATATATAAAATAGATAAACAACAGGGATTTACTGTATAGCACAGGGAACCATATTCAATATCTTGTAATAACCTATAATGGAAAAGAATCTGAAGCTGTACACCTGAAACTAACACAATATTGTAAATCAACTCTAGTTAAATTTAAAAAAAACATACATTTGTGAATGAATCAATGGGTGAGTAATGAATGACCCAGACACTCTGATGACCCAAACTTCTCCAGCAGGACCAGGGAGTGGTGAACAGGCTTGTGAATAAGCACAGTGATGGTCAGGTGTGGATATGTGGGCTTGCTTGTTCCAAAGCCAAGTTCTGGGGCTCTTGGGGCTGGTAAAGGCCTAGGTGAAGGACCTTGAAAGCAATGAACAAAAAAGTGTGACACCATTCACCAGCTCCAGTACTATGGCTCGTACCTAAATGATGCACCATAAAGTGGCTTCTTTCCTCAGATGGAGTGCGTGTTGAAGTTTACCGCAGTCCCCACCGCTCCCTAGTGTCTCCCAGACAATCAAGTCATGGTTTAAATGCCCATTATCATTGAGCCTGGGCTCCTGGTTTGTTTGTTCATTTGTCACTCGACCAACTCACTTATTTGTGTTTGTTGTTTGGCCCATGTAAAAATTTGAGTGATCCCTGGACTAAGCGCCCTTTGTTTCAGTTTCCTCACTTGTAAAGTACAAATGATTTTTCCTCCTAAAATCAAAGAAGATGAATGAATGTGGCCAGACTATGGCTGGTACCTAATTGATGCTCCATAAATATTTTCCCATCCCTTTCCTGTCTGGCTAAACTGGCCCAGCCCTTCCTTCTCCAATCAGCAAGTAAAAACTGAGCAATGCGTTTATGCCACGCGGCAGGCGTGACCCTGGGATGCGTGTGAACAACAAATGGACACGTCACTGCCTCCGTGGCACTTGCACACTATTATTAAATTCAAATCAAGCTGTAAAGCCAGTTAGAGATACATGTGCCACAAAGGCAATAAATAGAGTGCAATGAGAGAGAAGAGGAAGGAGGGCTCCCCACGGAGGCTGAACACTGAAGAATGAGAGGGGCTGGACAAGTGCTCTAAACAGAGGGAACAGCCTCTGTGGAGCCCCTGAGGCAAGAACGGGCTCGCACTCTTCTAAGAACTGAGACGAGGCTGGTGGGGATGGGGTGGAGTGGGTGAGGGGAAGGGCGTGGGGAGATGACCTGGGAGGAGGACAGGGGCGGACCATCACGGGAGCAGGGATTTTATTCTAAGTGCGGCGGGAGCACAGAATGCTGGGAGAGGCATGGTGTATCCCAACTGCCTTTTTCAAGAAGGCAGACAGGAGAGATGACATTATGCAGAGAGTAAAGCCGTGCCCTTCCCCTGGACTCCCAGTGCAACTCCCCACACCACGGCTGACTCACGCCCTGGTCAGAACACAAGCACCTGTGTGTGTCCAGCCACAGGCCACCCAGATGTTGAGAGGCAGACCCACGGGAGGAGGGGCTCTGGCTTCGGAGTCAGATTTCTGGTTTCAGTCCTGGCTCTACCACTTGTCAGCTGTGTGACCTTGGGCAAGTTACATAACCACTCTGTGTATCAGTTGCCTCATCTCTCAGCCTAGTGAGAGGAGATGAGGCAGGTAAAGCCCTGTGCACAGGGTCTGGCGCCCAGAAGCTGAGGTGCTAATATTGGTGATATTTGCAGGCAGAAGACACAGGGACAATCGAAAAATGCCTGCAGTTCATGGACTGGCGGACACAAGCTTTTTTTCGCTTCCCCTGTTCCAGGAAAGCCCTTCTTTCTACTGTATCCCTCTAGCTTTGGGATGTAAAGAGCATTTTATATCCCCTATCTCCCACCGTCTTTCCTCCAGCCCTTTAAGGGAGGTTTTATCAGTGTTCCATTTTAACGATGGGAAACGGAGGCCAGAAGCTCCCGGGTCAAAAGGCCCCACAGTCGGGGGAGGAGCAGAGTGAGGGTACACAGCCTGATTTCCGAGGCCACCGCGCCCTGCATGTGTTGTGAGACAGGCTGAGAAATCACCCGCCCCTAAACATCCTGATGGAAAAACAAGCCCCCCAGGGTCTCTGTGTATAAAGTGGGGGAGCTGAGAATCCAAGAAATGGCCTTGTAAGAGAATATAGGCCCCAGGTGATACCGAAACCCACAGACAACCCACCTTGACACGTTTCTATCAGGCTCGAGGGCTGGTCTAGAGACCTGCCAGAAACCTTTAAGGATAGCCAGACCCTGACTCCTGTTCCCAGCTCAGGTCTGTCAGGAGGTCCCCCACAGAAGGGGACTCCTCTGGGGTGCATCAAGTCAGGCAAGACTAGCTTTGTCCTAGGCAGGGCTCAGCCTCTGCAGGAGCCTGAGGACCTGCAGTGAACGCCCCGAGGGGGCTAGGTTTACAAAAGGCGGCGAGACCCAGTGAGAAGTGTGAGGGCCCTGGAGTCCCACAGACCTGGGCTCCCATCCAGCTGCCCTCCTCCTCAGTGATGTGAACTGGGCCAGTGACTTAACCTAGCTGGGCCTCAGTCCCCTTATCTGTGAAATGGGATAAAAGTCAGCCCTATCTCATAGGGTGTCCTGAGGATTAAAGGATCACTGGGGTAATAATAATCTGTAAAAGCTCCCACAATAGTTTCTGACACGTGGAAGATGCTGGATAAATGTCAGCCTCCTAACTGATTGCCTTCTAAGAGTCCTCTGGTTTGGAGTCAGATAGAGATCAAAAAAGGGAACTCTCTGACCACCTTTGGTACTCAGGAAGCATTAAGACTGCCTGGGTGAGAACACCCCTGGCCTCCCAGCAGAGCCCTGACCAGTGAGCACTCCCCAAAAGGCAGTGCATTGCTTCATTCTCAGCAACACTTCTGAACCCTGGGTGCACCCCTACTGTTCAGCTGGCCACACTGACCCATGAGGATCTGTTTGGTGTCTGTCTTCAGGACCAGAGAAGAGTTTACTGAGGACAGGGGTGGGTGGATGTTGATTTTCCTATTCCCAGTACCCAGCAAAGCCTTTGGTACCAATAAATGTCTGTGGCATGAATGAATGAATGAATGATGGCAGTGTCCCTGTGGAAGCATCAGACAGGCAGTCTGTCCTTGCTCAGGCTTCTCCTGAAATGGAATAATAACTTCAACAACCACAGCACAGTAAAAAGGGTACTGGCCCTGTAACCACAGGAAGCCCAGCCGTGTTTACACTGCAGCCTCCTCTCACTGGGGTGAGAGAAGCCAGCCTCCGGAATCTCAGGCATAGACCCCAGGGCCCTGGGCTTTATCTCCCTGCTTTCTCCTTCCTCCCATTGTCCCTGCTTGGCTTCCCACAGCCCCAGGCCAAGGGCCTGGCTTTGTTTGGAGGTCACTGAGTGGCCCTGACGGGCGAGGTACAAGGTAAAGCAGAATGGCCCATTCCCCTCCTGGAGACATATTCCTTTCGGATCTTTCCCAGGGACCCTCCCCCTCACAGCTTGGTTTCCTCAGAAACAAGAAGGCCTCCACATCCCCTGCTCCTGCCCGCATCCCTAGCTGGCTGGTGGATGGAGGCCCCCAAGAAGCCAAATGATTAGCTAAAGCAGGGAATATGCAAAACAAAAAATACCATGCCAAATAAGCACCCAGGACCGGTGACTTAGAATGCTAAATAATGACCGCCAGGAGGGGCATGGAATGGCAGGGGTGGGGAAGTACACCAATCCATCTCTCCCTAGCAGAGGGGAAAATCCGTGCAGGAGGGCATGCAAACGCACCAGGAGCCTCTGGATTCCTTAGAACGCCACTTAGCTCAAAGAAACTCAAAGGCCTTAACTCCAAACCTTCGACTGTGGTGGGGAGGCAGGTTTTTCACTGAGGGAAGACCCAGAAAACAGGAGGTAGGGGTGATGGGTGGGATTCAGGACCAAGCCTTGTCTTCTAACTGATTTACAGCAGCTGCCAGAGAGCAGAACTCCAGTAGCTGTTAGAGACGAGCGAGAAATAAGCCTCATCGATCCTGGTCTTCCAGTGTGAGTGGGACGGAGAGACCCAGCTCCCAGTGGCTGACTCCTTTCTCCTTCTCCCCTTCTTCCCCCGCTCCAGCTACTTGACTTCAAAGAGCTCCTCTTATTGTCACAGAGAGGGGTGGAAAATGATGAAGACAAAAATATCTCCCAGCAATATCAATTCTATTCATTTTGCCCTTAAACCTGAGTCAAGACCTTTCATTTCTGGTGATGTAATGAAGGAGAGATGACATGAATAGTAACAGCAGCAGCTCATGTTTACTGAGGGCAACTATATGCCAGGAGTGTCTTGCTAATCTTCATGGCAGCTCAGGGAGGATTTTACAACGGCTCAGAACGTTTAGAAACCTGCCCAATGCCATTCAGCTAGTGGGTGAAAGATCAAGTGCTCAAACTCAGCCCCTGCCAACCCTTAACTCCTTTAATCCCCTTAACTTGGTCTGGCAGGGCTTAATATTATACAAGTGGGCAAACTGAGGCCCAGATCAATGACTTATCTCTCTTTTGCCCTCAGGAGCAGGGCCTGGTCTTCATTTGGGGTCTAACATTTTCTCAGTTAGATAGATTGTGTCTCCTCAGGCTGCTGGAAAGTGCGCCTCAGATAGCTGAAAGGGGTTGTAATTCCTGGGCAGAGAGATTGTGCTCCAAACACTCATGCTTTCCTTCCAGAGTGAAGAACTATGGCTGGAAAAGGGCTGCTCAACCAGGAACTACATTTCCCAGCCTCCTTTGCACCTATGTGGCCATGTGACTCATTCCCACCAATGGGAGTGGGAGTAATGTGAGCTCTCCTAGGCCAATGTGATGAGGAAGCAGATGAACCCTCTTTACCTTTTCTTCCTCCTTCCATGGTGACCGTGGAAGCCACATGTTGAAGACAGAAGGACATAGGGGCCCTAAATTCTGTATGGAAAGCTGCCCTCCACTTTCAATGAACTGTTGCTGAGTGAGAAATAAATTTGCATTGTGTTAAAGCACTGAGATTCGAGCTTTTTACTTCTTACAGCACTCAGCACTGCCTTAACCAATACTTTAGCCTTGGGTTCTCATTTATTACAACCGTCTCCTCCTCAACCACTACTGAGAATGCTGGGAAAGACCCTGGCAACCCCAAAGGCTCAGCTAAGAGTTCATTTAATTCAGGAAACATTTACGGAGCTTCCCATACCTGGCCCCGTCTCACCAACAGGTAAAGGTCCTCTGGTAAACCCATTCCTTTACCTCCCCCCCATGCACAGCGATGACCCTCTCTTTTCTGCCTTTCACAGTCATGCTTCTCACAGGAGTTGTCTACACCTCTCGTCGCCATTTCTACATCTTCCACTCACTTCTCAACCCCCTCCAGTCTGGCCTCCATCCCCAACCATCCTAAGAAACAGACCACCAAGGTTTGGAGTATCTTGACTTCTTGGAACCTTAGTTCCTGCATCAAATGGCCTCACTTTCAGGAGCACAGCTGCCCACACAACCTACAAAGCTGACTCCTTCTGACCCTCACTACACCTCAAGAGATCATTCAGCTCATTTCTAGGAATTCCTGTAGACACCTACTATGTGTTAGACAATATCCTAGAAGTAGAAGAAGCGGTAAATAAGAAACCGTCCTTGTCCTTGAGAAGCTTTCAGTCCAGGTAGGGTAATATGTCCCCATTTTTCAGATGAGGAAATGCAGGCTCAGAAAAGCTAAGTGTCTAAAATAACATAGCTGATTGGTGACATCTTGCCCATTGACCCAACACACAGGAATCATCTGAAAAAGAAGATCAATGAAGACGATGCACCTCCTTCAAAAAATTAAAACCTTATTATGAGCCTAACTCAGGATTCCCAAATGGAGACAAAGTGAAGAAATTGAACAATCCCAGGTTCACCTTCTCTTCTCTTTTATTTTATTATCTGTAATGGTCTAATAAAAGTCAAGCACTCTTAAGCACCCCCAATGAGACCTAAGGAAATGTCTTGGTCTTAATTTTAGCTCCATGCCAAATAGCCCAATATCATATCAGTTAAAATTATTTAACTAATTATGAAATTATTAAAAGGTTACATCTACTCTCTGTGCTTCAGTTTCCCCTTGTGTAATGATGAGAGGGCTAACCTAGAGGGACACTCGGGCTCCCTGCCGTCCTCGAGGTCTGTGACTCTAGGATTTTCTCACTTGCTGATCAGACATTGGGAGTTGCCACCCCTGTCCACCTGTCCCTACTGATAAGTGAACGTTTTATTGAGCGCTTATCCAGTGCCTCACAGATTGAAGTCATTTATCTTTCATAACAACCCTGTGAAGTAAGGGCTATCATTTCATAGATGAGGATACCAAGATGCAGAAAGCTTAAGTGCTTTGCCCAAGGATGCACAGCAAGTAAGTGGCTGAACCAGGGTTCGAACCCAAGCAGTCAAGCTCTCGAGGGCTACCTTGGCAGCTCCCACAATCCCATCTATTCACAAAAGGTTCTGCCCCTAGCTCCTGAGAAGTGGACAGCAGACCACAGACCCCCACCCACTTGCCACAGATGATGGGACCAGGGAGGACACCTGTGCCAGGGCGGCCCACCCTTTGACCTTTGGCAGCCTGAGGCATGGCCTGGTGGGGAAGGCGTTCAGGCTCGCCCAGGGAGGCTCTGAGGGCACTGGCCATTAGAGTGAAACCCATGAGAACTCAGGGTCCACTCACCAGGGTCAGAGTCCAAATTAGCAGACCCTGCTAGTCAAAGCTGAGAGAGTATACTGCTGCCCTGAAGGGCCTGACCACAGCTTAGATGTTTCACTAGCTCTGGGAGCTTGGAAGTGGCCCATTTTTGTCCCTTGGATTGCTTTGAACTCTGGATGTGTCCTGACAGCAACCTGCCTTGAGTGGCTCTAGGGCACGTGTCCGTCTGTCCCCTGCCGTCCCAAGGAGCTTGCTGAAACCAGCGGCTCTGAGAAAACTGACTCCGCTTCTGCTTGCCAGACGCCTTCACTGGGTCTGACTGCACCTTTACAAAACCAACACGCTCCTAATAAGTAAGCCATTGGCTCAGGCACTGGACTTTTCTGTAATATAGAGATTTGTGCTGTCACAATATTTACTGTAATAGGATTTGACAAATAGAGTACTGGTGTGGAGACAGTTTGTATAAAAGGGAAAAAAAGAGAGAGAGAAGGTTTTTTCAAAAAAAAAAAAAAATCCTTCCCAGCTCAAGAAAATGGAAAAAACAAGCAGAGTGCATAACAGAGGGGAGAAAAGTCAATTAAATCATGATAATTACTTCCGCTGCGGTGCCCGAGAGCAGCGTCTGAGCGTCTATTAATTAGGATTTCCATGTTGACTGTGGCCGCCGTTTGACTTCAACGAGGCTGCCAGTGGGCTCAGCAATAACGTTCTCCTGGAGAGCAAATGTGTGAAAATATTTTCACCCTGACAATTAGCAGTTTTAAAGAACCTCACACGTACACACATACACACACACACACACACACACACACACACACACAGCTGGGTTCCCTGGGCCCCTGTGATTAGCATGAAACGCAGACCCAGCCTCCAACTCCAGAAATCAAGATACCCCAACCCCACTCCTTGTAATTACCAGCTCCTCCCGGCTCTCTAATTAGCACTAAGATGCTGGTCAGGGTGCAAATTCCCACACAGGTGCACAGACCAGAAGCCTAAAGGAAGCGGCAGGGTTATCTTGTCCAGAACCCTGCCTATGGCAAGACCAGCCCAAACCACCCAGGATAGGGCCAGTCTTAAGGCAACTTTGAAGGAAGGACATTCAGAACAAGTTGATTCCATTCTCAGAGCCAGATTCACATCTAGAAACCAGAAGCTTACATACCAGTGGATGTTCTATACAATCCATAAAACCTGGGTCTGAGATGAATCTCCCTGTTCAGACAGGCAAAGCCCTGCAGCGTGTGCTCACGAGGGGCCTATCAGGCCCGTCTCTAGAATATCAGTGTCAGGAGTGCTGTGACAGATGGTCGGCCACTTGGCAGATGAGGAAACTGAGGCTCAGGAAAATCAGGCCATGTGCTTTTTAGTGGCAGGGCCAGGACTCAGGCCTAGGCCTCTTGAGTCCCAGCCGGCTCTCGGACAAATGCAGCACACTGGACCAGTCACCCCTCAAAACCCCGTGCCACACTCCCCGCCCACCCTGATGAGTTGGAAACAGAGAACCCTGGCGAGGACCCTGGGTGGGGGGCCTGCTGCGTGCTCTCTGGCCAGCTGGTGCGGCCGAGCCAGGAAATCCTCCGGCCCTCGGGCCCCAGGCTCTCCCTGGCCTCAGAGCCCAGGGCAGAGGAAGGTCAGGGTCAGGGCCCAGGAGAGCTGCGTCCTGGAGGATGTATGTAAATAGCGTCCTCTCCAGGGGCAGGGCTCGTGGAGGGAAATGGGCTTTCCTGTCATTCACCGTCTGTTCCGCAGCGGCCAAGTCAAACAACAGAGACTTGCCTGCATCTCACACCTAACCAGAGCCAAAATCTGGATATCCTGACTTGCAGGTTAGTGCTCCCTGCCCTCCTAGCCTAATAAATATTTAAGGCTAAAAGGAACAGATACTAGCACTCAGCGTGGAAAGAATCAGAGGTCTGCGGACAGACTCTCCGGCTTCCTGGATGGATGGGTGATCTCAGCTATGGGACTCCCTTCTCTGGCCTCAGACAGCCCATCTACAAAGCAGGAATAACCACAGGTACCTCTGGGGACGCTTGTCAGGGTAGACGTAAAGCGAATCCACACTGGGGGAAATGCCTGGACCACAGTGACTGAGGGTTTGGACACAGGGAAGGGTGGCCTGGTGAGACGTCAGTTCCTAGGGCTTCATTTCCCCATCTGTGAAGGAGACAGGCTGGGGAATAGCCGCCACACAGGTGATGCACCTGAGGCACTTTGCATGGTACCTGGACCATAGTGGGTGCAAGGTGAACAGGCGGTGGTATGTCAGTCCTTCTGTACCTTGGTGGTGGCTGGAGTTAGAGTTCCCAAGTCTTGCCTCCCCCGTAAAAGAATTACTCATCCACACCCTTGCCATGGCCTCACGTGGGCAGTGACCTCCCACCCCTTGACTTTGGGCCTGAATGGGTGACTTGCTTTGACCAACAGGATGTCAGAGCAGAGGTGCGGCTGTCCCTGCCTGGCTGGGAGGGCCCTCTTGGGTGCTGGTCAAATGCTATGAAAAGAACATGTCTCAGTAGCCACTGCGCCTCCAGCCTGGCCTGCAGAATAAACATGCATAGAGCAGACCACAAGCCCCTGCAGCTGCTGGTCCAAGGAGGATGAGAGACACGTGCAACAGACTCAAACCCAATCTTCAGCCAGAGCCTGGAGTCCAGGCCAGCCCAGCCAAGGTGCAGTCAACCCACGGTCCTTGAACATGAGAATAAATGATGCCACTGAGCTTTGGGGTCTTTTGTTACGTGGCGTTATTTTGGTGATAACGAATGTAACTCCCATTTTACTACGAGAAAGAGAGGTTAAGTGACTCACTCAAGCTCACGATGCTCAGTCAGGGCTGAAACCCAGGACGGCTCTCTGGGGCACACCCTCAAGCTGCCCCTCCAGCAAGCTGAGGCAGCGATGCCCACCAGGTGCCCCCCAAGGGGGTGTCACCAAGCAGACCCCAACGTCCACCCCTCCAGCCTCACACTTTCCTGAGAGGAGGCCTTAGTTAGAGTAGCCCCATCAGACTGCATCTGGGCTGCTAACCACAGCTCTGGGACCAGAGCCCAGCTGGCCACAGGATCCCCTGCCCTAAAGGTTACCCTCACCCAGGGCTGGGCATTCTGATTTATCATCCCCTCACACTTCCTTGGCAGGGACAGACCCAGGTGAAATGGAGGAAGAGGGAGAGCAGACAGCAGTCAGAAGAGAAAGTTGCCAGGTTCTTGCTGGGCCACCCTACCTCCTGTACCCAGACAGCAGGCAGCCGGGGAGCCAGCTCCTTTGAGTAAGTCTACATTCACCTTGACTGGGAGGCAGCAGGCTTGCGGAGAGCAGGAGGGGACAGGAGGAGCAGGCAGTCAGCGTCTATTCCCATGGACTCACTCCCCATGTGATTCTCTGTCAGGACACAGTCTCCAAATGTGTGCAGGGCCCTCCCCTTCTCTGAGAAGGCAGCTGTTACAGCAGAAGGAGCATGGTGTTTGCAGTGAGATGGGTTCCATTCCAGGCCTCATCCCAGCTGCATGACCAGAAATCAGTTCTCTGGGCCTCAAAACCTGGCATTAAGGAGAAAAGACCTAAGACCTACCCCCAGGGTTGCTACGAAGACTTCATGGGTTATGAGCACCAGGGCCCAGTGTAAACTCCAAGGCAGTGTAACACATTAGCTAATACTATTCTCTGATGTTAGTCTGTGCCAAGGTGGTTGCACAAGTACTCGATGCTCCGGTGGACCAGAGGGGAAAATGAAGAGATGCTGAAGGTGGGTACGTGCACAAACATATCCAAAGCAGTTTCCTGCCAATTTAGTCACAGGTGAGGCAGGAACGGCAAAAGTGTGGCACGCGTGCAACCACCTTCTAATTCCCACCCATGGTAGACATCACTAATCAATTACAGTACTTTTAGCTGATCAACCCAGAAGAGTCCTCAGAATCCTTTCAGCCCAGTGCATTGGCAGCTGCTATCACCGGTCTGAATTGGCACTAAGAGTAAAACCTATTTCTCATCCTTGGTCTAGTCCAGCAGTCTTGTTTTACAGAGCAGAGGCCCAGAGTGAGCAACGGACTTGCCCCGGGTCACACAGGAAGGCACAACAATAACTCAGGTCTCGTGCTTTCCCCACCTCCCCGGAGCCTCTGCACCTGCTCTCACTCCCTCTCTCCTCTCCACTCCTTACTCACCGCCTCCAGCTGCCACTCTGGAACCTTCGTGTTGCTGTTCCCCCACGCCAAGCCCATTTCCACCTCAGAACTATGGCTCTTGCCATTTCCTCTCTCTGGAATGTTCCTCTGCCGGTTCTTTGCACTGCCAGGTTCTTCTCAGGCTTCAGGTCTTCACGCAAATATCCCCTCATCAGAGGGAAACACCAGACCACCCCACCGTCACTCTCTCCCATTATCCCGTTCCTTTATCTGTGTATCACTTTCACTCCCTAGAATCATCTTATTTCTTTGCTTGCTTTAGTTTTCCTTTTATCTGTCTGTTCCGTCAGACTTTAAACCCCATTAGGTGGTACCTAATGGCTCTGTGTTAGCTGGTCTATTGCAGTGGCTCAAAAAGCTACTGACGAATGAGTGAATGAAGGATGGGGTCTTCCTGTGGGATCCATTCCTCCTGGAAGGAACTGCTCTCCGAAGCCCCAGTACTAACCCGGGCATGGTGCATTGCATGGAACAGACACTTAGGAAATGTCATCCAGTGAAGGAGCTGTCTTGTTTTCAGGGCCTCAGTTTCCACATCTGTAAAGTGAGGCATACGGACAAGTCAACACTCTTCAAACCATGTGGCTGGAAACCCTACGGAAACGGTTCCCACCGGCTGCTTTGCCGCTGCAGGTTTCAAATCGGCCAATGAGCAAACTCCAGACGGGGCAGTGAGGTTTCAGGAAGACAAAGTCCTGTCCTTCCTAATTGGGATGGAGAGGGAGCAAATCTTTCTTCTGTGAAATAACCGTGCTGGGAGGTGGTAGCTGTCTTCTTTTAACATCCTTATTCTGCAACAGGAAGAGGTTGTCAACCAGATGCAGATGTCAGTCCTGACTTTTTTTTTTTTTTTTTGGTAATTTTATTGGTAAAGGAAATGAAGCCTGGGTTCCCCACCCTGGTGCTCTGCGGACATGCCCCAAACAATGAGGCATTTTCCACCAACAAAGAAGAATTAAACCTCCCCCGGACTCGTTTGCTTTTGTCTGTTTCCTATTTTGGGCTCCCTTTGAAAAAGTAGTTTTACTGCTTTATAGAGTTTGAGGATCTCTGAAGGATCTACCGCCAAGGTCCCATCCCCATGGTCTCTGTACCCTTGATTCTTGTCACATCTTGGTCCCTGTGCTGCTCAGACTTTCCTCCAAGTCTGCGTGTGCTTGTCCAGGTGTGCAGAGCCAGGCTGATGGATCTGGAGGACCCAGAAGGGCTCTTCCCAGTCCAGCTCGGTCCTTCATGCTGGTCTGGAAGCGCCGACTGCCCTCTGGCCCACACACTACTTTCTGGGCTTCTCGGCATCAGGCTTTGTGCCTCTTTCAAAATAAGACAAGATAACCGCACTTGACGTACATTTGCGGCGGATGCATCTGGGGCCCTTGGCACTGGGAGTCCTTCTTTTTTAGCTGTGTTCAGAGAGGCCCACTGTCCTGTTCAAGGTCACACAGCAAGGAAAGGTGCAAAGCCAGTCCTTAGAGGTCTCCCTCCCAGCAGTGCCTGATGAGCAGGAACTTCAAGAGCCCTCTGGCAGCCTGTCCCAGGCGTGGGAAACGTAGGCCTGTCTCCAGTTTACTCACCCGGCGCTCATACCCCTGGGCGTGGACTGCTTGGGCTGTGCCAGGCCCTGCAGGGCATCATCCCCACCACGGATGCAAGCCTGTGTCAGGAGCTCCACTCTCCCCTGTGGACGCTGAGGTTTGGGAGGTTTCAGAAATTGCCCATGATCCCACGAGGAGTCCGAGGTGGCGGAACCAGGATCGGGCCTGAATCCGCTCCACGCTCTTTGTGTCTGTCGCCAAGTCGTGGCTGCAGGTCCCTGTCCACAGGGCGTTCAAGCTGGCCTTTCTCTGCATAGGGTCATTTCTCTCGAAGCGGCCTGGCTGAGCCCCTGTCTTGCAGAAGCAGGAAGGGCCAGGCTGCTGAGACCAGGGGCGGCTGGAGAAAATCTGGGACTCGGAGACATCAACGCTTCAGGGCCACTCTGAGCGAGGCCGGGAGCTGAGCACGGAGGGACAGCAGGCTCCTGCCAGGTGAAGAGTGTGGGAGCGTCTGCAAGGGCAGGCCTAGTGCTGGGGAGCATCTCAGAGAGACACGGCTGTGCTCTGTCATTTCACTAATTAACTCACACACAGAGCATTTATCTCTGTCACAGAGCAAAACAAGTAATTTGTGCCCTTTTGTGCATGGTGCGTGTGTGTGTGTGCGCGCGTGCGCACTGCTAGGTCCTGGCATTCCTGGGAACCCAAGAGGCCCACTGTTTCCAAAAGCAGCAGCATCACTGGGCTGGGGGCCTCTGGAGGCATCCCCTCACCTTCCTCGGATACCCGCTTTGGCGAAGAATCCACCAGCCCCTCCTCCAGCCCAGTGAAGCTATTTCATGAGCCTGGCACGTTGCCTTAACGATCGTGATGCCCCACATCCTTCAGGGGTGGGGTGGGTGGACAGCTGGAGAGGTCATCCTGTCATCTGCTGAGCCCCCATTTCCGCTTGGGCTCCCTTTTTGAGTTCCCTCTTTGAGCTGGGGTTGGCTAGTTCTGTAGGGAACAACCACAGTAACTGCTCCTCCCACACCAAAGATAGACCCTAAATTCCAGCCCTAACTTCCAACTCACCTTAGGCTTCATGTAAAAAGGCATTATCAACCACCTAGAGGGGTGGGATGGGGGGATGGGAGGGAGACGCAAGGGGGAGGGGATATGGGGATATAAGCATAGGTACAGCTGATTCACTTTGTTATACAGCAGAAACTAACACAGCAACAATGGAAAGCAATTATACTCCAATAAAGATTTTTTAAAAAAGAAAAAAGGCATTATCAGATCTCACCTTAAACACACCCATGCACCTGGAGACCTTGAGCGGCCTAACCTCAGAGCATTCTGCTCTCCTTGTTCTGAAATACCTCCCTGCCTCTGGCCAGGCTGGGCCCTCGTGGGAATGAATGCCACCCCGCCTTCCCCACCAGGCAGACTGCTGTTCACCATCCATTAGCCAGAAAGGGAGTCACTCCTGGAAAGATGGGTCCATGCCCCGCAGCAGAATTTGCTGCTCCCACCCTGTGTTCTGGCGGCACACGGCACACCCTCCAGGATTCTGTCTGCTTGTTTATCATCCCCCTGGACTGCCCTCCAGGAGACCAGAGGAGTCATAGCTTCTATCATACACCAGAAACAGAAAATGTCTGGAGCCTGGAGGAAGGAAGGAAAGGGCACAGTAATGACAAGCACAGACCTGAGTCCCTACTGTGCACCAGGCACCTTGCTAAGTTCATTACGAGCTCAAACTCATTTCATGGTTACTGTAACCTCAGAGAGGTGGAGCCATTTGTCCAAGGTCACACAGCCAGGAAGTGGCCACTTTGGGAATTTGAACCCGGACCTACAGATCTGCAAAGGACATGCTCTTTGCCCTGGTTAGGCCCGCCTTGCCATGGAGGACAGGACATGCCCAGCCTGGAGGCCCGTCTGGTGGCGATCCGTGAGGCTTATTCAGATGAATCAGTGAGAGGGGCGTTTCCACCAGGTGCAGCAGGAGAAACAGGCCGAGCACGGGGTTAACCATGACCGCTGTCACCCCAGGAAGGGAGCTGACCCTTCTATTCTCCTTCTGGGGGTTCCTCACTTCACCCACAGCTCTCTTCATTAAGGAGCTTGTCAGCACATCAAAATAGTGCTCTGGTTCACTCACTGAACAAATAGTGCAGAGCCCCAACTTTACACCTAAAGCTAAAGAAAATGTTTTTTCAAAAAGCATAAAATATGGTACATGCCATCAAGGAGTTTGTCGCTGGAAGATTAATTGTGCTTGTATTTCTGAGTCCATCTCCAAGGCTATTCTCCCCGCCTCTCTTTTCTCACATCCTTGGAGTAGTGCTGAGTACCTAATAGAGACAGTTATGAACCCAAACATCAGATTATATCAATAACATCAAGAGAAACTCAATCTCCCAGCTGGACAGCAACCAGCGCAAAAGTGGTGGCTGCAGCGTGAGAAGGCTCAGGTGTGTGTGCGTGTGTGTGTGTGCACAGACACACGCACATGCATTTAAAATGTGAACCAGGGAAGTGGAGGTATTTAAACCACATTTGTAGAGCAGGGAGTCTGTTATTTTGGGTGATGAGACAGATATTAACCAAATTCTTGAATTATAAATGCCTTCTGGTTTAGTAATATTAAGAAATGACGGTGCAACACGCATCTGCTTATTCCTTTACAATTTAAAGAAAGTGGTATAAACCCAAAAGATTTGAAAATAGTCAAACAAGTCTATGTGCATGCATGCTCATGGCAGCACTATTCACAACGACCAAAGGGTGGAAACAACCCAATGCCCGTCAACAGATGAATGGATAACAAACTGTGGTATATCCATCCCATGGAATACTACTTAGCCACAAAAAGGAATGAGGTGCTGACACATGTTACAACATGGATGAACCTCTAAAACATCATGCTAAGTGAAAGAAAGGTTCCATCCACAAAAGTTACATATTGTAGGATTCCATTGATATGAAACATTCAAAATATGTAAGTCTATTGAGAGAGAAGGCAGATGGAGGAGGTAGAGGAAGAGGAGAATGGAGAGAAACGGCTTAATGGGTAAGGGGTTTTACTATGGAGTGACGGAAACATTTTAGAACGGGATAGGGGATTGCACAAGATTTTCAATGAACTGAATGCCACTGAATCGTTCGGCTTAAAATGGTCACTTTCATGGTACGTGAATTTCACTTCAATAATTTTTCTTTTTTAATTTAAAAATTTGTAAGAAAAGCCTGAGCTTTCCCAGTGATAAGAAGGCAGCGGGTGATGCAGGGTACTGGGTTACGAGTCAGGAGCCCTGGGGCTACTCTTTTTTTTTTTTTTTTTTTTTTTTGCTGTACGCGGGCCTCTCACCGCACAGGCTCCGGACACGCAGACTCAGCGGCCATGGCTCACGGGCCCAGCCGCTCCGCGGCATGTGGGATTTTCCCGGACCGGGACACGAACCCGCGTCCCCTGCATCGGCAGGTGGACTCTCAACCACCGCGCCACCAGGGAAGCCCCCTGGGGCTACTCTTTCTCAACCTTTTCTAACGCTGGAACCTAAGGCAATCATTTTTGTGCTCCCTCGCCTCAGTTTCCCCCTCTATAAAACGGGGGCTTGCCGGGCTGTAGGAGGGTCCAGCAGGTGCTAGAGAGGGAAGTGATTTTGAAAATTCAGATGTATCAAGCAAACATTTATCGAAGACTCACGGGCCAGTCACTGTGCTCAGCATTTATCGCGTTTCTTTTTTCTCGTTTATTCCTCATGACAAACCCATTTTACAGATGAGGAATATGAGGTTTAAAGAAAATCAGAGCTGGAGCCAGAGTTCAAGCCCAGGCTGCTCTACCATGACGCCACACCGCCTCACTCACATCATACTCCCTACCATTGTTCAGGAGAGCTGGCTAACGCTGTGCTCAGAGCACCTCGAGGTAAACACCAAGCATCACTCCCTCCAGACTCACGAGTCCACCTCAGCTAAACACGAATGTTCAGCACTGAGCAAGGAGCTGGGTCATTCTGCCCCGCGTTTCACCGACCAGCTGCCTCTGTGGGCTCTTTGCTCTTCAGATGGCTTCTTCCTGATTTCTTGGCACCCACTGCTATGAATTTCCCTGAAAGTGAACTTCAAATTCAAATCCTTTTTTTGCAAAAACAACATTATCGAACACTCTCTATGTGCCAAGTGCCATGCTGGGTCCTGGGGATGCAGAGCTGAGTAAGCCCAGGCCCCAGCTTCAAAGACCTTGCAGTGGAGAAAAATAGGAAAATAAATGAGTACTCTCAAGTGTCATAAACTCAGTGATAGACGTCTACTCAGGATATACCGGGTGTGTGTCCAAGGAACTCATGGGAAACTCAGTGTGGCGAAGTGTTAAGAAGGCAGACTTGTCCATCACCACAGCTGCTCCCTGGATCCAGATTCAGAAACACCCATCCCGAGGGCGGTAGGAGCAGGGTTTTGGAGCAAGACAGTGAAGGTTTCCAACCCTCCCTCCACCTCTTCTAGCTGTAAGATCTTGATCAAGTTACTTCACCTCTCTGAGCCTCAGAACCCTCACGTGTAAAATGGGAATAATATCACTTTTCCCATGGGGTTGCTTCAGGAGTGATAAAAATCCAAGTGAGGCACCTGGCACATAGTAGGAGCTTTAAAAAATCAAACCAAAGCTTCCTGAATTACTCAGTTTCTTCTCCTGGCCCCATTCCAGCCTCAGAACTGCAGGACGCTGCCTCTCAGGATCGCTCCCTAGACTCAAACATTCTACGGGATCCCTCCTGCTCAGAGCCCTGGAACTCAGCCAGCCCACACTGCCCCCTCTCTTGGGCAACTGGAGTTTGGATCCATCTTCCAATCTGGATGCCATTGGAGGCAACTCTGACTGGATAGCCACTTCCAGTCCATATCAGCCCTCCCTCCACGCCCAGAGCTCCACAGGGATGATCCCCTCTGTGCCATCGGATATCAGCTCTCCCTCCACGCCCAGAGCTCCACAGGGATGATCCCCTCTGTGCCATAGGATATCAGCCCTCCCTCCACGCCCAGAGCTCCACAGGGATGATCCCCTCTGTGCCATCGGATGGGGAAACTGATGCGTCAAATGACTGGCCTGAGGCTACCAGGCCAGTAAGCGGCGCAGCAGAGACCCAAACCCAGGTATGAATGCCAACCTCTCTAATCCACTCAGCTAGCGTTCCCCAAACTTGAGTCGCTCCCATAACCCCATCACAATATTTGCAATCTCCATACCCGCTGTATACTCCCTTCCTTCACTCATTTTACCTTATTGATATCCCACCTATACTATTCTTTACTGCATCTTGTTCTTTCCAATGACTTAAAACTAACCCATTTTTTTTAAAACCTAACCTTGTCTTAAGCAATACTATCCAGGAAACCATGGGTTGGAGATGTGAAATATATTTTACCAAATACCGATTCAAACAGCTATATAACCATTAAAATGAAAAGTGCTCTAATTCATGTGAGTTCCACCTAAAATCATCTAACACATCACAGGCCGCTGACTGCTAATGTACTTCCTCCCCGCTCTGGAAGTGGTGAAGGAACCGGCCTCCCAAAGTTCTGTTTGACTTAGATCTGCCGAAGACTTCTTAAATTATACAGCCAATACTCCAACAGTTGTCGGATTGAGAGTCTGCAGAATCAGAAAATGTTCTTCCAGCCCCAAGACAAGTGAGACAGAGTCTTAGAGCGGAGCAAGTGACATAAAAAGGCTAGCTCCGACAATTCTCTTTAGAGGTCCAAGGAAGTTTGGGGCCATGTGATGTAAACACCACTGGTGTAGCTAAGCAGCTACATTTCTTGGGAAAAAGCACTGGCTTCTTGGAACCCGTCCAGCCCCCAGCAGGCCTAGCTCAATTTCAGCTGATGCGGGCTTGTTAAGAAAGAAGCTGGGCTTCCCTGGTGGCGCGGTGGTTGAGAGTCCGCCTGCCGATGCAGGGGACACAGGTTCGTGCCCCGATCAGGGAAGATCCCACATGCCGTGGAGCGGCTGGGCCCGTGAGCCATGGCCGCTGAGCCTGCGCTTCCCGAGCCTGTGCTCCGCGACGGGAGAGGCCACAGCAGTGAGAGGCCCGCGTACCGCAAAAAAAAAAAAAAAAGAAAGGAGCTGACAAATCGAAAACAATGTCTTACTGCTCTTTGGAGGCCCTTCCCCCACATTCTGCACCCAAAAGGCACTCAATAATTGTTTATGAACTACATATGTGGAACTTCATAAAATACAATGACTCTTTAAAGGAGGAAGATGTATTGGGTTGAAACGTGTTCCCCCCAAACGCATGACTGTGGGAACATTAGGATGTGGCCTTATTTGGAAAATGGGTCTTTGTAGATGTAATTAGTTAGGATGAGGTCATCCTGGCTTAGGGAGGGTCCTAAATCCAATGATTGTGTCCTTATAACAGGAGAGGAAGCACAGAAAAATAGACACACAGAAGGAAGACAGAGGAAGAGATGGGAGAGATGCAGCTACAAAGCCAAAGAATGCCAAAAGTTGCCAGCAACCACCAGAAGCTGGAAGAGGCAGGAAGGATTCTTCCCTAGAGCCCTAGATGGAGCATAGCCCTTGCCGGCCCCTTGATTTCAGACTTTCATCCTCTAGAAGTGTGAAAGACTGCACTTTTTTTAAGGCACTCGGTTTGCAGTAATTTGTTATAGCAGTTCTAGGACTAACACAGAAGGTGAGTACAGAGACCCAGAGAGAGCAAAGGACTGAGCTGAGGTCCCACAATTACTTAATCTGAGATCTGGGACTGAAACTCAAGCCTTCCAGGCTGGATCTTGATCTCACGTTGAGAGGAACAGAAGCGTCTTAGAAACCAGCAGCTAGCACACGAGGTAAGCATATCCTACCCCCAACCTTCCCTATTTTAATTTGAACAATGGGAAAATACCTGAGACGGTATTTGCCTCAGTGGAAGCAGCTTTTTTTTTTTCACTTCTACATCACAAAGAGCTGTGAAAATTGGCCAGAAATGCCACCTGTCATTAGCCAAGTCTCTCCACGTGTTGTCACTGGCTGTCTGGACAGATGTGCACATCCACAGCTCCCACTTAGAGCTGGTTTTCTCCTCTGCCAAGAAGCCCCACCCAGGCATCGATCAGACCCAACTTTTATGCAAAGCGATAACCAGAGCAGTTCCTTCTGAGTGGACAACACCAGGCTGCTTCGGCCACTCCCACCAACACGCCAGACAGGCACTCCCCATGCCTCCCCCAGGTTGGCTGAGGTTTTCCCTGCTAAATGCAGCCAGCCAGGAGAAGGTCTATTACTTCTCCGTAAACTGATTTCCTCCCCCTGAACCTTTCCCAGGCTCCCCACCCCCAGACCCCCCCGGGGGCTGGGCTGGTTGCTCACCCCATTTAAACACCCCTGGCTGTTTTTATAGCTCTAACCTCCACCCCAGAAATCAGCAGGGGGTGGGGAGTGGAGAAGTTTTCTTGTTTTCTCCCCTTGCTTCTTCCCTCCCCCCACTACCCCTCCTCCTCAGAAATGCTGTCCACTTGTTGTTTTAGGCTGGGGTTTGTAAATGCCTTTGGACTTGAAAGGAAAATTTAGATCCAAACCTTAAAGATAAACACACCATTGACTGTAAGCATGGCAGCTACCAGAGGGGAGCTCTGAAAGCGCAGCCTGCAGAGAATCCCTCCTCCACTGCACACCGGTCCATGAATATTAGTTAAGAGGCTTCTGAGGGAGGGCTAGGCTCAGTGCTGAACTGAGATGAATAAGGCAACCCTCCTTCCTTCCCTCCCTTCCTCTCTCCCTTCCATCCACAAATACTTGTTGGACTCTTCTATTACCAGACACAGGAATGTATTCTGGGTCCACAGGAGTCAAAAAGAACAGCCATGGCCCCAAATGAATTCAACATCTGAAGCAGAAAGAGTCAAAGAGACAGAGTAAAGATGAGTAGCAATGTAATCTGATAAAGACCATACAGACGGGCTCTGGGCTGGCAACATTCTATCTTCCTTTTCAAGCCTTAATAAATGCTGGTCTAACTTCTATCTCAGTGCTGAGAGAATACTGCTAGAATGGAATTCTGACGTAGGAACAGTGATGGAGTAAGAATTATAACTCTTTGCTCGAAGCTGAGTTCATCATCTCCCTGGCCCCTCCAACTAGCTCTTTCCCCATCCTCTGAATTCCCATTGTTTTTCTTAGCAGCCCCAGCAGTCTCCTAGGCACCTCAGGTCAAAGACTCACAGACACGGTCATTTCTGCTCTTGCTTCTCCCAATTTGTACCAAAGTCCTACAGAGTCTTCCCATGGCTTCCCGCGTCTGCCGCTTTATCTCTACCCCAGCTGCCCTGCTCTACCTGACACCAGCATCCTCTATTGCTTGGATCCCTACAGCAGGCAAGTTGTTCCAGTCTCTCACTTCTTCAGTCCATCCTCTACACGCCTCTCAGAGCAAGACCCTTACACCACTGGCTTGATCTGAAACCTTCAAAACTCCCACCATGCCCCGAATGGCTGAACAATTAAATCCAAACTCAGCAATTCAAGGCCTATAATCGGGCTCAAACCTACCTTTCAAATTTAATATCTCACTACTCCTCTACATGTTCCCAGAATTATCATCAAAAGAGATCGTTCCTTCTGTGCTGAAAGTATACACCCCATGCTTTCCCATGTCCAAGTGTTGTCAAATGCTGCCCCACCACCTGAAATGCCGTCCTCCCAACCCCAGTCCTCTAAGGCCACCTCAATAAAGGCTTTGTTCACCCGTCTCGCACTTTCGTTCCCCTAAAATGTCTTAACTATCCTTGTGGAGTTTGCTTCTGGCACCATTCATACCGTACTTTAGTGTTATAGCCTGTAATTACTCCCTTTCTTTTCTTTTTCTTTTAAGACAGTCTGTTATTTTATTGCACAGATTTCATGTTTTTATTGAAGAATAGTTGATTTACGATGTTGTGTTAGTTCCAGGTGTACAGCAAAGTAATTCAGTTATATATATATACATATATATACATATATAGTTACAAGGTTGAATTCCTAGGGGCAGAAAGCAGTGAATACCTTTTAATACCTGATAGGGCCCAGAAAACATCAGGTTCTCAGTTAATGGGTGGTTAATGAAATCACCTCCACTGTTCCTCTCCCCATACCCTATCCCCACCACTCTCCCCTACCGTCAAGAGGTTGGTATACCAGTTGACCATAGCAGCTCAACATCAAAATAATAACATTTTTTAAACGTCATACAAAATAACACTAAAAATGTTTATTTGTTATTAATTAATGTTTAAATAATAACTTGAAAAGTATAAACAACAATAATTAAATCAATAGCTTCGTGCATACTCAGGGGGAGCTTCCCTCATAAAGTCCTCAGTATAATTTTCTTTCACCATTTCATCTTTCCTCCCACTATTTTGGGGACCAGTCTAGACAAACTGAGGGCCCCTACCTCCCAGCTAGATGCTAGGGTTCTCCCTAATTAGCTCCCACCTGTAGACCCCCAGCTGCCTCTCCCCCAGGTTCTTGAGCCCACCTGGCAGAAAGGTGTGTGTGTGTGTGTGTGTGTGTGTGTGTGTGTGTGTGTGTGTGAGCAATGCTCACCTGCCAGCAGGTCTTTCCTGGGGGGGTGGGGGGAGTCCTGTCTTGTGTCTCTGTTCCTCCAGATCCTTGGCTCCTACTTTGGGCCCTGTAATCCATTCTCCGTGCAGCAGCCAGAGATTTATTTAAAATGCAAATTAGAACCTGGAGCTCCTCTGCTTTAAACCCTTTGAAGGTTTCTTATTGCACTTAGAATAAAACCCAGACTCTTCATTGCCTGTGGCCCACGAACCTGTCTCTTCTCCTCCAGTCTCACCTCCCACCCACCCAGCCACATGGAGCTTTGCTTCTCTGAGTCCCTGAACACACCTCAGAGCCCCTGTGTTTGCCGTGCCCTCTCCAGGAGGGTTCCTGACGCATCAAAGACCCTGGGGATCAGCGCAGTGTCCCCCATTCTACTGCCTTCCCCACCCGCTGAGGGACCTTCCCCCACTTCCTAATGAGGCAACTCCAAGACCTACAGGGTAGTTTAAGTAGAAAAGGGAGAGAGCAGGGGCTCTGTCTTTGTCCAATACTTTCCTGGGTGCTAAGAATGATTATATTAAAGTTTTCAAGTCCAGTGCTGGCCACCAGGACCTGCGTTCAAATCCTAGTTTTACCTGCTACTAGCTGTATAGCCTGGGCAAGTTACTCCATTTTCTGTGCTCCAGTTTCCTCATGTATTAAACTGGAACAAAGATGGGAGTTCATCATCGGATGGACATCAAGATGACCTCATCAACGAGACACTGCCCTGCCCTGGGCCTGGCTTAGAAAGACCGTGGGTCTCAAGGGCACCCGGCTCATCCCACAGACCTCATCCCTCTGGCACAGAGCTGGCTCCTTCACCCAGCTCTGAAACCGAAACTTCCTTCCCTCCCATCCACATTAGAGTCTGGGTGGACCCCTCAGGTCTGCAGAGGGACAAACAGCTCTCAGAACTGGAGTGGGGACTGGAGTATGAGATGGAGGAAATTGGCCCCAAGTCACGTGGCAGCAAGAGACCAAGCCAGGCTCCAATCTGGCATCCAGTGCCTTGGGTGGCGGACAAAGCAGGTGACCCCTGGCACCGGTGGCTCTTGGAACGCGTCTTTGAGAGGTTTCACCTGCTCAGAACCCGAGCTCAGCGCTCCGCAGACCTCTTTCCGAAGGACCACTGCAGCTGAGTTTCTCCCTTGTTCGTGGAGATGGTGGGCCCAGGACTTTGGGAAACATACTGGAGGTCCTTTTCAGCCAGAGGCAAGCCAGAAATAAAAAGCTTCTGTGAGGAGGAAAGCGGTGCTTCCCCAAAGCCTGGTCCAGTTCCTCTCTCTAGATAAATAAGGCACTAACAGCCCTGCTTCGTGAAGGTGGCCTAGAAGGTCCAGGGAGGTTAAATGATGCTCCCACGGTAACTTAGCGGACACTCGGGGGACCCGGAGCTAGGAGCGTAGCCACCGCTTGGAGGCAGCACTCGGTATGTGCCAGGTGCCTAGAACCATAAGGGTGGTCATTCCACAGGTGAAGAAATGGGGGCTTGAACAGGGCAGAGACTCCCCCAAGGTTACAGGGAAAACTGGAGCTGGGCTTCCTCTGTCTTCTGCAGGCTCAGCCACTGCCCTGAGGTACTCGGCCCATGGAGATATTTATTATCTTCTCCACTATCCCCCACCAAGTCCCGGAGCTAGGGTGGCTTCTCCAGATGCTGTATGCATGCTATTTTATTGCACAGGTATTTATTGGGTGCCTTCTATTCTCCCGGCTCCAAGCTAGCAGAAAGGGATGCACCAGTCAACAAGCCAACGCAGGAACACACACTCCACGGAGAGACAGGCGTAAACAAAGAATAAAAGAACCGTGAGTTATCCTAAGTTCTGTGGAGGAGGCAAAGAATGGCTGCAGAGAATGGTAATCTAATATTTTCATTCAGAGAAGGCTTTTCTGAGGAGGTAATATTTAGTTTATGATTTTAACTAACGATTGTGGAAATTTTCAAACATACACACAGAGAGAATACCGCAGTGAACCCCCATGGACCAATCACTCGGCCCCAACAATCCCGCCATTCTTATTCTGATGTGTAGTTGACAAAGCAGTGTAGTTGACAAAGCATCAGACTCGGGGTCAGAAGATCTGAGGTTAGGTCCTGGAGCCACCCTTAACCAGCTGTGTCGCCTGGGGCTGTAGGTCAAGCCCCCTGCAATCCCCGAAGCCCCGGTGGGGTCCCTGCATGGTAGAGAGCCATTGTGGCCTTCTGGAAATCTCCTTTCCCAGGAGACAGCCTTCCCTGAAAACACTGTGCCTCTGGGGGGAAAGCTCTGCGATTGGCCTTCATTTAGGATCTGACAGACGGCCTAAGAGGTCCCGACCCACACCTACCCCCCCGTCCTGGGAAGCCACTCTCTCAGGGAGGGGACCACAGAGGGCCTGGGGGATATCTGGTCCAAGTGGGGAAACCAGAAACTTCCACAGGCAGGTGTCACCCAGAGTCCTGCCAGGAAGCCCAGGAAGAGGCTCCCCGGGGAGATCAGTCACAAACACGTTGTGAGCAAAGCTTTCCAACACCACGCAAACACAAGCCCGTTGGTCAGTCAGGAAAAGCCCCGGACTGGGTGGTTGGTTCTCTCACGGACAGAGGGGCTTGTCCAGACCCGAGCGCTGGTCTCCTGCAATAACCTGGCTTTCACTCACAGCACATGGGTTGTGTTGACCCTGACCCAAGGGCTCAGATGAAAATCAGCTGAGCCGGAAGAGGTTCCGATCCTGGCTCTGGCGCCTCTGGCAATTACTTTTGAATCTCAGTTTCTCCATCATCAAAATGGGTGATGTAATTCCCATATGGTCATCCTGAAGACCGGGATGGGAAAGGGTATCACGAATCTTGAGGCATGTGCCCTCGAGAGAGGCTGTTTGGGTGGCAGAGACAATGCGTGGCTCACAAATGCTTGCTAAGTCCCCTGATCAACGCAGGGGATGTCGAAGAGCAGCTCTGAAAGCGGCCTGCCTGGGTTCGAATCCTGACTCTGCCACTTGCTGACCGTAACCCTGGGCAAGGAGCATCACTCCCCCTGCCTCTGTTTCCTCTCCTGCAGGAAGGGAATAATAGTAGCGGCTACCTCACAGGGTTGTTGTGACCACAGAGATCAGAGCCGGCACATCGTAAACACTCAACCAATGCTCCTCCTGAAAACATCCTGGCCCTGGTCAGCTGCCCTTTCCCCACCACTGTGTCTCCTCCCCAGTTACGAGCCATTGCTCGCTCATGGTTGTTCTCCCACACTGTGAGGGGCTAATAGATGTTTCTGGAATTGAAATGCAATTGAATGCGGGCTGGGGAAACCTAAGGGAAGATCGAACTGGCTGACCTAATAAAACCGCTAAACCCAAGGCTGGCGCTGGGCTGCGGTTGTGCTGTTTGCACCATGGGTGTGGGCTGTGCAAGGGCAGTGGGGTGGGGGACAGGCTCCTGGGGCCGAGAACATCCCTCTCCCCCCCAGACCGGTTTAGTCTGGTTTTCCAAGGGGACAAGGTTCAGGGAGGTCTTGGGCAAGGCTGAGGAATGTTCCACAGGCCCCTTGGGGAGGGGGCAGGAGGGGTCTACAGACTCACAAGGGTTCCATTGTGTCCTCTCCACACCGGCAGGCCCAACAGTGGCCGGGTCTCTGGGGAGCTCCCAGAAGAACAAAGAACTGAGGGAGGGGAAGGGTGAGGAGGGGGCAGCACGGAGCCTGGGAGAGGGGGCGGAGGGGGGGCCATAGGCCAAGTCACAGAGGCCAGGGTGGGAGGTGACTTCCCCGCGCTGGGCTCCCCTGGTCGACCCCAGTCCCCCTCAATTCAGTGAGGGATGGGAGAGACTAGAAAAGCAGGAGACGGCCAAGCCTGGACGACGCTGAATAAAAGTCCTTTATTTGTCTTAATATCCCTTAAATGCACAAACTTGAAACCCTAAACCCTCCCTCTCTATTTCTTTTGGACGTGGCTGTGCCTGGCAGAATTCTCCCTCTTGCCTTTGCTCCTGACCAAAATTATACCAGTTTCCTGTTTAAAACTCTCCAATTCCATGGGCTTCTGAGATGCTCAGCAACAGCCCCGGGGATGGCTGGGGGTAGGGCGGGGGGTGGGCTTCCCAGCAAGCTAGCAATGCAGACACCAAATGGGGGGCACTGGGATGGCTGGGCCAGGGCCTGGGATGGGTGGGTGAGCGTACCGGCCCCTAGCAGGATAGGGTAGTGGTTAGGCTCGGGGAGGGGCATGCTCTGGGACCTTCCTGTGACTACATCCTAGTTCGGCTACTTTCCAGCTGGGCGACCTTGGGGAAGCCACTGAATCCTCCCAACTCCTGCTTTCCCCATCTGTAAAATGAGGATGGAGGTGACAGTATCCATGTCCCAGCGCTTTCAATGAAAGATGCCTGGGAACTGCTCACAGCAGCGCCTGGTCCAGGGTGTGACTGAGTAAAGAGTGACTATTATCATGATGCTAATGATGGTACCATTTCAGAATAATCCTCAGCCACAGAGAGTGATTTCCCAAGAGCCAAGTGTGGGAGGGCACTGTGCCCCTTGACCCTCTTCAATGACAGCCAGCGATTAAGCAGATATGAGGGAGGCTGGCCTGAAGAGCCTTTCTTGAAGTGTGTTCAGACGTTAAGTGCACCAGCAGAAAAAGGCCCTGTGATCAGTGAAGTCTGGGAAATGCTGGCTTAACCCAAGCTAAATAGGATCTTTTGTGTGGGAGTCATCAGCGCCTTTGTTTGACCCAATCTGCATCTTGAATCTCCAGAAAGGGAGGCAGAATACACGCTGTTTCCCAAACCTCTCTGCTTCACAACAGTTTAGAGCCAAGCGTTAGTGTTCTATGTCACCCACTCTGGGAAAGGCCGGATGTTGCTCCACCTTGGGCCTGGGAGTGTTATTAATTCCTGTTTCATTTATTCACACTTTCCTGTCTTCATGAGGCCTTTCCCTTCCCTCATTCACATCTGCACTCCACAAACCAGTCATGAGAAACTCATCCCACCAGGCCCTGCGCCAGGCACAAGGTTCATCAAATGATGCATCTGGCACAGAAACAGTCCTGAAGAATCTTTTTGTCTCATCAGGGAGACATTGCAACTGTGTCTATCCCCTCCCCCATTTTTGATACTGGCAGGACTCTTTTCCCAGATGCTCAGGCCCAAACTCTCAGCCACTCTCTATCCCTCCTGCTCATCATCCTTCACATCCATCAGCAAAGCCCTATGTCCCAAATCGAATCACGGCTCACCGTTCCTAACTACTACTGCACTAGTCCCAGCGCCTGTCATCTCTTGCCTGGATATTGCAGTTGCCTCCTCACTGATCTCCCAGCTTCCCTCTTGCCTCACCAGTCTTTTCTCCACAGAGTTAAATAGAATCAGATCATGCCACTCCCCTGCTTAAAACTGTCTAATGGCTTTCTCTCACACTAAACCAAACCCAAACTCCTTGCTTTGTCTTCTAAAGCCTGCCATGATCCCACCTTACCCACCAACTTGCACACAATTCACCCTGCTGTTCACTATCCTCCAGCTCTGCCAGTTTCCTTTCAGATCTCACCCCAGAGCCTTTGCACTTGCTGGTCCCTCTTCCTGCTATGCTCATCCTCTGGAGCTTCACACAGACGTCAGGAGTCTGTTTAATTATCCGTCTTCTCTAGGAGACCCTCCCTGACCACCCCATCCAAAGTAGCTCCTCCCATCCCAGTGGTCACAGTCGCTATCACATTTCCCTCTCTCCTTCATAGGACTACCTCCATTTGAAAGTTTTGTACTTAACTTGTTTCCATGTTTCTTTTCTCTCTTCTTTCACTGTAAGGTAGGACGCTCCATGAGGGCACGGGATTCCCTTATGAGTTGTTCTAGTCTTAGTATCTAGCATAATGCCTAGCCGTAGAAGGTGTCCCAGCAATATTTACTGATAGGATGAGTGAGGAAGAATGCTCAGTAGACAGCAGTGGGGACAGTCACCGGGTTGTAGCATCGCCAAGGATGATCCCTGGTCCTGGTCCAACTGGGAAAATGCTCCTGTGTGTCATCAGCCACAGGATCCAGGTGCTGAGCAAACAGCCAGGAGACGGCCCCACTTGGAGAGCTGTAGCTAGGTGTTGTGCCAAGCGCTGTGCTAGGCACTTTTACACACAGGAGGTAAGTTTAAACCCTTCACGTCAACACTGAGAGGTAGGTTTCACCCCTCTAATTATAGCTAAGGTCACACAGCCAGTCCGTAAAACAGTAGATCAGTAACAGATCTTTCACTCCAAAACAGTCCGCCATCGGGGGCTGCGAGGGATGAATGAATGAATGAATGAATGGACCTTCTAACTGCCAAAATGGGGAGGGAAACAATGGTGGCCGTGGTGGCCCCCACCAAAGCCTTTCCTCTTCTCACTTCTCCCCCCTTCAGCAGCCCCTCAGCCCATCCTCCCTTGTTCCCTAACACCCACCCCACATCAGGGTACAGCAGGGGCTCAAATGTCCAGAATCTGGCTTGTGAACTCACTGGCCTTGTGCCTTGGGAGGAGTCAGCTTCTTGGAGCCTCTGGGTTCTCATCTATAAAATGGGCAGAGTGAGGCTTACCTTGTCTGTTTTCCTGGGTAGTTGTGGGAAATCAGATGAGCCATCAGTGCAACGTGCTCAAAAGACATACATGGTCATTATTATAAGTTCCCTCATGGCCTTAATGAGCAACGCCTCCCAGGGGCATCTGCGTTAGAAAAAATACCGAGGGCAATGCTTATCCCCAAAGAAAGACCCTCCCGTGCTAGAATGTCAGGTCTGGTGACACCTGGAATGAGATGTGTTACTTGGGGGCAAGGGGGTATCCTCAACACCCTCAAAACTGATAACAGAAGAAACCCACCAGCCACGGCTCTGATGAAACCCCAGTCGGGACCACACCAAGCCAGTGTCTCACGGGGAACCATTTGCTTGAGAAAGACCTGCAGACTCAGGCCTGGGACCCAGGAATACGCATGTTCAATGAACTGTGCTGCGGTTGCTTTAATTTGCAGCCAGGGCAGGAGCACAGGGGCAGACAGTGGAGGGGTGGGTGGGCTTGAGTTGGCCTGGGGTCAGCAGGTCTGGGGTTCTTTTGTTGCTGTATGACTGAGGATATGCCTGTCCCTCTCTGGTCATTATTTCCCTCGTGCCCAAAACAAGAGGGCAAGACCAGGGTGGACATTCTGCCCACCCTGATATTCCGGGTTCCACTGTGGGCACCGTGAACAAGCCACTCCTACCCCACCCCCAAGCCTGCCAGGGAGCCAACAATAAAATCCAAGGAGGAGCAGCCCAGCCTAAAACTGGGACGGAGGCTCGGCCCGCCCACGTGACCCTGAGCACTGGGCCCTTGGTTTATATGTCCGTGGTGTGAAAACAGAATACTTCTCCAGTGATGGTGGAGGAACCCATGGGGTGAAGGTGGAGGCAGAGGACCCTGACATTCCTTTCCCATGAATCAGCAAAAAAATCGAAAAAGCAAATTACTTACTCCATGCCTTCTCCACCACACGAAACACACACCTCCAGCCATTTGCCAGTGAACTCCGAAACATGAGCACAAATAACTAAAATGAAATTACAGTTGTCAAAATAAATTAGCAAAGAGCCAGGAGCCTCGTTTCTCCTCCTCCTTGCCATTGTGTGAGTCCCCAGCTGGCTGTTCTGTAAAAGCTGACGATCGTGGGCGAAGGGTCTCTGGACGCTGAGACAGTGAGTGAGAGACAGCTGCGAGGTGGGAAGGGCCCAAGGGTGATGGGGGGGGCACAGAAAAAGACTGGCAGGTGTACATGCAGCCATGGCACGCCCTTGCAGTTTGGGGTGGGCAGTGCTGGTGACAGGTCGAGTCTGTGGGCTATGAGTCCACGTTCAGCAGGCCTAAGGGCAAGGGCTCTGGCCAGTCCCCGTTCACTCCAGAGTCACAGAAGACGCTTGGAGCAGTTCTGCTGTGGGCTCAGGGCCCGGAGGTGGTCCCACGTGCCTCCGCTAAGGAAACAGGTGCATCCCGCAGCTACCCAACCTAAGGCTCCAACCACCTGAGAACTAATCAGATTCCAAGACTGATTCCTCCAGGGTGTCTGGTAAGAGAGTCCACCTTTCTCCCTGCTCCTAGAGCAGGAAATGGGGTCTAGACCACCAGAAGTGACAGGACTAAGAAGCTGGTGTTTCCTGGGTGTGAACTCGCTAGAAGTTTGGTGCACATGTGATCCTTACTCCTGTGTGCCGCAGGTGGCCACCACCCTCGTCTGCTTGGACTAATGCCTCCTACCCAGTCTCCTGAGCCTCTGCCCTATTATTTGGCAGAATGAATGAATGGGTGGAGGTAAGGCTATCATTATGCCCATTTTACAGATGAAGAAGCTAAGGTTTAGAGAAACGATCTGGCTCACGTTTACTGGGGTAGGTGATGTGGGACAGCGGATTTGAACTCAGGCTCCGGGGACTGGACAGTGGCATCCTCTGTATGATGTCAAACATCTCACTCACTGAGGAAAGAGCGGTCCCAGCATAGAAGCAGGTGGTATGAAGACGGGAACTGGCCTGGTGTGTTGAAGGAACCCAGGGAGGCCAATACGGCTGGAGTAGAGGGAGGGAGGGGGAGGGGGGAAGATAGGTTGGCAGGAGCCGGCCCGCGTGAGGGGTTTAGGTGTGACTTTAAGTGTGATGGGAAGACACTGGGGGGCAGGGTTCCAACAGCAGATACAGCAGCAGCAGCTCTTAGGGACAGGCCTGAATAACGTTGATTTCTGCCCAAAGCCAGTTATGACCCGCCTTTCACGCATCAACCGAAGTGGCACCATTTACCTCCACTGATTCAGCTAATAAATATAAATGTTCATAACTAGCATTTACTAAGCTCCTACTGTGTGCCAGGCAGTATCCTGAGCGCTGTGACATACATTCATTCTCTCATTAAATCCTCAGGCCTAACCCATGACACAGTTTTCCTTATGACGTGATTTACTTTACAATAATACACAGGTTATTTTTGTTATTATCTCATTTTACAGATGAAGAAACTGAGGCTCCACTGGTTAAGGAACTTGTCCAGTACCCCAGCCACTGGCAGAGCCAGAATTGAAACTATGTCTTTGTCCTTAATACTAACCCCCCTGGGAATTCCCTGGCAGTCCAGTGTTTAGGACTCCAAGCTCTCACTGCCGAGGGTCCGGGTTCAATCCCTGCTGGTTGGAGAACTAAGATCCTGCAAGCTTCACCGCACAGCCAAAAAAAAAAAACCAACCAACAAACTAACCCCCCTGAGCTCTACACGCAGAAACACACACACACACACACACACACACACACACACTTTGGGATTTAACTCTCTGGGCACTAGGAAACACTTGGTGGGGGTGGAGCTAGTAGAATCTAGAGGGCTACAATTTCTCAAACAAAACTTGACCATGGCTCTTTCTCTTTCTTCCTCTTGCTGTGCGTTCAGAGGCAGCTCCTGCTCTGGCCTGTGAGATGGGGCACCAGGGGAAGGGGCCCCGCTTCTCCCTCCTCTAATGGCTCACGTTCATTTCTGAATAACGCAATCAGAGCTCAAGGATTAATGGACGTGGCTCTTGCTTTCAAGTCCCACCCGCTGACAGATCGCCTAATTCCCTCCCTGTTCCTGAACCTTTCAGAAAAAAATACAGGCGGCTTGCTTATCTTAGTGTGGGGTTGCCGTGGAAACTGCATCCCTTGTGAGATGCACTGTCATAACATTTCAGTGCTGTTCGGAACGCTTAAAGACACAGCCTCCTGCTCTTCGGGGCCTCAGTCCACGAGCAGTTGTCAAGTGGTTGGGGAGCGGGTAGGAGGTGAGTGTAGTGGGAAAGCAAGAATTAGGAGGACCCCTGGTTTTGGAAATGTCGGCTCTCATCCTTCTGAGGCTTGGCGTCACCTGGTGCCCGGCAAGTGGAGGGGAGGGTTCAGGGAACAGACATTCTTCAAGCAGATTCTAGTCTGGGCAATGGGCTCTGCTTGGGTTATTCGTGGTGAATCTCACCAGCACCCTCATGGAGTTGGCAGTAGTATTACGATCCCCGTTTTACAGAAGAGGAAACTGAGGCTCTAGGAGGTGAGGTCATGATAGTGGCTGCTGTGGTGGTGCTCTGGGTGACTGACCATCCTGGTTTTAGTACTCGAAGTCCCACATCCCAGGAAACCCCTTGGTCCCTGGCAAATGGATGGTGGGTCCACCTCCTGTGTATTTGTTTCTAACACCTACACCTGTGACTCTTCTTCACATGGCCCTTGGGCCCTGGAGCTGCTCTGCCCCCAAGCAGAGTCAGAAGTGCTCTAAGCCACCCACCTCCATGCTGGGGGGCCCTGAGCCGATAGCCAACAGGAAAGCCCAGTTCTCTGGTCTTGGCTGAGGACAAGCTCTGAGCTCCCCTGTGGGGTCCAGTGGAAGCCACCTTCTTGGGGGGACATTGCCTGGGATCCCCTGACTTGATGTCCTCCTCTCCCCTCCCTTGGCAATTCCCCTGCGAGCAGATCCTTAACAAATCACTTGCACAGAACCCTCTTCTCGGGCTCTGCTCCTGGGACAGCCTGACCTCGGTCACACAGTAGGTCATGCTGGAGCTGGTCCTGTACCCAGACCTTGGCTTTCAGCACTTCCCCATCCCCCGCACACCCTGGACTTCCAGCCACACTGAAAGACTGCCTTTCCCCACAGCCGCGCTCTCCCGAACCTCAGGGCCTCGGCGCGTGCCATTGGCCTGTGCACTCTGCACGGCGCCTCCTTCTCAGGCTGTTTTCTGGGGCTGAGGTCCACGTGCCCTGCAAGGGCTGGCTGAGGCATCCACTTGCCCGGGAGGCCTTCCCTGGACCTCAGCCACCACTGAAGGGGCTCAGAGGGGCACGGGACCTCCTTGTTTCTACATCACTTCCACCAAAGCCCCATCTTGAAGAAGATGTACTTGGTGTCCCGGAGACAGCTTTGAGCCCCCAGGGCAGGGTGTGCCTTCGTCTCTGCATCCTCACGGCCCCTCTCAGGGTGCATCACTGAGGAAGTGCTAACAAACACCGAATGAAGGAATGAAAGCGCACTTAGGTAGTACCTAGTCTGTGCTGAGTGGTGGGTAAGACAAGCCCCATGGTTTTCACCACATCTGCAAGGCCCTATATGATGGCCCCGGCTGCCCCCCACCTCCTTGCACTCGTCCCCCCACTCACCACAGCAGTCCTGGGACACGGCAGCCCATCACACCCTAAGTCTTTTATGCCTGCGGTTCCTCTGTCTGCAGTCTTCTGTGCCACAGAAGCCCTGGGCTTGTTCCCTCACTTCCTCTGGTCTCCACTTAATGTCCCCCTCAGAGGGCTCTCCCTGACCCCTCTATTGCAAACAGCTTTCCCCATCATCGCTCACTGACTTTCTCACTACCTTCAATATATATTTGTTTATATATAAGAGCCTACAATAAATATATATTTAATGATAGGCAGACAATTAAATATATAATATTTATATAACATAGATCAATTCATGCTGACCATATACTTAGTTGTCTGTCTCTCCCACTAGAGTACAAGGTCCAGAAAGGAGGGACCTTTGTTCACTGCTGTGACCCCTGTACCCAGAATAGTGGCTGCAGCACATTATAAATGCTCAATAAATATTTTTGAATGAATGAATGGAGTCCAAGCCCCTAATCGACTGCTGAGAAACAGTCCTTTGATGTACGTGCTATTATACACTGAAGCTCACTGGGTGGAATGACTTGCCCAAGGCCACAGAGACCAAGGGCGTCCCGGCTCCACAGTCCTGGGGTTTGACCACCAGACTTGACCATGAACCCTCACCAGCAACACCACACCTAGCGTGCTGTCCCTGGAGCCTGTCCCCTCTTTCCAGAGCAGATGCCCAGATCTTGGTGATGGCTCCTCCATGGCAGGGGACACAGTGGCGACCTGGAGGAGGAGATGGTCCACAGAAGAGGTGACTGGGCTGCCTCTGAGCATCTCTCCGTGCCCACGAGGATGTGGGGCTGGTGGAGGCAGGGGTAGTTATTCTTCAGAATGGAAAGATGTCCCCACCAGCTCCTTAACCACTGCCAAGTCTTTCAGCCTCCCCACATTGGGGGTCCAGATGAAAGCTCTCCAGCCTCTTCACGGGACCCAATATGTCCATTATTAATCGAACATATGAGCCCATTAGCTCAAAAGTTTGCATATTATTATGGATGTGTTTCAGGCATACCTCTATCTTCTCCCCCCCAAAGCAGGAGGAGCAGGGGCCCAATGACATTGGTCCTTTTGCTCACTCACTAGGCCTGGAGGCCTCGGCTAGAGTCAATCAATGGCAGAGAATTGCCAGGGGCATCCACGCTGACCTTGCCTTCCATCCCTGCTGTATGTTTCAGCAGTGAGAGAGGAGACAGGGGATGGGAGAGGCCACCCTAGGTCCAGTTTCCAAAAGCTCACAGGGAATGGAACCCTCCAGAAGGCTGCCACTCACACTTGGGCTTGGCTGGGGCTGCAGAGGGCTGAAAATGAAGGGTCCAGTATAGCCTTCATTTTCTGAGGGCCTGGAGAAGGCTCTCAGGAGAGACCCTGCCCTAGATGCACTAGGAAATTCCCACCTCTGACACAAAAATGCCCTTTCCTAAAGGGATCCACAGGAAGAAGCCACTTTAGGATGACACTGTCACCAGAGCAGCCTGTTCTGGCTACCACTGTGCACCTGGCCCTGCACCGACCTGTTCTCTACACCTGTGAATTACTTTCCACAGTCCCACTTTACAGATGAGGAAGCTGAGGCTCCTAGGGGAAATGCAGGATTCTAAACCTCGTGGTGTCCCCGTTTGGGGTACCTCACTCTGCCTGACCAGGTTCCAGGGGTTCTTAGACATCCGCCATCCCATCTCCTTTTCTGTTCTCCGAGAGCCCAGAGCAAGCATGCATACAGGCACACACACACACACACATACACTCATGTGCACACACACATATGCACACACACAGCAGCCAGGCACCTTCCTGGCCCCTGATAGCCCAGCAGTGAAGTTGCTGCCCAGGTAACTAACCAAGGGCGGTGAGTCCATGATGCCTGAGGTCTTCGAGACAGGGACAGGATGAGGACATTCTCATGATGGGTGTCCTTCTCACAGCCCATGATATCCCAAGAGACCCTGCTCCCTGGAATACCAGCCGGCATCCCCCAGGCCCTCAAAGCACTCAAAAGGGGCTCTGGCATGGGGCGAGGGCTCCAGAAGGGGTCCTTCTGGTCCGTGTACCCTACACAGTCCCACAGATGAAGATTGGGAGGAGGGGGCCAGGGCTGCCTTTTGAACATGGACAATTATTGTTTTTCCTTTTCTGATGCTTGCAGTGTCCTGCTGACAGACTATGAAAATAAAGACTCATTTCCCACTGATGTGGGGTATTTTTTCTTTTCATTCCACAAATACCATAATTCTGGGTTTCTGGCACACAACCCACCCCTGGCTTGCTCCTGAATCAGCGTCACTAATGTTGAAGTCTCCTTGTGAACACACCTCTCTCTGCCATATCACAGCCCTGCTTTCTGTCTCGGCAAATTGCTCCCCCTTCAAGATATCATTGCCCACCGGAGACTGAGGTTCGGAGAGGTGAAGTAACTTATCTTAGGCGTACAGCAAGTTCACAAAGGAACAGTCAAATCATGGAAAGCTGTTTTTCTTAGCAGATATGAAAGCCAATAGAGCTATTTTCCTTTCCAAGGTTCCAAATTGGACAATTTCATCCCGGCGTCGGCTAAAGATGGGAAAAACCCTATAAGATCTACCACTGGGTGATTGTTTCATTCCCCGGCCCATGACTTATTTTTGTTGGGAAGTTAGAACCTCAGCTTTTCTGACCATCCCAGCCCTGCCTTGCGTAAACATTCTTAAGCTGTGAAAAGAATTCATTGATGAATTCATCCAACACTCCCTTCTCCCTGGGTGAATGAAATCCAGCCACTGACACGAGGGTGGTATTTCAAGGCTGCTGCACGTTTCTCTTCCTTTGCTGTTCCCGCTCCTCTCTGGATGCCCAGGCACCCTGCACAGCCTCGTCTGCAGAAAGGCAAAGGCGGCCAAACGCCTGGGTTCTTCCTTTCTCTTGCTCTCTCCTCTCCTTGGAGTAGTGGGGAGGGAATTAGTGTAAAATCAACTCTGACACGTGACCTTCTCAATCCTGGCCAGCTTCTCCAGGTACAGGAGAAACAAAGCTACCAGCTAGGTGCCACCAGTTCTTGTCAAACACGTCCCTTTGCAGGAAATCCCTCCTCCAACCTGCACTCTCCACTATGGCAGCCACTAGCCACATGTGGCTATTAAATTTCAATCAATAAAACGTAAATAGAATTAAAGGGCCTGGGAGCAAAGTTCTGCTTTGCCAGGTCCAGTCAATGACCCGATGCACACAGAGTAGAACAGAGAGGGGGGAACCTCTGGACAAGGGGAACACTATTAATGGTATAAGCCTCCGTGCCAAAGCCACAGATATTTTGCGGAAAAAACTCACAGTGGGCTGCAGTGTGGGCCAAAATGAAAATGAGGCATTTGAGGGGAAAAGCTGGCTTCAGGGTGTGGTGGGCCGTGGGGCACACATACCACCGGGAGAATTTGTTTTTGTCAGTGGAAAAAAAATCACCTATCTTTCTTCCCTTTTAACAACTGCAGGGGTGGGACCAGGAGATTCTGTAACGCCTCCCATGAGAGTAGACCTCTACAGGCATTTGCTGGATAAATATTTCAATGAAGAGAAAATATTAAAGTAACGGATGTGGAAAAGCCATAAAAAAAATAAAAATAAAAAAGCAAGAGGGGGATAAATGCAAACTCCAGGATGGGAAGACGCTGGCTCAGGCTGGGTGAGGTCTTTGGTGTTTCTAGGTCGGGGCGGTGGGTACTCACGTGTTCAGTGTATTGGTATAATCGATTCCCTACACTTATTTGATAAATATTCTTTCGCATCTGATCAACGTTCAACAGAAGCATTCACACATGAGACATATCAAGACCCTAAGAAACATCTGGATTTTAGCACTAACCCGGCCCATATTTAGAATAATGTTTTGTCTTTATCGTGGTTAGGGATGATTAAAATCACCAAAGACATTTTTAATGATACCTTTTATTTATATATAACACTCCACATTTTTATAGCATTTACCACTTGCATTATTGGGTTTAAACTTAGAAGGAAGGAATGCAGCCGTCGTAGGACAGAACTGCTAGAAACCAGATCTGCCTTTCACTTGTGACTCCACCTCTCGTCAGCTGTGAGACCTTGAACAAGCCACTGAACCTCCTGGAGCCTCGGTTTCCCAATCGGGAAAATGGGAGGATGTACTTAGTTGTCTGTCTTCTCGGGTGGTTGTTGGTTAACCTTCACTAATTGGTAGCATATTCACTGAGCAATCCCTGTGTGCTGGGCTCAGCCCTGAGTGCTGGGGACAGGGCAGGGGATGCAGCAGAAGACTTCTCAGAGGCTGCAGTCCAGGAATGGAGACAGTGGACAAAGGATATTATAATAGTACCTAGTTACAACGAGAGAAATATGAGAAGTGATAGCGCAGGGTCCCCAGAGAGCTTATGGCAAAGGGTTCAACAGGTCTGAGGGGCAGCAGTGGGGGCATTAATGCCTGAACACATTCTCATAATCTGAAGGCTTGTTGGAAAGGTAATGGGTTGATATGAATAAAAAGGCTTTAGAGAAAACAGGGTAAAGGCAAGACCATGGGCCAGGAACAGAAGGCCGACTAGGCAGTGCCAAGAGCCCAAGGGCACAGTCCTGCCGTATGCTGGCGCTGGTTGGTAATTAGCTGTTGCTCTGGGCTCCAAAGTCTTCCCGCAGCTTCCCCATCCCCTCCCCCGCAGCTAAAGGAGGGGACGTCTGCCCCCGCCCTAGAGACCTCTGGGACCCAGCACTATGACCAGTGTCTACCTTGGCTGGTCAGTGCCAGTACCCACCTGTCATTAAATAGCTGGCATTTTGCCCCTGAGTCAAAGGATGGGGTTCTAAATCGTACCTCAATCTCCCCCCGCAAGCCAGCAATGCAGGCTGTACCATGACTCCGCCCCTCCCTTCCAAGCCCCGGAAATGAGCCAGGCTCTGCCTCTGGGGTCCGGGGCAGTTCCCCTCAGGAAGCCACGCTGGAGGTGAGCTCTGAAGGGGGAGGAGAGGCAGTGTGAACAGCCAGGAAAAGTGTATTCTCGAAAAACAGCCTTTGTGAAGGCAGCTCCCCGAGGGGAAGGTTTTAAAGCCTTGAGAGACTGAGAGAAAAAGCCAGTGGCACAGATAGTGAAGAGGATGGGGCAGAGCCTTGAGGCCACGTCGAGGGCGTTGGGATTTACCCTTTGAGTGCTGGAAGTCCAACGGGGGCGAGCCCGAACAGACCAGTGTTTCAACCAAGAGCGCCCTGGCTGCTGGGGGAGTGGGATCTGTAGGACCTCATAGGTTTCAGAAAGTGCCGGCTATAAGCTAGTCCTCACAAATGGTTGTGGTACATCCTGGGCACGTGTGTTATGATTTTCTTCTACTCCGTGGCTTTCTGATTCATTTTCTTGACAGAAGTGAGCAGAAGTTTTAAATTTTGGTGAAGTTCAATTCATCAGCTTTTGCTTTAAATGTTCCTACTCTTACTGTCCCGTCTGAAAAAGCTCTGCCCACCCATTAGGTCGTGAAGCTATTCTCCCATGTTTTCTTGCAGAAATTAAAGAATTCCTTTAACTCAGTAATAAAAAGACAGACAATCCAATTTTAAAAAATGGCCAGGGGCTTCCCCGGTGGCGCAGTGGTTGAGAGTCCGCCTGCCGATGCAGGGGACACGGGTTCGTGCCGCGGTCTGGGAAGATCCCACATGCCGCGGAACGGCTAGGCCCGTGAGCCACAGCCACTGAGCCTGCGCGTCCGGAGCCTGTGCTCCACAACAGGAGAGGCCACAACAGTGAGAGGCCCGCGTACTGCAAAAAAAAAAAAAAAAAAAATGGCCAAAAGAATTGAATGGATGTTCCACAAAAGAAGATACAGATGACAATAAGCCCATGCATGACAAGATGCTAAACTTCACTAGCCAAACAGGGAAGTGTACATTAACACCACAATGAGATAGCGTTACACAACTACAGAACGTCTAAAATCAAAAAGCTGTGTTGACCATACCAAATGTTGATGAGGCTGTGGAGGAACTGGAATGCTCAGACACGGCTGGTGGAGGTGTGAAAGGGCACAACCACGTTAGAAACCAGCTTGGCAATTTCCTGTAAGCTAAACACACACCTGCCCTATAATGCAATCATTCTACTCCTAGGTAGTTACGTGAGAGAAAAGAAAGCACGTGTCCACAAAAAGACTTGCACTCAAATGTTCATAGGAGCTTGATTACATAGTAGCCCCAAACTGGGAACATCCAAATGTCCATCAAAGGATGAATGGATAAATAAAGATTGTGTATACAGAAGATGGAACACTGGGCAGCAATGAAAGTAATGAGCTCCCCGGACAGGCAACAACATGGATGAATCTCAGAAATATCAAGCTGAGGGCAGGAAGCCAGACACAGGAGGGCAGACTGTAGGATTCCATTTACAGGAAGTTCTGGAACAGGCAAAGCTAACCTCCAGTGACAGAAAGCAGATCAATGGTTAGCGGGGAAGGGGCATGAGGAAACTGTGCTGATGGAAGAGTTTCCTATCTTGCTGGGAATGTGGATTACACGGGTGTAAACAAGGTCAGAATGGAATGAACACTTTAGATCTGTATACAAATTGTACCTCAATAAAGTTTCAAATTCTTTGTGGGAAAAAGGAAAAAGTTGCTGGATGAAAATATACATAAGTCCTTCAACTATTTTATTTATTTTTTTAACAAGTGTATTTATTTATCTATTTAAATATATTTGACATATAACATCGTGTAAATTCAAGGTGTCCAACTTGTTGATTTGATACACATATACACTGTAACAGGATTGCCATTATAGTGATAGCACCTCTGTCATGTTGCATAACTGTCATTTCTTTTTTGAGGTGGGAATAATTAAGATCTAGTCTCTTAGCAAGGTTAGTGATTTTAATACAATAGCGTCCATACTCACTAGACCGTGCATTAGCTCTCCAGGACTTATTTGTCTCCTAGTTACAAGACTGTACCCTTAAAGGACACCTCTCCTGTTCCCCCGTGGCTTAGAGGCTCCACAGTCTGGCATTGTCACCAAACATGCCAGGGACAGGGGAGAAAAGACAGAGGCAAGCACAGGCAAGCTGCTGGAACATTCCATTCATTCCTCATCCAACAAAGATCTGTTACCCCTACTGTGTGCTATTATGGCCTCTGGAGCAACTAAGGCCAATAAGGCGACGTCCCATCCATCAATGAGCTAACGGTCCTCCTGTGTGTGTGAGTGTGTGTGTCTCACTTCTCAAGAAGTTAGCCATCATAGTTTCCAATAACCAATAAAAGTGTAATAATATTAAAAAAAAAAAAAAAAACCAGCCACTCAGCCACCTCTTCATCCCCCCCTCAGCAGCTCCAACAGCTGGACCTTCATCAAGGAGGCCCCGGAGTAGCGGAGGGAGGGGGGAGGCAGGTGAGGAGGGGGCGGGTCTCTCAGTGGGATCTGGTGACTGTGGGCGGCCCTTCAGCAAGGCCCAACAAGCTGCCACCAGCAAGGTTTTCCAAGCCGCCAACAGGCTTCACTATCTCGTCTCTACAGACAGCACAACTGGCTGGGGGCCCGCCGGTGCAGCCGCAAGATGACTAAGCCACTGGTTTCTGGCTGGTCCTCCAGCCCTTGGCAGAAACCTCTAGAGCCTCACATTTCCTTAATGTGTGTGATAAGCCAGTCCTTTCTCAATCGCTTTCTCTTAAGGGGACAGAAAAATAGAAACTGACCAACCATGGCTGAAAAGTAGGCATTCCACATTCAGGCCCAAAGACACACCAGGACTTCTCATTCCAGCCCCAGGAAGCTTGCAGGTTACAGGGAGTTTATTTCACCTCATTTCATCCCTGTTTTAAGGAGGGTTTTGATTTATTTTTTTAATTGTTGTATAATTGGTTTACAATGCTGTGTTAGTTTCTGGTGTACGGCAAAGTGATTCAGTTATACATATTCTTTTTCATATTCTTTTCCATTATGGTTTATTACAGCATATGGAATATAGTTCCCTGTGCTCTACAGTAAGACCTTGTTGTTTATCTATTTAGTATAAAGTAGTTTGTATCTGCTAATCCCAAACTCCTAATTTATCCCTCCCCCACTTTCCGCTCTGGTAACCATGTTTGTTTTCTATGTCTGTGAGTCTGTTTCAGTTTCGTAAATAAGTTCATTTGTGTCATATTTTAGATTCCACCTAGAAGTGCTATCGTATGATATTTGCCTTTCTCTGACTTGCTTCACTCAGTATGACGATCTCTAGGTCCATCCATGTTGCTGCAGACGGCGTGATGTCATTCTTGTTTTTGACTGAGTAGTGCCCTATTGTATGTATATGCACCACATCTTCTTTATCCATTCATCTATCGATGGACTTTTAGGTTGTTTCCACGTCTTGGCTACTGTAAGTAGTGCCGCTATGAACACTGGGTGCATGTATCTTTCTAAATTAGAGTTTTCAAGGAGAGTTTTGTTTTTTGTTTTTTGTTTTTGCGGTACGCGGGCCGTTGCGGAGCACAGGCTCTGGACGCGCGGGCTCAGCGGCCATGGCTCACGGGCCCAGCCGCTCCGCGGCATGCGGGATCTTCCCGGACAGACCGGGGCACGAACCCGTGTCCCCTGCATCGGCAGGCGGACTCTCAACCACTGCGCCGCCAGGGAAGCCCTCAAGGAGGGTTTTAATGATGGATACCGAGGTCCCCAAGTTGGTGTTCACGGCCGCCATCCACAGGGCCCAGCGCTCTTCCTGGGATGAGGCACCATGATCCCCATTTTCCAGGTGGGGAAACTGAGGCTCGGGGATGACAGGACAAGACCAAGGCCACACAGCTAGCAAGTGGCAGAAATCTGACTCTAGAGTTTCCAGGTCCAAATACAAGTATCAAGTCCCCATGTCATTTTCTCCTTTACAAACCTGAGAACCCTGAAGTGAATGCCTGGTTCACTGCTATCAGTATGTGCTGGAATGAATCACTGGGTAGATGAAAATGTGAATGAATGAATGGATGGTGGGATGGATAGACGGATGGATGGATGGGTGTGTGAAACAGGAGGAGTCAAGAAATGCACCAGCCTCACAGGGCACTTACACTGGGCCCAGGATTAGTCCCCAATTCAACTTTCCCACTCTCCCCGGAGCTCTTACTGGGCTTAGTGTCCAGGTAAAAGGGTCCCAGATAACCCAGAGTTCTGCAGGCCAAGAGCTGAGAAACAAGCAAGGTCATCCAAAAGTCTGGTTGCAGCCTGTGTGTGCGCGCGCGTGTGTGCGCGCGTGTGTGCATGCGTGCATGTGTGTGTGTGCGTGTGCGTGTGGAGGGGGCGTGCGTGTGGGGGGAGTGTGTGTGTGTGTGCGCACACACACATGCACATGTGAATAGTGGGGCGGGGCAGGGAGGACCTGTGTTTGGGGACAGGAACTCTGTGGGAAGGACAGAGTGTGCATAGGAAGGCCGTGGGTGGGAAGTGGGAGCCGGGGTGGGTGTGGAGGAGAGGCACGTGCAGGGGTGTGAAGGCGTTTGCGTGGATGGGCATGTGCAGAGGTCTGTGGCATGTGCAGGAGTGTGTAGGTATGCACAGGCGTGTCGTAGGTGCACAGGTATGTGGTCAGCGTGTGCGCGGGACAGTGAGCACAAAGCCATGGGTGTGGCAGGTGTGTGTGCCCATAAGAAGCAGTTGAAAGCAATGGATCTGTGTCTTAACAAGACCACGGTGGCGGGCTCCATCAGCTCCCGGGGTAACACATTTCAACCACAGCCCTGATCCCAAAGGCTCCCAGCCTGGGAAGCTTGCTGCCCCCCACTAACCCTCCCTGGGATCTGCCCCAGCTGGCCTGCCCCACTCCCTCCTGCCTATGGCAGGTCAAGGAAGGCCCTCCCTGAATGCAAAAAGCGAAAAGGCGTGCATGGTGCTTTTCTTAGCATCTGAGGGCGCCAGGCCAGAGGAGGTCCTAGACAGTTCTGAAATCTCTTCTCCCTCCCTGGCCCCATTTCAGAATGCTGAGGATAAAGGGCTGGTCTTACTTCACCTGACCTGGGATAAACTAAGGACGCAGCCAGCAGGGAACCTGGGGAGGGGGGTTGAGGAGGAACACACAAAGCTGGAAGGAAAGTGAGCACGATAGAAGGTTCTCCCTGCTGAGAAGAGCCCAGGGGTCAATCCCGGGGCAGGCTCCCAGGAAATACACACTGGGTCCAGCCTGCAGCCCTCACAAGGCCCACAGTGACCAGACTAGTTCCTCCCTCGGCTCAGCAGGGCCCGGAGCCTGGGCCGAGGTTCTCAGTGCACAGGTTAGACCTGATGGGCACCTGACCAACCGGTGTGGGGATGCCTGGTGTGTGGGCCCAGGGACCAAGCCCGATGTCCCAAGAGAACCCCATGCCCTCTGGCCGCTGGACAGGTGGCCACATAGATTGCCATCTGTCTGGAACAATCAAGGCCCCCAGCCCTGTCCTTGGTCACAGCTGACCTCACACTTAAGATTCTGAAAACCACAGACCACAGGACCGTCAGCTCAGACCAGGACTGAAGCCAGGTCTTGGCTGCCTGACTCACCAGTATATTCCTAGGAACCCCCTCCCCAGTGCCAGCCATGGTACGTGCACAATGTGGAGAGAATGAATGAATGAGTGGATGAACAAATATTGACTAGCCACTGGGAAGTTCCTCAGAAATCAAGTGGGCCATTCCTGTCCCGATTTCACAGGTGAGAAAACTGAGGCCTGGAGAAAAGGAGCAATTTTCTCATCACCAATCCATTGCCAAGGCTACCCTAAGGTCCAGCCTTCCACTGTAAGGCCTCCACCTTCCTCCAGGAGGGCTGGTTTACACTTGTTATAAGTACCCGCCTCCCTTGCTTTACTGAGGATTCTGTGTCCAGCGAAAGTGCCACAATCAATCAGTGATGTCTCTGAAAGGGAGGGAGGAGTGACAGCACATCTGCCTCATATTTGCTCCTCCTGGCCTCAAGGGGAGGGGGGAGGGGAGGCGAAAATTCCCATCTCTCAATAGAGGCCTTTATTTGCCAACTTAGTCCTTTACCACAGGAGGCGGGAGGCAGGCTCAGCCCAGCTAGTTCTGGAAAATGGGCAACCCTGGGCCGCCTCTTCCCTTGTAAGTACCTTCCCCAGCTCAAAACCAGAAATAAACCGGCCGAACCCACATTTCGGCAGCTCCCCCTCCTCCTGCTTCCTTCCACAGGTGCTATGTCCCTACCCCCCAGGAAGTGCCGTCCTTCACACCTCCAAGGCCCTGTGCTCTTCCCGCTGCCCCAGTTACCCCTTCTGCTGAGAAAACAAATCCTTCCAGGCCCAGGACAAGAGGCAGCCCCTCTGCCCAGCTTTCCCCAGAGTCATACGGACAGAGCCCATCTTGCCCATCCCCCTGCCCCCTCAGGTCTCGAAGCAACTGTTTCCTCCAACAGACACTGCTGTTCTTTGTTCACGTGCCCCCTTGAGAGAGAGGCCCGGGACGGCGGGTGAGCTGCTCGCCTCAGTACCCGCAGCACCCGAACCGGGGCTGGAATACAGTAGGTGCTCGATAAGTGCATGGGGAATTATACTGACACATCTCCTCGGCCGCCCCTTCTGGAGCTGGAGTAAAGCCTACAAGGAATTGCAAGAAAGGAAAGGGAGGGCTTCAAGAGGCAGGCGGTGGGGAACCACAGTGTGATCTGTTAACAGTGGGAAAGGAGAGAGAATGAATTCATTTCCTCCCCGTAGTAATTTGCCTGTGAATATTCACAAAACACACGCTCTCTCTCAGCCTTCCTGTTAAAGATAAATGCATAAATAAACCAGCCTACCCAGGGCTTTGCACCCAGGCTGCTGTTCCTGTCCTAAAATACCAGAGTGACTATTTTGTTAGCCACGACCCTCGTGCAAGAGTCCCAGAGTGGGAGGGGACTCAGCAGAGGTAGGGGTCAGCGCTGATGACTCTGGAGCTGGAGCAGATTTGCCTACAAGGCCCACGGAGTTGTGGACCCAGCAGCCCAGAGGCCAGAACAGGTGGCCTCATTGGCCGGGGTTTGGCTTGGAGAAGAGTACTCCCCACCCCTCAACCCTGACCCCAGGGAGGGTCCGGAGGTCACACACAGGCCTCTGTGCTCCAAGTGGATCCCTTGATAAGGAGAAAAACAAATGCCTTCCTGAAATGCTAGAAATCCATGACATACTGAGAGGGAGCACGAAGGTCTCAGACAGACAGGCTATTGGAGGGCAATGACCTCTGGTTAGGGGGCCCTGTCAGGGCAGAAGTCTTCCATCCAGTGACCGGGGCCCCTCATAAGTTACCACGACTCCCTCTTGGTGTCCATCTCTGAGCACCTGGGGAGGGGTAAACATAAGCCAGACAATGGCAGGAAGAAAGTGGGGCTCTTTCCTTCTCCCCAGACTGACCGTGCAAGCTCCTGGGGCACCAGGAGGGAGCTTGGGCCCAAAGCCCACTCCTGTTAACATGCTCAGGATATGGACCAAATCCTGAAAGACTGGTGAACCTGGTCTCACTTAAGCAAGTCCTAGAAGGACAATGGCAAATCCTTGCATAGCACTGGCCTGGACAAGCTCTCTTGCTTTTAATCTTCATGGCAGCCCTAGGAGGCAGGTTACTATTATCCCCATTTTATAATGGTAAAACTGAGGCCCAGAAATACAGCCACACAGGGAGTGGGAGATGGAGTCAGGATCCAAACCCAGACATTCTGGCCCTGGAGTCTCGCAAAATGACTAGCGCACAGAGGAGGAAGGACAGCAAAGCGGAAAGAAGCTGGACGCAGGGTCCCAGGACCGGGCTGTGTGGGACTTTTGGGGGTAAGGGAGTGTGTGTGCTGTTTTTCTTTTAAATATATAAAGGCCCAGGTATGCAGCCCACCCACATGATTACCTCACTTAATCTCGTCAGCAGCTTTGTAAGGAAAGGCTATTATGCCCAATTCACAGATGGAGAAACCAAGGCTCATGAAGCTTAATGGTCTTCTTCCAGCCAGGAAGTGAGAGCCAGTATTTGAATCCAGACAAACTCACCACCGCCACCTCTACTGGCTTCAGGCCCAGCTCCTCTACCAGCCAGAGTGACCAGTTTCCGCATCTCTAAAATGGTCCTTTCCTGAGCCCCAGCCCAAGGTGGCTGGGAAGACAGTGTGAGACAGTAGCGAAAGTGAAGGAAGGGCCACTGCACAGAACACAGCCTACGCCGCAGGCTCTAAAGCCCAAGTCCCGGCCGCACCTAGAGGACTGACATTTACAAGAGCGCACCCCGACGCCCACAGGATACTCTGCCAGCAAAGAGATTCAATTATGCTCATTATGGTGCACTCAGGAAAACCAGGGAGCGGCCTGATACATTTCAGAAAGATTTGCAAGAGCAGAGGATGAATCAAAATGAGTTTTCTACTTAACCCTCAGTTAAACAGAAAATCCATTTAACCACAAAGCATCACTCTGTCTTCCCACTCTCCAATCATTTTTTTTCTTCACTGTCTGCCACTTCGATTTATATTTTTATTCCCTGAAGCTGCCTTAGAATGAAAACTAAGTTCATTTATGGAGAGAAAGATGTCATAAACCTCTATGGGTCTGCAGCCCTGTATCAACATCCTCAAACCTTTGCTCTCTCTAACAGGGCAAAGGCGAGTACACTGCCTATATCCATGGCTGCCAGAGGAGCTGGTGGGCTCTGGAGGAAGCAGTTCCTCGGGCCCAAGGGGGAGTGCTGATTCACACCTCCCACCAGCCCCTCCTCCTCCCTTCACAGAGCAAACCAAACATCTGCTGTCCTTGGAAGCTTCCAGAAAAAGGCTGGGGAAAGGATGTGCTCAGAGGGACCACAGGGGCTGGATTCCTTGACCTCCAAGTGTGTTAAGCCACAGAGCCGTGGTGATCAGAGTTGTCGGGGAGGCACGATCAAGAGCAAAAAAGGATAGATTCAAGTTAGGGAGAGTGTTCCCCCCATGAAATAGGAAGGAAAACACAGCAGCAGCTAGCTTTCTGTATCGTTAAATAAAGCAGCATTGAATACCCACACGCCACAGGACAGTCCAGGCACACAGTTGCCAGATAAAATCCAGGATGCTCAGTGAAGAGTTTGAATTTCAGATAAACACTAAAAAACGTTTTAGCTTATGTTCCAAATAGTCCACGGGACTAATGCTGATGGGATATACTCGCACTAAAAAATGATTCACTGGCTATACAAAGTTCAAATTTACCTGGGCGTCCTGTAGTTTTATTTGCTAACCTAGCGACCGTTTCCAGGAGGCACGCATCTAGCATCTAACATTGGTGGACACTGGAAGCGAGCTGCATGCCCACAGAGGGGGCCCCTAACCCAGTGCTGTCCAGGAAGGAGTACTACGCGATTGTTTTGCAGCGGGAGCTGGTGCGCAAAGAAAAGCAGGAAGCCGAACTCGGCGGACTTTCTGGAGGCATCTCTGCCGAACATGCTCCTGGGTGGGAACAAAAGCAGGAAAGGAATGGGCCTCTTGTCCTGAGAGGGGCACTGAACGATTTCTCTTCCCTTCATTTTCCAAGCTCTCTGTAATGTTGTTTTGCAGCCTTAACAATAACAGCGTGCACTGGCACACACGCCCAAGCACACAAAGGGCTCGACTTTTCTTAGCTTTGAGAGGAATCAGGTTGTTCTATCAGATTTTGAGCTCATTGAAGTTGAGGACTGGGAATATTTAATCCCTGTATCCCAGTGGATGCTCAGTGAATGATGGAGGGAAAAAGAAAGGAAGAAAGGGAGGGAGAGAGGGAGGATGTGTCGGCACAAATGCCAAGAGCTGGGAAATCAGCACTTGGAAAGGGGCTCCTGGGGCCCAAGGGGACCTCCCAGGCTGGAGGAGCCACTCTATCGCCCTGGGTCTCCTCGCTCCCTCTCCTGGCTGAGGAGGTCTTCCACAATCATGGGCCTGGGTGCTATTTGGAGAGCAGGCAGTACACAGCCTCAGGTCTGAGACCCCCTGCCCCGCAGTGCTCTGCATGTACCCAGAGCCACTGCCCAGCAGGGTGATGCACCGCCAGAAGGAGGAACGGGCCTGCGGAGCTTCCCCCAGAGACAGACAGCAGATTCTGCACCCTCCTGCTTTGCCCTGTTCCCCTCCGGTGGGATGCGCCTGCCTCTCGGTTCAAATTCAGTTTAAACAGATGTTGTGTTCCTAAGAAGCAAGCCCCATCTTTGAAGCCCGGGAGAAAATCTCAGCTCCGAAGGGATATTTCCTACCAAGAAGGCTCTCCAGGGAGTCTTGGAAGAGATAAAAACCCAAAGTCCTGGATGCTTATCTCCTGGTATTTATGAGATTTTTCATTAGAACGGCTGTCTTCACGGACTGCTCTGCCGAAAGGGAAAGGGAAGGAGAGAAAGGGAGGGAGAGAGGGTAGGGATCCCACTGGGCAGGCCTGGATGTGTCCCCGGGAGGGATGTAGGCTCACAGCCACCAGGGCAAACTGTCACCCACGGATGAAGCTTTTGGTGCCCGACCCTCTGTAATACTAAACTCTGTGCACAGATGGTACTCAGAACCAGGGTGGCCTTTAGGAACTAGAGCCTAATGCCAACCTACTCAGGGTCCCCCAGGACACCAGGCTCCATCCTGCCTCCCTCTTCAGTGTGTACTGGACACCTGGAAGGCCTTTCTGCACCTATGCCCACCTGCAAACTAGCTGGCCATACTGCAGGACCAGCCCACAGGGTCTCCCCCTCAGGGTCCCACGCCCCCTCCCCTCCATCGCCCAACAACCCTCGTGGAAACATCTCCCAAGGGCGGGGTAGTGGGAGCGGTCTGCGCAGGGTCCATAGGGGATGAATTGCCTGTAGGGAATTTAAAAACAAACATAAAACCGACTGAAAGCTGACAATTCTAAACAATGTCAATGATAAAACATACTGCCTTAAAAAAAATCCTGTTGCTCCAGGTTCTAAACAATTGCTGTAATCACAGCTGAGTTTTAATAACACGTGCGGAAGCTTCAAATGAGCACATTTTTATTACTTGACCTTTAATAAACATTGTGTTTACATGGACGTTAGTTCAGAGAACACCCACTTATTCCCCAACACAAGCCAATTCTGCTACGCACGTTCATTGTGAGCATAAGGATTCAGAATCGCTGGAGTCCTCTTTGAACATAGTTCCAGCCCCTATGCCACCAGATATTCTCACAGTTAAATAGTAGATTTTAACTAGGCAATGACAGTGCAGTGATTTAAGGATGAGGAAACAGAAACGGATTATCGCCAAGGCCGCCACCTCTGTTCATTCTCCCAACCTTGTGGGGTTCACTCTTTTGGAACTTTGTGTATTTTTCTCTTTTTTCAAAATACACATTAATGTAATTAACAAGTATGAACCCATTACTTTTTCCCCCGTTTTTTGCACTGTAATATCTGTTTGTTTGTTGACTGGCCTGGTTCTATATACGAAGTCCACTAAAGGGAAAGGTTCACTGTTTCTTTTCTGGCCATTATTAGAATTGGTTTTATTTCACCACTGTTACTGAAAATAATTTTGTTGTATAGAGATGACAGGTGTTTAAAAGCCATCTTCCCCAGGTGTTGAATATCCTAGGTATGTCCTGCTGCTCCTGTTCTATTTTATGTCGGTCACTGACAGCTGAACAACACCCGCCTTCAGGGCAGGCTAAGCCCGGGCTTGCTCTTGCAGCTGGCTTCTCTTCTGGAACAGTTCCCAGGACAGTGCAAAAATATCTGTTCACCCTGGTGTCCTGGATGGGCCACCCTCAGGGCAGCTCCAGGTAGCAGCCAGTGGGCACCTTCTACAGGTGCTCCAAGACCCTGCACTCCCCAATCATCTTCTCCGTCCACACTCACCCCCAGGGGATCTCATTAAGCACTAAGGCTTGAAATACTCTATAAGCTGATGGCTCCCAAATTTGTCTCTCCAGCCCAGACCTCACCCCTGAACTCCAGGTTTGTATCTCCATCCATGTTCTTGCCACATCCATTTGGATGGATAAATGTCTCAGCTTAAAATGCCTCAAAAGAGAACTCAGTACGTTCTCCTTAGACTCCTCCAAAGCCTAGCCACCCGGGCTCCTCCGTTTACAAAACTCTACGGTCACCCTTGACACCTCTCTTTCTCTTCCACCCCATCAGTGAGTCTTTCAGCTCTACTTTCAAAACAGACGGTGAATGTTTTGGCTTCAAAGCACCTCCACCACCATTTTGTTCTTCCAAATCACCTCATCTCTTGCCTGGATTCTAACATCAGTCTCCACCCCTGTCTCCTTGTCCCCTGTGGTCTGTCCTCCACCCTGCAGCCAGAGTGATCTTGGTAAAATGTAAATTCGATCCTGTCTCTTCCTTGTTTACTGGCTTCCCATCACATTTAGAGTCAAAATCCAAAGTCCTCACCTAGCTGGCAGCTCCCTCCTGGCCTCTCCTTCCTTACCTCCTTCCCTCTAGCACCCTGGCCTCCTTGCTGGTCCTCCAACATGCCAGCTGCCTGCCTGCCAGGAAGGCTCTTCCCCCACATGAAGTCAAGACTCATTCCTCACTGCCTGCAGGTCTCCGCTCAAATGACATCCGATCAGGAAGGCCTTCCAAGCACCCGCTATGCGAAATAGCACAGCCCTGGCCACTCCCTGTCCCCTCCTGCCTCTAATACTGCCTGACATTCAGCTTGTTTGACCTCTGTCTCCTGCAACTAGAAGCCAAGCTCCATGAGGGCAGGGACTTCGCTCTTTTGTTCACTATGATATTCCTAGAATGTAGAGCAAAACCTGGTACATAGTAGGGGCTCGACAAATACTTATTGAATCAATGAATGTGGACTCACATTTGATATCTGCCCTCAAAGAACACTGGGCTAAGTATCGTTGCCACAATACCCATTCTGCAGATGTGGAAACTGAGAGAATAGAAGGGATATACCCTCAAGATCCCTCAGATAGTGACAGATTAAAACATATGCTTCAAAGGAGAGGAACTCAGTAGAGAAAATCAATAAAATCAAAAGCTGGTTCTTTGAGAAAATTGATAAAAATAAAAAAGCCTCTAAACAGGCTAAGAAAAAAAGAGAGAAGATACAAATTATTAATATCAGAAATGAAAGAGAGGACATCACTATAGTTCCCACAAACATGGAAAGAGAAATAAAAGAATACTATGAATAATTCTATGCCCATAAATTTGATAACCGAGATGAAATAGGCCAATTCCTTGATACAACTGGCCAAAACTCATACAAGAAGAAATAGACAATCATAGGCCTGTATCTATTAAACAAGTTGAATCACTAATTAATGACCTTTCAAAAGAGAAAACATCAGGCCCAAATGGGTTCACTGGTGAATTCTATCAAACATTTAAGGAGGAAAGTGTACAAATTTGCAACAATCTCTTCCAGAAAATATTAGCAGAGAAAATACTTCCTAACTCATCCCATGAGGCCAGCATTAACCTAATACCAAAACCAAAAAAGACATTCTGAGAAAAAAACACTACAGACCATACCTCTTATGAACATAGATGCAAAGATCATCAACAAAATATAAAATATTAGCAAACAGAAATGAAAAAAGTATAAAAAGAATTATATACTACGGCCAAGTGGGATTTATCCCAGGTATGCAAGACTGGTTCAGCATTCAAAAATCAGTTAATGTAATCCATTATATCAAAAGGCTAAAGAAGAAAAATCACATGATCACATTAATAGATACAGAAAAAGCATGTGACAAAATCCAATACTCATTTATGATAAGACTCTCAGAAAACTAGAAATAGAGGGAAATTTCCTCAACTTGATGAAGAAGGTCTACAAAAAACCTACAGCTAACATCATCCTTAATGGTGAGAAACTAGAAACTCTCACATTAAGGAACAACGCGACAACTCTCACTACTGCTTTTTAGTACTGTACTGGAAGTCCTAGTTAATGCAATAAGACATAGGGTCTTTTAACTTTCACAGATTGGGAAGGAAGCTTTTTAAATTTTTACAGGTGTTTTAATTTTACAGATTGGGAAGGAAGAAATAAAACTGCCTTTGTTCACATATGACATGATTGTCTACATATAAAATCTGTAAGAAATGACAAAAAAAGGGGCTTCCCTGGTGGCGCAGTGGTTGAGAGTCCGCCTGCCGATGCAGGGGACACGGGTTCGTGCCCCGGTCCAGGAAGATCCCACATGCCGCGGAGTGGCTGGGCCCGTGAGCCATGGCCCCTGAGCCTGTGCGTCTGGAGCCTGTGCTCCACAACGGGAGAGGCCACAACAGTGAGAGGCCTGCATACCACCCCTCCCCCGCAAAAAAAAAAAAAAAAAGCAATGACAAAAAAACCCCTCTTGGAACTAATAAGTATTTACAGCAAAGAGAGGTTGCAGGATACAAGTTTAGTATACAAGAGTCCATTGCTCCCCTATACACAAGCAATGAACAAGTGGAATTTGAAATTTAACAAAAATAATAATACATTTCCATTGGCACCAAAAAAAATGAAACAAGGTAGAAATTTAACAAAATATGTACGAGATCTATATGAGGAAAAACTACAACACTACGATGAAAGATATCAAAGAGGAACTAAATAATTAGAGAGTATTCCATGTTCATGGATAGGAAGACTCAATATTGTCAAGACGTCAGTTCTTCCCAACCTGACCTATAGATTCAATACAACCTCAATCAAAATCCCAGCAAGTTGTTTTGTGGATGTCAGCTACTGATTCTAAAGTTTTATAAAGAGGAAAAAGACCCAGAATAGCCAACACTATATTAAAGGAGAAGAACAAAGTCAGAAGACTGACACTACCCAACTTCAAGACTTACTATAAAGCTATAGTAATCAAGACAGTGTGGTATTGGCAAAAGAATAGATCAACTAGATCAACGGAAGAGAATAGAGAGCACAGAAATAGACCCACATAAATACAGTCAACTGATCTCTGACAAAGGAGCAAAGGTAATACAGTGTAGAAGAAGTAGTCTTTTCAACAAATGGTGCTGGAACAACTGGACATCCACATGCAAAAAAAAACTAATCTAGACACAGATACTATAACCAACAAAAAAATTAACTCAAAATGGATCACAGACCTAAAAGTAAAACACAAAACTATGAAACTCCTAAAAGATAACACAGGAGAAAGATCTAGATGACTTTGGGTATGGCAATGACTTTTTAGATACAACATCGTAATCCATGAAAGAAATAATTGATAAGTTAGACTTGATTAAAATTTTAAATTCTGCTCTGTGAAAGACATTGTCAAGAGAATAAGAAGCCACAGACTGGGAGTAAACGTTTGGAAAAGATATATGTAAAGGACTATTATACAAAATATGCAAAGAACTTGTAAATTTGTAAACTTGCATTGTAAAACTCAACAATAAGTAAACAAATAACCCAATTTAAAAATGACAAAAGACCTGAACAGACAACTCACCAAAGATACACAGATGGAAAATAGCGTATAAAAAGATGCTTTACACCATATGTGATCAGGGAATTGCATACATTGGATACCACTATACATCTATAAAAATGGCCAAAATCCAAAACTCTGACAACACCAAATGCTGGCAAAGATGTGGAACAACAGGAACTCTCATTCACTGTTATAGTGGGAATGCAAAACAGTACAGCCACTTTGCAAGACAGTCTGGTAGTTTCTCACGAATTTAAACATACTTTTACTGTACAATCCAGCAGGTGTGCTTCTTGGTGTTTACTCAAATGAGCTGAAAACTTATGTCCACACCAAAACCTGCAGAAGTTTTATAGTAGCTTTATTCATAATTGAAAGCAAACAAGATGTCCTTCAGTAGGTAATGCATAAACAAACTGTAGTACAACCAGACAATGGAATACTATTCAGTGCTAAAAAGAAAGGACCTTAGCATTATTCACAATAGCTGAAATGTGGATGCAATCCAAGTGTCCATCAACAAATGAATGAATGAGCAAAATGTGGTTTACACATACTGAGAAATATTATTCAGCTTTAAAAAGGAAGAAAATTCTGACGTACGTTACAACATGGATAAACCTTGGGGATATTACACCAAGTGAAGTAAGCAGTAAAAAAAAAATAATAATGTGTGATTCCACTTATTTAGGTACTTAGAGCAGTTAAAATCACAGGGACAGAAAGTAGAATGGGGGTTGCCGGGGGCTGGGAGAAGGGAATAGGGAGTTATTGTTTGATGGGTATAGTTTCAGTTTCACAAGATGAAAAGAGTTCTGGAGATGGATGGTGGTGACGGTTGCACAACAGTTTGAATGCACTTAATACCACCAAACTGTATACTTAAAATGGTTAAAACATTAAACTCTGTTATGTGTATTTTACCACAAACAAAAAAAATAGGGGAAGAAAGGAGTTATCAAAACATGAAAAGACATGGAAGAACCTTAAATGTATATTACGAAGTGAAAAAAGGCCAATCTAAAAAGGCTCTGTACTGTATGATTCCAACACTATGACATGAAGAAAAAGGCAGAACGATGGAGACAGTAAAAAGATCAGTGATTGCCAGGGCTTCGTAGGGAGGGAAGGATGAATTGGTGAAGCAGTGAAACTACTCTGTATGATACTATAATGGTGGATACATGTCATTATCCTTCTGTCAAAACCTATAGAATGAATGTACAACACCAACAGAGAACCACAGTATAAGCTATGGGCTTTGGGTGATAACGATGTGTCAATGTAGGTTCATCAATTGTAATGCACGTGCCACTGGGTGCGGGATGTCAGTAGTGCGGGAGGCTGTACATGTGCGTAGGGATGTATATAGAGACAGAGAATGTGAGAATTCCCTGCACTTTCCCCTCAATTTTGCTGTGAATCTAAAACTGCTCTAGAAAATAAAGTCTATTAAAAAAAAAAAAAAAACAGCTTCAGAATCCACAGCCTGATCTCCTTCCTCCATCCCACAGTGCCTTTCTTTCATAACTTAGCCCTGACCATGGCCCAGAAAGGGAAGACAGCTCGGCAAACCCCAAAGCACAGGGAATGGCCCCATTCATTTCTTCTCAGATAATATACTACCACATCCACCAAACATCACTGCCAGCCAGTTTGGACTTCTTCCTTTATTTGTAGGCTATAAATTAAAATACATTATTTTACACTTTTAACTAATAAAAGAGGCAGCTGGGTGCAGCAGAATGATCACCAGTCCAGGTCAGAAGACTCACAGACTGAGCCCATCTCTACCACTCCATAGCTGTGTGACCTCGGGCAAGTCACTTCCCCTCTCTGATGCTGACATGCATCTGAAAACGGGGTTTCTATTCCCTCCCTCTTTGCCACATCTGGCTGTTTGAAAGTTCTTCAGCTGTGATTCACAATGTGGATATAGGTCATTACTTTAAAAAAAAAAAGCCATTTAAGGGCATGTTTTGCTAATTTTTGCTGCATGAACAGAAAAACAAAGATTTGCTCATTCTTTAGAAGAGGAAGTTTAGAATTATTATTATCTCTCCATGATGTTAAGTAGTGGTCACCCCACAGAGTGAGGGGGTGGTCTGGCCTTGCTCTCACAGCCGACCAGGTCAGGGAGAGGGGGCAGCTCGGAGGGAAAAGCTCCACTGGCTGGGCCTCCCATCGGGGACAATGGGTGTGTGGTCCTGGGATGAACCTTCTTGTGCAAATTTAAAACAACTTGAAAAACAAAAGAAGGAAAAGGTTTGGGATGGACAATATTCTAGAAGGCAGAGAAGGACCAGGTTGCTGTCATGAGTCACATATGGACAGAGGGCTGGCCCCAGGCCAGAAAGTTCTGGCAGACTTTGAGCTGAGTAAGCAGGAAACTGGGGTGGTGAGAACCTGTCACCCTGTCCCCTCACACACGTGTCCCAGAGAGCGAGGGGGAAGCCAGGAGGGAGACGAGGCCTGGGGCTGCTACCCCTTCCTGCCCTTAAACTCAGGACTTGTGCCCCATCAGTCAGAATTGGACAAAAAGGAAGGGTGGTACTGGGACGACACAGGTAATGAGATCCACCACTTCCTGGAATGTTGTCTCCTTCCTGGGCAAGGGGCTACACGCTTGATATCCATCGCCTCATTTAATCTTGACCATGAAGCCTGCAGTTGTAATGACTATCTTCATCTAACAGGAGAGTACACTGAGTTCACCTGCCCCAGCTAAGAAATAGCCCTGAAATTCATCTAATACCAAAGCTGTGCTCTCCCTCCTGGATTAACCTGCCTTATGATTTACAAATAATGCATGGAAATGTGATGTAAGTAGCAAGAGTGAATCCCTTTTCTACTTGGTCAACGAAAAGATGGGAGCTTGAGTCCAAACAGGATGCGGGAATCACTGGATCCCAATGTCACCGCAGCTCCATGAACAGACATAAAAGTTCTGGACTGAGGGAGATGATGGTCTCACCCACCTTGGCTGGACTCAGAACACAGCTGGAGCTCTGGCCTCAGCTCTGAGGGCTGAACTATGATAGTGCCAAGTTCAGGCCACAGTCCACCCAGAAGAGGGTCAAGAGAGCAAGAAGTGCAGAGAGCACCTCGACCTGCATCCTCAGAGGGAGGCAGAGGTAACTACGACCCTGCACCCAGAAGATGAGAAGCTGTGGGGTGGGGACACAGGAGAATGGCCGGGAGGGAAAGGGGTGATGCTTGCTCCCTTCAGCCCCACAAAGCAGGTTTGGGGCAAGAAGATGGAAGGCACAAGGAAATAGATCTCAGTGCAGCACAAGGAGGCATGTTGACCTGTCAGAGACAGCCCAAGGCGGCCCAAGGCGGCAGAGGCTGCAATGGAGGCTATGAGCCTCAAGTCCCTGGCTGGGCGGATACTGACAACCACGTGGCAGGAACTTTGGGGTGGAGAATCTGCCAAGCATTCTCTGCCAAGAATCTGCCAAGGCCTTTAAGTCCCTTCCAGCCTTTGCAGAGGTGACCCGCTTGACCCACACCCGACCCTCTGAATGAGCAGGCGGAGAATATCAATTCACCTTACAGAGGCAATGGAGGTGCTCAGAGAGGTTGAGCAACTTGCCCAAGGTCACACAGTGGAGCAGAACTGGACTGGGACTCAGGTCTTCCTCCAAATCACACTGGGGTGGGTAAGAGGTTAATCAAGCTCACCTGGACCACTGGCTTCTGTTCTCACCTTTGGCATCTCTAAAGCCTTCCTGGAATCAAGGAGAATCAGGATGTCTCCCTCACTAACCTCTTTCAACTCTATCATGGCCTCTTCACCCCCACGATTGAAGCTTTAGTTCAGGGCCACATCCTCTCCACCCTGCACTGCCCTGGATCGTTCCAGCAGCCTCTCAACCAGCCTCCCTAACTGTGCCTCATCTTCCTCTAAACACCAGTAGTGCAAAACCTTGGCTGCACATTGGAATCACCTGGGGAGCTTTAAAATATACTAATACTTCTCCATAAGTTACACATAAAGCAACAGTAATCAAAACAGCATGGTACTGGCATAAGGATAGATATATGGACCAGTGGAATAGAACTGAGAATCCAGAAATAAACCAACGGATTTTCAGCAAGAGTGCCAAGATTATTCAATGGGGAAAAACAGTCTCTTCAACAGTGGTCCTGGAGTAACTGGATATCCACGGGCCAAAGAATGAAGTTGGACCCCTACCTCACACCATGTACAAAAATTAACTCAAAATGAATCAATGACCTAAAACTCTTAGAAGAAAACACAGAGTTAAATCTTTATGACCTTGGATTTGGCAATGGATTCTTAGCTATGACACCAAAAGTACAAGCAACAAAAGGAAAAACAGATAAGTAGGTACAGGCTTTGCTGTGGTGGCAGCCAGGCCTCCTTCACCACCACCCACCCCCACCAGCCACCTGCTTCCCACTGTCAGATCTCAGCAGGAGGACAATCTAGAGGCCTCCTAAAAATTGCCCTCAGTCATTTGCTCAGCCTGCTATAGAGGGCTGGCTGGGGAGACAAAAACATCAAGGGATTCCCCTTTCTGCCTGACCTCCAAACTCCATGCAAGGCTGGGTGGAGAACGCAGGAGCAGTGCAACCATGGGAGCTGTGGGCTGTCACTGCAGGCATGTGGGGTGCTCTGGGGACACATGGGGACCACCATGAATGCCATGGGGTGATGCTGTGAGTTCCTGGGGGGTGCTTCACGAATGCCTTAGGTGGCTCTATGGGCACCATGGGGAGCCACTGTAGTGCTGTGGGGAGTCCCTATGGACACACACAGGGCACCTCTGTAGGTGTGGAGGGGTGCCTTTGCGGGCGCTGTGGGTGCCGTGGGTAGCTATGGTAAACACACTATCCTTAGGGCAGGAGCCCCATGTTTGGATCCTAACCTTGCTGCGTTTTAGAGGTGAACTCTGGAATAATTTACCACTTTTCTGAACCCCAGTTTTCCTCACTTAAAAAGAGCTTATTAATCCCTGCCTCTTGGGGTGTGGGGGGGATCAGGGATTACCTACAGAAAGGGCCCGGGAAAGATCACGAGGAGTGAAGTGTAAACCATGGGATAAAGGCTCAGGGAGAACTGTTCACACCCGAGATGGCCCCATGCCCCAGGGGTGTCAGAACAGAGAGCTGACACAACCCAGGCCCTTCATCTCAGGCCTTTTTTAGACCATGCACAGAGAGAGGTATGTGTCTCCAGGGTAACCCCACTGTGTGGTCACAAACACCCAGCTTTCACATCCCAAGAGCCTGCGCCTCTTCAAGGAGGTCACCTTGGGAGGCTCCCCACATTATTCCAGGGGGCTGCCCTGGTTCAAAACACACAGGATCATCTCGCCGGTGATTTCCTGGCCCTCATAACCACCTGGGGGGGTGGGGTGTGCATGCTGTTTGCCCATTTTATAGATAAGAAAACTGAGACTCTGGGCAATCAAAGCACTCACTCGGAGTCAAACAGCTACTGAAGGGCAGAGCTTCGACTCAGCCTCCACCAGCCCCCAACAAACATTTCCCGCAACAGCTCACGCCTGTCTGCCCGTCGCTGACACTCATCTCTGGGTTCTCCCTGTGACTCTATAATTTCTGTTTCCTGACTAACAACAGGGGCCAGGCAAAATTACTCTGCTCCCTCAGCAGCCCTGCTGAAGGTAAACCAAGAAAAACGGCCCCCTTGCTGCTTTTTTCTGTACTTAAAGAGATTCTTTCCTCCCGTCTGAGGCCCACGGCTTCCCCTGATGGAGAAACATCCCGAGGAAGTTAAGCTTTTTCTGACTCGCTTCAGTGCCTTCTCCTGATTAAGAAAACCTGGGGGGATCCAGGCTCTGTGATAAGGTGATAGCTTCCTGCAGGGACCAGGGCGGCTGCTGCCAGGAGGCTTACAATGAAGATTATGGCCCAGGAGGCTGGCAGACCAGGGTGAGCTGTGGGACACAGAGGCTGTCGAGGGAGTGAGAGAAGCCCCCCAGGCCCCGGCCTCGCTGCTCCTCTGCCACTGACCTCTTGGATGGGCCTTGACATGGCCCTGTTTTATCTGCTGCTAGGACCTGGCCACCCTGCATTGGACTCCAGCCTAAAATAATCCCGGCCGGCCAGGGGGCACATCCAAAGTTAAGAGGATGAGCTTGGAGACCAGGTGAATATCAGATCAGTGAGTCAGAAAGTGGCCGGTGCTTCCCAGCCACGGGCACCAGAGGCAGCTGAAATCGCAAACACCATCAGGCGGCTGGGCGCAGCACTTTAACCTGGGTACACGCCATCCACCCTCACAGCAGCCCCAGGAGGGGGAAGGCCGGTGGAGGGGGTCTGTAGGGAGGGATGGTGTGGGGAGATTTCTTCAGCCCCCTCATCTCATCTTCTCCCCAAAACAACCCCATGAATAAGTGTGATGTTCCCATTTCAGAGATCAGAAAATCAAGACTCAACAGAGATTTTATGAAGAGCCCAAAGTTTAAGAAAAAAAATTCTAGGAAAGAACTCACTTCCATGTCTTTTTCAGGAAATGAATTTCAGAGAGGTGATTTGGCTTCAAGGATTTTTTTAACCTTAAGATTCAAGTCATAGAGCTGGTAAGCAAAATGCACAAGAATGCTTGGGTAGTTCAGGGAGGGGCTTCAAGTAAGCCACATTACTTACTGCTGTGTGACCTTGAGCAAGTCACTTAACTTCTCTGAGGCCTGGTTTTCTCTTCCCTGAAATGGAGGTGATAACAGGGCTGTTGGTAGAGGGATTGAACATAGCCCTCCACTTGGCACAGAGAAGCCCTCAGTCAGTGTTGCTTAATCTGACTCTTCTGATCAGTTGGGACTCAAACACGGTCGCATCTGCACCTCAGACCCTGTGGTCTTTCCCCTGAGGCTCTGAGTCATCCTTTGATCAAGACTGCCAATCAAACCTCCTCAGAGCTTTCAAACCCCCTCTCCTCTCCACAGCCATGCCCAAGCCCCACCTCCATCTCTGCCTCCCAGCTGCCCCCAAATCTGCCCTTCCCCCAGCTCAGCCCTGGTCTTGGGACCTCAGCAACTGAGGACCTGCGGGCTGGAACAGAGATTCAAGTCACTGCTGCCCCACTTTACAGATGCGAAAATGAGGCCCAATGAGGGAAATGGCTTGTAAGGGCTCTTGAGGCACAATGGTGCCACAGACTGGGCCAGAGGACAGATATCCTGGCTCCTCATTCAGGAACCTTCCCTGAGGCGACCCAGCCCGTCACCAGTCCTGGGATTGTGGGCAGCCCAAGAAGCTCCCAGAGCCCAAGAAGCAGACCAAGGCTTCTCCGTTCCCAATTCCGTCATGGAATTTGGTGATTGGTCCTAGTCCTTGTGGATTTGAACTTTATCCAAAAAGACAGTCCTGGAATGGGGGAGGGGATGGGGTGAGGGAAGGGCTGGAAATCACCCCAGGAAGGTATTTCCTTCCCACAATCCCAAGACCATGGTGGGTGTGGAGGAAGGGGAGGCGTGGCAGGGGTCCTTGACAGAGGCGGGACCCTCCGTGATCCCCCCAGGAGCTCTGCTTTCCCTTGGAGGGCTCACTCTCTCCAGCCCTTCAACCCTCACTTCCTGGATCGACTCAGGACCCAGCATAACCTTCGGCCCTGTCAGTGGGGTGGCACCCAGTCTGGTGAGACCCCATCGGCCTCTGTCTCCTCACCCCTCACCTTCGCTCCCCAGCCCTGAGCAAACATCTGGGGGTGAGGACAAGAGAAAAGCCGCCCTTTGCCTGCCCTGCCCTCCAGCACGAGCTGAGAGCTTTCTCACTCAGAAATGGAGAGTCTGGAGGGGCTGGGAGGAGAGAGAAGATTAGACCCTCTTATTTGAATACGTTAAGATCCACACTCCCATGTCGCCAATCATACCTCTTTCAACTGTTGTCTTTTCCTTTCAGGGATGTCAAGATTCTCTTGAAGTCTCTTTCTGATGGTAGCTTCAGGATAAACTCTAGAAGGAAAAGAGGGAGAAATACATTTTAAAAAAGCAAGTGTGGGGGGCATGTGGCTTCTGGGGGCCACTTCGTCCAGATGTGCACCCGCTCCCTCCTCCCATCTCTGAAGGTGCAGAAGCCACAGGCCCCGTGGCCAGAAAGACAGAAGCAAGCACCCAGCCCCACAGAGGGTCCCAGGATGGCATCCGCAGAGCCTAGGGACTGGGGCATATTTTCAGTCTTCCAAAATCAGGAAGCCTGCACAACGTCCCTGTGATGAGACAGAGCGTGCCGTAACCACAGCGACACATTGTATCACTTTGCTTCTAGCTAGAATAGTATCATCTTGGTGTGGGAACTCCATTTTCCTCAGGCAGAAAAAAGGCTTTCTGAGTCATTTTGAAAATGCAAAAGCGAATTAATCATTGCCTAATGAATGCAGGATTTGGGGCAGACGGAGATTTTCAAGATCTGGTATCCGTGAAGAGATAAGTAATATGTGGAGAAATCTTTGGTGGTGAGAAAAGCAGCTCAGCCCCAGAGTGCAGGGGTGAGAAGTCCAGCCTCTCCCCCGACCCCTGCCTCCTCTCTGTCAGTTTGACAAAGAGTCCCCAGGTCACGGGAGAAGGATCAAATTCACCATGTCCAGGCCACATACCTGTCAGCCAAGGCTTAGGCCGGTCCCAGGGGACTAGCTTGTTCACAAACCCAGCTGAGTAACAAAAGGGCAAAACTTCACAGCGGAGTGGGAGTGGGGAGGGCTAAGCACCCCCATCCTTCCCTTCCCAACAACCTGGCGGCACAGAAGAAGCCCTGATCAACTTTCATATTGTCTCAAATGACAATGACAATAATCCCGATGCCCTCAACAATTCCATGAGAAAGTATGGCCACTTTAGAGATAAGGACCATGGTGAATTCAGAGGCATTAACTCACCCAAGGTCTTACCACTGAAAAGGGGCAGGGCCAGGGCTACACTCAGGTCCATGGGAAGTCAAGTCCCTTGCAAGTGCATCTCCATGGTGGGAGAGGAGCAATCAGGAGAGCAATGAGTTCAAGGTCGACTCTGTAGATCCCAACACCAGTGCCCCCTGGGCACATAAGAAGTTCTCAGAACTCCCTGCTAACTGATGGGGAACAGGGCTTGGCCAGAGGACGTGATCTCGTTTTATTTAGCTATCTCTGCCTCAGACGTCCACCCAGGCAGTGTCAGCCCAAGGGACCTCAAGTGTCATGGGCCAGACTAAGGCTAGTCAGAGGAATTCATGATACATATACACATCCATATACATATACAGCCATATCCGTATCCATAAACATGCATATACATATGGATATGGATGAATATAATATAATATAATTTTCATTTTTAACTATAAAAGTGAAAGTTTTTCCATACTCGTTCATTCTATTTAACAGATAAACCCACTGCAAAATCTTTGTAATATGACGTTGTAGGCTATATTACATGTAATCACACGTGTGTACATGTGTGCATAAGCATGTGCCCATGGGGGCCCACAAGCAGACAGTGGCAATTTTTCACACAAATGGGATCTTACCTCGCATGTTCTACAACCCCAGTTATCAGTGATACCATGTCTACCTCTACGAGTGAGCATACATGCATCTTCTGGAGTCTTTTTCACAGCTGCACAGTATCCCATGGGAAGTGTGGACCACAATGTACTCACCTCTCCCACCATGGATACGTGGATATTTCCATCTCTGGCCATTACCACTTTGCGGCAACGGTCCCCTCGGTGCCCACATTTCTGTGTGGAAAAGTTCATGCAGTTCCAAAGCCCGGATGCCCCGAAGCGGGACCGCCGGGCAGAGGCTCTGCACACATCACATTTGGCAAACTGCCTTCCCCAAATACTGGATCAACTCCCCTCAAATAGCAGGGCAGGAGCCCCTTTGCTTGAATGCAAATTTGAACCCAGGGTTCAGCCTACAGAGTTGCTTTTCTGCTCCCCTCCTGGTGGCCTGGGAGGTCGCATCCCCTGGATGAGGGAGGGGTTTATTTCTTGGCTCACACAGAGGTCCACCCCTCCACTTCCCCCAGAGCATCTCCCAGTTCCTGGCCCACCTGAGCCGGGAACTACATTTACGGGCTCAGAACTGATAATGAGCTTTTATGAGCTCTGGGGACCGCGAAGAACACGTATTAATGTCAAGTGTGCCTGTCAGCCACGCAGCCTGGGAGAATGTTACACATTAACAAAATTAAAGGCTGCAGCCACGCCGGGGAAGGAGCTGAAGGCTGCACATCTGGCAGTGTGGGAAAGACCCGTCAATAACAAAATTACTTTTCAGGCTTCGCACTCCCGAGCCTGAAGCTGTCTCCCATCTTCGATGGAATTCTGCCTTCCTGCAGACTAAGAGGAGATTGGTTTATTACCAGCCTGCCGGGAGAGGCAAAATCCAGCACTAATCCTAATTCCCATTTAAGCAGATCTACATTGTGTGAGGAAAACCAGCTGCGCTCGGAATTTCTTCCCCCTTTCCCCTGAGATCTCATTCCAGCCCCCTCCTCTCCGTGGGGGAGGGAGGTCACTACAGATGTTAGGCCCGGAGCCCTCCCAGGAGGGGGGAAAAGAATCCCGAGGTTTAGGGCCAAGACGGGAACTGGGGCTGGGTGACAAGAGGCAGCGTTGAAAGGTGGTGGGCTGGGTGATGGTGGTCGCCGTTGACCCGGCTGTCTTGTGCCGTGGAAGGGAGAGGCCCCCATTGTTCTGGCCCCAGACCTGCTCTTGCTTTTGTACAAAGATCCCCGCCGCCCCCAGGTTGGAAGTGGCACAGGTTGGGATCCTGAGTCCAACTCTAACTAGCTTTGTGACCTTGAGCAAATGACCTTCCTATTCTGTGCTCAACTCCTCACCTGGGAAACAGGGTTAACAACAGCTGATGCCTCCTAAGAGGCTGTGAGGATTACGTGAGGAACGTATACACAGGACTTAGCCGAGAGCCTGGCACACGATACCCTATTTCTTGAATGTAAGACTCCGTGGGTTATAATCGTACCATTATTATACAGACTTCTAAGAAAAAGAAAACACTGCCTGTTATGACATGTCACTTTTTGTATGATGCATCCTGGTTTTAGAGACCTTAAAATATATATATTTTTTAAAAGTGTGCCTTAGAATCCATGAAATATATAGTAAGAGCTTAATCAGTGGTACTTAGTGATATTGGCCAGGTGCGCCCATTTTGCAAGGTCTAGTTCAAAGCTTAGATCTTCTTCCTCCTCTTCTTTCTTCCAATCAAAGCAAATCTGCACTGGGTGGGGATACCAGCCCTCAATTTATAAGGAAAATTCTGATAGCCACTTCAGTATCCTGGATAGGACCCGGATGAGAGACTTAAATATCTACCCTGATGATTCCTACTCTAGAACAGAGCACCCCTGTGTAACGGGACACCCAGATCAAAGACTCTTCACTCTTCTCCCAGTCAATGTTTCTCTACCATCCCATGTCTCCCAAATCATCCCTGCCTCTCCATCCTCACTGCCCCTGCCAGCCCCGCCTGGGCTCAGCCTGATCGTTGCCTATCTGCTTGCTGCAAACAAGCTCCTGCTGGACTGCCAGCCTGCAGCTGTCCCTTCCAACCTGCCCTCTCCTTTGCTGTCAGACTGAGTCCATAAATGTCTTTCTCTCCTGCTTCAGTGGGTTCCCTGGCCTGCCTTTGCCTATACACAGGGCCTTTTATCATCTGATCCCCAGTTGCCTTTTCAGGCCCATCTTCAGGTCCTCGCAATATGCACAGACCCAACAGTTAAGCTGAACTCACCTGGACTCACACGCCCCACCAACACACTCAGCCCGAACTCGCTGCTGTTCACTCTGCCTGGAAGTCCGTTCTTCCTTTCCTAACCCTGAACTGCAGCCCCACACACACTCCTCAAATCACCTGGCAAACTCCTACCCATCCTGTAAAACCTTCCTTCGATATCTCCTCTGAGAAACCTTCCCAGACTTCCACAGCCATGATTAATCACTGTTCTCTGGGCTCTATGAGTTCCTGAAAGATGGCAATGATGTCTCAATTCCTGACTCAGATAATAATAGTGGGATGAATGGATAGTTGCTATGATAGATAGATGGATGGGTAGAGAATGGATCTATACAAGAACGGAATGGTAGAAGAGAAAAAGAGGAGCTAGGCTGTAGTTGGTTGCAGGGATGGATGAATAATTGAAGGGATAGAAAGATGAATGAATGGATACATGCATGGATGCATGCAGAAATGGATGGATAAATGAATGCAAGCATGCATGGATGCATGAAGCAGAAATGGATGGATGGATGGATGGATGGATGGAGAAATGGAGAAATGAACAGGACAGTTGGAAGGTGAATGTATCTGTAAAAGAATGGGTTAAATGAAGAGTGGGAAAGCAAAACCAGGTTAACAGAGATAAGAGAGGGAACAAATGACTCTCAGCTACTTGTATAATTTTCTCTGGACCCCGAGAAGCTGAGCCTCTTGCATCTATGAATGGACTTTGCTTTAGTCCTTTACGGATCCTAGCAGAGGCCACTCAGTCAAACACTGTCAGCCCCCAGCTCCACCCCATTTCAACACTCGCTCTAGCTGTGGAGCTACAAGTTGAGTCCTCAGGAAGGAGGGGTCAGAATTACCTCTTGCCTTGGCCTTGGCTGACGCAAGCGGTGAAGCACAGTGCCACAAGGAGACCAAAGTTTCCCTGTGTCTGAGTCAAGTCCCGGTCTGAGGGGCAGTTGGTTTGCCAGCTGTGTGCAGTAGGCCTGGGACAGGCCAACTGCTGATGGAAGTTCCATGCTCCCCTGAAAAGATGCCATTTGGAAGAACCCTAAAATGGCTGGAGGGTCAGGGTAGGTAGACAGTATAGCAGCGTTTGGATGGTCACCTGTTAGTGGGCTTTGGTGGGGACGAATCCCCCACTAGAGCCTGCTGCCTCTTTGCAATGTGCAGCAGGGTAGGTGGTAGGTGGGAGCCCTCCGCATCAAATGGCAGTAAGCACTGTGGTCAAGAGACCAGGCTTTCCTATTCCACAGGCCGGGGTTTGAATCTCGGCTAGGCCAGCTGCCACCCGTGGAGCCTTGGGAAAGTTCCTTAACCCACTAAACCTCAGGTTATTCACCTGCGAAGTACGGGCCATCACAGTCCTACCTCACTGGCCTGAGCTGCGGATTAGATGAGCTAACGGATTATAAGTGATTCCCACAGTGCTCAGCCCAGAATTGGCCCTTGGAGGCCACAGGAATTATGTAAAGTAGAACCTGCTGGTACTCTCTGTAAAAAGGGTAGTGGCCATGATCAATGGTTCCAAGTCATACTCCTCAGGACCCTTCCCTCTCTCCCTTAGGGGTCTACATTCAGAACAGATGGAGTGTACACCCCATATATACATCCTACCACTTAATTCACAACAGCTGGACTTTCTGATCGTTTATATATTAAGTTTCCACATGATGTTGAAGGTGACTGATTTAGAGCCTCTTGATATCCTAGAATCCCAAGTCAGTAGGATTTCAGAGGAGGTGGAGAGCTGGGAAGGCTTCCTGGAAGAGGCAGCAAGGAAAGGAGAGAGGGAGGAAGGTGATCAGCTCAATGATGAGCCTCTTCCTGGCTAGCTCCTGCTAGAAATCTCTCCCCAACCCCCCTCCACTCTAGCCACCCAAAGTGGACCAGCCATCCTTCTGAGTTCTGTGACCAAAAGGACTCTTGGTCTTGTGCCACAAGAAGCGGCAGCAGCGTCCTCAGCGAGTCCCAGAAGCCGGCTCAGCCTCGGGCCCCTCTCCCCACACTGATGCCAGGCCACAGGATCCAGGCTGGGCCACTGCCAGCCTGATGCATCGCTTGTTGACGGATAAAAGCTCTGCAGTTTACGGCTCCAAAGCAAAGCTGGGGCTTTGTTTTGCTTTGTTTTAAATTAGCAAAGCAGGGGGTGGGGGGGGGGGAGAGGGAGAGGAGCCAAGGCTTATTCAGGACGAGCTCCTGCTGCGTCCTGCATCTCAGCGATCCCCTGGGCAGCCCTTAATGAAGCCGCCTGAGCGCATCGTGCCTCTGCCTTGTCTCTCCACCTGCACTTGTCTGGCTGGGGGAGTCAGAGCACTTCCCAGTGCCGCCCGCCCTGTCACTCAGCCCCATCACCCTCTGTTCCCATAATGAGTCCCTGAATGAGCCTGTTAACTGTGCCCCAGGGTCACAATGGGGCTGAAGGGGGAGCCATGACAGCCTCAGAAAGACTGGGATTTATGATTTACTTTTGCTCTGGGAGTGGAGGGCCACTCCCTACCTGTCGTTGGGCACAGCGCAGTGGGTGCTGGCACTGCTAGCAAGGGCCCCGGAGGGTCTGCCCGATGGGCGAGGGACTCCCAATCTGAGCCCATTGGCTCTTGGTGGCTTGGGGAGGGTGAAAGGGCCCAGAAGAGAGATGGACCAACCCCATAAATTAACATGTGAAGCTGTTTATTCTCAATGCAACTGTCATTAGTGAACATCTCCTCTGCACCTGCCGGCAGGTCTGGAGCTTTTCTGCACATGCCAGCCAGGGTCTCCACTGCCCTCCCCCATAGGATGCATACAACAGACGCCACCGCCAAGATGCTCTACGGAGCAGGAAGGAGAACTGGGGAGACCCCCTGTCACCAGTGGGCATTGCCCTGCATCTGCTCACCCTCTTTCCTGTCTGGAAGCACGTTTTTGGTACCTGAGGAGGGTAAGGACAAGGGCTACGCATACACTGGAGCTGACTTTACTTCTGATCTTCACTCCTCTTCCTCCCACACTGCAAGAACAATATTACCAGTCTTCCCATTTTACAGATGAGGAAAGTGAGCCTGAGCCACAGCATTTTTATGTAATTAAACATCGGTTTAGTTCATGGGGAAAGGGAAACAGAATCAACAGCAGTGTCTGCTAAGGAAGGCTCACTCGTTCTCACAAGGAGATGGGGCTCCAGCAGACCTGTCAGGCAAGTGCCCAGCATTTGGTCCCAGAGGGACCCGGAAGCCCTAATCGTTTAAGGGACTTATCTCTGAAGATGTAGCCTGGCTTGCCTGGCCTTTGTTCATCTGTGTGAACAAAGAAATGAAAGATGTGAGCCCCACAACTCTTGTACCAAGTGGCCAGCATTCTCCTCTTCACTAGCAAAGGAAGGAAGTGATGCTCAGAGAGGTCAAGCATCTTGTCTGCAGTGACAGAGCTGGACCAGGCAGAGGGAGGACCAGAACCCACCATTTTGTCTGCAGCCAAAGCGTTGGATCCACTTCGCCTGAGTCCAGCCTGCATTAGGCTAACCCCATAGTGTCTGTCCTTCCAACAATGCATCTGAGAGGTTCTCAGGCCATTGGGCTGTTCAAACAAAGATACCTGGTGTTTCAAAGCCTTCAAGAACAATCCAGCACTTCTAGCACAGGGTTCAAGAAGAGCTAAGTCTGTCTCAGTGCTGAAGCTGACTTTGGCACAAAATGTATCTCAATACACTGCAGACCTTGAACTCAACGGGGATCCGCTGTGCAGTCAGTCATACACCTACGGGAACGCCTGTGAGAGGATATTCTGCCTCTGAGAGAAGCAGTATTAAAAAGCCACACAACAGTAATAGAGATGTTTGCAAACTGGCTGCCCTGCCGCTAGCAAGGAAACCAAAAGCTGAGAACTCATCACTAAAGGGCCAACCCCACAGCCAACCACAGCTCTCCTCCGCAACGCGGGGCTATTAATTCAGACTTTATAACCCACAGGGCTGCAGTGGAATCTGGGCAAAGGGCACCCCAACTCCTTGTAATTCTTCCCTGCTCAAGTCCCTGTAAATATATTCCAATGTAGAAAAGCGTCTGCGGGAGGGAAGACGGCAGATCTATTAGCATTTTGATGGGTTTTCCCAACACATGGAACAAGAGAGCTTTAAAATTCACAGCCCAGAGATTAATCCTTCCATCACATCTCTCCCTCCACAGCTGGAAGTGGCCAAGGACTTTTTACCCCTTTCAGACCTTGATTAGGATAGAAAGTTAGGAACTCAGAGAGCTCAGTCTTCAGAGTCCTACAGAGAAGAGACAGCTGGGTTTTCTAGACCAAGTGTATAGAGCCCTCCAAACACAATTAAACGGCAGAATCAGGGATGGGGGAGGTGGAAGGCCGTGACACTGTGCGGGGGTTGGGAGCTTCTCTGACTCAACAGAAGAACACGGCCAGTTCCGGAGAGGAGCCCTGCTTGTTCCAACAGCAAGGTTCGCCTTTTGTAACTGACAAAGGCCAGGCTTCTTAACATCCCTGTTCGCTCACTCGACAAGCATCTTGGAAGAATCACCATGTGCCACATATTGGGTGCTTGAGAGAGAAGGATCAGGAAGACATTTCAGCTCAACAAATCCCTGACCTCAAGAAACTCAGTCTAGGGGCTTCCCTGGTGGCGCAGTGGTTAAGAATCAGCCTGCCAATGCAAGGGACGCGGGTTCGAGCCCAGGTCCGGGAAGATCCCACATGCCATGGAGCAACTGAGCCCATGCGCCACAACTACTGAGCCTGTGCTCTAGCGCCTGCAAGCCACAAATACTGGGCCCACGTGCCACAACTACTGAAGCCTGTGTGCCTAGAGCCCGTGCTCTGCAACAAGAGAAGCCACGACAATGAGAAGCCAGCACACAGCAATGAAGAGTAGCCCCCGCTCGCCGCAACTAGAGAAAGCCCGTGTGCAGCAACGAAGACCCAATGCAGCCAAAAATAAAAACAAATAAATAAATTAAAAAAAAAAAAAAGAAACTCAGTCTAGATGGGGAGAGAGAGAGAGAGAGAGAGAGAGAGAGAGAGGGAAATGGACGAACACAATAAAATGCAGCAGGCGACTGAGATCAACGCAGTTGTCCTGGGACCTCGAGATGGCAGGGGATGGGGGCACCTCAATTAAGCTGGGCTGAAGAGCTGGTCACACCCTTGGGGGATCCTGGTCCTTCCTCAAAACTTTCTTTGGAAAATGAATGTGATGGAATATTAAGTGTAGAAGGCAAGGTGTGTAGTTTTCTAGTGTATGATCAGAAAGAAGATATAGATACCGCTAAGGTAAATGATAAGCAAACTTTCAACATCATACTGGAGCACGGTTTAGCAGACTCACCCAAGGGGTCATTATCTAGGGGATTCTAGAGAAATGTAACTTTGACTCATGGGAGGTGACAGGTGAATTTGTAGATTTGTTTTGGCCCGGTAGAAAAGATAGCCCAACGGTTAGGATTAACCTGTGTGTATACAATCCAGCCATCTTCCAGTTCTCTTCCTCCCATGCCTACGTAACCGCTGTTTCTCTCATCTCCAGCTTAGCCAATGAGCATCTCCTGTTGGCTTCCTCGTTCACGAGTCAAATCAGTCTCTGACCTATGTTCATTCTAGATGTACATGTGATTCTATAGGATTTATAATTTTTTGAAACGTATACTTTGACAGTACATGCCCAATTACACACACACACACACACAATGCACAGGGATAAAAATGGAAAAAACTACAGCAAAATGTTACCAATGAGTATCTTTAGGTAGCTGGCGTTTGTATACAAGTGACTTTTATAATCAGAAAAAAAGTGATAAACATTAGTTTTTAAATGAAGAAACACACACCCATGTAAGATTCCCCAGACTAACAGTTAATACCAGTTGCTTGCTTATCCCATCTGTCAAAGTGGGTGGGGCTCTAAGCACTTAAGAGCACCACCTCGTCAAGGCGTCGCCATCATCACACCACGCCACGCGAAAGGCACCGTTACTCTCCCCATTCTACAGATGAGGAAATGGAATCACGTAGTTAGCCTCCGATCACAGATCTCCACAGTAAGAGCTACGATCTGAACCCCAGGCAGCCTGGCCCTACAGGCTGCCTGCTTAACCACCCTGCCAGACGCCTGCCTCCCAAGTGGAAAAGGAAGAAATAAACACATCTGCCGGGCTGCCAGGGTCAGGCTTGGAGAAGACCGTGTTCCCACCCCCTCCCAGAGTACAGTGTGCTGGGAAGCCAAGCGCGAGCCTCGCCAGCCTTGAATTGAATTCACATGTGTCTCTCCTCTCCCACACTTGCAGGCAGGGACCTGCTCTTCTCCATTCTTGAACCTCCCATCAGGCTGGGATTGGACCCCAGTGGATGCTCAGCAAATGTCTCAGAGCACCTCACTCCCTGCTCTGATAGCATACTCCATTCAGGGACTCTAAAAGCCAGCCTCTAATTAATAGTTCACTCCATCTCTCTCTTTGCCCACACAGGCACTACAGACCGGTTTATTACCTAGATCATAAAGCAAAGCGCAGCCTGGCTTCAGCAAAGAGGGGTTTCGGTGTGTTGGAAAGGACCCCAACCTAGGAACCTGGAGGACATGGGCCCTCCCTTTAAATCACTGTGTGACCTTGGGCAAGTCACCAAGCGTCTCTGGGCCATCACCTCCCCTTTAAAATGGGCAGGGGGACCCACTGTGCTATGATGGCCCAGATGTTTTGCCAGCATCAATCTCACTTTCGCTGCCGGGGTGTTTTATATGCAGCAGGCGTGGAGCCCGCACCACAGACCCACACCTATTGATTCTCACTAAAGCTCTTCACGTGGCAGGTCACTGCTGGTTAAATCTGTGTGGAAAATAGGTTTTGAGGGAGGAGTACCTTGTGATCTGGAAAACCAAATTGGGGTGGAGGGCTGCAAAAGGGGGAGTGGGGAGAGAGAGATGCTTCATCTCAATAGGGCTCTTGAGAGCCCCTACACATCACCCCATCTATGGGTTCATTCTGGTCGCAATTTATTTATTTTTATTTTGGGGTCATATCCGCTTGCAGAGGCAGGCACGATTGTTTGGGTAAACACTGTTTCAAAAGATTCCAAATAGAAAGCTTCATTTTCCTTGATTTAACAATAAATATCCATCCAGCCTCTACCTATGACTGTGAGGAAGGCAGGAGACAGAATAACCGTCAGCCACTAAGTAAGCGTCAATATTGAAAGACGCATCTCTAGGTGATTAATTAGGATCAGTGGCCAAAAGAAACACAGGACAGCCCTCTTATAAAAACGGGAAAGGATACTGCCAATGAAAATGATTCTAGCAGACGTGCCTCCTTCTGATTCCTGGGTGAGTTACTGCCCCTTTCGGGGTCTCAGTTTCATTCTCTATCACCTAATGGCCTGCGATTCTCAGAATGGGTTTCCCAGGGGTTCCTCAGGAGACACCCAAATGGAGGGGGAGGGGCGGAGGGGGGACCAGCCCCCAATGCCTGCTTCAACAGGGCAGCTCCCTTTTGAGTTATTCTGGAGACACCGAGGCTCCATGGTGAACTTTCTTTGAGGTCTGTGACTACAAGTAAGTTGAATGTCACTGGGCTAAGTCATCACAGCTTCTTTCAGATTGATCCCAGCACCCTGTCTCTTAATCACTGCCTGAAGTCACTGCGTATACTGCCCCAGACAGCCACAAGATATCACGCCGGAAGGGGGCTTGGGGGAGCAGCTGGTCCTCTCCTTCATTTTACAATGAGTGACTGAGGCCCAGAGAGGGTAAGGGACTTACCCAAGGTTCATAATGAGTTTGTAAGTAGAGCAGGATTAAAACTCAGACTCCCGTCTTGAAATGCTATGTCTTTCCACTCCACCTTGGCACCACTGGGCCACGTAGGACAGCATGCTTTGATGGTAAAAGCTTAGTGCGAGGGCAGGTCACTGCCCAGTTACAGACCCAGCTGTGCCACTGATCGACTGTGTGACACTCAGCCTCCCAGGCTCCTGTCTCACCATCCTTAAAACAGGAATGATTTTCATACATAACCCGTAGGGCTGTCGCAAGGATTCAGCAAGACAGTATATGTCATGTATTCTCAATAAATTCTAGCTCTCTTAGGGCCAGAACCTGGGGCGGGGACAGGCACACAAAATAAAGTGGATCCTTCTGATGGGCTTGGTGCAGGAAGCATAAGGTCCTAGTGTCCACAGCCCCTCCTCCATCAGCAGCAGCAAACTGACCACCACCCCTGTTTCCCTGGTCACCTCTACTGGGGACACCGAGAGGAAGAGGAATGGGACCCAGTGAGACGCTATCACATTGTGTCTCTCCAAAGTCAAGAACGAATCATCCTCTTGAACTTTCTAGTTTCTCCTGACCCCATGTTAATTTCTAGCTCCAAATAAAATGATGTATCTTCAGTATCAGGAAAAGGCTGAAGAGTTATTTCAGGTTGGCACACGGTCCGCCTGATGAGATCGGATCCACTCATTTGCGGAGTCGGGGAAATCAAGATGCGGGAAGAGCCTCGTCTCAGACCATCTGAGATACTGCAGAAGAAAACGATGATCTCTTTAAAAGTAAAACTGGCAGCTCTGCCTCTGTTGTGAGGGAGGAACCAAGGCCCAGAGAGGTTGAGTGATTTGGCCCATGTCACACAGCCATAGAGGCCTTTGATAAAAGAGACAGAGTGAGAGCCAGATCTCCTGACCTCATGGCTCTGCTGGCACTTGGAGGGGCCGGGGGGGGGGGGGCAAGAGATGGGAGGGGAGTTTGAGTGTGAAAATGACTATTCATAACTCTGAGTGTAAGTAGCTGTGAGAGCGTGAGCCTCTGAGGGAGAGGGAAAAGGCTGTGGGGCATCTGACGTGCCACCTGCCCTTGGGCTGTGAGCGGATCAGTGTGAACAGGTGTAAGCAAGAGGGCTGTGAGCGGGGAGTGAGTGAATGAGTGAGAGGAAATCCGAGTGCTGGAGAGAGAACAAGAGGAGGAAAAACATTTGGGCCGTTTTCAAATTCCCACAGTCAAATAAATCAAAACAGATTGTTCTGAGACAAAGAGGCCATTTCAAACCACATCCTTTACACCAAAATAGACCCTCCGTGGTCCACGTGACGCTTTCTCACAACCAATAATAACGGCGACAGCAATGTTCACAGTCATAGTTAGGATTCTTGAGCGGCCATGATGAGCAGGTGTGATCAATGCCCACTTTCCAGATCAGGCCACTGAGGCTTGGAGAGGGTAAGTCACGTGGTCCCTACACCTCCCTGCCCGGGTGATTCCCGGAATCAGGAAGCCTGGTGCACAGCGGAGATGCAACCAGCAAGTGTCACCTGGAGGCGCCAGATGTTCCTGAGAACTGTCCCCTTGAGGCAGGGCCACTCTGGCTGCTGCAAGCAGTATGGAGAAGCAAGGCACCAAGGAGCAAGCAGGGAGTGAAGACGGAATGTTCCTAGCTGCCCCACGGGGCAAAGCAGATGCCCGTCTGTGCAGGAGTGCCTGGCGCCATGATGGTCACTATTAGCTACTAAGGAACTGTGCCCATCGCCTCACCTGGACGCCTGGCCCTGACCAGCCAGAGGAAGGCCCTGCCCTTCCATGCCAGCTGGGGCCCGATGCACAGGACTGGGCCAGAGAGGAGGGCACCTCCAGGGCTCCAGAGAACAGGTCTCCCATCTCCCACCTCAACCTCAGCAAAGGGAACTTGGGTCCAGGCGGCCACGTCTCAGTAACCGCCGAGTCTCCGCTGCCGGTGGGCCTGAGGGGACAGCACCAGGCCTGCTGTGGGGAGGAGGCAAGTGTAGCTCTGCCAAAGCAGCCACGGCCACCAGGCACGCCGTGCGTTTTCTCCTCGTAAACTAGTCCCAACCCCCAAACAACCCTATGACGTGCTGTCACTCTCCTCGCTTCACAAATAAGTAAACCGAGGCTCGGAGAGACTAAATCACTCGCCCAAGGTCTCCAAAACTGCAAGGGTACGCACAGTCCGCACTGAACCCAGCCTGACAAGGAGACCTTGCTCCTTCTACCTCATCCATCACTCACCCGCAAAGCCCTTCTCTCTGACGGAGGTTGGGAGTCCCAGAGCGCAGCGTTTTGTTACGAGTTTCAAAGGCAAATCCCAACAAACAACCCGAAACAGAAGGGGAGAGAGGTGTGCACTCTCCCAAGGGGGCAGCCGCTGCTCACCCCCTGCCTGCTGTTGCCACGTAGGGGCCTATTTGTCAAGGAAGGAAGAAATCTAGAGTTTTATGCTACATCTCTTTTTCAACTGGTTAGAATCCTCTGTTTTGTTAACAGAATTTAAAATTTTGAAATATATATACACAAAAGTACATAGGTCTGAAATGTACAACTCCATGAATAGTCACAAACTGGACACACCTGTGAAACCACCAAGCAGAATAAGAAAAGAAAGAGACCAGCACCCAGAAGCCCCTCATGCTTCCTTCTGGGCCCTCCCCAACCTCTGCCCAAACGGAATCACTATCGTGACTTTTAACACCATAGCTTCACTTCGCCGACTCTGAACTTTATATAAGTAGAATCATTCTGTGTAGATAGAATTCTGTATAAATAGAATCATTCGCCTTCACCTCTGCTGTCTTTTGCTCAACATCAGGGTTCTGAGATTCCCCCCAGATTGCCATCAGCAGCTGGGGCTCATTCATTCTCTGCTGTGTGGTACTCCCGTATCCATTCTACCACGTATAGACATTTGGGTTGTTTCCAGGCCTCTCATAGAGAATGAAGCTACGGACATTCTTACACATGCCTCTTGGGGAGCACATGTACGCTTCTCTGTTGGAAAGAGTGGAATTGTTGGGTCATACGGTATGTGTATGTCTTAGTTACATTTCCCAACGTTTTAATGTTCGGTCAGTTTCACGTTTTAAACATTGTGCACATTAAACAAAATGCATCTGTAGCTTGGATCTGGCCTGCAGGCCACCACGTTGCACCTTTGGCCTGTGTGCTTCATTCATTTTAGCCACTGGCCAGACCATCTTGCTTGGTGCCTCACAAATTCATATGATACAGTGGGGAAAATACTCATAATCCCCTCCACCAAACTGCTGAGTGAATGAGGCCTCAGTAGCTATCAATGGCTGTCCTTCCGTGAGTGCTTCTCCATGACAGCGGTCCCCAGCCTTTGTGGCACCAGGGACCGGTTTCGTGGAAGACAATTTTTTCCACAGATAGTGTCGGGGGGATGGTTCAGGCGGTGATGCGAGCGACGGGGAGCGGTGGGTAGCGGCAGGTGCAGCTTCGCTCGCTCGCCCGTCGCTCACCTCCTGCTGTGCGTCCCGATTCCTAACAGGCTACGGGCCGGTACTGGTCCACGGCCTGGGGGTTGGGGACCCCTGCTCTAAGAGGACGAAATTACATTGAAATCACTTGAGCAGTCTCTTCAAAATACACATGCCCAGCACTGCACTAGTACCAACCAGACTTCCTGAGGATGTGGACAGCCAAGCATGATTATTTTGAAATGTAGCCCAATTAAGAACCACTGTCTGAGGTCATAGAGCACAAAGCCAGTGACGGCGGAGCGCCCAGGTTCCCAGTGGCTAGGCTCTACCTAGCACCCCAGGGTTCCCCAAATCTACCCTGTGGGCTAGCACTGCACCCTCCTGCAACTGTAACAGACATCAATAATTGATCTTGGCACTCCTTCCTGCTGAGCCCGAATTACCCAGCCTCATCTACCTTTCATCAGGCCCTACCAATTGATCAGGGTTGGCATTTGAGATGAAATGCATTTGCCACACCTGCTATTCAGTGTTGGCCCCCGGAAACCCTTGCCATTTTCTCAAGTGGCTCAGCCTTCTTATTCCCAGGATGGGTAAGAAACAGAGAAAGGACCAAACCCAAGCCTGGCCCCATTCTTTAGCTTATTTGACTCTGATTCCCACGCCAACCCTACGATGCTTGCCTTGACGATAATGTATGTCTGCCCTGGGGTGTTTTTGTTGGTTTGGGGTTTTGTCTACAGGTTTTATGGGTGGCAAACAAGCCCAGAGAGGGCTAGTGTCTTGCCCCAGGGGAACTTGAACCATCTCCCCATTTCTAATTCAGGGCTCTTTCACTCTACTCCAGGGGGCCTCTCACAACCCGTTAGGAACTACTAGAAAAGCCAGAAACACGATGGTAACCTCATTCATCTCAAACCAATCACATCTGGTTCACTTCTCCCCGCTGAGCAGTAAACAGTGGAGACAGCACCCAGGCTGGCTGCAGGCTGGGATCTCAGCTCAGACAAGGCCGCGGCCAAGAGCTGGTGAGAAGTCATTCTCACGCTGATCCCTGGGCTCTAAGAAAGAGATTTTCCTTAATGAGGCTGAGATTGGTGATCCGACATCACTAAAAATTGCCCTTTTCCAAAGCGATTATCCACACAAACCCAGGGAGGGGCTCCAACGTGGAGGTGCTTCCAGCAGCAGCCCAGGGGGGGGCCTCTGTGGTCCCGCCGCTTTCTGTCTTTATTAACATTTGCAGAAAAACTCACAGTGTGTTTTGAGGCAAATGAAAACCAAGCAATGTCATTTTCTTCCCTCAACCAGGCCGCAGGGCTCCTCCTTGCCCTTCTCTCCTCACTCATACTAGAATTTTTTTCTTAAGCTCAAAAAACGAAAAGTTCCCTGACATCTGCAAATCTGCCTTTCAAGGTCATTTTTAGCCAAAGGTGCCCGAAACTGAGTTCATCGGATTGTGTTACAACGGCTCTCCTCCCTCGGGAACAGCTGTATCTGCACCTCCAAGTCTTTGCCTTCTATGGGGATTTGGGGCTTCCGGGGGCGGCAGAGGAAGGCACCCAGCCTGCCCGTCCACATCCACGTCCATGTCCACATCCACATCAGGAAGTGAAGGCAAGACCAGAAACGGCTGCAGCGTTTGGGAGATTTCTGGCTACTCCCAGAGGGCGCAGGACTAACGCAACGGGAAAAAGGACCCAAGGGCAGCTCAAAATGTGAGGAGTTCCTATTCCTGCACACACTTCTCTCCAAACTTCTGGGGACTTGTGTTCATGGCGGGGGTCCGACTCGGTTACTCAGCCTCCCACCAACCTGCACTGCTGTTACCTAGTTTCACGTGGAACGGAAAGAAGTATCAAGGCTTTACCAGCCCGAGGTCACACATGCCAGAAAGTGGCAGGGCCAGAATCCACCCATGATGGCCTGACCCCAGGCCCGGGCTCTAACCACTGCCCCATGAGGCTCTCTTCCCATTACCTACTGAACTGACCAGAATGCACTTTGCCCTAATCCCGTCCCCCCTCCTCCCAAAGATACAGTCATCTGCTGCCTTCAACAACACGCTTATTTCCAGCAAGGCTCTGGGTGACACCTCAAGGCCCAGGTTCAGGGCCCAGCAAAACCCATCCAAGTGCACACATGTGTACGCGTACATGCGACATCAACTCCTGAATTCCTTGTTGGGGGGAAAAAGTGCTGCTTCTGTTCACAGCCTCCTGTTAACTGGCAGGAGAGACAAGACTACAGATGTGAGCTAGGAAGATGGCCCGCCACTCCTCATGGCGGGGCTCTTAAGGACAATGTTCTCTCAAGAACCTCTAGGTACCGAGGCAAAGACAGTCTCAGAGAATCAGGCGGCATCAGGAGTGTGAGGGCCGGGAGCCCCGCCAGGACCCGGCAAGAAAGCATCTCTGGCAAAGGGTAACTTTGTATGGCAGGGAAGGAGGGCGATGTGGGTACTGGAGAGGCTGTGACCCCATCACTCTCTGTGTGGTAGCAGTACCAAGCCTGAGTCACCCACATAAGGGGCAGGGGATCCTCCAGGTGAGACCAAGAGAGCAGAAGCTCCGCGTCCTCAGAAGGAGGGGCCGAGGGGGCCTGAGACTTGGGAGAAGCTTGGGAGGTGAGAAGAGTAAGCGAGAGGGCCCAGCCTGAGTCAGGGACCCAGGAGAGAGCTCCTCCTGGTGGGTATGGCTCAGGGGCTTCAAGACCGGAAAACACTGCTGTGCAGTACTGGACTGGATGGTTACACACCCTCTGGATGTACCACCCTCCACCTCAAGTCTTCAGTAAAAGTCTAGTACAGTCATCCCTCGAGACTAATTACAGGGCCTCCATGGATAGCAAAATCCACTGATGCTCAAGTCCCTCATATAAAATGGTATAGTAGGGGCTTCCCTGGTGGCGCAGTGGTTAAGAATCCGCCTGTCAATTCAGGGGACACGGGTTCGAGCCCTGGTCCGGGAAGATCCCACATGCCGCGGAGTAACTAAGCCCGTGCGTCACAACTACTGAGCCTGCGTGCCTAGAGCCCGTGCTCTGCAACAAGAGAAGCCACCGCAACGAGAAGCCCGTGCACCGCAACGAAAAGTAGCCCCCGCTCGCCGCAACTAGAGAAAGGCCGCATGCCGCAGTGAAGACCCAACGCAGCCAAACGTAAATAAATTTATTTTTAAAAAATGGTGTAGTATTTGCATATAACTTACACCCATCCTCCTGTATCCTTGGCATCTCCAGATGACTTATAACACCTACTACAATGTAAATGCTATGTAAATAGTTGCTGGAGTGTGGCAAATTCAAGTTTTGCTTTTTTGGAACTTTCTGAAATTTTTATTTATTTTTTTTTTTTAATTTATTTTTATTTATTTATTTATTTATTTATTTTTGGCTGTGTTGGGTCTTCGTTTCGTGCGAGGGCTCTCTCTAGTTGCGGCAAGCGGGGGCCACTCTTCATCGCGGTGCGGGGGCCACTCTTCATCCCGGTGCACAGGCCTTTCACTATCGCGGCCTCTCTCGTTGCGGGGCAAAGGCTCCAGACGCGCAGGCTCAGTAGTTGTGGCTCACGGGCCCAGTTGCTCCACGGCATGTGGGATCTTCCCAGACCAGGGCTCGAATCCATGTACCCTGCATTGGCAGGCAGACTCTCAACCACTGCGCCACCAGGGAAACCCTGAAATTTTTATTTTTGAATATTTTCAATCCGCAGTTGGTTGAATCCACCAATGCAAAATCTGTGGATGCTGAGGGCTGTCTGGACACACGATGGAAGAAAGAAAGAATGAACGAACGCCTACACCAAGCAACACCAGGAGCTCCTTTTCTGCATTCAACAGGTGTCCCAGGCAAAGATCCCCTTACAATGGAAAAGGTGTGGCCTTGCAATGTTTCAGAAAAACCCTCCCAGTTTCCCACATCCCTCCAACCAACGGGGTGATCTATGGAATTCCATAATCTCAGCACCTCAGGTCTCCCTTCCATAAAACAGGGATTAAAAATCTCATCACAATCAGACCGTGGGGCATCAAATGAGATCATACATACGGGTCTGCTGGGTACATGGAACAATTCTGCTGCGCTTCTGTAGAGGAAAGGGAATGAAAGAGAGCCGACGTGGCAGGTCACTCCAAACCCAGGACCCAGTGGGTCCCGCTTGTGCTGTCCCTTTTTCTTCCAGATGAGGAAACTGAGGTTCGATTAGGATAAAAAACTTGCCAAGGTCATGCAGCTTGTGAGGGGCAGAGCCAGGATTTGAACTGTGGGATTCAGAAGTCGGAATTCCCACTTGCTTACGGCCCTACTCGAATGCCACCTGGACTCTACAGCTGCCTTCGGAACTCCTTCTCGAAGAACATTTAACTTTAATCCCGTACATTCCTCCCCAGCAGACACGCACACAACTTTATTTAAATATATTATCATTATCATTGTTTGGCCAAAAAGATTCCTTATCGGTGAGATCTTTTTCTCTTTGCACACAAACACACACACGTACCTCTCCAGCAGGTTTGAATAGATCTTTGTGAGTGGTAGGGCTACTTAGCAACAAAATTTGCCCGTTATATCAATTCAATTACATAGCAACCACTTTTTTAAGAGCATATTTATTTGAGCTTACTGTGCGGCGAATCATCAGACATTTTCTTTCTTCAAACTCTTTTGGGAAGAGAAAATGATCAAGTGAAAGGGAGGAAATGTTATGCATATCATCCCAGCTATTGAGAATAATGCTGATGGATTTTCCTCTCGCACTTTTAATTTACTTAATACCCCCGCTTCCATGAACAACCACGCCTCGGCTTCCTGAGCGCTTGTCTCCAGAGGGTTCAAGGCTTTCCGGTTGCAGTCCCCACTGCAGACTCTAAAGGGAGGTTCTAGAGTCATGGGACAAGCAGCCCCACTCCCCAGCGTGTGGGCGCGATGTCAGCGGTCCTCCATGGACACGAGCACTAGTTGGAGCCCAAACGGGGTTCGGCTCCAGTTTCTGGCTCTCTGGACTCCCAGTCCAGGGCTCTCCCCATCTCTTCAGCTGGGGACGGTAAGGACAGCAACTCAGGGGTTGAGTCTAGTCTGCGGTCCAGCCCTCTTGGTGACCCTGCCCTGCTCCCCCAAATCCTAGGCCTCCTTGAGCCCATCAGGCTCTGAGCTTGGCCCCCGTTGTCCCCATTTGGTCTCTGGGCTCAGAGGAGGGAAGGGTCCCCGGGGACAGCCACCACCTGTGGCCCCAGCGCTATCCCCTCTGCAGCGCCAAAACTTCATCTCCTCAGCCTTCCAGAACCTGCAGGCAGTGCCCTCAGAGGTCGCTCTGTTTGCCTTGGCTCCACAGCCTGCTTCCCCAGCAAGAAGCCGCTAGAAAGGAAAATAAAACAACAACAAAAAGCCTTTTGATCTGCCAACGGACGTCCCCGTCCAACCCTGTAGGAAGGTGGAAACCACCCTCTGTAGTGACTTGCTGGCCTCCCTCTCACAAGTGTTCTCCAAAGGCCCCCAGGGTCTTTCAGAGACCCCACCTAGCCCAGGCTCCTGGACCCCATGAGATGAAAGGGTCAAAACGACATCTGTGGGGACCAAGTGGGGATGGGCAGGGGGCAGGAAGAGGCCAGAGAGGACCAAGCAACTATGGGAGAGAGAAGATGGCCACTGACCCAGCTGGCCACTCCACAGTAGGTGGTCTCCACAGATTGTCTGCTGGGTGGAGCGGCAAGAAAGAGGTGTGTTCCAGAAAAGCAATTCAGTTTGCCCGTAGGGAATCAGGCAAAAACATCATGGCTGTCCACGCAGGGATATACTAGTCATCCATCACAAGAGGACGTGGTAAGTAAATGACACGTGAGCTGTGCCTCTCCCCTACACGGTGGTCCACCCTGGAGACCCCCTACAGCTTCAGGGGACAGTTCCGCTCACTCTGGTAGCCCCTACACAAGCACCTCCTTCAGTCTCTTGGCTTGAAGGCAGCCTGGAAGCTTCCAGAAGTTGATGTCCCCAGGAGCAACCCTCAACCAATGAGAGACGGAAGTCAGTGACCACTCGCTGGGTCGATTCTGAGGTGTGCTTCACACAGTCCCTGGGAGGGTCCTCAGTGGAACAGGGCCCCAGGTGCCCACAGCGGGAGGCTGCTCATTAGGGCATCTTTCGTTGGCTCCCCTCCCCTCCCTGCTCACTCACCTCTCTGGAACCAACCTCATCATATATAAACTCTGCGTACCCAGATCCATGCTCAGGGTCTGTTTTTGGAGACCCCCAACTAAACCAAGGCAGAGGTGTACGTGCTAAGACGGAACAATTGAGAAAATGCAAGATGCAGAGTTGAAGGGATGGAACGCCGCAGGGTATGTAGGAATGGCAGGCACCATGTACACAGCTGTGCTCATTTACTGGGAGAACAACTCTGCAGAGACGGGGCTGCTCACACTGGTGGTCTCTCGGTGAGGAGACCGGCTTAAGGCTCAGTTTCCATTGAATACGCTTTTGATCTATTTCCGTATCCTCTTACTATGTTTACTCTGATTATTTTTTCCTTAGGTCTTTCACCAGTAAAAAGTGATTCATTTCAAAGAGCTTGTGATAACTCCTGGAAAATCAAATAAATGAACTACGGAGAGGGAGAAAATCCCAGAATCGATAATCCTCCTCACTTCCTAGAACGCTCCCACTTCCTTCTCACCTCCTCATACCCCTGGCCTCCCTCTGAGCCCGCATGCAGGACAATAGGTCCCAATTCCCTTAGGGGTTAGACAGCTGCCATTGAACAGGGGATTAAGGACTGGAGGGGAGCAAAGGGCCAGGTGAGAGGCCTCCAAGACCCCAGATTCTGATTTTCTCCCACTCTGGCTGTTAAGACATGGACTGGCTCCAACAGGGAAGACCCTGGTGTCCCACAGAGGAGCAGAGCCAGGGAACAGACCATGTAATGCTGGAGAGCAGGCTTGGGGTTCAGACCTCCTGAGTCTTTAAAGAGATGATTAAATTAAAATGAGGCTTTTAGGGCAATCTGACTAATGCCCTTATAAGAAGAGATTTGGACCCCCAGGGGACACCAGAGGTTCATGTGCACAGAGGAAAAACCCTGTGAGAACAGTAAGAAGGCAGCCTTCTGCAAACTAGGAAGAGACCTCAGAAGAAACCAAGTCTGCCAACACCTTGATCATGAGCTTCTAGCCTCCAAAACTGTGAGAAAATAAAACTGATAAGAATTAACTTATTTAGTCCTCACAACAACCCAATAAATTAGGTATTATTTTTAGTCCCATTTTATGGACGAGAAAATGATGAACGGAGAGGTTGAGTAACTTGCCCAAGGCTACGGAGCTGGTGAGTCGTAGAGCTGGAACCGTAAACCATTCTATTGGATGAGATTAGACTCGTTAAGTGCCTGGCACACTGAAAGTGATCAATAATGTCCGCTGTGCTCATTACCCAAGACAGCCTGAAAAAGACTGGTCTACAAAGGGAAAAATGGAGGGAGGCATTTTGTGAGCACCTGCCAGGTGCCTGGGATGGATGAGCAAAGACAGACAGGGTCCCTGCCCTCCAGGGGTTACGCTAGAGCGGGGGAGATGGAAGTTAAATAATCACACAGACAAGTCAACAATTGCCCAATCGTGACTAACTCCTGTTAGGGAGGGGATGGTGGAGCAATCAGAGCCAAAAAGTGGGAAATTTGTCCCACTTGGGAGTCCAGGAGGGCTTCTTGGAGGAGGTGATGGGATCCAAAGGATGAAGAGGAGTTGGGTAGTTAAAGAGGGAGGGAAAGCATTGCAGGGATGAGGGAAGAGCATGCAGAGCAGACCTGTTTGGGTTGGGGCAAGGTGGCTGGTGGGCTGGAGCAAAGGGAGGCAGGCCTGGGTGAGGGAGGGGCAGAGGCTGCAAGAAAGCCTTCTGAACACAGGTGAGAAGCTATTGAAGCGCTTCCGAGAGGGCGCGAGGCGGCTAGCACAATCACATTACACAACAGATGTTTTCCCTAACAAAGTGCGTAAGTCGAACTTCAGTAAACTGACTTTTATTTTTAAGGCAGTAGGGACGAACGGGAATCTGAGCGTTAATCTGTCTGTAAATTGGATGAGGATCCTCTGATCCATCTGGCATTTTCACAGATCCGGCCGCCTCGAGTGAGGTACACCTGTTAGGTAGTAATACCAGAGGAGGACTGGCCTTCCATGTGTCAGAGTGTGGGCGGGCATCTCTGCTGGTCGAGGCTGTCTGTTCCCCCATAAGTCGCAGGGACACCTGATACTGCAAACGTGGCTTTCCCCATGGAGCTACCACACAGCCTGTTTCCTGGTGACCACGACTTTCCAGGCCGCCCTTCCCCATCTCCCCCTCATCCTCCACGCTTTAACTTGTCCTTACTTCCACGGGGAGGCCTTCGCTGCCCCCGCCCCCAGATGTAAGTGCCTTTCATGACTCCCCACTGGCACCCCTGGCTCCCCACTGGATTTGTCTCCATGCTGTCCGCAGTGCCCCCACCTAAGGGGCGTTACGGGTAGAGGTCTTGGTGCATAGCAAGGAAGGATGCGATCCCTAAGAAGCTATGACTAAGAATTCATCATTCATTCCCTCACTCATTCATTCTGCGTGTATGAACGTCTACGAACATCTATTCAGTCCCAGGCACTGAGCTACACACTGCAGGCTCCGTGGAGACTGAGACAGACAGGTCTCTGCCCTCATTCCACTGAGGGAAACAGATCATAAATAAAATAATTAGAATAATTCCAACATTCAATGAATACTTTTCAAGTGCCACCTTCAATCCTAAAAGATACATTTATGCATTTTGATCTTATTTTATCTTCATAAAACCTTATGAGGGTGATCATTTCGCAAAATATACAAATATTGGATAATTATGTTGTACACCTGAAACTAATATAATGTTTTATGTCAATTACACCTCAATTAAAAAAAAAAAACCTTATGAAGTGAAATGGTGGTACAGGGACTTCCCTGCTGGTCCAGTGGTTAAGAATCCACCTTCCAGTGCAGCAGACACAGGTTCAATCCCTGGTCGGGGAACTAAAATCCCGCACGCCGCAGGGCAACTAAGCCCCTGTGCTGCAACAAAAAGACCCTGCATGCCACAACGAAGATCCCGCATGCTGCAACCAAGATGCGACACAGCCAAATAAATAAATAATTATTTAAAAGAAATAAATAAAACGGTGGTACAGAGAAGTTAAGTATCTTGTCAAAGGCCAAACAGAGGCCATGGACTGTGGCTGAACTGGGACTTGAACCCGGGCCCTTATGTTCAGAACTCCTAACCCCCATGGCGTGTTGCCTCTCACACTTTCAATGCATGGGGATGAGGCGGTGTATCTGAAGCCTCGGCCTCCACAGCTGAGCCTCCAAACCCTCCTGGGCCCCTGTGAGATGGGCGCCAGAGCTGGGAGCCTTGTCTATTTCCTCCTAGGCCCCCTTCTCTTGCAGAGAAGTCCAGACGACCTGCCAGGGAAGAGGAACCCAACTTGCCGTCATCACAGTGACTTCCGGTGCTAAAGGTGAACCCAGGATAAAGAGCGAGAACAATTCATCTGGACCAGATATTTTCAGCCCGAGAGGAGATGGAGATGGCAGGCAACTCCAGAAAGACGAGTTGAGAAAAACGTAAATGGTGCCTTTCACGCAGGTCCTTTCAAATCATTACTTCTAGAAAACATCCTATCTGCAACTGGTTATAATTCCCATGCACCCATGTTTCTTAAGCCCACACTAACACCCAGCACCCTTCCAGACCTGTTGGGAGGGAAAAAATATGGAAAACAGCATCTGACAAATGTTAGCAGTGGACAAAGTGTGTCTGATGCAGACACTTACTCTTTTGATCTTAGAGCTAGGCCACGAGGTGGGTATAAATCCTCACTTTATTGATAAGAAAACTGAAATGTACAGAGATTAATTTTCTTGTTACTTACTAGTTGTATAGTTGTGTGACCTTGGGCAAATTACAATACCTAGCCTCTTGGGTTGGTTTTCTTGGCTGTTAAATGGAGCGATAACAGTACCCACCTGTTATGGATTGAATGGTGTGCCCCACGTATCCTAACACCTGGTATGTATGAATGTGACCTTATTTGAAAGCAGGCTCTTTGCAGATGTCATCAAGTTCAGATGAGGTCATTAGGCTCTAATCCAATGTGACTGGTGCCCTCATAAGAAGAGGAAAGCTGACCTGGTGCAGCTACAGGGAGAACGCCGTGTGATGACGGAGGAAGCGGCTGGAGTGATGTGCCCACGAGTCAAGAACACCAAGGATTGCCAATAGCCACCAGAAGCAAGGAAGGAAGAACCCTCCCCTAGAGCCCTGCTGACACCTGATTTTGGACTTTTAGCCTCCAGAACTGTGCGAGGATGAATGTCTGTGGTTAGAAGCCCTCAATTTATGGTACTTGTTACTGCAGCCCTAGGAAACCAACGCATCACCTCACCGCGCTCTTGAGCTGGTCCACAGCTCTGCCCCAGTGTTTCGGGGTGAGGGACTGCAGAAGCTGACGTCTGGGGGCAGAGTGAATGAGATGTGTTTTAGGGACCCCACGTGCCTGACTCACAGCCTAACCGGCCTGCCTCCCACCAGCACTTTTCAAAGAAGCCAGGAGCATCCTGGTGCAGCTACAGTGGGAGGCCACTCTCTCAGTGCCCCCAGGAACAAGCATCCACTATGCCAGGGGGCCATGGGCCACCTCCAAATCCCGTCTTGGGAAGCCATACTCTCTCAAAGACCCCTCCACCCTGGTGTCCAGCTCGCCAGTTATTCCTGTGAGGTCTTTTGCAGGGGACAGTAAATCCCCATTATTCAAGGCGTGCTTGTATTTTGGCTGAAGAAGTACCTCATTCCCCTGGGGGCTAAAAACTCAGACAAGATGAGTATCCTGGGCTGGCCCTGCTGGAGAGAGCCCTAAATGTCAGGCACCAGGTGGTGGCGGGCTGCCCCCCAGGAGGCTGAGGCACACTTGGCTAGCAAGAGTGCTGCAATCTGTCCTAGCCAGAGAGGCAGCCACCCGGGAGGGGGGCTGCTCTCGGCAGCACCCTCAGGCCCCGCGCCCACAGTGGTAATTAGCCGTGAAAAGACGGACCTAAATCCAAGGGCCGGGGCTCCAAATTCTTCTCCCATTTCAAATGGAAGCCATAGTAGTTCAACTATTATGAACTAGAGAGCCCAGCCCCAGGCCACCCAGGATGGGAGCCCAGAGCCTCTCCATCCAAGAGATGGGAGTGACAGGCGTGTGCGCAGGGGCGGGAGGGGGGGCACTTGGAGCCTCTCCTCGGGTGCTGGCCCCTTGCCAAAGGCATCTCTCGTTTCTTACTCAAGTGGGCGAGGAGCGATGTGTAAACATATTGATACCTACTAGGTGCCAGGCACTTGATCAGCTTTATAGCTTTCTACATTCTTCCCATTTTACAGAGGAAAAAACAGGCTCAGAGAGATAAACAAGTGTTAAAGTAGAGGTGTCAGGATTTGAAGCTAGGTCTGACCACCTTGCTGTTCTCAGAAAAACAGGGCTAGAAACCCTCATCAGGCCCCCTCTCTTTACCTGCCCAACCCCACAAGGAGTGAAAGGGGCCAGCAGGAGGCTGCATAGATGTGACAGGAAGCACAGGTAACCTTCTGTGTCATTTGGGGGACACCTCAAAGCTTGAATGCACAGCAGTTCCCAAAGTCGTGTATATGGAGCCGAAATTCCTATGGCTTTCACTATGAATATTTAAAACTAAGGCTTCTCATGTCCTTACACTACTCCCTCAGCTTCCAGATAGTTCCTGCAGCCTCCCCCCACCCACCGCCTTCTCTGCCCCTGGCCCTTCTCCCCCTGCCCCATGCACACACAGAAGATGAATACAGAAGCTCTTCCCCATTAGGGCATGGGAGGAGGAGACAGGAGCAGAAGTAGGTGCTGGAGGGTCCTGGAAGAAGTTCTAAGAGCAGTAAACTTCAATAAGGCAAAGGAGACCATGGGAGCTCTGGGGTGAAGGTCAAGGGTCTGGCTTAGTGCCCTTGCTGTGTGCTCACTGGCCAGCCCCTTGGCCTCTACAAGCCACCCCTCCTCCAGTGTATTATGGGCACTATATGATCTGTCCAGAGATCATTTCCATGGACATGGTCTGTAATCTCTAAAGAGCAATGCACATCAGGGATCATTAAGGAAAGGAAGCATCCATGTTTTAAGGACTATGCGCCAGGTCTATACTAGAAGCTTTAAATGCATCACCTCAATTAATCCTCAAAGTACTCTATCCAGGAAATATAAATGCAGGGAGTTAGTGCTCAGTAAACACCCAGCCTCCCTTGCAGCGGGTTTCAGGCCAGGTGACAAGTGCTCAGTAAATACCCAGCCTCCCTTGCAGCTGGTTTCAGGCCAGGTGACAAGTGCTCAGTAAATACCCAGCCTCCCTTGCAGCTGGTTTCGGGCCAGGTGACAGTTCTGACCAATGGACTGGAGCTGAAGTGATGTGTGTCACCTCCAGGGGACACAGTGGAGCGTTAGTGTGCCTTTTCCTTTTCCATTGCTCTCTTCGCCTTCTGCGGTAACCATGGATGCCACATCCTCCTGGAAGTGCAGCTGTGAAGATGGTGGAGTCACCATCCGCCTGCATCCCTGAGTAACTGTGTACAGCAGAGATCCATGTTAGACAAGTAACGTAAGTGAGAATTAAACCCACAAGGTTAAGCCACTGAGAGTCTGGGGTCATCTGCTGTGGCCGCTGGTATTACTTAGCTTAACACTCTCATTGTTGCTGTTATTCTGCTTTTCACAAATACGGAAACCAAGGCCACATAGCCAGAAACAAGATGCAAGTTCACATCTGTGACTCCAACACACATCCTCTTTCAATTACAACCTTTTGTTGCTGAATAAGATCATCCCCTTCCTGTAAGCAACCTTGTCCCAAAAAGCTCCTACCCCTCAGTGTCCCCAGGATGGCTGAGTAGCCAATGCAGGATGAGAAAAGAGAATCTCATAAAACACTCTGAGCCTGGGAAATGAGCAAAAGCCGGGGGGAGGGGGCCCAATCGCATCTCAGGGCAATCTTTTCTGGGGCTTTGGAGCTCACAGGAGGGTTCGATAGGAGAGGAAACGTCACAGAGTGGTTTCGAGCACAGAAGGGAGAATCAGACCAACCTAGGATCAAATTCCAGTCCTACCACTTGCTCCCTTGATTTTTCTGAGCCCTGCTTCCTAATCTGTAAAATGGGGACAATATCTGAACCGACTTTGAGGGTGGAGGTGAGATGAAGCATTGTCTAGCTCCCGGCCGATGGTGAGCACTCCTCAAATGTCTGCCACAGTAAAGATCGTCACTGGGACGGCTCAGAGAACAGCCTTTGCTGGAGGGAGATGAGGCCGAGGTGCAGTCAGAGGCTGCCCCGCCAGGATGGCTGACGCAGCCCAGACAGCAGACCTGGCCCAGCTCGCATCCCTGCAAGAGACCGAGGGGCAGAACACAGAGAGCGAAGCGGGGCCAGCCAGACACAGTGCGACGCAGCAGAGGAGCCAGATTATTTATTTTAAAGTCGAAAGTGTCTTCTAGGAGGATGGCCTTTTATTTGGGTGAATCTGGGAGTTATCAGCTTAAACTCATTATCTGTACATATGGTCTTTGTACTATAGTTAAGGGTGGGAAACAAAGGATGGAAGGGAAAGGATGGGCATACACTAGCTGATGAAATATCATCCCTCAAGTGCCAGTAACCAGGACATGTTCAGTGACATCACATTGGGCTTCCTGCCACAAGGATGGGGCTATCATGAGAATACTCACAAGATTTTAACTCTGGAGTCCCTCAGTGAGGCAGGGAAAGGAAGAAAAAAAAAAAGAAAAGCAATTTGTTTTATTCACCCTTGTCTTCCACATCAAAAGCAGACACACACACACACACACACACGCACACACACACTGTGCCCAAAAATATCAGAGCTGGAAAGGATCAACGTTGATCCCTCCCTCCCACTTCACAATAAGAGTATTAGTAATAATAATAATAATGACAATGATGACTGTGATTATTTGTTGAGCATTTACTACCTGCTGTGCACTGTGCTAAGTGTTTCACATGTTTTATCTCGTTGACATTTCACAACACTCTGATACAGTATAATTAGTCCCATTTCACAGATGAGGAAACTGAGGCACCAGAGGTTGAATGGCCTAAGGTCACACAGCTATTAAGTAGAAGAAAGCCGACATTCAAACCCAGGCAGCCTAACCACCTCACAATGCTGCGTCTAGAGAAATAGGGAAACTGAGGCTCAGAGAGGGGTGGTGAGTCACTCGAGGTCCCACAGCTCCATGTATAACAGAATTGGGGCTAGAACACAAGTCTCCTTACTCCTGGTCCAGTTGGTCCAGTGACCTTTCCACTCCATCCTGTTGCCAATCAGTATGTACACACACGCATAAGACTAGTGAACATGCTGTTGCTCAGCTCCAAGTTGTTCAGTTACTAATTAAACTAGCAGTCTTGGGTACAAACAAGGGGCAAGGGCTGGACCTTAAGGTAACAGGTGCTGAGATGAAAGAACTGCTTTGCCAGCTGCAAACACTGGGACAAATCTCCCTCTCCCTCTCTTTTTTTTTTTTTTTTTTTTTTTAGCGGTACGCGGGCCTCTCACTGCTGTGGCCTCTCCCGTTGCGGAGCACAGCCTCCGGACGCGCAGGCTCAGCGGCCATGGCTCACGGGCCCAGCCGCTCCGCGGCATGTGGGATCTTCCCGGACCGGGGCACGAACCCGTGTCCCCTGCATCGGCAGGCGGACTCTCAACCACTGCGCCACCAGGGAAGCCCTCCCTCTCTTTTTAATGAGTGTTACATTATCTGCACACAACCCCACCCCCCAGTCAGAGCACTGATGCGGGTCCAAGGTGGCAGCCCGTGCGGCAGGAGGAGCCCAGGCTGGCGGGTTACTTAGCAGCATCAGATTGCAAAAATACCCCATCAAGCGATCATCTCTGCTCTGGGGGACTAAAGTGCTGGTTTCCAAGGCCCCTCCCTCTGCTGTGTCCCAGCTGAGCTTGAACAAATGTTCCTGATTTTCCTTCTCAATGGCTGATGAAATAGACCAGAAGAGCCGCCCTCTGGAAAGAGGGGTCCCTAAGAGGGGCAGTCCAGCCATCACTCTTTGCTCGTAGCGGAAAAGAGGAGGGAGTAAAAGCTGCACAGGCCTCCAGAGAAAGGTAACATGCAAGCTTGTGGACAGAAATGGGGATCCCAGCAGGAACTGATCACCAACATCACCCTCTCCATCCCCAAACCGCAGTCTGATGGACGACAGGCACCTGGTTCACTTTGCCCTGTCAGGGCGGAGCGGGGCAAGATGGCCAGGAGCGGTGCCCCCCACTGCACAGAAGGCAGAGCAGGGCTGCCTAGCGCCCTAAAATGTTAGACTCTCCTGACTTTAAGTTTCAAGCCCCCGCCTCCTCAACCGCCACCCCGGCCCCAGACCATTAAAAAGTCACTAATTCAAGGAGCTGTTTCCAGGCTGACAAGGCAGTTTTTAAAGGAGGAGAGGGTACTTCCTGGATTAGCCCAAGGTGTCCTAAGTCCAACTCCAGATGAACTGATGCTCCTAGAAAGTGGCCTGGAACTTTCACTGATATACCTCCATTTCAGCCGCAGGCTGGGTAAAGATACGCCAAGGGTCTGCCATTTGAATGGATCTGGGGACCAGACGACCAGGAGACACAGTGCCCAAGACCTGAAATTTTGCTGAATCAGAGACCTTGGAGTTTGCCTGGAAGCAGTCTGAGTCCACACATGATACTCCACATCCAAACAGGGACGTCAGCAGTCCCAGGGGTCTCAATTCCCTCCCACCTTCGGGCAGGTTGGGTGTGAGTGAGGTGCAGGGAGCAGGGGTAGAACGCAGAGCCGCCAGCCCTCTGGGGGCCCCTTGCTCACTCCCAGTTTCCAAGGGCAGGGCTGTTCCAGGCAGGCTTCCCTCCACAGAAAAACTAGAGTCATTAAAAACAAAACAAAACAAAAAAACAAAACAACTCCTTTTGTTTTCTGGCCCCATGGAATGTCTTGAAGACAAATCCAGAGACAGCGGGCTTCTCCACCCTTTCCTCAGTCTCCTCCCTACTCATCTGTCCTCTTCTATTCAAAATAAAAACCATGCTGATCTTTCTTTGCAGCAACTTTGTCCTCGAGCAATTTGAGAGCATCCAACAAAAACATTTGCTACACTGAAAGCAAGAACCTCAACTCTCTTTCAGGGACCACCCTTTTCCATCACCTTTGCAGGGGACTCTGGGAACATGAGAGGGGGGAGGGGGGCTGCCCAATGAGCCCACACTGGCATCCACGAGAAAGATGAAAACTTCCGCCAGCCACTATGAGACCAATGCACGTTCTTAGATTTGCTCATTTGTACTCACTTGGGGTGCAGGGAAGAGGGAGGGAATTAGAGAGAAAGATGAGGCCACAGTGCTTCAGGGTCCCTCCAATGTCGAACAGCCCACACATGACAAAGATGATGCTCTTCATAGATGCCAGCAGCCGTCTGGCTCCCTGAGGCCTTGGCACAGACCCACAGACTCAACACACAGGGGCCCTGAGGTCCCACAAGGGGACACGTGGCAGGTTTCCACCAATAATTGTGAAATGACCACATGAATGTGGCCTGTAGACTCCAGACCCCAAGAGGAAATGAAATTTACCACTTGAAACTGGACTGCTAAAGTCTTTAAGGGCCCCCATCAACCCCACCCTGTGCCTCCCAGTTTATTTGTGCCCAGAGAGGGGATTCACCCCCAAGACCCTCAACCCACCCACACCAGAAAGGGATCTGGCCAGATCCAGGGAACAAAGGTACAACCTTTACCAAAAGGGTGCATTCAGCGGTTTGGGTTTCAGACCCCAAAGAAACCTCAGAAAGTTAATACTCCCATACACTTACTCCACAACAATTCGCTGTTAATGTAAAGTTCCCCTCCTTTTTGTTTTTCTGGGGGTGAATTTTTTATTCACCCATACATCCTGCCAGCTCCCCCAAGAAAAACCAGCTCCTGAGAGCCAAGCTTTCCAATACACAGCGCAGTTATAACTGGGGGCATCCCAGCCTCACACTCCGACCCTCTGCCCCATTGCGGTTGCGGTGGGGGTGCTCCTCAGGGCTGGCCCCTCGTGTGTTGGGGGTTGGTCTGCGGTTGTCGGTCCTGGATTTCGGTGCATTTGTCTCGCAGGAACCAGAACTCGCCTTCCTGTGGGTGAAACGGCCAGGGAAGGGCGCCCCCTCGCGGGAGCGAACTCACCTCAATCCAGCCGGGACTCAAAGCCGGCGCGAACCCACCCGTGCCCTCCAACCCTTCAAGCGGACTCCCGCTGCGCCCCCTAAATCTGGACGTGCTCGAGCCTCGGATCCAACGAGCACCCAACGGAGTCTCTGCTTCCCCAAACCGCACACACCGAGTACGGAATAAAGGGGGCCCCGAAGGAAAGCGTGGCGCCCCCGCCCCGCCCCGCTTCCAGGGACTCCGAAGGCGACCCGCCCTCAGTGGCCCTGCTGGGCCCGGCAATCCTCACGGCCCGGATCCTCGCTCCTAATCCTTAGTCCCTACCTGCCCCCCTACAGAGTGGCATGGCGCGCACCGCCTCCCTCAGGACGCAGCCCTCGCCAAGACCCCGACTTGTAACCACACCTGCCACCCCCGCCATTCTGCTGCCCCCCCCTCACCCCCAACCACCCGCCCAGAGCGCCAAGCAGCGCTGCACCTGTCCCGGGGGAAGCCTCTGGCCCTCGGCGGATTCGGGGCAGGGATGGGGGCGAGCACGTCTCCCCCCGCCCCTTCCCCAGCCTAGCCGAAGTAGAACTTGAACATCCTGGGATCCCCCCCATTCCACCCCCACCCCCGCCGTGCCCAACAGTCGCCCGGGGGGAGGCGGGAAGCGCGCTTGGGCCCCTAAGTCCCCCGGGGCGCGGCGGCGGGCGCACGGAGGGCACTGAGGTGCGGAACCCCTACCTTCCAGCGGCAGTGGCCGGATCCCGCGCCAACTCCAGTCGGCGGCCGCGGGGGAAACTTTCCCCGGGCGGAGAAGCGCACTCGCAACTTCCTAGGCACCGGCTGCCTTCCCGGCGGTGGCGGCGGCGGCGCGTCCGGGGACCGGCTGGCGAGAGGCGGCGGCGGCGCTCGCTCGGGGCTCGGGGCTGGGGCTCGGGCTCGGGCGGCCTCGCGCGGCTCCGCGGTGGATCACTAGGCGCTGCGTCCGCCCCGCAGCCTGGAGCCCCCGAGACGCCGGCGGCAGCTGCAGCCGCCCGCCCGCCGGCCCCACCTCCCCGCCACGGCTCCGTCCCTCCCTCCCTCTCCCCCGAGCTCCCTCCCTCCCCAAACCTCCTCCCCTTCAGTCTCCAGTCGCCGCCGCCGCCGCCGCCGCTGCCGCCGCTGCCTTGGCGGCCGACGTGAAGGCACGTCTCCTCCGGCGAGCTGCCCCACTTGCCCCCTCCCGGGCTTGGTCCAGCATCCAGGCCTCGCTCCGGGGGCCCCTGGGGCCACCCTCTGCCCTTCTCCCCTTCTGTCACCCCTGCCCTCCTCCCCACTCTGCTCACAGGCCCTCGCTTCGTCTGAATTCAGGAGATCCGTAGGGGGAGTGGGGAGCTGGGCGCGCTAGACCGGAGTATTTATTCCAGGGAAACTTCCACGCTGCCCCCCGACCTCCGTGGCCGGACCGCAGGGCTGCGGGCTGGGATGATCCCCCATCCGGACCTCGCTCCTCATCTTCCCGCTGCCCTGGAAGGACCTGTTGAAAGCCAGGGTGATTCACCCTCCCTGGGCTGCTTTTGACCGATGCTGTTAATAGAGGAGACTGGAGGGGTTGCAGCAAGAGGTTGGGGACGTGGGGGTGCCCACCCCAGACCAGATGCAAACGACTTGATTGCAAGAGGCCAGACCTGTGTCTCCATCTCAGGGCTTACCTTTTCATCTTTGTACCACTGCCTGAGCCACAGGCCCCCTCCCCAGCCACTGACACATGACTTCACCAAGACATTTAACCTCTGAACCTCTTCTGTGAAGTAGCTACCCACCGCCTGCCCCAGACAAAATGGGCAAGCAAGCAGATCAAAGCAGACAGCCCAAGTGAAAGTGCTCTCTAACCCCCCAGAGGAGAGGGGCTCAGACTGCCCACTCCTTGTACCTGGGCAACAATTTTTTGAGTCCCAGCTCTGAAGATTCCACACCCAGTGCCTGCCTGCCAGGACATTCAAACACACAAGCTCTGCAGGAGGGCCCTTTGTCAACTGATTTGCACTAGGGGGTGAGTGACTGATAGGAGTTGAACCTACTCCAGCCTTGGACAGGAATGTTGGTGACGTCAGGCCACAGGGCAGCATTTGCAGGGGCAGGAAGTCACTGCCTTTCCTTGCCCACATTCCAGGAAAAGGATACATCCTTCTAAGGACTTGGAAGATGTCAGGTCCTTTCAACTATTTCACTGAGTAAATTGAGGAGGGCCTAATACAGTAGAGGTGTGGCTGGAAGAACAAAACCTGGATCCACAGTTTTCAAATGGACCCAGAGTGAGCAATCCTTAACCCAAGGGAAGAAAAATCTCTACTAATGCAATTTCTGTAAAACAAGGACAAGGAAAACTTGAAAGGGCTTCAGGCTCCACATTCACCCCTTCAGCTGCCAAAACAGTGTTGGGGGAGAGGCTGACCATTTGCCCTGAGAAACCTCACAGGCTCTTCGTTTCTGGAATGCTGTTGGAAGAGGCCGTCTGTGTGCGCCTCCTTGGATGCAAGGCACCACATAAATTTAAAGAGGAAAAAAGCATTGAACCTACCATGAGGGTGCTGGGGCCCAGGAGGTGGAGGCCAGGGGCAGCGGGAGGGATGGATGGAGTTTCTGGGGATCCACAGGATTGGCAGAAGCAGGCGGGAGGAAGTGGGAGAAAGGAACACATGGAGGTGAGGACAGGGCAGGCCATTTGGACAGTCAGACACCCAGCTGGGAGGAGAGCTCTAGTTCCAAGTCAGAGTTTCCCAGACCTCAGCAGTTCTCTGCCTCCGTTGAGAATCTGGCCCTATCTGCACACCAGGTAGAACCATTTGCTTAATCGCTTTCTTTAAATCAACTCTTGGGTTTTTTATTTGCTTGTTTTATCTTTTTTTTTTAAGTAAATGTGCGTGTTTTACAAAGAAATGTTACAGCATTACCATAAATGGAAAATGGGCATCACATTACTATAAATAGAAGGTAACCATAAAAATGAATACAATGCAAATAAAACGGTGTTATTAAATTCTAGCAATATATATTTAACCACAGTAAAAAAAAAAGAAAACTCCAACACAATACTGCTGCTTAGGGAAAGTGTGAAGCCAGAGGCCCCACTGTCTCTGGAAAAGGGAGATTAACAGGGATAGAAAGGTGTTAAGGACACAGCAACAATAAACCAAGACTCCAAGTTGTGATCAAAAGGGCTGAGAGTTGGAAAGGGATGCCCACCCTTCCTTCCCAGGAGGCCTGTCAGGGTACTGAAGACCCCTTATATCTCCTTCACTATCTCTACTGCCCCACAATCAGGAAACACAATTCTGAATATATTAGCTAAGAAGTACTTTCTGGCCAAAGTCAGGAACCCTAAGAGTTTAGTCCTGGATGAGAGAAGGTGATCCGGGTTACAGAGAGCCGGCCTCCCTCCTGCTCACAGGATGGCCTTGGTGAAGTCCTGCCTTGTCTGGCCTCAGTGTGGCCACCTGCACCACAAGGGCCCAGGGCAAATGGCTTCTAGAATCCTTTTTGGTATCCTTTGATAAAAGCAAGAAAGGAACCAAATTTGTGGCTTGTTGGGAAACAGAGAGGGAGAAGGCTTTACTGAGGAGAGAGGCCGGAAAAGGGAGAAAATGTTGGGAGTGGGGAGGGATGAGGGTCAGCAGTCCCCAGGAGGGAGTGAAGGTGGTGTTAAGACCACTGCTGACCAATTGGAGTCTAGGTGGTCATGAACCCAGAAGTGGCCTGGCCCAGAAGGTTCTAGATTCCCCATTTGCCCACCCTGGAAGGAATCTTGTGGAGAATTCACTGTAATCCAACCACTTCATCTTACAGATGGGGAAATTGAGGAAGAACCACAGACTATCGTCTCCTACTCGTGGTCAGAGAGCTGGGCATTGAACCAGGCCTCCTGACTCCGAGGCCAGGGCCCTTTCTACTCCCCTGGTGTTTGGGGGTCTAGTAGAAATAGTTCTTCTGAAAATATTCACCTCTTCTCCAAGGGGGCTCTTAGACTTCATTTTTCTCCGTCATCTGGGAAAAAAAAATGTTGAATTGGTGTGAAAGCCCCAAACTCACCTGAGTGTGACCAGGTGGGCAACCCAGGTATTGTGCTCCAGCCACTGGCACAGGACACCTAGGGTGAGCAGCCACACATTGGTACCTTGGGGGCACTAATGCAGAGCAAAGAGCTCCAAACCACGAGTCCACAGACCGAAGTTCCAGTCCTGGCCATCTTGACAATTCTCTTCCCTCTCCAGGCCTCAGTGTTCCCATCGGTAAAATGAGTGAGATGTGTGGGCGGGATCAGTGGGTTTCAAGTCAGCCTGGCAGTTCCCACTCCTAGGTACCTAACGATCGTGGAAGAGGGAGGGAAACTTCCCTCCCAGCTTTAGCCAGAAGCAGGTTCCCTTTTCATCTGTTTTGTACGCTGGTGTCTCACATAAGATTTCAAGGAGAAAGTGTCCTTCACTTAAAAAGAATTCGAAATCACTAGATTTGCTTCTAACATTTATAAATTTATGGCTAATCAGACTGTAAGCCTCTCAAGTACTGGGGCCCTGCCTTGTCCATCTCCAGGGCCTTTGCACCTGGCAGAGCCAGCGCTCAGGGGATGTTGGGTGCCACTTCCTAACTGTGCCACCTTGAACTGTCCACTTAAAAACTCTCTGAGCCTCAGTGAATTGATGCGTTTCTAGATGGGAATTGTAAACGCACCTCTGGCATGGGGTGGCTGTGAGAGTCTCATGGAAAGCCCCTGGCATATAATAAATGTTCAGTCAAGGTGAGCCTAATGTGTGAATGGATGGCTGGATGAACGCTGGCCGGGCTGGATCCTTTCCCCAGGAGGCATCTTGACCTTCCAACCTAGCTTTTGCAAGGCAGCCTGCGTTTTAAATATTTAATCACTGCCTCCCTGATTTTTTTATGAATTGTCTCTTTTTATATGTAATTTGCAATCATTTCTCCCAAAATGACAGTTCATTAAACGTACAACTGAGTGTGATTGAATTTGTTTATCTTTGCCATGATTGTCATAGAAATAAATTTGCAAATCCCAGGAACATCCTTTGGAGCTTTGATGAATATAGTTTTGACCCTCCCAGACCTGGACCAGTTACAGGGTCCTCCTCTTTCTCTCTTTTTCTCCCTCCAGCAAGCTACCCACAGACACTGGCCAGCCTCTCTGAGGTTTTCAGCACCAGGCCCAAGGGCCTGTCTGCCAAGGTCCTCCTCCATTCCCAGGAATGCTGCTGGCTGGGAGCTGGAAGAAAGGGAAGGCCCATGTGCTCCCTCCCCCCAGCCCTCTGCAGGAAAAGAGGTGGATTCTGGATGGTTGCACTGGGAGGGGCCCAGGGTCAAGCTTCCTCTGGGTGCTTTGTAGCCCAGCTTTCCAGAAAGCAGCTCCCTGGAATAGATCCTGCCAGATAAGGATACTTCTGAACCTTCATCATCACCTTCATTTTCTTTATTAACTGCTAGTAAGTAATGCAATACTAGTAGCTACCATTCATGGAGTGCTCACTTGGGTAGAAGGTCAGGTTATAAGGTTGGATAAACCCAGGTTCAAAGCCTGGCTCTTTTGTTTACCAGCTGTGTGGCTTTGGGCAAGTTACTTTCCCTCTCTGTGCTTTAGACTCCTAATCTTTAACAGGAGGAATGTGTACTATATGCCAGGCATTGTGATTATGCTGTTAAAGCACCAGCTCTCTAAGCCTCCAAACAACTCCATTAGGTAGGGATGGCTAGGAAGCCTGTTTTACAGAGAGGGAAACTCAGAGACCTCCCATAAATTGTCCAGCAAAAAAAGAACAGGGATTCAAACCTTTCCCTTTTCATTACCTTTGGAACCATATGCTCATAAGACAGGGAGAGAGTGCTAGGCAGGAAAGAGGTCAGGAGAAGACCTGAGACCATCCTGGCATTGAACTTTCTGGCCGTGTGACCTTGGCCAAGTGGCCTAACTTCTCTCAACCTCCCTCTTCTTTTCTAAAGGGAGATGATAACATCTACCCCACAGGGCGGTGGTAAACATTGAAGGAGATGATATCTGCAAAGGGGCTTTGAAAACCAGAAAGCAAGTAACAAATCTAAGTTCTGGGTTTTCAAATCATCTTTATCATCCATGTTTAGAACGCAGGGTCCCCCCGGTACAATTCAGTCATCCAGTAAATATTCGTGAAGGTGCAACTGTGGATCAGGAACTGGCTCCATACCTGAACATCCAAACCTGAGTAGTAACGGAGAATGTGTACGGTCCCTACCTTCATTTGATGACTGAACAATCAACACAATCAGAAAATTTTTAAAGACTCATGTTGTGCAGTAGCCCTCTTAGTTTACAGACGAAAACACTGACGTGAAGTCCAGGGTGGGCAGGGGCCACTTATCTAAGATCTGCCAGCAAGTTGACTTCAGGGTTTAGGGGAATTTGGGTCCTGCTTCCAAATGGGTATTCTTTTTTTTTTTTTTGCATTACGTGGGCCTCTCACTGTTGTGGCCTCTCCCGTTGCGGAGCACAGGCTCCGGACGCGCAGGCTCAGCGGCCATGGCTCACGGGTCCAGCCGCTCCGCGGCATGTGGGATCTTCCCGGACCGGGGCACGAACCCGTGTCCCCTGCATCGGCAGGCGGACTCTCAACCACTGCGCCACCAGGGAAGCCCTGGGTATTCTTTTGAACAAACCACCTGCCTCATTTTCTGCTCTCGGAAGGAGTGGATACTGTCTCCCCTCTATGAACTATTAGTCCCCACACCTTTGCTCCCTAAACTAAGAGCCTATGTCCACCCTTTCTACTCTGATGCAAGCAACTCCCGAAGAAGGACTTGGCAATGCACTTTACTGGTCAATCGGGGGCCTCAGGCAACATCCAGGAATTGCCCTAGACATGGGTCTTTGGCCAAGGGCTCTTCCGCCCATGGGCAGTGGACACCTCATCCGGGACATTTAAGCCAGCAGGGACGTCGTGGGGGTTACGATCAGTTTCCTTGCAGTGTCAGCATGTTGCAGCTCTTGGACTCCAGGCCAGGTCAGACCTGGGCTGTGACTTAACTTCCCTGAAGATCAGTTTCCTCCTCTGCAAAACGAAGATAGTAACTACCTCTTGGGGTTTCGGAAGGTTCGTTGAAATAGCACACGTAAAGTGCTTCCAGCGGGCACAGGCTAAGTAAGTATTCAAGACTGTTCTACCTATTTTCCTTGTAGACCAAGTCTCACTGATGCAAGAAGCATTGCGAACCTACTGTGTGCTTAGAGGGAGGCTAAGCTGCAAAGGCCACAGCCAAGAACTTTATCGAGCTCTTACTAAACCCCAGGCACCTCACTAAACACAGTACCTCCATTTATTCCTCCCAAAAATCCTATGAGGAAGAGTCTATGATTGTCCCCCTTTTACAGAGGCTTCGAAAACTGAGGCTCAGAGAGGTTATGTTGCCTGTCCTCGACGCCCTAGCTGGTGAGGGGCACAGCTGGAATTTGAACCCAGGCAGTCAGTCATATTCCAGAGCCCAATTTCTATATCCTGACTCACTGCTTCATACCCAGGTCTCTCTGTTTTTCCCAATAATCCTGTGGTTATTAGTGTTGTCCCCATTTTACAGATGAGCAAAATGAGGTTCAGGGAGGTGGAGTAACTCACCGGTCAGGGCAGCAGCAGAGCTAGAAAGAACCCTAGAGGCTCTGACTGCGATGGCCTTGACTTTTGTGACGCAGGGCAGGTGGCTGGCCTATGAGTTCCCTCTAGCCTGGAAGAGCTGCCTCCTTTGAAGCTAAGTGACCTCACAGGAGTCATATGGGGCTCTCAGGCCACTGGGGTGTGTGCTAGGCATAGTGACAAGAAGGCGAGGCCACCTCGTGGTCATCAATTCTGATGTCCATTCCGTGCCCTGGGGCGTCAGTCAGCTACAGAGAGCTGGGCTGAGAAACCTGGCTCCCTGCCGGGCCACCTCGAAGTTCAAGGACAGATCTGCACCTGGCTGTCACAGTGACAGGATTTGTGAGCTTACGGGACCTCAGAGATGGAAGGAACCAGGATGGTTGGCTAGCCCTCTGCTTGAGTGTGTTTGTGACACGTCTGTGCTTACGATGTGTGTACATGTGTAAATGTAATGTCTGTGCGTGTGTGTATGTGTGTGATGGTACACGTCTGTGCGTGTGTAAATATGTGTGTGTTGGTACACGTCCACACTGCCTCATGGCATCTTTTTTGTTTTTCAGAGTGAGGCTGATTCACTTAACCAAATTAATGTTCACATGGTGACTGACTCATTTAATGGGAACAGCTAGCTCATGTGCCAATAAATGAACTGACCCTCAAGACCCCTCCACCAACAAAATATGAAGTGGATCTCATTCCTGAGTTAACAAGTATTGGGCAATGGTCAGCTTTTTTCTGACTTTTTCTTGTTTTTCGCAGCGGTGTCTGCTAGCCTCCATCTAGCATTCTGACAAAAGAGGAAGTGTGAGAGCTTGCGAAGGAAGACAGGGAATAAAAACTCCCAGAAGAGAGGAAGAGGGGAGTATTTCACGGTTTATCAAAAGTGATTTTACTCAGCTGACTTTCTGGGCAGATGAGGAACCTCACAGATCTCAGGGGGTCGAAGGCAGCCAAGTTCATCCACTGATTTTCAGCATAACTGGGGTCAAGCCCCACTGGTCCAGCTTCTCTCCTTCTGGTTTTTCTTCTTCCCAGGTTTTTCTCTTTCTCTGCTACTGCCTGCCAGATCCCTTACTTTTTATTCCAAATATGTAAACCTCAATAAACCTAGAGACAGGCTTATGCCTGATTTATCACCAGTTACAGAGGAGCCCGAGCCAATTACAAGGTGGATAAAAGGCCCCATGTGCGGTTTGTAGAAATGCTTCCGCAGCATGAACAGCTGAACTCCATAAAGCTCCCCCAGAATGTTTGCATAGTGGCTGCATTTTTTAAGAGGCTGAGCTTTGCGACAAGACCCTGGGTCCACTCAGACCATCGCACCATGGTGGACCGCAACGGCTCACCACCGAGCGTACGGAAACAGCCACTTATCCGCTGTCTAGTTCACAGCACCTGGCACCTTGTAAGTGTTCGATAAATATCTAGTGAATGAAGGCGTGAATCAGATAATCAATAAACACTAGTTTTAGCAAAACAGAATTAGAAGATTAATTCCTCTAAAGGGAAAATAAAACCGAATACATATTCTTTCTGGCCAAAAAGATTTTGTTCTTCTGATTATCTGTGCCTCTGAGCCCCCTGTATTCAGAGACACCATGCTGCATTCTGAGGCAGGATCATTTAACTCAGAGGTTTCCTTCATCCAGTCAATGTTTTAGAGTCCTGCGCATGGGCCAACGATGCCAGGTAAATGCTGGGCATATAATGGTGGATCCGACAGACGCGGCCCCTGCTTCCGTGATGCTCACAGGTCGTGGGGAAAGCTGTCTACTTTGGGATTGACTGGACACGAGGCTGCCTGGTGAACGCAGAAGCAGTCCCAGTCCCACCTCATGTTCCACGGCAGGGGAAGACCCCAACCCCCAGTTATGGGAATAGTGGGTGAAGCCCGCTGCCTCTCCTACGAGGCTAAGCTAAGTGTCAGCACTTTATTAATAGAGAGGAAAACCCACTGTACAATTCTTCCTCCACTTTCTAGAGCCTGGAACCGCTACCACCTAAAACAAACTAACAAGAACTGAAGGGAGCAATTAAACCCAACAGGGCTCCACGGAGCCCTGAACACGCACAACACCTGGAGGCAGCAGGATGTACGGGCGTGGGGTTTGATCACACTGGACATCAGTAGATCAAGATTCTGGCTGGAGCTTTGCCGGTAACATGCTGGTGGCCTGGACAAGGCCCTGCCCTTTCTGAGTTGTCCAGGTTGGATGAGATGAGCTGTGAGTCCCTTCCAGCTCAGACCTTCTGCATATGTACAAATACCCCTATTTCTCTGCCCTCTCCACCCCTCTACCTGTCGTCCCCCTACTCAGGATCCTGCTTATGCCTGGATTGTCCTGTGTCATTCTCCGTAGCATGCTGTCACTCTCAAAAGCAAGTTTCCTAGGGAACCACTGGCCATGTTGAGCCCCAAAGACCCAGCCAACCCCAGGTCGGGGAGGGAACCCCAGCCTTCACTGCTGCGCTCAGAAGTCAAAGGGCAAAGTTGCCAGTGCTGGTGGTCCAGGGGCACAGGGAGCACCTGAGCTCGGGGCTTAGGTATCCCCCGGCCTCTGCACGCCTGGCCATCCTGTGGCTTGCCAGAGGCTGAGATCCAGGCCCTTTCTCTCTGTCATCCACAGGGGGATTCACTCCCACCGGGTGTTTTCCCACAGAACACCCCCACCCCAACGCAGACCTCTGAGAACCAGAGTAGAAGACTGATCAAAGGGCAGCCCTGCCTGTCCTTGCTGCTTCTCAGAGTAAAAGCTGAAGTTCTGATAATGACATGCCAAACCCAACCTGATCTGGCCCACTCACTGCTTTGTATTGTCTCCTTCCACCTTCTACTTGGCCTATCCTGCCCCAGCCCTATGGGCTCCAACAGCAGCATGCCAGCCATATTCCCACCTCAGGGCCTTTGCACTGGCTGTGCCCTCTGCCTGGGAGGGGGGCACCACTAAGCACAAATGCCTCTGTCCCTCTCAGCTTCATCATTGGCTCTGGTGCTCCTGGCAGAGGGAGGCAACCCTCCAGGGGCCTCTTTCCCCCACCTGGGCTCAAGTCCCCGGTACAGTGAATGAAAGGACAGAAAAGACAGGACAGGTGATCTTGCTCGGCCTGTTGGGGAGGAGGTGGGCGGAGAGTCCATTTGTGAGAGGGGCCTAGACAGAAACGGGACTATTTTATTTTATTATTTTCTTTTATTATTTTATTCACACGGCACGTGGGATCCTAGTTCACTGACCAGGGATCGAACCCGCGGCCCCTGCAGTAGAAGCTTGGAGTCCTAACCACTGGACCACCAGGGAAGTCCCAGAAACGGGATTTATCTTGTCTTCTTACACCTGCCCTTTCTTCTCAGATTTCTCTAGTTCAGCCCGTATTTACCCAGGCCCAGGAGAGGCACTGGGGACACTGAAAAGCACGGATAGTAAGTTAGGCAGGCAGGCACGTGTTCATTCAGTGCCTACTGTATACAAGGCACCATGCTAGAAGTCACACCAGAGGGCAACTTGGTAAAACGATCGGGACAACCAACAATGACCAAGACCTGCTATCAGCTCTACTCCAAGCTGTGTGTGTGTCAGGTGGCTTAATCCTCATGACAGCAATTATCAGCTATTCCTACCATGATACCCCCACCTCACAGAAGCTGTGGCTTCGAAGAGAGGCTCAGTTATCCAAGGGATGGTGTAAGCCTAACCCTGACCCCCTTTCTGTGACCTTTCAAAGGTCATGAATATCTTTGAGAACATTGAGAATGCTGAAGACCCCTCCCCAGAAAAATATACATACACGGAATTGTTATGGACTGAACGTGTACCCCCAAATTTATATGTTGAAGTCCTACGTCCCAATGGGATGGTATTTGGAAGTAGGGTCTTTGGGAGGTTATTAGGCCTATTAGGTAGAACCCCATGATGGGATCAGTGCCCTTATAAGAAAAGGAAGAGACACCAGAGCTTCCTTTCTCCGCCATATGAGGATACAGCAAACAAGTAGCCATCTACAATCCAGAAAGAGGGTCTTCACCAGACACTGAATCTGCTGGCACCTTGATCTTAAAGTTCCCAGCCTCCAGGACTGTGAAAAATAAATGTTTGTTGTTCAAGCCACCCAACCTATGGTGCTTTGTTATGGAGCAGATGAAATAATTTCGCATACAATTTCAGGGGCCTTAGAAAGCCTTGGTGATCCAAAGACGTCAAAGGCCGTTTAGATCTGAGCTTCCCGGGCAGCCAAGGGCAGAAGGAGATACTGGGTTCTATAGCTCTCATTTATCTTCGGAGGAAAAAAAGGCACATTAAGTTCTTTGAAAGAGAAAAATCTCTTTCCTGGCACCATCATCTGGGAGGAATTTCTCTCTTGGCGGCAAAACAGTAGCTCTTCTTTTTCCACTAAGCAGAAGCTAGCTGCAGGTTACCTGGGAATCCCAACCTGCGAAGATGGCAACACCTTGAAATGTAAAACACTTCCTGCTTCCTTTCTCTGACAATAGACTGTAACCCTCCCTGAGTGTAAATACAGCTCCCAGTTTGGAGGCAGGTTGCTAAACATATGCACGGGACATACGGAGGACCCGGCGAGTGCAGCCGCCCCCAGGAAATACTTCAGCAGCCGACCTACTGCTGCCACACCGCCGCCGCTATTCCCTGTGGTCCCCACTGAACAGCCAGGCCCGTTGCATCTGGCCCTGGGGACACTGATGGGACACTGGCTGTTTTTCTGGGGAGGCAAGGCCCACAGTCCTGATGACCTTTCCCGGAGCAGACTGGGCTTCTCCCGGTCCCTCATGGTAGGGCCTCCGATCCTGTGTGGGGCGGGGCTGGGCGCCCTCTGCCAATCTGATCATTTTTCAGCCTCTATCGTCCCACTCCCTTTCCTGCTCATCTCTCTTATTTCTGACTCTTTCTCATTTTGGGTCATTCTCATTTTTTTCTGTGTCTTTTTCTTTCCTCTGCTAGTCTCTCGCGCCTACCTTCTCTGTTACCTTGTTGATTCTGATTCTCTGTCCCATGTTTCCTCTGTCTTCCTTTCCTCTGTATCTAGTTCTTCCTCTGGCTCTGTCTCACCTTTTCTTTCTTTCATTCTCTGTCTTTTATTAGCTTTTCCCCTTTGTCTCTCCATCCATCTCTGTGTGTCTCTCAGTCTCCGTGTCCTTGTGATTCTTTCTGTCTTCCGTCGGTACTTTGTTTCTCTATGTAGGAATCTGCCTCGCTCCTTTCTCTCCCTTTCTCTCTGTGCTTTTTGCACCTAATAATCTCTCTCTTCCTCCCTCCCTCCTTCTCTCGGTGGTGGGCTCTCTGCATCTCTGCCTCTCCTTTCCCAGTGTCAATCAATCTCTGTCTCCATGCCCCTCACTCTTTCTTTCTTGTTCTCAGGGAAGGGGGCTGGGACCCAGAGAACCCTGCATAAGGACGGTTAATCAACTCAGACCCCTGAATCTGTGCCTTACGGATCCCCCCCTTTCCCACAGCCATTTCACCCCCTGGTCTTTGGGATACCCCTTCATTTCCTCCTGTACCTGACACACACACAGTGACCCTGGGGTCCAGCCTGTCCCGCAGGCCTCTCCATGGGCCTGGCTCCATTCCACTCCTGGCTCTGGTGCCTGGTTGCCACGGTTACCCTGGCTTTCCTCAGAGGCCACAGGGGATTCTGGTGCTGGTGGCTTGGACCAGAAACACCCCCCTGGCTCCCGTACCTCCCCCACAACAGGCCTTTCTCCTCCTGTCCAAGGGATTCCAGCCTGGGGAACCTCCCATAATTCTCCAGGAGGCCATACTTGTCTCAAAAGGACACTGCTGACAGTTTGTTTGAAAAGAGACATTAGGCCCATGGCTAGCTCATCTCAGCTGAGCTCATGACCAGGATACCATTAGCCAAATGTGGGTCAGACGAAGATCAAAGCTGGGGAATCCTTACTAACACTCAGTCATCCAGCCATTCAATTATTCAAACATTTGGAGATAGAGGGATGGATAAAGACAGGTCCCTGCCTTTGAGAAAACCCTGCAGATAATAGGGACATAGGGCCCTGGAAACACCAACCTCCTTGAGTCTAGCTCATCAAAAATGTCCCCAGAGGAAGCTGTAATGGCTGGGCCTTAGAAGGTGAATAAGGGTAGGAGGAAGAGGGTGAGTGGGATTTGAGGCAAATGACACAGCCTGTGCAAAGGCACTGGGGTGCGTAGAATGTGATAGTGGGACAGTGAGCTCCATGAGGGCTGCAGCCTTGATGCCTAATTCAGTGCCTGGCATAGTAGATGCTAAACAAATGCTTAGTGAGTAAATGAATGAATGAGCTGCCGGAGGCTCAGTGGAGTCTGAACACATAAGGAACATGGAGGAGGTCGAGGGGGAACAGCTGGAAATATATGCTCAGCAGGATTTATCGACGCCCCTTCCATCCATGCTAGAGTGGGGACTTCATGCCTTAGCCACCTAGAGTTTTTGTTTGTTTGTTCATTCATTTGTTCATTTGCTTTTTAAAGAACCATCACTCTGGCAGCTGTTTTGAAGATTAATGGGAGGTGAGACTTGTAAATTTGACCTGCTCAGAACCGAACTCTCGATCTTTCCCACCGACCCCGCCCCCCTTCCTCCCAAACCTGCAGGAAGCAGGAAGCGCCATGGTTTTCTCTACCCCATTGATGGCGACACCATCCTTCCAGCTGCTCAGGCCAAAATCCCTGGCGTCATCCTTGACTCAGCTCCTTCTCTCCCCGCCACATCTGGTCTGTCAGGAAATCCTGTCAGCTGCACTTTCAAAAAGTGGCTGGACTCCATCCACTTCTCCCCACCTCCACCGCCACCCTACTCATCCAAGACACCGTCATCTCTTGCCTGGGTTGTCGCAATACCCACTAACTTTCTGTTTCCCGCTCCCCTCTTCTCCCTCCACCCCCTCAAGTCTCTTCTTGCACAGCAGCCAGAGTGATTCTATTAAAATGTAAGTATGATTATGTCACTCTTCAGCTCAGAACTCTGCTATGGCTCCATTCAATGCTGAATAAAAACCAAAGTCTGTGCAATGGCCTAAGGGCCCTACAAGATCCATCCTTCATCCCATCTCCTCTTCCGCAACACTGCATCCCTCACTCACTACTTTCTGGCCGCCTTACTTTTCTTCAAACACTTCAAGCAAGTGCTTGCCTCAGGGCCTTTGCACTGGCTGTTCCCTCTGCCTGTGTGCTGTTCCCCCAGACACCCTCACTGTCTTCACACCCACGTCCTTCACGTGTTCATTCAAAAGTCATCTTCTCAATGAGGCCTATTTGATCACGGTGTTAGTTTCCTGGGGGGTTGAGTAACAAAGTGATACAACCTGGGTGGCTTAAATCACAGAAATGTATTGCCTCACAGTCCTGAAGGCTAGAAGTCTAAAATCAAGGGGTTGGCACGGTTGGTTGTTTGCGAGGGCCATGAAGGAGAATCCGTTCCATGCTCTCATCTAGTTGGGGTTGTTTGCTGGCAATCTTTGATATTCCTGGACTTGTAGATCTCTGCCTCCATCTTCACATGGTGTTCTCCTTATATGCAGGTCTGTGTCCAAATTCCCTCTTTTTATAAGGACCTAGTAGGAGCCCACTCTACCCAGCCTGACTTCACCAAATTTAAAATTGCAGCCCTGCCTCTGATCTCCCTCATCCGGAGGTCACCGTCCCACCTGCTGGTTAACTTACTGGTTTGTTAGGATCATTGCTTCTCCCCCTGCAAGAATATAAGCTCCACGAGGGCAGGACTTGTTTGTTTTGTTCACTGAAATAGCCCAAATGCCTAGACCAGTGCCTGACACGTTGCGAGAACTCAATGAGCTTTGTTGGATGAAGGTGGATGGGCAGGAACGTGAGAGACCACTTAGGAGCTGTTGTGGCTCCCAGGCTTTTGTAGCCCAAACAAAGTCCACACAGAAGGGATGACAAGCAGGGGACAAACTGAGAGGATATGATGGCGTTAAAATGCACAAGAGTATGTGGCTCTTAGATGATCAAAAATGGCGGATGGAGGTACAGATAGAAGACATTCCAAAATTTCCTAATCTCTTTCTAGCTACTAAGTGTCTTGTGGCAGACACTGCTGGTTAACTCCCCCAAATCATGCCCAGTCCCCAGCTTAACACCATAGGGGGAAGGTCAAGAGAGAGAGATGCTAGCAGCTCTGACGTTGCTATGATATTAACTCAACACCAGCCATCCCTCCCCTCAGAACTTTTCCTGAATCCCATTTATATCTGTGGGGCTCATGGGTTTCAGTATACAACATCACAGAGCTGCTTTGCTACCTGAGACAAATTCAATGTGTCTCATATGTGACCAGGGTTCTCTTCCATCACTAGGGTGCTACATCCTAGTGTAGCATGCAAATAATATAAAGCCCAACTCAAAGTAGCCGAAAGAGTAAGGACATTCCATTTTCTCATATAAATAGAAGTCTAGAACTAGAATACATAATTTATGCCTAGTGATGACATCAAAGACCCAGGTTTCCTCCATTTTTCTGCTCAGCCATCCTTGATTACCTCATGGTGCAAAATGGCTGCCGCAGCTCCAGGTCCAACATGCTCAAACGACAATGTCTACAGATCTGAAGAGAGTGGGCCCCTTCCTCCTGCTGTTCCTTTTTGAGAGAGGGAGAAAAACCTTCCAGAAGCACCTGACCTGACTTCCTATTGCATCCCATTGGCCAGAATTGCACATATGTCCTAGCTCCATGCCTGGTGTCTTAGTTTGCTAGGGCTGCCATAATAAAGTACCACAGGCTGGGTGACTTAACAGAAATATGTTTTCTCACAATTCTGGAGGCTATAGGTCCAAGATCAAAGTGCTGGCATGGTTTCTTCTGAGGCCTCTCTCCTAGGCTTGTAGACGCCCATCTTCTCCCTGTGTCCTCACATGGTCTTCCCTCTGTGCGTGTCTGTGTCCTAATCTCCTCTTCTTATAAGGACACCAGTCATATTGGATTAGAACCCAGCCTAATGACCTAATTTTACCTTAATTACCTCTTTAAAGACTAAACACAGTCACATTCTGAGGCACTGGTTAGGTTAGGGCTTCAATATGAATTTTGAAAGGACACACTACAGCTCAGAACACCTGGTAGTAGCTCAATAAACAGGAGTTATTGGTATCTGTATCTGCATTTGTATTCACACTTGTGTGGGGTTTTTTTTTTTTATTGTATTCTCTGTCTCTGTAATAGAAAGTGAAGGCTGCTCTGACTGAATTGTTTAAACCAGATTAAAAGATCATATAAGAAATATTACTTTGCAAAAAAAATCCTAACCCAGGAAGGAGTTACTGCTAGTAGGATTCAGGGATAGTATCCTCCAGAGAACAGGGAGTGTGCTGTTCGCCCCTGGCTCCTGCCTGATTTGCTGGGTAAAGCCTGGAGGCCTACCTGATGGTGGCATCCTGTTGTCCCTGGCCTTCTGTCTTGCCTGGAGTGGTCACAGCTGAGTGGGGTCACTTGGCAGCAGGGAAGTCAGCAGTTCCTGGGGAGGGGGTGGGAGAGGCTGGTGGGATGGACTGGTTTTGGGGCAGGGCATCAGGCATGGCAGCTGATGGCTGATGGGTGGAACACACCAGAGCAGATTTGGCCTTCTGGGGGCAGACTATGTCCCTACTCTGAGCTTCTTTTCAGCTATTCCCAGAGGATTCCTTCTCACCCTGATTGGTTTCCGGGAGGGAGAAGGTAAAGAGTGGAGGAGGAGGTACAGCCAGGATGAACAGAGGGTCAGAGGTGCGTTCGTGGCTGTGTCCCTCAAGGCCGAATGTTTTCATTCGATCATCCATCATCCACTCATCCAAGCACTCATCCATTCAGCAAATATGTATCAAGTGCCTTTAGGCTGGGCAGGTGCTATTCTGGGTTCCAGTGATATGGTGGTGAACAAAACAAGTTCCTGGCTGCATGGAACTTACAATCTAGGGAGGGAGACAGACAATGAATAAACCAATCAGTATTTATAGAATGTCCTGTCAGGTGCCATGATGAAAAAAGAAGGGTAAAGGGGTGGAAAATGAGAGAGTGTGGTGTTTAAAATGGGTCCAGGAGGGCCTTCTGAGAGATGACACTTGGGTGGATACCTGCACGCAGTGGGGAGAGAGCTGTATCCACGGGAACGGGACTCCAGACTGAGACAACTGTGCCTGTAGGAGACCCAGGAGAAGAATGCGCTTGGCGTGTTTGAGAAGCAGCCAGAAGCCAGTGTGCCAGAGGGGGTGAGCGAGGATCCTGCAGGCCCTCAGAGGCTGTGGAGAGACTTTGACTTTCACTTCGAGTAGGAAGGGAAACCACTGACAAGTGTGAGTAATGGGAAGACGTGGTGTGATTTGCTGTGGGCAGAACAGAAGGGCTCATACCGCACAGTGCTAGCAAGGATAAGGTGCCTTAATTCTCCAGAAGTCTTTATACACTTCACAGAAGTGCTGTGTGAGATTTTTAAATTAGGATTGTTGCTATCCCATTTTACAGAAGAAGAAACTGAGGCTTTGGGTGGTAACTCACTTGCCCGAGTTCAACCACTAGCAAGTGGTAGAGCCAGGCTCTTACCAGAGCCTAGCCTCAGCACCCCTGTGGATTGGAGATCCACAGACCTGCATCCCAGTCTTGGTCCTGACGCTTATTAGCTGTGACTCTGGATGACTAAATTCCCGTGGTTCCATTTCTGCCTCTATAAAATGGAAGCATGGCAGATGGGCTCAGAGTCGGCATCCGTAATCCTGCCACCTGGGTTCATGGCCTTGTGTAATCCTCTTCACGGAGTAAATTGCTTCTAACCAATAGACTACAGCAGTGTTGAGGGATGCTACAACCCTGATTCAGTGAGAAAAGACCATGAGTTCCATCTTACTAGGAGGCTCTCTACTGCTTTCTGGGCTTGCAGACTTTGATGAAGAGAGAGGCCCATGTGTAAGGAGCTAAGGGCAGCCTCTGGCCACAGCCCACAAAGAGCTGAATTTTGCTAACAACCGCTGAGTGGGCTGGGAAGTGGACCCTTTCACGGTCAAGCATTCAGATGAGACTGAGGCCATGGCAGAGGGCTCTACTGCAGCCTGGGAGAGACCCTGAAGCAGAGGGTCCAGCTAAGTCCTGCCCAGCTTCCTGACCCACAGAAACTGTGAGACAGTAAATGTGTCTTACCTTAAGCTGCTGAGACTTGGGGTAATTTATATTACCCAGCAATAGATCACTGCAACAGGGGGTAATACTTGTGGGTACCACTGATAGGTGTTTTGGAGGATCAAGCACAATGTTGCGTATAAGGTATGCAGCCTCGAGCCTGGCACAAAGTGAGTTCTCAATAAATAGCAGTAGCTGTTTTCACTTTGATAATTAAGGCCTCCCAGAGGGCAAAGGAGAAACCTGTACTCCCGGGACTTCAAGCATGAACAACACACGGGTTTGCTAAGATCTAGGTCTAGAAAGGCCAGGCTTGGCCCTCCTGCTCCGAGGACAGGAGCATCCCTGGCCGATTTCCCCGCTCTGGGGCCTCCCAGTCATGCTGACGTCCATGACGTGGCAGATCCCACACTGGGTCCTGGACTGGTTTGCACCCACAGTGACCCCAGGATTTGTGCTCCTGCCCCCGCCTTCCCACTTCCAGAAGCCCACCCTTCTTGGGGAAAGGATCTCCCTCCCTAATCCCAGAGAGGAAGGGGTTGGGGTGTGGGAGGAGGGCACAGCCCAGCCAGAGGCTCAGAAGTGAGCTCAGCCTGACCTCTCTTTTGGGGGCTAGCTCCTACCCATCAGAGGCATCCAGGCAGTAAGCAGGCCTTGGGGCACCCGGCCTTGGCTCCAGCATCCCGTCCTTGCCAGAGCTGTCGTGGTGTCCTTCTCCGCATGGGCCATACGCCCACTGCATGCACACAAGGCAGCAGTCTCCAGCCGTGAGTCATCGGCTCCATCAAGGCCTTATGAGCATGACCATTTCTCTTGAAGAGATTAGGAGCCAGCTGTTTCTCCACTGTCTCAGAAGCAGAAGCAGGACACACCATATCCAGGCACCTGGTCCATCCTCTGGTCTCCCTCACCACATACCCTGGCATGTAAGGAGGTCTTGGGACCCCTCTCGTTTTGTCTCTCTCTTGGTAATGTTGTCTGTCCTCTTTCCCTCCCTCTCTCTCTCTCTCCCTCCCACTCCCTCTCCCCACCCTGCCACCATATTGCTTTCATCACTTTCCCTCTGCCCCCCTTGCTTCAGGGAGGCCCCCTCCAGACACCTCCCACTCCCTGAGGCCACCTTGCACTTTCCTGCCTGTGTGTCTCCTGAGCCAGCGGAGCCCGCCCGTTGTCCCACTGCCATGTCCACACAGTCAAGTCCTGGCTCAAGGGCCACCTCCTCCTTGAAGCCCACCCTCATTACCTCCTCATCCTCTGCTGTCCTAGCTGCTACAGAATTGCAAGCCACCTCAGGGAGCTGCGGAAATGGAAGCAAGTATGAAATGATAATTGTGATAAATGCCATAGAAACAGAAGACCAGGGGTGTGGGAGCTGATGCGCTATGTTCCTTACCCTGGACTTGGCGGGGGGTGGGGTCTGAGAAGGCTTCCTGAAGGACATTGTTTCTCCGCTGGGACCTAAAGGACAAGTTAGCGAAGTGAAGAGGAATGGAAGAGTGTTGTGGACAGAAGGAACAGCAAATGGGAAGGCTCAGAGGCAGGGAGGGGGAGGCAGGATGGGTAGACAGATAGATGAGTGGGTGGGGTGAACTGGTGGCTGATTGAATGGGTGGGTAGATGGATGGATCCAGGAATGCACGGAAGATGCGAGAACTTAAGACCTGCTTGGCCTGCTATAGTGTCAGAGCACCTACCTCTAGCAGGAGGCAAGGGGGAGGGTCCTGGGTCAAGCCTGTTATCTGCCGTCTGGCTCTTTGATCTGAATCCCAGGCAGACACTAATGACCACTGCCTCCACCCCCAGCCACAGAGACCAGACCCTCTGACCTCAACCCCTTCCCTCCTCTCCTGGGGATCCTGGAGATAGGGTATTTATAGCTGATAACCTCCCTGCCCCCTGCCCCTCTTGCCTCTCTCTGGCCACTTCCTTCTATTCTCCTGCCCTGATCATGGGGAGGTAGCAGCCCCACCCTGCGCCTCAGAGGCCTCCCGCCTCCTTTCTTTCCTCCTTATCTCTCCTGGCACGTTTCCTGCCCCAGGAGATAGGGAGAGAAAGGCCGACCCGTGAGCTTTGTGATAGTGGGAGCGAGGCTCTCAGAGGCTCCAGGGTGGGCTGGACTGCTCAGGGCCTGAGGGTTCCCCTGTCCGGCTCCCTCTGCCAGCGTGGGAGGCGCCTGCACTGCACGTGGGGCTGGGTTGGTGACGACGGTGTATGTTGCGGGCAGCTAAGAGCACATGATTTTGCCTCTGCCTGGCTCTGTCCTCGGTGAATCACTGCCTCCTTCAGCCTCGGGTTCCCCGTCTGTGAGATAGGGCTGGTGACAGTCCATCTCCAGGGCCGGTGTGGGACTTCAGGGAGACAGCGGACATCACAGCACGACTGAGGACGTTTAACTTCTATGATGAGGGCAGAGAATCTTTTGAGGAGCTCTATGGGGAGGGAAAAGGGGGTGCAGGACCTCAGGTAGGTCAGGGGCAGGGGGTGGGATGCAGGGCATCTTGGAAGCCTGGGAATTGCTTAGGAACACCTGCCTCGGGCATCCTGCCTCTGGCTTCCAGGAGAGACTGGGGATATGGGCTTCGGGCTCCCTCCATCCTCCCACCCCTCCTAACCCACCCCCAACACCCACACACAGAGCAGGAATGGAGGGAACTTGCTCCCACTGTCCTCTTGCAACCCATGGGAGAAAGGTCCACAGAGACCCCGCCCCACCCAGGCTTCCACTACGAGCCTGATACACCCCTTCCTAGGGGAGGGGCTCAGAGAGAAGAGCTGACATTCCCCTCTGCAACTTTAAAGGACCTCGAAGTGAGGAGAGGTCAGGGCTGACATTGAAAGAGCCCAAATTGTGACTTTCAGGCTGCTCCCAGCAGTGAAAGCCCGGAATCCTAACCACTGGACCACCAGGGAATTCCCTGCAGGGGCATTTCTGAGTGATTCTGGGCATTTCTCTCCTGATGACATTCTGGTATCTCATTTGTTCACTCAACAAACATTTTCAAGCACCTACTGTGTGCCAGGGCACAGTGTTAGGCCCTGGGGAGACAGAAGTGACCTAAAATAGGGACGAGCCTGGCTCTCTTATACGGAACAGAAAACAAGCGGATCAAGAATAGGGCCTCCCTGGTGGCGCAGTGGTTGAGAGTCCGCCTGCCGATGCAGGGGACGCGGGTTCGTGCCCCGGTGCGGGAAGATCCCACATGCCGCGGAGCGGCTGGGCCCGTGAGCCATGGCCGTTGAGCCTGCGCGTCCGGAGCCTGTGCTCCGCAACGGGAGAGGCCTCAACAGTGAGAGGCCTGCGTACCGCAAAAAAAAAAAAAAAAAAAAGCAGAGTAATAATTACTGATTGGAGTGGGTATTATAGCGAGACCAAGCAGAATGCTAGGACAGGAAATAATGGAGGGATGGCTTGTCTAAACAGGGTGGTAGGGTCAGCCTCTCTCAAGAGGGGAACTTTAACAGCCCTGGCCAAGGTGAAAACTGGGGGAAGCAGTTCCAGGTAGAAGGAGCAGCAGGTAGAGAGACCTGTGGGAGAAAGTTCCACATCAAAACGTCCCAACCCAGACTGCAGCTCGGCTCGAATGTGTTTCTCCTCCAGCTATTCCTGCTTTCCCGAGTCGTGTGAGGATCCTCCTCACCAGGCCCCACAGCCCATCTGTCACGAGGCTGAGAATTCTTCCTCTGATCTGGTTCTGCCATCATGCTCCCATCCCCAGCCTGGACTGTTGAGACACTCCGTCACTGGTCCCATAGCTCGTCTCCCCACCCTGCAGTCCAGCCTCCTCCCTGCTCCCAGGGATTGTTCTAAACCAAAGCCCTCAAGTAGCTGCCCTGCTCTAAAACTGCCCATGGCTCCCTATTGCCTACCCGACCCAAACCAGACCCCTTGGGCGCTTCATATCATACCTGCTAGGCCCATGCCCCTGCACCCCCTTTTGACCCTAGGAGCCTCCCATAACGCCCTGTCCTTCATGCCTTTACGCGTGCAGTTCCCCCTGCTGGGAACGCCCTCCCCCCAGTGCTCCTCCACCTCCATGGTCTCTCCTCCGCTGCACGTCCCCTGCCTGCCCTTCACCTAGGCATCTAGCTGTCTCTGTTCCCCAGGAGGAATGCCTTTCTCATATTTGGTCCCCCAGTGCCAGCCCAGACCTGATAGGAGGGGAGGCAGTGTAGCCCACTGGGTGGACTCAGGACAAGCTCAGGTGAGGGTCCTGGCTCAACCCCTCCCACCTGGGCGCTCTCAGTTTTCTCATCTGTAAAACGGGGATAATATTAGTGCCTTTTACATCAGCTTGTTGAGATGATTAAGTGACACGTTTAATTGGGGGGCACTGCCCCAGGGGATGTTTTGGAACTGGACGGCGGCGTTTTGGCTGGTCACAAAGCTGGGGATGGGGGGGAACACCATTCTAGTTAGTAGGTGGAGAAGGCAAGTGATGAGCAAAACGTGGGACAGCCATGCCCAGTGAGAACGGTCCCATGATGCACATGACTTTCACGTGTCCTGCTGGACATTCATCTAGGGAGGAAAGATGTACATAATTATATGAATCTAGACTTTAACTCTGCTTCACACATAAATATAAAGCATTTTGTACAGTGTGAATACACACTGATTTTTCCACGGGTCAACTGAGTAAAGGCAATAACAAGAGAAGTCTGTATTTCGTTTTATTCAGAACAGGCCAGGAGTTGCTCGCAGTTTTGGACGGTGACCCTTTTGGAGTGTTGGAGTCTCCGCTCTGAACCCCACATCCGGAGCGGCCACCTTCTCGGAGGTTCTGCAGGGACCGCAAGCTCCTGGCAACTTCATCATGCCTTCTAGAGCAGCTGCAGATTTTATTTTACGTGACATTCTTTATATTTCTGCTTTACATTACAGTTAGGACTTTATATATGGATAGTTTTTAAAAGGAGTATGTAGGTAGGTTACAGTATCCATGAGGTTCATTTCAGGGTATTAAAGAGGATATTACATATTTTAACATAAATAGAAGGTGTCGGTTGTGAGAAGGTTGAGACCTGGTGATGCAGAGACTTATGAAGTCGTCAGAACTCAGGCGTTATTGTCAGGGTTCAGCACACGTTTGATGGGGGAATGAATGGGTGACCGGAGACGTGTTGAAGGAGGCTCTCTGGTGCCCCTCGTATTACCACCTGTTTGGGCTGCCTGGGTCTGTCTGCTGCCGGTTCCAGAAACCTCTGTGGGGCCAGCTAAGCACTGGCTTCCTTGGTCCAGGTGGCCGGCACCGCACTGGGTCAGAAAGTTGCTCGGGATAACCTTAGTTCTGCCTACAGGGTCCCTGAGCAGAGGCCACCTGGATTGGAAGGCCCCGCCGGAAAACGACCAGGCACAATGTCCACCTTTCAGACCTTTGCAATGTCCCGGGATGCGAGTTGGGGCTCCTGCCTGGATCTGGTCAGAGGTGAGGGGAAACGGGGGGGAGGACGTGGTTCTGGGTGGTGCCCTCCTTCCTGCCGGGAATAAAAATCATCACATTTGCTTCCAATTTCTTTCTTTATTTACACATTTTCTCTTTACAGGTAATTCATGCTTGCTGTCCAAGCACTTCAAGCGGTGCAGGAGTGTAGGATTCTCTCTGGCTTCTACTCTCTCTTACTAACCAGAGACAGGCTGGCATCCTTAATAACTGAGCAGGTGCCTTCCTCCACATTTTTGCGGAACACCCAATCCACTCACTTAAATTTTGTTTTTCCTTTACAAAACCCAGATCATATTGAATCTGATCTTCTGCAGTGTGTTTTTACACTAACTGCTGAGTGGAGGAACCTTTCCAGGGCAGCACATAGAGAGCAACTGCTTGTCATTTTGTGGATGTATTTCATTTATTTGGCCTTAAAATTTTGTTAAACATCCTTTTTCTCATGGAAGGAATACATGCACATGGTTAAAAAATAAATTTCTCTATCTTCACAAACACTCCAAGTTTGCTTTTAGTTTTTCTGAACTAAACTTTTAAAAGTACATTCCCGTTTCTTCATGTGTCTGTTTTAGGGACTATCTACTGATGACCTTCCAAGAAAGATGAGGAAATTAGTGACCAATCCTTAATGTGGGTTGGCTGTGTGATTTTATTTTTATATTGGCGAGGTTAATAGCATTCACATTCCATTTTAATACTGTAACTATAATTGATTGGCAAGATCAAAGGCTAATAACCAGGCTTTTAGTAACAGCTCACACTTATAAAGTCCTTAACCGTATCCTGATATCATGCAAAGCCCTTCACATAGAGGTGAACTTGTTAAATCCTCACAACAGCCCTAGGAGGTGGCAACAATTATTACCCCCATTTTACAGATGAGGAAACTGAGACACAGAAAAGTTGAGGAATTCCCCCAAGATGCTTCTGTGTTACAGAGTGGGGACTGGAACACCAGCTGGTCCCAGGGTCTGTGTTCTTAACCACTACAATGGTTTGAGCTGAGCCCCTCTCCGTGACTGTTTAAATCTTAGGATTTCCAAAGCATGGATATACCCCTTAGCTCATTTGAGTCTAACTTCTTCCCACACCACAGATGGAGAAACACAGCCCTAGATTATAGTCTTTTTCTTTCTTTTTTAAAAAATATTTATTTATTTATTATTTGGTTGCACCAGGTCTTTGTTGCGGCAGGCAGACTCCATAGTTGCGGCTCCAGGGCTCCTTAGTTGCGGCTCTCGGGCTACTTAGTTGCAGCATGCATGTGGGATCTAGTTCCCTGACCAGAGATAGAACCCGGGCCCCCCGCATTGGGAGTGCAGAATCTTATCCACTGTGCCACCAGGGAAGCCTCCTAGATTATAATCTTTAAAAAAGAAAAATCTTCGTTTGCTGAGCATTTACCGTGTACCTGCCGCCGTGCTCAGTACCTGCAGGTGAGAGCCCGAGTCCGCCTCCTCACCCCCCTACGTGGGCCTGTGTCCATCTACATGTGGGACGGCGACACGGAGGGACAGAGGTAAAGAAATCAGAAGAGGAAGGGCTTGGGCCTGCCTGAGTGCTCAGGGCAGGCTGTTGGTGGCATCGTGGAGAGAGAGAGCCCTGGGCTGTGACCTGGGGCAGGGAATCCAACCTCCTTGGCCTTCGAATTCCCCAACATAAGGTCAACATGTCGGTCAAAGTGACCCTAAGTGGACACGGCTCTAGGCCCCTGTGGCTCTGCCTGGTGGCACAGTGGTTGAAAGCCTGCCTACCGATGCAGGGGACATGGGTTCGAGCCCTGGTCTGGGAGGATCCCACGTGCCGCGGAGCGGCTGGGCCCGTGAGCCACAATTACTGAGCCTGCGCGTCTGGAGCCTGTGCTCCGCAACGGGAGAGGCCGCGATGGTGAGAGGCCCGCGCGCCACGGTGAAGGGTGGCCCCCGCTCGCCACAGCCAGGGAAGGCTCTGTGAACTTGGGCAGGTCCCTTCCCTTCCCTGAGCCTCTGGCTGCCTCGGCTGTAAGAGCAGGTAGTAGCCAGCCTCCTGCACAAAGTCCATGCAAGGATTAAATGAGATGATGTGGGGAACGCCCTGAGCACACGAAGAGGTGGAGGAGGAATCAGAACTGGAACACCAGACCCTGTCCACCTGGCCTTCCGCCCTCCCCTCCACAAGGCCCCCCCCGGGGGCTTGCCCCATTCCATAAGCTGAGGTAGGGGCAAGGGGCTGGAGGCTGTGGGAAAAAGCGATTGCCAGGACTGATCAGACCTCCGCCTCACAGCCAGCCTTCCCACGAAATCTTGTTCAGATGAGAGGTGGCCGGGGCGCTTCCTCTGCAGACCCAGAGGGAGCTGTGGAGCCCGCAAAGACATCTGGTTTCTGAATCTTGGGATCCCACACCCTCAGGCCAAGGGAAGGAGGGGCTCAGGCTCATAGGGTCTCTTCATATACTCCTCCACCTTGCTCCCCTCCACTCGGGCAACATCGTCCCAACCTCCGCACCACCCAGGTGAGAGTTTGGGACTCAGTAGCTGGCTAAGCACCAAGGGCAGACCCTGAACTGGCGGCCATCCAGGCGGAGCCGTCACCCACCCACCTACTCCCTGCCCAACCCCTCTCCAGGCCCCAGCCAGGGTCTGCAGCAGCTCTCCACCCAGCACCTGAAGTGGCACTGACTAGCCTCCACCCCACAGGGCACAGCCTGGGTGGAGGCAGCCTTGACGGGAGAAGCAGGCAGGCTGCCTGATGGGGCTCCTTGCAGTGGGGGTGTTGAGTGCTGCAGGAGGGGTGTGGCCAGAGAGGTGATGGTATTAACAGACCCTAAGGGCAGACAGGGCTGAGGCTCCTCCTGGGGCCGCGAGAGGGGGGAAAATGTAGGACTAGTTGCTGGTACAGGCACCCTGTGGTCCCACACCCCCTTCACTTGAGCAACACAATGACCTAGTGCAGGCAGGAGCTGGCTAAAGAATGAATAATAATAACAAAAAGAATAATGGTCACTATCCCTGGTTGATGCTTACCAAGCAGATTCTAAGAGATTTCTCTGCTTGGTCTCAGCCTTCACAATGACCCTCTGAGGTAGGGGCTCTGTTGTTCTCATTTTGTCTCAGATGGAACCAGAGAGGTTAAGTCATTTGCCCAAGATCACGCAGCATCTAACCCAGGTCAGAAGGGATCCATCGCCCATCCCTTTAATCTCAATGGCTATGTGACTCTCCAACTTTACTGCTGGTAAAATTCAGATTCCTGGGCCCTGCCTTGACTCATTAAGTCAGAATGCCAGGTGAGTGAGGCTCTGGAAGCTGTAATTTTGACAAGTGTCCCAGGAGATTCTTGTCTACAAAATCCTGCACTAGGTTGTCGAGTGACTTTCTCAGAGAAAGCTAGAAAGTACCCAGACAGCAACGGCCGGTTTCTAAAGAGGCAGCTCGTGAAGGAGGGAAGGAGGTCTCCTTGTGATGGACGTTCTCGCAGAGGGGATGGATGGGAGGCTGCCCTGGGGCTGTTGGAGGTAGGGGGCCATTCTATCCCCGCTTCCCTTCCCTGCGTCCTTCTTGTCTGGCAGCCTGGACAGAATGCAAGGTCAAAGCCCTCATCTAAAAGGCTCTGGCAGGTGGGGCTTGGGGCCCAGTCGATGAATGGGTTCTGCTGGCCCTGGGGTGAGGACTGACGGAGGGTGGCAGATGGACACCCCTAGGCCTCTCCCAGGGGTCAGGCAAGAGCTCTTCCCGGCTGATCTTCCCAAGGCTCCTGCCCGGCCGCTCCACCCACCCCTAGCGCCTGCTCTCCCATTGCCTGTGACTCTCAGCTGGTCACCTCACCATAGCTGTAATTCCACCCCCTCTTCACAAGGAGACAGCAGGTTCAAAACCCGGGCACAGTCATCACCACGTTGACAGTCACAACTGCCCTGATAGACAAGCGGGGTGCTGTGTGACCCCCCCCCCAACCAAACGGGAGACTGAGGCCTGGAAGGACAGGCAGGGCGTGCACTGCCTAAGGGCACCCACCTCAAGGGACAGGACGAAGGGGCTGAAACCCAGGCTGACCTGTCCCATGCCCTGGCATGGGGCTGTGTCCCAGGGTTGGGTGGGAGGGGGTTGTTTTCTAGTTGGCACAAGGGCACTGGGTGGGCAGGTCCAGTCAGCAGGAGGAAGCCTAGATTCGCCCTGCATCCCACAGTTGCCAGGTTACAGGTCTTTGTATCCCTGGACCCTCTCTGTTCCAATAGGCCAGTCATTTCGAATTCCTTTATCCACGGAACCCTTATTTCAAAGTACATCTTATGTAAAATAGAAAATCATAATGACACTAACCAACAAGGTTTGAGTACTTCCTATGTGCCAGGGCCTGTGTTAAGCACTACCCATGGATTATCTAATTTAATCCTAAAAATAACCTGATGGATAGCTACTATTATTATTGCCAATTTAAAGATGCAGAAACCAAAGCATAAATAAATCCGGTAAATACGGCACTGCCTTTCTGGCTCCAGTGGCGCCATCCCACACCTTCAGCCTCCAGGGGTTCCTCAAAGCACAGTTTGAGAACCAGCGTACAAGCACTCCTCAGCGCGATATTTGTACCTGAACCAGAAAACACATCAAAACAATGACCCACACAAAGTTTACACGGGGACAGTACCTCTTGGGACTTCAACAGCTTTCTAGAATCCCATCATCCCCACCTCACCACGGCCACTTTTCAGTCTTACTAAAGAATGCAAGTGCTCACCTATTGTTTTGTTTGCCCAGGCTCCACCCTGACCCTTCTTCCTGGCAGTGCTACCCTCTCCCAACTCCATCGTGTGCTTTGAGAACGGGTTGCCCTGTGCTTATAGGACCTCACCCCTAGATTACAGCCGATTTGTGGGGATTTGATCTCAGTTGGGTCAATCAGAGTGCCTCCACCCTGGAATGGAGGAAGTGTTCCTGCCTGGTGAGGGGACCTCGAGATGTGGTTCCAGAGATGTTGTTGGCCATGTCCCCCACCCATGGAGGACTCAGTCTGCAAGGAGAGGGAAAGAGCACAGCCTGCAGAGAGAGAAAAGAGAGGCCTGTGGCATTTGATTTTCTGTTTCTGGTCCCTGAGATCCAGTGACATTTCAGTCACTGTTTGCTTATTCATTCCTTCTTATGTTGGCCCAGCTAAGCAGAGCCGGTTTCTGCTGCTGGCCATGAAGGTGGAAAAGAAAACGAAGGAGGAGAAGGAGCTGCATGGCGGGGGAGAAAAGAATACAAGAATGAAGCTGCTTTGCAGGTTGCAGCTCTGCCATTTGGAAGACAATTTGAGTTGACCACTCAATAGCCATTCTTGCCCTTCTTTTTTCCTGACAGAATTTGCATCTTGGTCAGGCTTCTTTAAAGATAGGAAATTGGGGGCTTCCCTGGTGGCGTAGTGGTTGAGAGTCCGCCTGCCGATGCAGGGGACACGGGTTCGTGCCCCGGTCCGGGAAGATCCTGCATGCCGTGGAGCGGCTGGGCCCGTGAGCCATGGCCGCTGAGCCTGCGCGTCCGGAGCCTGTGCTCCGCAACGGGAGAGGCCACAGCAGTGAGAGGCCCGCATACTGCAAAAGAAAAAAAAAAAAAGATAGGAAATTGGTCCAGTATGAACCTTGGCCAATGAGATGTAGGGAGAGTCTGATGGTGGTGGTAGGGGGTACTTGGGAGGGTTTTTCTTATTATTCAAAAGTGACATGGGACAGGGCCTGTGAAGAGATAGTTTGCTATCTGCAGCTGTTACACCCTTTTTCCATGTAGGATGAGTTTTTAGCTGGACACATGGTTGTCCAGCCAAAGACAGCATTTCCCAGCCTCCCTTGCAGCTAGATGTGGCCATGTAGCCAAGTTCTAACTAATGGTATAAGTGCCCGTGTTGTGTGTGACTTCTGTGGCTGTGCCTGTTAAGAGGAGGTACATGACCTGTCCTCCCTCCCCTCTTTCTTCCTGACGACTAGAATACTTACATAATGATGAGCCATCTTCCTCCTTGTGGATAAGGACAGCAACTTAGAGAAGTCTAGCCCTCAATCCCACTGGCTGCCATGTTAACCCTGAACTGATGTTGGACCGTAAAGGGACAGGAAAATAGATTTCTATGTTGTTTAATCCACTGCTATTTGGGGTCATGTTACAGCAGCTGATCTACCCAATACAGGATCTTCTTGCTTTAGATCTTGCTGTGCTGTCTGGAGCTGTGACAGCCATCTTGTGAACATGAGGGGAAAACCCAGGGGATACCTGAGAAGCCAAGTGAGAGTCCTACTTCCATTGAGCTGCTGAACTTGCCAACTCTGCAACCACTGATTCCAGATACCTTGTTAGGTGAGACAATACATTTCTTATTCAAGCTATTTTCATCGGTTTTTCTATCACTTGCCGGCAAAGCATGCCAACTGAGGTACTCTAGGTGGTCTGTGGTAGAGTGGCCTAAAATCATGCCCTGGCCATGGACAGTGGAAGGCCAGAACACAGTGGGGAGATTTGTGACCCAAACCCACTCCCCCATCAGGAGCTTCTGCCCTTTCCATCCAGGAGGTGCAAATCCAGCCTCAGACCTTTCTGGACAAAGCAGCTATCAAAAGAGCGTTGACAAAACAGAGCCTCTCTGTTTATCCATCAAGAAGAAAGAGAGAGGAGGGTGAAGACATTCCACCTAAGTTGTGTGGTGGGGAGAGTATGACTTGCATCCTCTAACCGGTAATAAACGCGCTTGTCTCCTGGGTCCTTGGCAGCTTTACCCTGAGAGCTTTTATTTCTGTCCACAATTTCCATTTCATGGAGCCAGGAGTTCTGCAGATCACTCAGGATCTTGGAAGGAAGCAGAAATCACATCAGAGAGGACTTTGAGGAGGATTTAATGAAGGGACTTTACAGAGGTGTGCAGAGAGCTAAGGGAATGCTGAGACACGCTTGAGCACCAGGCAAGGGCTGCAGTGCAGGAGGGGCACCTGCAGCCAAGACCTCGGTGGAAATACCCCTCTGTCCTCCCGCTCTCTGATCTCGCGCCAGTATCTCCCAGTACCTCACGCCAACCGCGATGGAGAGAGTAAGGGAGCCTGGGGGATGCAATCCTCAGAGGTCGACCTCCTGGGGCAGGGAGGGAGGGGCAGAGCCTGGATTGGGGGTGGGGGTGGGGGACAGGTATGAGAGAGGAGCACAGGGGGAACTTTTGGTTCAGATCTACTTGCTCCAGAACTTCCCAGCCTCGTGTTGCTGGGAGGTGCAGGTGGGGAGAAGGGGGTGACAAAGACCCTTAGGCTGGGCAGTTCTGGTTATGGAGGACCCAGGTTCAGAGGCCCCTGAGCAGGCAGCTGGTGCTGGGCCTTTTCATAGGAAAGGGGGAGAACCCCAAGGATGAGGGAGGCAAAGAGCCAGCTGCCCTGCCAGGCGGGCACCAGAGGGGCTCTCGGGAAGGGCGCTTGCAAGTCAATGGCAAATGATGAAAAATGCAGGCAGATAAATAACTTAAAAGACCCAAGTTTGCTGGAAATGTTTTCTGATGTAGGCTCGGCTGCTGGGCAGCCAGGCTGGCAGGCTCTATTTTTAATCAGGGCCAGTTGGGTGGAGACAACTGGTTGCTTTGGGTGGCTTTGAAAGGAGGCTCTGCCTCATTGTTCCCTGTGGGGCTGCTTTTGCTCTGTCCCCAGGCACTCCTCCGCTCCAGCCTCAGCATGAGAAAGGTCACCGGCAGGTTTCCCAAGTAGACAGGGGAGGTGGAGACCACGGGTTTGGACCTCAGAAAGTAGTGGGTTCGAGCTGCAGCTCTGCTACTTAAGCTGTGTGTTTAATTTAATCTTGTAGAACCTCAATTGCCTCATCTGTGAAATGGGGTAACAATAGTACCACCTGGCAGGGACATTTTGAGGATTCAATGCGACTGTGTGTGTGCAGAGCTTAGCACACGTGGCACCTGCAGAAGAAGTACTCAATGAGCATTAAAGGAAATGGAGCTGAATTCCTGGGAAAAGCTGCCTGGGTTCACATCCAGGCTCACTTAGCCTCTCCAAGCTTCCGCTTCCTCATCTATAAGAGATGCAACCACCTCCTATGGTTAACACGATGACTAGGAGAGAGACTGCGCCAGAGGAAATAGTAGCACTAGCTAGATGGCAGCTGTTGTGATTATAGCTGTCGTTGTTGTCATTTCATGAGAAGATTGGGATGAAAGAACAAGTAACCCAAAGTCACTGCTATAGGGTGTGGTCTAGACTATATATGTGGGGACGGGGCTGTTGTGGTCTGCATCTCCTCCAATGCTGGTCTTTCCTCTCTCATTATCAGAGTAAGAAATGACATGGGAAGATGCCCCTCATGGTCACAAAACGCATCCTTGGGGTAGAGAGGGGGCACTCGTGAGTTCAGCATCATACAGGCTGCACCTATGGGCTGTGGAACCTGGAACAAGTCATTTCCCCTCTCTGAACCTCAGTTTCTTCGTCTGTAACACTCCTCCCAGCACAGCTGTTATGGTTGAATGTAAAGGACTTAGGGCCCAGCTCATAGTCAAGGTTGATTGCTTTTAAAAAATTATTCCTTGGACAGGATTAACCTCCTCAGCACCCAGGAAGGAAGGAAACCTCACTGTCCGCTAGAACGCGGAGGGGAATGCACCATCAACATCACTAATAATCAGGGAAATGCAAGCCCAAACCCCAATGGGTTATCGCTTCATACCTGTTCGGATAATTATGACAAAAAGAAAACAGATGTTGGCGAGGATTCAGAGAACAGGGAACAGGGAACACTTATACACTGTTGGTGGGAATGTAAACTGGTACAGCCACGATGGGAAGCAGTATGGAGGTTCCTCAAGAAATTAAAAATAGAACTACCATATGATCCAGCAATTCCACTTTTGGGTATTTATCCAAAGGAAATGAAACCATTATCTCCAAATATATCTGTACTCCCATGTTCACTGCAGCGTTAATCACAATAGCCAAGGTGTGGAAACAACCTGAGTGTCTGTCATGGATGAATGGATCAAGAAAACATGACATGTAAATATTTATACACGCACACAATAGAATATTATTCAGCCTTTAAAAAGAAGGAAGTCATGTTATTTGCAGCAGCATGGATAAACCTGGAGGGCATTCGGCTGCGTGAAACAAGCCAGACAGAGAAAGACAAATACCACATGGTATCACTTACAGATGGAATGTAAAAAAGAAAAGTTCAATTCATAGAAACAGAGAATAGAAGAGTGGTTGGCAGGGTCTGGTGGGGGCGTGGCTGGGGAAAATAGGGAGAGGCTGGTAAAAGGGCACAAACTTTCGGCTACAAGATGAATACGGTCAGAGGATCTAATGTACAGAACGCTGACTATAGTTGATAATGCCGTGTTGTATAACTGAAATTTGCTGAGAGAGTAGAACTTAAATGTTCTCACCAAAAAAAAAAAAGGTAAACTGTGGGGTTAAAAAAAAGACACAAGGGCTTCCCTGGTGGCGCAGTGGTTGAGAGTCCACCTGCCGATGCAGGGGACGCGGGTTCGTGCCCTGGTCCAGGAGGATCCCATGTGCCGCGGAGCGGCTGGGCCCGTGAGCCATGGCCGCTGGGCCTGCGCGTCCGGAGCCTGTGCTCCGCAACGGGAGAGGCCACAACAGTGAGAGGCCCGCGTACCGCAAAAAAAAAAAAAAAGACACAAGAGAGGTCATGCTCATATCTAGTGAACAGACTGTCCCCCAAAATGCTGTGGGTGGGGAGGAATAAGCTCACTCTCTCCCCTCCAAGGGCCTGCATTTTCAGTTGATACCACACTCATGGGGTAGCGTGAGTTGCCGTGATGCCTCCCACTGCCACCTGCGTACCCCTGGAGAGCAGAAGGCTATGTCTCCCTTCCCCCATCTCCCATATCTGAGCTCTGGACTGGTATACAATCGGTGCTCAGTAAGGAGAGTTACACATTTGTGCATGGTGTTACCATTTACAAAACATATTCACCCCGTGCCACCAGCTCAAGTGGACCGGGAGACTTGCATAAGGTCACACAGCCGGTGGAGATCTAGGGATGCTCCTTTCACACCTTAGATAGTCCTCTAAAATGATACCTGAAGTGTTTTGTTTTCTTTTGAATCCTTACTGTATCTCAGATCATGTGCTGTGTGCTTTACATCCGTCACCTCATTCAATCCTCATAACAGCTTGGTAAGGTAAGTGCTGCTATAGTCCCCATTTTACAGGTGTAGAAATTGAGATTCCTAATGCAGGACTTGCCCAGGGTCGCACATCCGTCAGACCAGAGCTGTGATTTGGAAACAGATCCATTCTTCATAGCCTTCCAGATCCTTCAGAGCTCATACCCTCAACCACCACACTCTACTGACCAAAATTTCCTTCCCCAGCTCCAAAGTTGTAAACACTATGCAAACCACTTCCTACAAGGTGGCAATGTTGCCTGTCCTTCCACCTCATCCCCCACACTCAGGACGAGGCAAGACAGAAGGAACAGTCAGGGGTGAACCCAGAGAGCTGAAATAACATGATCAGAGCCAACACAACAGTTAAGCCACAAATCCGGGACTGGAATTGAGGTTCGTCAGATTCCAGAGACTGTACTGCTAACCATCATATAATATCACCTCTAATCATATTTAGTTAATTTAGTGTTTAATTGTATACACATATCTTATAGTGGAATACTTGTAGTTCATTAGTTTCTCTGGTTATGGTTTCTACATATTATATTATAATTTGTTCTGAGCTCCTCTGGAGCGAGACTGGGTGTCACTCACCTTTTCTTTTCTTCTTTTTCTTTCTTTCTTTTTTTTTTTCCTTTGGCTGCGCCTCTCAGCATGTAGGATCTTAGTTCCCCAACCAGGGATCGAACCCATGCCCCCTGCAGTGGAAGCATGCGAAGTCTTAACCACTGGACCGCCAGGGAAGTCCCCGTTCACCTTTTCAATTGTTGCACCGAGCACAGTGCCTGTCATAGCACTGGGACTTAGAGCAATGAATAAACTAAGTAGAAGAGCTGAAACTCCAACCTCATTTGCTGATTTCCTTTGTTGATTTCCAGGGCTCCTTCCTTTACATCAAAACCTCAAAGACCTGGAGTTGCCGGAACACCGGGTGGTACAACGCCACAACCCAGGATAGGCATGAGCTGCCAAGGGCTGGACTATGTACGGCAAGCTGGCTAAGCTTGTGGGCTCTGGACCCAGCTTGCCTGCGTTCAGATTCCGACTCTACACATAGTAGTTCTGGGAGCTCGGGCAATTTACTTAATCTCTCCCATCGGCCGGAGGGGTTGTCACGGGCAAGGCTTTGGGGATAGGAGTCACCTCCATCTGAGTGAAGGCATCTTGGGCTCCACCAATGGGCAAGGCAGATGGGGCGTAGGCAGTCAGTGCCTCAGTGCTTCTCCTCCATCAGACTCGCCTTTCGGCCGGCTTTGTAGTCCTGCCTGGCTGGACGCATACAGCCTTGTTAATAATGTATAGGCCCCCGTCTGCCTTACTTAACACTGAGCTCCAGCAGATGCACAGCTCTTTATAAATGATCCAGTCCAGCTGATTAGACCCCATGGGGCACATTCCTGCAGCCAGCCTCTTGTTCCCCATAATGGAATCATAATGTTAATGTGATTTCAATTAGGGCTACATTACAGAACACAGGTGCTGGAGTACGCCCATGGCCCGGGAGACCTCCCTGGGAACTCATTTTCCTGGGAAAGGTACGTATGTTTCCAAGGTCTCCACCAACCTCAGGAAAAAGCAAGTCATCCCGGCTGCGGGGAAGCTGTGAGAGCAGAGATAAGAGGTATCCTGAGCCCAGGTTCCCTGCTTTCCAGGACCCCCGAACCTTTGTTTCTCATTCAAACTTGACTAGTGTATAGGCCCTTTGACGGGAGAAAACATGTCTTGGGGACCCTAAGGTCCACAGGCCCCGATTTGAGAAATACTGACCCAAGAACCAAAGTCTCAGTCTAGGAAAATGCCTTTTGTTGTCTATTATCACCGTAAAAGGGAGGTATTGCCTTGACAAAAGGCAATAGCATTTTTTTCCTTAAAAATAATTCCCACATAAGGAGAATTTACCACGTGCCAGACATAATTCTTCATATTTTATGTGTAGGAAATCATTTCTTAGATTTTATCATCAAAACGAAAGCATGCAAACATTTTCATCTCTTGAAAATTATCAAAGGATGCATTTCTAGTGTACAGAGTGTCTGTAACTATATATAAAGTATAATATAATATATTATACATAATATACATATATAATATATATAACTATATATAATGTCAAGGACATCTTCAATCTGTAAAACAAATATATGTATGTAAATATATATATTATCTATGTAAACATATAATGATTATCTATATTATCTTCTAGACTTTATGGAGACCCTGTGGTTTCACAGATCAGTCTCCTTCACTCCATGGTGAGCACTGGAAGTTAGAGATTTGTTATTTTCTTCATATTTGCATCCTCAGGGAGTACTTAGGTGATTATTTATCTCAGTTTCCTCAACGTAGCATGGGACCCACTGGATAGACATAAATTAAATGAGATAATTCAAGCAAAGCAATTAACATAACACCTGACACATGGTCAGCTTTTCACTGTTGTGACCTCTCCCGTTGCGGAGCACGGGCTCCAGACGCGCAGGCTCAGCGGCCACGGCTCACGGGCCCAGCCGCTCCGCGGCATGTGGGATCTTGCCGGACCGGGGCACGAACCCGCGTCCCCTGCATCGGCAGGCAGACTCTCAACCACTGCGCCACCAGGGAAGCCCTCAGTGTTGCTTTAATTTGCAGTTCCCTAATGACTTACGATGTTGTATAGCCTCCTGTGTCATTTGACATGCCTCCACTTTTTTTTTTTAAGTGAGCACTTTCTTACTTCTTTCTGGCAGTACAAGATGCTCCAGGCTCATCTTATATTTTTTCTAGAATTCAGTCCCAGAATCAGCCATTTGTCCGGGGAGTCCTGGTTCTTTTTATTAGAGAATGGTATTTAGAAATCAAGATCTGGGTGCTAGGCGTGATTATTGTTACTGGAGTGTCACTGCTTCCAGGTCCTCTCAGCAGACACAGCTAGGAAACGTATGTATACACACATAACTATATTTATTTCTGCATTTACTTGTATATATATACTATAATAAACATGAGTTCATACTGACATCTTGACTGTAATCCACCATTATAGCATTCATTCTAGGCTTCCCCCTTACTTATTTGTAATGTCTTTCTTTAACAGTGAAAAAGCTGGCTCTCATTATCTAGAATATATAATATGTATATATGTATGTATGTATGTAGATACAGCCCTAGTACAGAGAATGGATAACCTGGAGGGTGAGAGTACAGTGTCTGGGTACTGTGCTTCCTCTTTAGGTTTACAGTATTGAGTCAAAAAACTGGTTTCAGAGTTACTTAGCTCAGTTCCTTTTCCCCCACTAAACTTGTTTTTATACTATTTTATACTATTAGAGTCAAGTAAAATTAAATGCAATACTTTGTATTTTAAAATAGGATTTTTGTTATCCCATATTATTATAGTACTTCTCTCTATTTTTTTATTATCTCTCTGTCCATCCTTCCCTCCATTACTATGCATAAAGCAATGCCTGGAATTGTATTAACCAAGTGTTAATAACAGTTGCTTCCGAGTGATGGGATTTGAGATAATTTTTAACGTTATTCAGGTCCATATTTTGTAACTCATTTTTATAATAAGCATACATGTTATTTTTTACAGAAAACAAGGAATTGTTCTCTAAAATCAAGGAAGAAATGGTAAACAGGTGGAACACTGCTGAGGGGTAAAATCCCTAGTGGATATAGTAGCTAGGAGATCATTTGGGGGCCTGATGGGAGCCATCACTTTGGAAGAGTGAGGGACGGCAGCCAGACTGGATAGGTAGAGGAATAAACGGGAGGCGTGGACAAGGCAAGCAATGAAGTTGAGTGCTTTCTGGTGTGTAGCATGCCTGGGAACCACCCGGAGCTTGTCCAAATATATTCCTGGGTCCCACCGCCAGGGCTTTAAGTCAGCAGGTCTTGGGTGGAGCAGAGAACCTGCTTTTCCACCAAACTCCCAGGTGATGCTGACTCTGCTGGTCCTCACACTAAACCGAGCTGCGCTGAGTTAGGCAAGTCTTTTGAGAAGATTGATTGGCTGTGAGGGAGGCAGGCGAGGACACGGGAGGGAAGATGCTTTGTCTGGATCACTTTTGTTGTTGATATCTGTTTGCTTTTTATGTGTTGTTGATATCTGTTTGCTTCTTATGTGTTGTTGATATCTGTTTGCTTTTTATGTGCTCCTAGTCATATATAAACAAAAAAAAATAGAGAATTACGAAAAGAAATAGAGAAATCAATAATCTTAGTGAGAGTTTTTCTTAATACTTCTTTATTGGAGTATAATTGCTTCACAATGCTGTGCTAGCATCTGCTGTACAACAAAGTGAATCAGCCACATGCGTACATGTGTCCCCATATCCCCTCCCTCTTGAGCCTCCCCGCCACCCTCCCTATCCCTCCCCTCTCGGTCATCGCAAAGCACCGGGCTGGTCTCCCTGTGCTATGCGGCTGCTTCTTAGTGGGAGATTTTAACACACCTTCTTCAGTAACTTTATTATTATTATTATTATTATTATTATTGCGGTACGCGGGCCTCTCACTGTCGCGGCCTCTCCCGTTGCGGAGCACAGGCTCCGGACACGCAGGCTCAGCGGCCATGGCTCACGGGCCCAGCCGCTCCGCGGCATGTGGGATCCTCCCAGACCGGGGCACGAACCCGTGTCCCCTGCATCGGCAGGCGGACTCTCAACCACTGCGCCACCAGGGAAGTCCTTCAGTAACTTTAGAGCAAGGTGGTAAAAAAATAAAATCAATAAGTGTGTAGATGATATGAATAACCTAATTAACAAGCAATGCCTGATGTATACAGAGAAATACATCAAATAATGAAAGAATTATTTTCAAAGGCACATGGAATTTGCCAAAAGATTCTACTTGGCCATCAAAGAAGCTTCAAAAAATTTCCAAAGATTGAAATAATACAGAGTACAGGCTAGTCTTTGACCACTGTGAAATCAATTATGATGATAAACGCAACATTTTCAAATGTTCAGAAGTTATGTAGTACACTTCTATTTTCTTAACCGTTTATTTAGAAATAATGTCAAATTTACAAAAAAGTGGTAAAAATAAAAATAGTACAATGAACATGTATCTTCCCTTCACTCGAATCCACTTATCGTAAGCACTTAACGCCATTGCTTTACCACCCGTCCCTCTCAGGCCCCCAGGCCCTGACCCCAGCACACACACAATTTTTTCCAAGCTCTCGGCTGAGGACAGTGGTGCTCTAAGGACGATGGTGCTTCAACGACAAAGGACGACCCTGCCTGAAAAAGTTTCATAGTTACACGCCCGGTTCGCCCTCTCCACCCTGCTGCGAAGATTACGAAATTCCTGAGCCCACCTGGGCAACGCCCACCTGGGCAACGGGACCTGTCCCAAATAAGGAAAGGCATATGCCCTTTCCCACTCCCGCCCTGTAGAAGGAAGGTATATGCGCCTCGACCAATCAGTAAATGGAATTTTCACCTCGGACCATTCCTTTGTTTTCTGGCTATAAAAGCTGATCCGTAGCACATGTTCGGGCTCGACTCTCCCAGACTACTAGGAAGTTGGCCCGCTGTTCTGGCAGCGACCCTTCCCTCTAATAAATTCTATCTTCTTTACATTCTGCCTTATGTCTGGAAATTCTTTTCCAACCCGCGTTCGGACCACCACTCTTACCAACCACATGAATGAGTTCCTTGGAAGTGGATTCTCCAAACTCCCATGAGCTGCCCCATCTGATGCTGATTGGAGCAGAGCCAAGCCTTGCCCCAAGTCACAGATTTGTGAGTTAAACAAATGTTGTTTTAAGCCAGTGAGTTTGGGGGAGTTTGGTATGCAGCAGTAGGAACTGGACTAGATATTTCAGGGCTTGGGACGTGAGTGGTCCAGAGATACATTAGGGCACTGTGGGTATTAGGAGGCTCCTGTATTTTCAGTGGGAACAACCTGCCGTGGGGGGTGATTTCCTCCTTCTGTCCTGGTGCGGGTAAAGAGAAAGCTGAGAATCAGCTCATCTAGGGTCGCAATTTTGCAGGTGGGTGCAAAAGACAGATGGAAAAGTGTGATTCAGGAACTGGTGATTCAGAGGGTCACTGAAATGGTGGACCACCATGGATTCTAAGCTGGATGCAGAAGAAAGCGGAGGTGGAAGGTGGTTGCCAGAAAGGAAGTCAATAAAAGGGTATAATGGTTCATTTAGTGTGCCAACTTGCCTGGATCATGGGGTGCCCAGATATTTGACTAAACATTATTTCTGCGTGTGTCTGTGAGGGTGTTTCTGGATGGAATTAGTATTTGAATAGGGAATTCAGTAAAGCAGTTTGCCCTCCCCAGTGTGGTGGGCAGCATCCAATCCGTTGAGAGCCTGAATAGAACAAAAAGGCAAAGGAAGTGAGGCAGGACAAAGATGGGCCCCAGGCTGAACAGCTGGAGTTGTCCCCTGCAGACAGATACTCTAAGATGAAGAGGGGGAGGAGCTAAGCCCCACCCAGATAAGAGACCACATGTTTCTCATTCTCCAGGTCAGGAAGACCTTCCCGACTGCACAGGTGCAGAAAGGCTCCTCAGAGGTCAAAGGGAGGGGGCGTCACCCCATAGTAGGTGATGTCAACCTACCCATAGGCCTATTCGCTAGAATCCATCTTGGCTAAGAGATGCGTGCGCACACATGGGAGGACCCTGAGATAAACCAAATAGGGACACAGAACCAAGCAAAGTAAGATGATTGGCCAAAGGAAACATGGAAGAAATGCCCCATATAAGTGATTCAAACCACCACGAAGGTGTGACTCTCTCTCTGAGCCCACCTGTATGTCTATCCACACGTACTCTTTTTCCTCCTAGTAAACACTTTACTTGTTTCACTACTTTCTGTCTTTGTGGGGACTCATTTGTGCAGTCGTACGGGCCAGGGCCTCGCCACTGGCCGCTGCTCCCAGGTGGTCTAGTGACTAGGATTCAGCGCTCTCACTGCTGTGGCCTGACTTCAGTCTCTGGCCGGGGCACCGAAATCCTGCTTCAAGCCGCTGTAGGCCGAGGCCACCCAAGGCCAGAAGGACTAATTCAGCCTTTCCTGTCTGATTGCTCAGCTGGGACCCCGATCTTCTCCTGCCCTCAGTGTTCCTGATTCTCAGGCCTTCAAACTTGGACTGAATTACCATTGACTTTCTTGGGTTTCCAGCTCGCAGATGACGTATCATGGGCCTTCTCGGCCCCCATAATTGCACGAGTCAATTTCTTATAATAACTCTATCATCTATCTATCTATCTATCTCCTATTAGTCCTATCCAGAGAACCCTGACTAATACTAGGAGTCAGGGCATTCAAGACCACAATGAAGCTGACAGATGGTTGTAACTGGAGTACAACCATTATCAGGGAAGATGAGATCAGGAAGCCTGGGTCTCTGCTGAGAGCTGCAGAGCAGCCCTGGCCGTAGGGCAGGGCAGTTTTAGGTCTGATGAGGACTTTCTCTTACTGGTACTGCTGATTGTCTCTCAAATGTCAGCCTTCCCTTGCTTCCTCACCAGGAACAAACGCCTTTCTCTGCGCCCCACTGGGTTCTGTCTCCTCTTTGTCAAGAGCTCTGCACACGCTGAACTCTCTTTGTTTCTTCCCCCTCTGCCTCCCTGAGGGCTGGCTCTGCGCTTTGTTCACCCCTGCATCCCCAGCACCTGGTCTGGCACGTTCTGAGGCCCAGAAAATGTTTGCTAAATGAACCAATACTTGAAGGCAGGACTGATGGATGGAGAGCCCAAAGGGACTCTGACAATGGACGAAGTCCCACACCCTCTCAGGCTCATTCTTTCTGCCCCACTTTCCAGAAGGTAAATGGGAAGCCAGAGAGGTCAGAGGCCTGCCCAGGTCACACAGCAGAGCAGGCCCAGTGACTGAAACTGCAGCAGAAATAAGATCAAGGGCTAGGTGGTGGTGGTGGGAAACAGCTGGAAGGAAGGCCCTAAATCCCTGTTCTGCAATGTTTCAGCACCTCGCTGGACCGGGACAGACACCCCCCTCTTCTCACATCTTCCTCCCTTCACTGGCTGGCTGCAGGGAGCCGCCCAGCCCAGGGGCCAGGGGTGGCTGCCCCTGCGGCGGGGAAGGGGGGGGAGCGGGGGCAGGGAAGGGCCCAGCTGTATCTCGGCGCCCACCGCTCCCCTCCGCTCCCCAGCAAGTAAAAGGAAAAGGACAATTAAAAGGAAACCCAGAGGTGGGAAGGCAGTTTTCCAAGCCAGGCTCGGGGCTTCCCTGGGAGGATGAGGTGCCCTAAGGAAATCCCGTTAAATGGATGTTTATTTTAATGGGAGCTGAAGGGAGAGGGGCTGAGGCTAATCCTGGGGGTGAGAGGAGGAAGGGAAGGGAAAAGATGCAGGGTCTGTGCTCACAGATGGCCTTTGTGAGCTTCCCGAAGGCTGCCCATTGGGTAAGTGGCCAAGATGCAAGCAGACAGCAAGGCCAGAGGTGCTGGTGCTGAGGCAGCCATCTGGGTTGGGGGGTGGGGATGGGGGATGGAGATGTGGGGATGAGGTGGGACTTATTCCTTCCTTCCTTCACCTCCAACATCCCTTGGGTCCTGATGACACCCTGACTCCATGCTAGGGGCTGGGTAAATAATGGCCCTTCAGCCCTGCTCCCTGCCGCAAGTAACAGGGGAGACGCAGAGCTAGGTGGTCTGTGGTAATGTTGGTGGGGCAGCCATAGGCACAGGGTACCTGGGAGCGTGGGGAGGCCCACGGGGCACAGGGAACATAGACTTCCCAGGCTTGTCCCACGTTTGGGACCCAGGGTCTTGCAGAAGGGGTGCTCTGAGGCTTGTTCTCACCTCCAGGCAATGACCTGGTGGAGAACCACTTTCTCGGTGCCTGGAAACCTAGCTGGACATGGGGAGCCCCTCCCCCAGCTCCTCTGCTCATGGGGTCCCTGTCATCCTTGATGGAGCTGGAGACGTTCCTGATGACTGGTCAGCCCCTAACATTCTTCTGGGCAGGGTTCACGTCCATCCCTCCTACTCACTCCCTCATTCAGTTCACAACTCTTCACTGAGGCAAGATGGGGTGTTCAGATTCCAAGACGAAATGCTTCATTCATTCATTCATTCATTCACTCCACAAATCCACATGGGGCATCTCCTCCGTGCCAGGCACCGCCCTGGGTGCTGGAATTTGCAGTGAACAAAAACAGTTAAAGATCCTTGTCCTCATGGAACATCTTGTGGATAGAGATGAGAAAGAAGTGAGTGAACTACCTAGAATGTCAGATCCGGACGGTGCCGTGGAGAAAACAAGGCCAGGGTGGAGGTGGCATAACTGCTGCAGTAGCCACACTGTTCCTCGTTCTAACGCTGAGAGGAGCATCTGGGCCCGGCTCGGAGCTGAGATCTCCAGATCATCCCATTCCATCCTCACCGCTGGCCCGTGAGTCAGTTCTAGGATTATCCTGACTTTGGGAGTGACCATGTGGAGGCCCCCGGAGAGAGTGCCATATGTGCCAACAGTGACAAGCTAGTCCGAGCGGGGCCATGCCTCAGTCCCCACCCTCGAGGGCTGCTTGGGAGCCCCAGCCACGAGTTCCTGCTTTGGCTCAGACCCAGGAGGCTTCAGTGATCAGAGGCCTTGTTAAGCGTGTGGCTCTCATCCAGGGACACCCCTCACCCCCACTGACCACATCGTCGGTCCTCTTGGGGCTCCCACCTGCCTCTGGTCAGTAGCCAGGGAAGCAGTGGGGTCAGGAGAGAGGGTGATGGATGGGAGTCAGGAGGCGTGGGTTCCAGCCCTGCCCACCCCCCACCCCACCCCCGGCCTCACCTGCCTTGTTACTTCAAGGTCCCTTTCCCGCTCTCTCTGTCTCTCTGCTAGTCTATGGAAGGAAGGAGATTGGCCGAGATAATCCCTGAGGCCCTGCGGGGTCTAGAGCTCAGTTTCCTCATCCGGATGGGATGCTCTCACCTTGACCACACCCTTGGACAGGATGAGACAGCCTCTCCTGTGAATGCAGATTCAGGGGGAGCTCGTGACTCTGGCAAGTGGGGAGGGTGGGAAGCTGGCTTGCTATCCTTTCAAATTACCTCTATTTGTGACATGGTATGTGTATCACCAATTAAAAAACAAACAAAAAACCCTGAACTTTAAATGTAAGCCTTTCTACGTTTCCTCCTCTTCCGGGAACCGCAGTCCGTTTAGCAAAGACTTATCCCTGGGGCTGCCTTGCTGGTGACGACATCTCAGGGCCTGGCACATCATAGCAGGATCTCCTACTGACACCCTCTGCATTCGCTCCTGATAACAGGAGTGCGCCGGCCTCCCCCATGTGCACACCTGCTGGATTCAGGCCCCTGGTGCACAGAGGCCCTACTTGATTGATCTCAGAGACCCCCTCCCCGCCCCCACCCCCTCATACACACAGACACACAGACACACAGACAGACACACAGACACAGATACACGCAGACACACACAGATACACGCAAACACAGATACGCGCAGACACAGACACACGTGCTCCCAACGCCCTCTGGGGTGTTTTACCCATCCCTTAGTCAGTGATTAAGACATATTTGCTAAATAATAAATGAGCGCAAACTCTCAGGTCCAGGAAACCAGAGAGCCGGGCTGGGCCCAGGCTGTCTGCAGTTTCTCCGGCCTTCCAAGCTGCCTGCAGTCTGCTCAGCGGGAGAAACCGCTGAGCTGGTCTGTCTCACTGGGGCCGGTCTTAACGTTTCTTTTGTAATTTTTGAGACCAGGAGAGCTGGCACCGGTCGGGGTTACCCAGGGGAGGAGAGAAAATGAAAGGAGAGCTGTATCCCAGGAGGGGCTTCCGGAAGCAAGGCTCTGGCCCTGCCTGGGAACGCCTCTGACTGCCGCGCTCCCACTGCCTCTAATGGACTGCCCATCCCCACGTCTGGCAGGGTGTGCGAGCACGGAGGGTCCAGAGTAACCAGTCCTCATGTGCTGAGGCGCACAAGCCTTCAATCATGTCTTCTGTGGTCTGACCCACCCAACGTAACCGGCTGCTCCCCCACTGAACTTGAACTTGACTCTCTCCAGATGTAGTGCAGTTCACAGGGAGCCATGGTCAGCCCACATGTGTCCTGTCTGGAGTTGCCCTGGGGTACCTCTAGGGAGTCTGGTCTCAGGATCCCTGGAGGAGTGAACTGGTTCCAGCTGATCTGGGTGTCTGGTATGTGGTAGGGGGTGGAGAGTGAACTGAGCATCAAATGCGGCTGAGCTGGCGTGTTGAAGGCAAGGCCCAGTTCTGGCCCCAAAGAGCATCCCTTGCCTGCACCAGAACCCCAAGGGCACTGCTGCCCCCAGGGGCAGGTGGAAGGTTCAAGAAGGAAGTTGTAGACATCGAGGTTCCAAACCCAGGCCCTGATGGGGAGCCTGGGTTCCAAACCCAGGCCCTGATGCTCCCTGATGGGTAGCAGGAGAGTGGGGAGGAGGATGGAGGGGGTAGAGCTAAGAGAGAATTCTACCCCATTCTGGAAGGCCCTTTAGGAATTATCTTGTCTATGGTTCATGATTTGCAATTTTGTGTTCCCTGTGAAGAATTACAAAAATAAAGGATGGTTGTCTGACAAAATTACCATTACCAACCCTTATTTTATAAAAGAAATGGTATTATTTAATGCCAAAAATGTAAGAGGAAGGTGGGTATGATTTCAAGATAATGGACAGTTCTTTACACAGAAAGCACTGGGCTTTTTGGAAATCTCAATATACAGTGATTTTTCTTTTCTTCCTTGGTGATAAAAACCTCCTTATTTGACTAGCTGCTGTGAGCAGGCCAGTGTTTGGAACAACGGGGAAACTGAGGCCCAGAAAGAAGTGACATGTTTGGATCCCGTGGTGAGTGAGGGGCAGAGTGGACCCCGAGTCCAGGGCTCTTTCCACAGCCCTGGTTCCTGGGAGTGACTTGGGCTCCAAGGTCCTGCATGGGTGGGGAGTCTGCTCCCTGCTGGAGGCCCGGTGGGGCGACTGTTCCCAGAGCCCCGGGGGACAGGCAGCACAGAGCCCACCTCTCCCAGCCTCCCACGGTCCCCGGGGCCCGCTCCAGGGCCCACTCCAGGCTGTAGCTTCAAGGCTTAACTGCCTGCAGTTCCCTCTGGGAACGCTCCGTGCCCTTGGCCGCCAGCTCTCCTGGCGTGATGCGTCTCCAGTGCCAGGAGGGAGGGGGCCACATGTTCCCCATATGCCACCAGGGTGGGACTTTTGCACTGAACAGCTGAGCTGCCCTCTCTTCCTCCTTCCCCTAGCAGACTTCCCTGCCTCTCTTCTCTTTGTCTGTCTTCCTCAAAGGACCTCCCACTTCCGACGAAGGAGGAGACAAAATGGGATGTTTCAGCATTTGCAGGGCCTGCAGTCTTTCCAAAGCATGGCCACCCACGTTGGTTTCAACTAAACAAATATACATACCCTGAAATCAAACAGGTGCCTACCCAGTGCCAGGATCTGCAGGGACAGGTAAAGGTGAGCTCCTTAGAGGATGCTATCCCTCCATTTCTCCATCCATTCTCCACCCTGTCATCCATCCATCCATCTCTCCATTTCTCCATTCATCCCTCCCTCCCTTCCTCTGTCCTTCCTCCTTTCATCTCTCTCTCTCTACCTCTCTATCCCTTCCTCAGCCCCCCCTACCTTTCCATCTCTTCATCTATCAATTTCTCTCTTTCTCCATCCTTCTCTTTATCCCTCCCTCATTCCTCCACTCAAACTCTCCCCCTTATCCCTTCTTCCAGCCAATTAGTCATCTTTCCCTCTCTCCCTCCATCCCATCACCCATCCAACCATCCATGCATCCACCCACCCACCCATCCACTCATCCATCTAGTCATCCATCCATCCATCCACCTCTCCATCCCTCCATTCTTCCATCCCCTTTCCACCCTTCCATCCCTTCAACCATTCATCTCTCCAGTCCTCCACTCATCCTTTTATCCTTCCCTCCTTCTAGTTCTCCCTCCTCCCTCCACCCATCCCTCCACCCTTTTATCCTTTATCTGGCCAACAGCTCTCTCTCCACTCCCCTCCTTCCTCTCCATCCCCCCTCCACCTCTCCTTCCATCTGTCCATCTCTTCATCTCTCTCCACTTACTGAGAGGTCTCCATGGACCAGGCACTACCACTGTATTCCCTCAGGGGGCCGGCATGCTGCACACCGTAATATTTCAAGAAATGTTTGTTCTCTGGTGGTCTAGTGGTTAGGATTCAGCGCTCTCTCAGTAAATGTTTGTTGACTGGATCTAATGGCACCCCTGCCTTCCGGAGCTTATGCTACCCTGAGAATCAAGTCCACAACTAACTCTGATTCTGCTAAGTCTGCGATGGGGACTGAGTCTGTGCTTGCAAAGCAGGTGGGCAGAAGAGAAATACTGGAAGGACTCAGCTTTCATGAGTACCTACAGTGAGCCAGGAGCCTTACACACCCTGTCTCTTTTTAGTTCCTAGCAGTCCTATGAGGAAGATGTGTTTTTTCCCCCATTTTACAACTGAGGAACTGGGCCCAGAGGCCCCGGCATGGGAAGGAAATCTGAGTGCATCTCTGCTCTACCACTAGCTCCACTTTGGGGATCAAATATGTGGTGCCTTTTCAGGTTTAATTGTAAATCCCTCCTCCAGCAAATCCTACATCCCACCAAACACAGCCCCCACTTCAAGGCTGATTTCTTTTAAAAAAATAAATTTATTTATTTATTTTTGGCTGCTTTGGGTGATCGTTGCTGCACGCAGGCTTTCTCTAGTTCCCACGAGTGGGGGCTACCCTTCGTTGCGGTGCATGGGCTTCTCATTGCGGTGGCTTCTCTTGTTGCGGAGCACGGGCTCCAGCACGCGGGCTTCAGTAGTTTTGGCACGTGCAGACTCAGTAGTCATGGCTCGTGGGCTCTACAGCGCAGGCTCAGTAGTTGTGGCGCACGGGCTTAGTTGCTCCGCGGCATGTGGGATCTTCCCTGAGCAGGACTTGAACTCGTGTCCCCTGCATTGGCAGGCGGATTCTTAACCACTGAGCCACCAGGGAAGTCTGAGGCTGATTTGTTTGCTCCTGTTTCTTCCCCCAGCCTGGAATAGTTCAGTCTTCTTCTCCACCAGAAGAAATCCTACCTACTCCCCAATACTCACCTCCAAGGATTCTTCCTCAGGAGGTCTTCCAAGATTGCTCCCACCTCCACCAGTTTCAGCAAGAGTGAATCATTTCTTTAGTTCCCACAAAACTGTATTTACTCCCCCTTTACAAATATCACATGCTCTGCCTTGTCTGAAGATGTGTTGAGGGAGGGTGTGGTATGTCTGTCTTCTTCATCTGAGCTCCTTAAGTGGGGTGAGGGGCCTGCTATCTGAATCACCTCGGTCGTTCCCCCCCACCCACCCCCAACATAACCTGGAACCAGAACACACACAGTGGGAAAGCAATGCATGTGGCTGAACCACATTTACCACCAGGGATGATATGAAAAATATTTGCCAGCCAGCAGAGCATGGACAGCGTCCAGTCAGAAAGGTAAGAACCAACAGGGCATCATCTCTGTCTGTCATTTCCAAAGAGCTTCAAGCTTTTGCTCAGCCCCTCCTGACCTGATCTCTACTTCAGAACGAGAAAGATGCTGAGAGGTGGTCAGCCTCTGGGGAGGCTCGGGGAGCGGGGCCCTGGCTGTGAACTTGGGGAGACCAGGTCCAGTGAGGCTGCACCTGATGCCTCCTTCTCTTGTCTTCTCTGCCCTAGATCAGGCCTGTCCAGGCCATAGGAGCATCTGGGAAGGGAGGAGGAGAATCTGGGAATCAAATAATCAGAGCGAACATGTAACATGCTCTGGGGGCTGAAACTTGACATGCACCATCTCATTTAATCCAAACCACCGTCTCAGGGTGGGGCGCACCATGCTTATCCCCATTTTGCAGATGGGAAAGTGAGGCTCAAGAAGATGAGATGATTTCCCCCAAGACTTCCCAGCTCATATGGCCAGGGGAGGAATTCAAGCAGTGGGACCCCCAGGACTCTCGGCCATCAAGATGGCCCACTCCCCCTCCCTGGCTTTGGAGTGGACCAAGAAGGAGCCTGGGTGTAGGTGACAGGTGGGGCCCTTTTGGACAAGAGGAATTTTGGAGCTGGGGCACCAGGCCTGCACCATTCCCCCCAATAGTCTCAGTTGCGGGAGCTGGGCCTGCAAGAACCATTTGGAAGAGAGGCTCCTGTGTGCTGGCAGGGCGTCCTGTGCCAGCTCCGCTGTGAGCCCAGCTTTGCCGCCAGCATGGCGAGGCAGACTGCGACACCAAGGAGGCATCATTGAACTCTTAGTTTTTATCTATAAAATAGATAATATTTACATCACAGGCTTATTGGCGGGACGTGACACGGCACTTGCCCGGTCTGTAGCAGGCAATCACACTAGTCCCCTCGTTCCTCTGGCTCCTGCCCTGTACATGGGCACCAGGCTGGGCATGGAGGGGGTGGGAGGATGGGTGGGCTTCTGACACAGCTGAGGTCTCCTCTTTAGCTCACATGGCCTGTCAGGGCAGGAGTCTTGGCCAAGCACACTGCGAGGTCCCTCAGCCAGAAGTTGGGCCAAGTAAGTAGCAGCCTGGACCACACCACAGCCAGCCTAGGCTGCTTGCCCTTGGGGATTGCGATGCAGTGCCCCTCAGCCCACTCCCACGCACACCCCCGCCCCCCGCAACCGGGACCGGCACACCCAGGATGAGGGCCGAGACAGTGACAAGGCCACGGCCTCTGTGCGACTCTGTGAGGCTCACTGCATACCTTAGCTCTCATTTCACAAGCTGAGTATTTTCAGGGCCATTTCACAGAGAAGGCAACTGAGGTCCAGAGAGGCTAACTACTTTGTCCCAAATTGTACACCCGGGCAGTGGCCAAGCTGAGGCCCAGCCCGAGGTGCGGTTCCCCTCGCTGTCCCTCTCATGTTGATGCATGAGTGACAGCGCTCGGCACCCGCAGACACAGCTCCGCAGTCACAGGACAAAGTCTGGGCAGCAGGGCACTGGCCAGGAGGGCAGTGCTGGGTCAGCATGGAAGGAGGAGAAATGGAGGGCTTCCGGAGAGAGGAAGACGACCAACTCCCAGGCCTTAAAGGTCCCCCGGAAAGACCCCAGCTTCACGGGAGCCCCTGCCCTGGGAGCTCCTCATCCAGGGCCCCAAGCAGGAGTCCCTCCCAGGCTTTGGGTCCCAAGTTACCTGATCAGAGTGACACCCGCTTCGGTGCCACCTTCCGTGGGAGGGCAGGAGGGAGTCAGGAACGCCCAACTTAACCAACTCCGTGTGCCTGGGAGCCTGGGCCTGTGCAGAGTGGGCACCAGAGAGCGTGCCGCCCCCCGCCCTGCCCTCGCCCCCACCCCCGCCCCCTGCCTGTCTGAGGACTGAATGGGGAGAGAGGAGGGAAGGGGGACAGGGTGTAGGCAGCCACAGAGGAAAAGAATTAAGAGCCCAGCTTTTAAGTTTCTTCTTGGGGGCCCAGAAACTTGATCTGAGGGTCGGGATGCCGCCCCACGCCCCCACTCTCCGATTTCACAGCCTCCGGGCCGTTTTCTGTCCCTGGGATCTTGCAGCCTCTGTCAGTGAGGAGAGAGGAAGCAAGGCTGGCTGGAAATGAGGCCGTTTTCCTACCTCTGGAGCCTCCTCCCTCTTTGATCCAGGCGGGAGGAGAAAGGCTAAGTCAGCAGAATCCACCCCACTCACCCACCTGGGGCCCAGCCACCCTCTCCGCTCCCCGCTGTTACCAAGCTGGAAAGCACCGGAAAAATCGTGGCAGGGATGCCATTCTCTGGGAGGCAGTAAAAGCCAGCTCCCAGGCCAGGGCCAAGCACGGGCAATCTCCAAAACTGCTTCTTCCCCGAGGCTGCGCTGGGGTGGGTAGGGGGTAGGGCGGGGGCAGAAGGGAACGGATCATTCAGCAGAACCTCGTGGTGGGAGTCACTACCCCCATTTTACAGATGGAAACACTAAGGCTCCAAGAGATTGCAGCTGAGGAACACTATGCTTGGGATCTGAGCTTAAACTTGTATTCCTTCCAAGTCTGCCAACCCAGCTGGGGGTGGGTGCAAGGTGCTCTGTGTCACTACTTTCTAAGTGACCCTGCTGCTTGTTCTGGGCCACCTAGGAGGACCGCTCTTTGCCCAGGAGGCCTGAGTGGATCTGCTGGACCACCTCTGAGATTTCCTGGAGAGTCCAGGAAAGAGTCCCATCTCAGGTCTTGTGAGAGCTCTCACCCAAAGTGACTCTGTTCACCGCAGGGGATTCAATGCCCATGGGCTGAACAGAACTTCACGGGTCAGCCCCTCCCAGGATTTGTCACATGGGAGAGAACTCAGGGCCCATGGTCACTGACAGGTGGCTGCAAAGTGGCCATCCACGAGTGTATCATCAGTCCTGACGATACACTCCGTGAAGGATGTGCAAGATGAAAAGTGCCGGGAAGTGGATGTCAGACTCAGGAGACCTGGCTGGTAAACGGCTGTCTTTGTAGCCATGCCAGGGATTCATGCTGGGTTTTGGGGAGGTGTGATAGGAGTTCGGGGCTGGGGAAGTTCTCCCTGGAGGCTCCCTACCAGCTGCAGGCCCCATCACAACCCTTTCAGACCTGTCTCTCTGAGGAACTGGGGAGATAGGAGGCTTGATATCGCCCATATCCTCGCTGAGAAGGTATCCTTCACACTAACCCAAGTTAGCTGGAACTCCTGATGAATTTACATATCTGTGTGTTTGCTTTTGGTTGGGTCTCCAGCCCAGTCCACCGTGGAACCTCACGAACAATTCTACCTGTATTTTTGTGAGCCCCCTACCTACAGACCCAATCTGGGGAAAACACAAAACCCTTTCTGCCAAGTCTGTCTCTTTGGGGGCAGAGAGCACCCTCTAGCTACAGAGCTCCATTAGCGGACAGTTGCAGTCAGACCCCAGGTAGGAAGGGGCCTGAGCCCGGAAAGCCAGGGAGGGGAGAGGGGGTCAGGGAGTGGCAGCCTGATCCACCCCAGCTGTTCAAACATCCAGGCCCCCTTCCCTCTTCCTTCCAGAGTCCTCGGTCAGCACTCAGACCTGGCTCACGGCCACCCTGGGTCCCTGCAGTAAACACCTTGCAGAGATTTCCTCCCACAGATATGAGGCTTCTCTCTAAACCTCGGAGGCCAGAAGGCCGTGAGCTCTGGGGGATCCACCAGGGCTGGGCGGCCGCCCCAGAGAATAGAACAAAGGACACTGCTGAGCTCAGCGGTGGGCACAGGAAAGAGCGGGGGAGGAGGTGAGTGACCACTCCCTGGCTTGGCTGCACTCAAGTCTCCTTGCCTTGTGCCCCTTCACCCGTGTGACATCCACGTGACACACAGGTCCCAACATTAGCAACGTATCCATTCCAGTGCATGGAATTCCTCTCCAGCCACCCTTTGCTACAGCCAACACCAACCCCTGTGTGTCTCTCTCCCCGTGTTCCCACCTCTAGCCATTGGCCGCACTGTCCTCTCCTTCTGTCTCTTCTCTGAGTATCTAAATTCTGTCTACTTTCAAGGCCCCTGATAAAGTGCTTCCAGGTAGAAAGCATCTCTCTCCATCCTCTGACCTCACGGTGCCTTACCTTTCATGACACTGGTCATTTTCTGCCGTATGTGATAGATATTTGGGTAAAGGTCACGTCTGCCTTCCTGCAGCTCTTGAGGCCAAGGGTGAGCTGAGTTCTGCCACGTGGCGCCCAAAGGGTGCTTAATCCAGTGCCTTGGACGCGAGCAACAGGAACTGACATTTACTAATCTAGTAACTTTGCCCTTGCTAGTACTTCTTACTTATCTCAGTAATCCCCACACAAACATGGCGAGGCAGGCACTACCGTCCACATTTTACAGATGTGGCAACTCTCATAAACACTACTGCTTTGTATTATTTACATTTCCCAGTAGTATTGGGACATAACAAGCAGGATGGATTCTTCTCTGTGCTGATTTTGTATCTGGCAGCCTTGCTAAGTTCTCTTGTTGAGCCTAATACTATACCCATGAATTCTTTTGGGTTGTCCATGAAAACAATCACATCATTTGCGAGTAGCTATTATTATTTTTTCTTTCCAATATTTATATCCTTTCATCTTAAAACACTTAACTTTATCTTATTATCTGTCTTACCATGCTGCCTGGAACTTCCGATACAATACTGACCAGAAGTAGCATTAGTAGGCAACTTTGTCTTACGTCTGATTTTAAAGGGAACGTTTTCAATCGCTCCTCACACTTTATGATGTTTGCACTAGGGTTTCTGTAGATACTACTTATTGGGCTAAAGAAACATTTATTCTCTTTCTAGGTTTCTAAGAGTTTTTGTCATGAGGAGATATTGAAGTTTATTGAACTTTTTCTGCATCTGCTGAGATTATTATATAGCATCTGTCCTTTGACTTGTCTGATGTGGTAAATTACATTAATCTATTTTCCAAAGTCAAACCAACTTTGCATTCCTGGGGTAAATTGAGCATGTCAGGATGTGTTGTCATTTCTATTCATTAGAATATTCAGTTTGCTAACATTTTGTCCAGAGCTTTATCTCTATGTTCACAAGTGAAGTAGTTTCCTTTTCCATCGTGTTGTGTCTGGCTCTGGTATCAAGGTTTAACTTGTCTTATAAAAATGAGCTGGGGATTACTGTCATTTTTATGACCTCTGGAATATTTTGTGTAAGATTAGAATTATCTGAAACTTGACTGTTCAGTAGAACTTGCCTATAAAGCTGCGTGAGCCTGGTGTTTTCCATTTGGAAAGTCTGGAACTTCAGATTCCATTTCTTCTGTGGTTCTAGAGCTATTTAGATGGCGGGGGTGGGGGTGGCATATGCACAATTTTAGAGACACTATTATACCTTGTATTTCTTCTGGTTCCAATTTTTAAAGTTCTATTTTTCTAAGAATTCATTCATGTCCCATAATTTTAAAAATGTATTTGAAGAAAGTTCATAATATCTTCTGATAATTTTGGCAGTTAAATTGAGCTATAACTGACATGAATTAACTTTACATATACAAAGCACAAAATCTGATGAGTTTTGACAGAGGTATACACTTGTGAAACCATCACTACTTTCAAGATAGTGAACACATCTCTTATCACCCCAAAATTTCCTCATGCCCCTTGGTAATTCCTTCCTGCCCCCTCCCCGACCTTCCGTCCAGGTAACTACTGATCTGCTTTATGTCACTATACATTTGTTTTCATTTCCTAGAATTTTATAAAATAGAATCATACTCTATTTTGTTTGGCTTCTTCACTCAGTAGAATTATTCTGAGGTCTCCCTAAATTGCTATGTGTATCAATAGTTCATTCATTTTTATTACTCAGGAATATTCCACTGTATGGATATACCACAATTTGTTTATCCTTTTCCCTTTCAATGGACATGTGGGTTGTTTCTAATTTTAGTGACTAGAAATAAAGCTGCCATGAACATTGGTGTACAAATCTCTGAATGAAACACATGATGGAGCTGGAATGGCTGGGATGTATGGTTGGTATATGTTTAACTTTTCAACAAACTGCCAAACTGGTTTCCAAAGTGGTTGCACCGTTTTACAGTCCCATCAGCAGTGTGTGGGTTCTTAACATATCCGCACTGACACTTGGTATGGTCAGTCCTTTTCATTTTAGACATTATAATAGTGTATATTGATATCTCATTGTGGTTTTAATTTGCATTTCCCTGTTTGGCTAACGATGTGGGGCACATTTTCATGTGCTTGTTTGACATTTGTATTGTATATCTTCCTTGGCAAAGTATCTGTTCAAATTTTTTGCCCATTTCTGGTTTTTATTTGTTGACTTTTAAAAGTTCATTATGTATCCTGGACTTGTTTTTTCATTCTGTTAACAAAGTCATTTGAAGAGCGAAAGTTCTTATTTTTGAGGAAGTCTAGTTTCTCCACTTTTTCTTTAATGGCTCAAGGTCACAAAGATCTTCTCTTACATCTTCTTTCAGAAGTTTTATAACTTTAGATTTTACATTTAGGCCTATTATTTATCTTGAGTTCATTTTTATATATTGTGTGAGGTATGGATCAAAGTTAATTTTTAAAATACAGACGTCCGATTGTTCAGCACCATGTCTTGACAAGACTACTGTTATGACTTTGTTAAATTAACTTGTTAAGTAGAGCACAGGGCGTGGGATGGTGAGTCTCAGTTCAACATGAGACCACAAAAGGCATCAAAATAGAGAAATTTATTACTCACGGGTCCAGAGGAAGCACGTGGCATACCTCAAGGGGCCACAGGGGGAGGTCAAGGCAGAGTGAGGGCAACAACCCTTTATTAGGATCCGTGGGTGGTGTGCTTTGGGGTTCCCAAGCCAATCCCAATCCTAAAGCCAGATTGGTGAATTCAAACCAAAAGAGCAAGTTTTTGGTAAACTCTATGGGGTCTCATCTAAGGGGTGTAAAAGGGGAAGGCCCCGGGAGGTGGGGTTGACTTGATCAACAAGGACTTTTGGTCATATCAGAATTTATACTTGCTTCTGACTCTTCAAGCTTCTATCTAGGTCATGCGCTTGCATGAGCAGGCTGGTATTATTTCAAGGGTGCTGCAGGCCACTTGGCCAAACAAAACAGATGTCATGGCTGCAATACATGGAATAGCCTAGCTAAACTCTCAAAAACTATCCTTTCTCCACTGAATTGCCTTTGTACCTCCAAAATCATTTAATCATATACACATGAGTCTAGTTACAGACTATTAGTTCCATCAAACTATTTGTCTATTTTTGATGCTAGTACCACACTGTTTTGATTACTGTAGCTTTATACTAAGTCCTGAAATGAGGTAGTATAAGTCTTCCAACTCTGTTCTTCTTTTTCAGAATTGTTTTAGCTGATTCTAGGTCTTTCACATGGCCAAATGAATTTTAGAATGAGTTTGTCAGTGTCTGAATCTGTAGATTGATCTGAGGAGAATTGACATATTAACAACACTGAGCCTTCCAATCCATGAACACAGTATGTCTCTCCATTTATTTTAGCCTTCTTTAACCTCTCTCAGCAATGTTTGGTTGTTTTCAGCGTACAGGTTTTTCACATCTTTTCTCAGATTTATCCTTAAGTTTTTCATATTTTTGATAGATTATAAGTGATATTTTTTGCTTCATTTTCCTATTGTGACCAGTATATTGAAATACAATTAATTTTTGTATATTGATCTTATATCCCATCACCTTTATCAATTCACTTATTAGTTATTGCAATATTTTTGCTATTCCAAGGGATTAGTTGCATAGATCATCATGTCACTTGAAAATAAAGGCAGTTTTACTTCTTCCTTTCAAATCAGAATCTCTTTTATTTCTTTTTCTTGCCACATGCACTGGCCAGAACCTGCCGTACAATGTTGAATTGAAGTGGTGACAGGGGACATCCTTGCCTTCTTCCTGATCTTGGGGGAAAAACACTCAGTCTTTCATCATTAAGTATGATGTTAGTTGTAGGGTTTTATAGTTGCTCTTTTTTATGTTGAGGAGGTTCCCTTCTATTTTATTCTATTGCTGAGAGTTTTTATAAGGAATGGATATTGGATTTGACAAATGCTCTTATTTCTTCCATTCAGATGGTCAAATGGCTTTTCTTTTTTTTAGTCCCTTAATAGGATGATTTATATTGATTGATTTTTGAATGTTAAGCCAACCTTACATTTTTGCAATAAAACCACACTTGGTTGTGATGCATTATCAATTTAATGGCTATCATTAAAAAGTCAGATAATGGGCTTCCTTGGTGGCGCAGTGGTTGAGAATCTGCCTGCCAATACAGGGGACACGGCTTCGAGCCCTGGTCTGGGAAGATCCCACATGCCGCGGAGCAACTAGGCCCGTGAGCCACAGCTACTGAGCCTGCGCGTCTGGAGCCTGTGCTCCACAACAAGAGAGGCCGCGATAGTGAGAGGCCCGTGCACCGCAACAAAGAGTGGCCCCCGCTTGCCGCAACTAGAGAAAGCCCTTGCACAGAAACGAAGACCCAACACAGCCAAAAATAAATATAAATAAATTAATTAATTAAAAAGTCAGATAATAATAAGTGTTGGAGAGGGTGTGGAGAAATTGGACACTTTGCTAATGTGGTGCAGCCATGTTGGAAAAATCTGTCAGTTCCTCAAAAGGTCAAACATAGAGTTTTACCATATGACCCAGCAATTCCAGTCCTAGAAAACAGATGTCTACACAAAAACTTATACATGAATGTTCATAACATCTTCATTCATAATAGCCAAAAAGTAGAAACAACCCAAATGTCCTTTGGCTGATGAATGGCTGGGTAAAATGTCTATCAGACAATGGGATATTATTTGGCAGTAAAAAGGAAGGAAGTACTGAGACATGCTGCAATCTGGGTGCACCTTAGAAAGATTATGCTAAGTGAAAGAAGCCAGTCACAAAGCAGCACATAGTGTGTGATTCCATTTATGTGAAATGTCCAGAACAGGGAAATCTATAGAGACAGAAAGTTGAACGTAGTGGCTACTTAGGGCTGGGGATTTTGAGAGAAATGGGGAGTGACTGCTAATGGGCAGGGGGTATCTTTCAGGGGTGATGAAAATGTTTTAAAATTGATTGTTGTGCAACCCTGTGAACATACTAAAAACCACTGAATTGCAAACTTTAAATCGGTGAATTGTGTGGTATATGAATTATACCTTAATAAAGCTACTATTTTAAAGAAGAAAGGCAGAAGCATACAAGCAAACATAGGCTCAAAGGTTAAAAAATAACTAACTTAGAGCTGGAATTTAACTTTTAATTGAGTCTAAAATTTGGTCTTTTAATGAGAACATTTAGTCCATTTGTATTGATTGTGATTACTGTTTAATGGGTTTATTCCCACCATTTTATTTTGTACGTTTATTTGTACAGCTTTTCCTGTTTCTTTTCTTTTATGCTTCACTTTGAATTAAATGGGTTTGGCCCTCACTGAAGAACACATTAACAGGAGAAAAACAAACAGGAGGGACAAAAAGTAATGTTATCCACCAATGCCCCCAGATCCAGCCCCCAGAAAAGTCAATCTGTTTTATTTTTGTTTTTTTTTTTTTTGTTTAATTTGTTTTCCTATTTCTTTATTTTATTTCTTTATTTATTTGGCTGTGTTGGGTCTTCATTGCTGAGCGCGGGCTTTCTCTAGTTGCAGCGAGCGGGGGCTACTCTTTGTTGCAGTGCGCGGGCTTCTCATTGCGGTGGCTTCTCTTGTTGTGGAGCAGGGGCTCTAGGTGCGCAGGCTCAGTAGTTGTGGTGCACGAGCTTAGCTGCTCCGCGGCATGTGGGATCTTCCCAGACCAGGGCATGAACCCGTGTCCCCTGCACTGGCAGGCAGATTCTTAACCACTGCGCCATCAGGGAAGCCCTGGTCAATCTGTTCTGAGGTGAGCTTTATCTTCTCTATGGCACTCTGACCGCAGAGCCAGCTGCTCTGTGATCTGCTTATATGCCCAGTAATAATATGAGGTCCAGATTTCCATGCATATTGAGTTCCATTCCCTCCCCACTAGTTCAGCAGTTTTATTTTCTTTATCAATTCTTTGTTACCTTTAATATTTTCACATTCTTACGTAGCATAACAAAGCTAAGTTCTACCTCGTTATATTAGATTCTCTTCAATTAGACATTATTTGCTTTGTATGATACAGTCATTGGGTTTAGAATTTAACCACACATTTACAATCAGCTTTGCTCACCATTCTTTCTTGCATCTCAGTCCTTCCAACTCTGAGATATTTTCTTTTCTGCCTAGAGTACATTTTTTAAAAACTGCTTTATTGAGTTACAATTCATATGCCATATAATTCACTCATTTAAATTGTACAATTCAATGATTTTGTAACATATTCACAGAGTTGTGTAAACACCACCACAGTCAACTTTTGAGCATTTTCATCACCCCAGTAGGAAACTCCGTAACCTTAACCATTTGTAGTCATTCCACATTTCCCCCCAAATGCCCCAGCCCTAGGAAACAACTAAACTATTTTCTATTTCTGTAGATTTGCCTATTCTGACATTTCACATAAATGGAATCATACAGTACATGGTTTTTTCTGTGATTGGCTTCTTTCACTTAGCATAATCCTTTCAAATTTATCACGTTGTAGCATGTATTAGTACTTCATTCCTTTTTATTGCCAAATAATGTTCCATTGTATGAATATACCACATTTTATTTATCTATTCATTGGCCAAAGGACATATGGGTTGTTTCCACTTTTTTACTGAGTTGTTTCCAACAATGCTGCTATGAACATTTGTGTATAATTATTTTGTGTGGATGTATGTTTTCATTTCTCTTGGGTATATATCTAGGAGTGGAATTGCTGGCTCATATGGTAACTCCATGTTTAATATTTTGAGGAACTGCCAAACTGTTTTCCCAAGTGACTACACCATTTTACATTCCCATCAGCAATGTATGAGGGTTCTAATTTCCCCCAGTCCTCACCAATACTTGACATTTTCTTTCCTTCTGGGTGTAAAGTGGTATCTCATGGTAGTTTTGAATTGCAGCTCTGTGATGACATTATATTAAGCATGTACTTCTGTTTTCATGCACTTGTTGGCCATTCGTATGTATTCTTTGGAGAAATGTCTATTTAAGTCTTGTGCCTATGTTTCACCTCGGTTATTTGTCAGGTTATTTGTCTTTTTACTATTGAGTTGTAAAAGTTCTTTATATATTCTGGTTAGTTCTTTATCAGATAGATGATTTGCAAATGTATTCTCCCATTCTCTGTTTGTCTTTTCATTTTCTTGTTGGTGTCCTTTGAAACATGAAAGTTTTAAATTTTGATTAAGTCTAATTTATCTCTTTTGTCTTTTGTTGCTTGTGCTTTTGGTATTGTATCCAAGAAGGATCTAAGATTTACACCAAGGTCACTAATATTTACACCTATGCTTTCTTCTAAGAGTTTTACAGTTTTAGCTCTTACATTTTGGTTTATGATCTATTCTTTTTTATTCTTTTTTTTTTTTTGCAGTACGTGGGCCTCTCACTGTTGTGGCCTCTCCCGTTGCGGAGCACAGGCTCCGGACGCGCAGGCTCAGCGGCCATGGCTCACAGGCCCAGCCGCTCCGCGGCATGTGGGATCTTCCCGGACCAGGACATGAACCCGTGTCCCCTGCATCAGCAGGCAGACTCTCAACCACTGCGCCACCAGGGAAGCCCTATGATCTATTCTAAGTTAGTTTTCATGTGTGATGTAAAGAAGGGTCCAACTTCATTCTTTTGTACGGGGATATCCAGTTGTCCTCGTACCATTTGTTGAAAAGACTATTCTTTCCCCATTGAATTGTCTTGGCACCCTTTGCCATAAATGTACTAGCTTATTCCTGGATTCTGAGTTCTGTTCCATTGATCTATATGTCTATCGTTATGCCAGTACCACACTGTCTTGATTACTACAGCTTTGTAATAGGTTTTAAATTCAGGAAATCTGAGTCCTCCACTTTGTTCTTTTTCAAGTTTTAGCTATACTTGATCTCTTGAATTTCCATATGAATTTTAGAATCAGCTCATCATTTTTTTTTTTTTTTTTTGGAAACAGCCAGCTCGGATTTTGAAAGAGGTTGCCTTGAATTTGTAAATTAATTTATAGTGTACTGCCATCTCAACAATACTAAATCTCCCAATCCATGAACAAGAGCTCTCTTCCCATTTACTTTGTTCTTCTTGATTTATTTCACTAGTGTCCAGCAGGTGAAAGCTGGCATTGATATTGATCTACATCCCAGATTTCCTGAATCGAAAATCATTTTGGGCCTCTGCTAGTTTTTGTTTTATAATATTTTATCTGGCTTGTTTTAGTTGGTGTACTTAGGAGGGAATGTCAGAGTAGCTCATTCTTCATATGACTTGAAGAGCCCAAGCATTTTACATGTATAAACTCACTTAATATTCTTAACAACCCTGTATATAGGTACTATTATTATTCCCTTTTACAGAAAAGAAAACTGAGGTGTAGGGAAGTTAATTAATGTGTCGACCATTGCACAGCTAGAAGTGCGGAAGCGGAGATTTTAGCCCAGGGACTCTGGCTCCAGATTCATGCACTCAGCCACTGTGCTCCAGCTGCCTCTAAGTGCAAGGGAGGACGAAACCAGTGGCAGCTTCCAGATGGAAGAGCTCAAATGGAAATTATTTGAGTCATCCTGAAGGTCACCTATACTGGCTGCCATTAGGTGACATGTTCTTTAGTAATAGCCACAATTAAACCCTCAATCCAAACTTCTCAATGATCCAGAGTTGATCAGGTTCATGGACGCTGATTCACACCTCCCACCTCCCAAAGGATGCTGTATAAATCAGAATGCCAGCTGGTAACGTACATAATCACGAGTGCCTGTGTGTCACCTTCCCACTAGGAAAGCCAAGGCTCCAGACGTTAGCATGGGGAAAGAGGAGCTAGATGTGTGATTTGAGTGTGCACTAGTTCCCAAAGTATACTCTGAAAGTCACCCCTTCTACAAGATTAGTGTTATGGATGTCAGAGGAGTTTGACAAATACCAAAGGAGAAGGAAAAAAGGTAAAGCCATTTTTTTTACTGAAGTATAGGTGATTTACAATGTTGTGCTGTTTTTTAATACCAGAGCTCATTCGTTCGTTCATTTATTCACTCAAAAATATTAACTGAGCATCTACTCTATGCCTGGCTCTGTACTTGTCACTGGGGACACAGTGAAGAAGAGCAAAGCAGGCAGAAATCCTTGCCCTCATGAAGCTGCTAGTCTAGTGAAGTACAGATGACAAACCTATATGCTAAACGATCCATAGCACAGTGTCAGGTGATGTTTTGTGCTATGAAGGAAAACGAAGCTGGGTGAGGACAGCAGAGCATAACATGGGTTGGGGGACTATCTAATTAGGGCGGCCAGGGAAGGTGTCCAAAGAGGGGACATGAGCTGAATCCTGAGTGGGCGGAGGAACTTTATCTTCAGTTTATATTTGTCTCCATCGTGTGAGCTTTTTACTGTAACCATGTGTTATTTTTATAACAGAAGCTTAAAGTGTTCACCATGAAAAGCTAAGGTGGGGTTGGGTAGATGGAGGGAGGTGGGGGAGGTTTTTTGCCTTGCTTGACGAATTTTCTCAACCACATACCCTCACTACCATTAATTTACTGGTGGTACTGGTGGCAGTGGTGTGTGTGGGTGTGTATCTGATGAAGCGTCTTGCAGGACTGGCATCCTGGGGGACACAGCCGAGAGGTGCTGGCTGGGTGGCACCTGCTGGGGCAGCCTGGGGGATCTCTTCCCTGGAGAACTCCAGGGGCAGCCAGAGGATGCGATGCGGGAGAGCGATCTCCCAGCGGGAGGGACAGGGAGGTTCTCCCCTCTCCCTGCCAAGCCAGCCGCCCTCTGCATTCGAATTCTGGGTCCCAGGTGGCCGCGGGTGGGGATTAAGAGCCTCACTGTGTTTCAACGTCATTCCTGAATAAAACCTCCATCCAGGTATTTGCTCGGGAGTCACAATCCCCTTGATGGGAAGGATGAACAGCCCGTGCTGGTATTGTAGCCTTGGCTCCCATTGAGGAACTGGAGCTCCTGCAACCAAAGCGGGTCCGGTGCCGGGAATTTGCACACGTGGCCGTGCCTCACACTGGGGACGGCTGCTGTGGTGCCAGGAGGTGGGTGTTGAAAGCATGGGTGGGAGGTCCTTGTCCCCCAGATGGCCATGACAGCAAAGGGCCAGACATTTAACTTTGAAATGGACCTTGAGGACTTAGGAATAAACATCCCACGGGCAACCAAGATGGCCCAAAGTTCACCTTCCCCCGGGCAGGACCCTGATGGACATGACCTCATTTAAGCCTCACAACCTTCCTGTGAGGCAAGTCTGATTACTATCCTCGTTTTAGAGACGAGGCTTAAGGAGATAAAGTTACTTGTCCAGGGCCGCCCAGCTGGTGAGTGGAGAAGCCTGAGTGTGTATTTGTATCTGATGGCTCTGCCTACAGGACCGTGACTGCTCCAGCAAGACAGAGAAGCTGGGCTTCCCTGGTGGCGCAGTGGTTGAGAGTCCGCCTGCCGATGCAGGGGACACGGGTTCGTGCTCCGGTCCGAGAGGATCCCACATGCCGCGGAGCGGCTGGGCCCGTGAACCATGGCCGCTGAGCCTGCGCGTCCGGAGCCTGTGCTCCGCAATGGAAGAGGCCACAACAGTGAGAGGCCCGCATACCGCAAAAAAAAAAAAAGACAGAGAAGCCTCCAGCTCGGAGGGGAGGCAAGGCAGCCTGAGCACGCTGAGCCCAGGGCTGAGGACCCAGGGGACAGCTCCCTCCCCCCACCCAGGATGTGTTAGATTCTCAGGGGCAGCCAAGGGTGAAGGGTAAGCTGGCCGGGGTGGGGTGGGACTCTGGAGGGTGACGTTGCCGCCCTCTCAGTAATGCTTTGGCAGACCTGAAGCTCCCACCTTGGGAGGGAGGGGTGAGGAGGGCCAGTACTGGGGCCTGCGGCCAGGAGGCTGCCAAGCTGGTGATCAAGAATGGGTACCCTGCCATGAGCACCCAGGACCAGGCCTCCTGGGCAGGGGGTCTCCGGGAAAGGAGAATTCCCAGAGTCTTGGGAGGGAACTCTGGAAGGGGAGTGTCCACATCGGATTGAGTGTGGAGCGGTGGTCTGTCTGTCTGGCAAGGCTGGCAGCCGGACGTCCCCTGATCGATGCTCTACTATCTGATGGCCTAACCATTCATTCTCTTCACTGTGTGATGGACTGTCTGATTTACGTGACTGACACTTGAAGATGGAGGCAGGGATGGGCTGAATCTCTACTTTTCTGAAGCCTTGGGCTAGCCTCTCACAGGTGCCACATGCCATCCTTTCTTAGCACTCAGGGTCAGGTGGAAGGCAGGGAGGAAATTAACATCCAAGGGTGGCCAGGTGCCAGAGGAACAGAGGTGAATCCGACAAAGGGCCTGCCCACAAGGAGCTTGCAATTCTGGGAGGGGAGACAAATTCATACCCATGAGGACAGAAACCAGTGAGCACTTGGGACAAGCTGGACTCATGGGGCGGACATGGAAAGCAGTTTTACTCTTGTCTCCTGATGTCTGTTTACGATCTCTTCATGGGAGAAAGCTCTTCCCCCATTCCTGGATGAAAACTCAGGCAGTTCCTCTAGTTTTCTGTCTTCCGTTAGGGGACAAAAATCCTTAGGTCACTTTAAGCTGCAAACATGAAGTCAAGCTAACAATTCAGAGCATCTGGTCCCAGGTAAGAGTCACACCTTTGAACTTGGTTTAGATTGAATACTCCTGCCCTTGCTGTCCCCCACTGCCTGCGAGCTGGAGAAGGTTGTTAGACCCTCCTTCACCCCTGCATGGGCCCTTGCTCTTCCACCCTCTTCCCTCACCTTGTTTTTGAGTTTCAGAGGCTGCCAGAGTCTAGAGAGGAAGAGGCAGAAGTCGAGGGAAGGAAAGGTGTTATTTCCCTGGTCCCTTTCTGAGCTGGATTCTGCTCATGGGGCCCTGCAGAGGGTAGGACTGACTCTGGGGGTCCTCAGGCCCTGTTTCCAACTCTCAAGACGTGGGCATATGCCTTCTCCATGTGGCTGCTCCCCAGTCAACCTCAGGCTCTCCAGGGCCACACAGACTCTCTGTTTATTGTTTCTCGAATTTACTAGACCGCATAATGGTGATGATGACGGTGATGATGTTCTGTGTCTTGTAAAACACCTCGGCAGACCAGGCCCATGTGTGGACCACAGAAAACACACATGTGTCCTGTACAAGCTCTGGGGTCCTGGGCCATTCTGCTCATCCCTAGCAGGTAGCAGCCCTTTTCTGGCCCTTTTAGATTTCCCTGGTGGGAGCCAACTACGTCTGGGCCACTATGTGCTAACCTACTGGAGACACACGTGACCATCTTCTTATGGTCCCCTGGGAAGACTCTCACCAAGCTGGAAGGAGGGGTGAGTAGTCCCACCTCTCCCCACTTCACAGGGGCCGGAAATTCAAGAACCCCCAGATCTCCCTCTAAAGAAGTCCTTTTGACAAAATCTCTCTCCTCCTCTCCAGCCACCTGACCCATTTACACCCTCAACATGGCATGTCAAAAATCTGTTTTCTGCCCAAGTTCCTGTTCGTCATGGCCCCTTATCTGTTCCCAGTCATGCCCCTCCTCCAGGTTTCCAAGCTTGTAAATGTCCCTTCATCATATTCAGTTGCCCAAGCTGGAACCTGGGAACCTTCTCTGACCCTTCCTCTATAACCCCAATCGGTCCCCTTGTTCTGGGGACTCACCCATCCTGGAGTGACCAACGCATCCCGTTTGCCTGGGACTTTCCAGGTTTTAGCATTGACAATCCCACATCCCGGAGAATCCCTCAGTCCCAGGCAGACCAGGATGGCTGGTTACCCTCCTCCATCTCCCCTGCTCCAAATGGTCCAGGCTGCCGACACCTCTTATTCGGACTACTGGTCTCCCTGCCCCTACTCAAGCCCTTCCAACCTGCTTTCCACACAGCAGCCAGAGTTATTCTTCAAGGTACAAATAGGATCATGGCTCCCTCCTCTGACAGCCTCCCAAACCCTCAATCACTTGGTCCTCACTCACCTCTCCTCCCTCCTCTCTCTCCTCTCCCTAGCTCTGTACCCTCTGCCCCAACCGTGGGGCCTAGAAATTTCCATCACTAAGAAGAGTCTCAGGTGATCATTAAATCAGGCAAGTATGGGGCACTGCTCAAAGGATCGTTGCCTGAGTTCTTTTCTGCATCACCCTATTTCATTCTGGCATGGAAATGACATTATATTCATTCATTCAACAAATATGCATCAAATGTCTGTCTGTGCCAGGCATTGTGTTCCAAGCTGGGGGCATGGCAAAGAATAAGCCAGAAGCCCCCTGCCCTCTAAGAACTTAGAGTTCAACAGAAGGTACAAACTTTAACCAGCAATTACAATTTACTGTCACCAGAGCTCCAACGGGGAAACAGTGCCCGTATCTGGCGCTGAGAGTCTGCTCCTGGTTGGGCAGCAGTTCTATGCCTGCACATGTGCTAACTCACTCCGTCCTTCCAGCAACCCTTTGAGGTGGGACTATTATTATGCCCGTTTTTCAGAGGAAGAAACAGAAGGTTAACCCACTCACTGAGGGTCACACAGCTTGGGAGGGCAGGGTCTGGATTTGAACCCGTGGCCCACGTGCGGGCAGCCAGGAGGCCGTGCTATCTTGTCTTGGGAGGAGAGGGCGAGCAGAGCAAGGCCACCAATGTCGTTAGGGGGTGTGGTCAGGGAAGCTCCCTGAAGGCTGACCTGAAGGCGGAGCAGGGCTCGACAGGAGACCAGAGGGAGATTGTTTCAGGCGAAGCGGACTCGTTTCTGAGCGCGCTAGCACAACAGAGGAATTCAGGGCGCTCAGGGAGTAGAGGGTCAGCAACAGTCCGGAGCACCAGGTGAGTGAGTGTGGGAGGGCTACCTGCCCAGCAGTTGATGAATCTGGCAGGGTGTCCACGCACTTGCACATGGTACCTCCCCCAGGAGGGGGGCCAGCGGCCTTGAGGCCGAGCCCCTGTGCTGGAAATTGGAGTGGCTCAGTTCAAATGCCCTGTGGCCACACATTTGCCAGCTGTGTGACTCTGGGCAAGCTACCTAACCTCGCCAATCCTCCTCAGTTTTCTCACCCGTAAATGGGGAGGATGCTAAGAATTTTTCCGTCTTAGGGTTGTTTGGAAAAATAACTAAGATACTGTGGGTGAAGTTCTGAGCGCTTGCTAAACGTTGGTTTTAGCTTCTGTGCATATGTGGCTCTGAGTGCTCTCTGTCCAGTTTAAAGATGAAGAGATGGAGGACCAGAGAGACAGAGTGACTTGTCGCAGGTTTCCCAGCCAGTGGGGGCCCCTAGTGTAGGGATCTTCCCGGCACCCAAGTTGAGCCAGGGGAAGAGAGCCACGTGCAGTTGAGGGGTGTGAAATCCCTGCCATCGCTGAGAAGACCCTCAGGCCTCCTAGCCTAGTCTCTCTGCGCCCTTCCTGCCCTGCAGACACACCTGCTGCTGCTCCTGGGCACGCGAAGGCTCCTTGCAGCTAGACTCTGATCGGCCAGGGCAGCTAGGTGAGGCCTGCTGCCAGCCTGGGGGAGACAGCCTTGGTGAGAACAGGGCTCTGGCAAACTTTGAAGGCCTACGGCTAAGCCCCCAGCCTGGGAGTGTAATCCCCCTGGGAGGAGGAGACAGCCCGGACCGTCCCTGAATTCCCTGTTTGTAAACAGTTCAGCCAGGAGGAACAGGGCACTGTGCCCGGTGCCTGGTGCTGGAAGATGGCTGCGGTCCAGCAGCTAAGCAGAGGGGAGGGGCTGGTGGGCAGGGGATGAAGGATGGCTGGGACTTGTCAGCTGTGGACACAGGGGAACAAGACGGAGGCTGTGGTTTTCTCTCCACCCCACCAGCACATGCTCCCTCCTTCCTGGCCTGATGCCGCTCACAGGGTTACCTGGGCCTGAGCATTGTGGCAGGGTGCCTGACAGCTCTTGGAGTTAGGGAACATTTTCCAGCACCCCACTATGCTTTCTTTCTCGTCTCAGCCTCCCAGTCCCCTATCTGCCATACTCAGAGCCCAGGGTAAATTTCAAAAAAGTCTTTTTAAAAAAAGCCACAGCTATGGTGATAAAGTAAGAAGAGGACCATCCTGAACTCAGCCAAATCTGGAATAAAATCATGTCCCAGCCACTTACTAGTTAGGTGGCCTCAGGTGGCCACTTCACTTCTCTGGAACCTCAGTTTTCCCATCTGTAAAGTGGGGATGATCTTAACTACCCCAGTGTTGCTGTAAGGATAACATATGCTAAGTGAGGGCCTGCCACACAATAGGGCTTCAGGAAATGTCATGAGAGAAAGAATGCGATGGAAATAGGCACATGATAGACCCTCAAATATTTTCTGATTAAATAGGAGGTTGAATAAAAAAGAAATAAATGACCCCAACATCTGTGCCTTTGTCTTTCTAAAATACTTGGGAATTAGAGGTATTGGCTGGGGTGAGAGAGGAGCAGGGTGAGACATGGCATAATTCTGGGGGAATGGAAGGCTGAGAACATTCTTAATGACGTCAGCTCCTGTGTGCAGAATATATTATGATCTCAAGGGCTGCTGGCTTGCTCTGACACTGCGGTTCGTCTAGGAAGGAGATTCAGAACTGAGTCCATGAAAACAGACTTTAGGTTCCAATCTTGCTTCTGCCACCAGCCATTCAGGCAGGCTTGGACGAGGCCCATGTCTTCCCCGAGTCTCAGTTTTCTTGACTGTAAAGCAAAGATCTGAATACCAATGCTCAGAGCTGCTAGGAGGATTAAATGAGGTGATCTATGTCGAGAGCTTGGTACTGGGCCTGGTGTACAGTAGGCTCAACAAATGATAGCCATCATTATTATTACCTAAGCTCATCACTGTATCAGTTAGCTATTGCCATGAAATAACTACCCCTAAATTTAGGGGCTTAAAACAACCACCATTTAGTTAGCTCACAATTCTGTTGAGCACATTAACAATTTAGGTGGGCTCAGCTGGGTGATTCTTCGGCTCTCCTCTTGCGTCTGTGGCTGGCCAGAGGTGAGCTGGGCATCTCTGCTTCCAAGGGGATGCTGGGGTTATGAGGTGACTGAGAGGATGCTTCTCATCCTCCAGCAGGCCAACCTGGGCTTCTTCACTGGGCAGTGGCAGGGTTTGGAGAGAGGGAGAGTGGATGAACAAAGCTTCTTGAGGCTTGGGCTCAGATCTGACCTGCTGCCCCTTCCCCAACATCCCATTCACCATAGCAATTCTCAAGGCTAGTCAAGATTCGGGGTCGGGGCAGGGGCAGCTAGCTGCACAGTCATGGTGCAAAGGGCATTGACACAGGAAGGGGGAGAGTGTGGCCATTTCTGGAAACAACTGACCACAGTGCAGCCTATGAGGGGACCTCTGGGACAGGAACCAGGTCTCTTGATTCGCAGTGCAGTGACCCCACCTCAGCTACCTGCTCTGCCCTGCGACAAAGTCTGGTGCTTTCTCAGATGGCTCCACTGCTCCATGCCCCAACCCCGGTCAGAGCCAGGTTGCCACCTTCAAATGCCTGCACCCTTAGGAGATGGAGCCCAGGCTCTGCACAGGGCCAGCCACATGCATCCCATTCATTCATGGAGTCATGGGAACCTGATGACCTGCCTCCCGCATGGAAACTCTACGGAGTCCCTGTCCCCTCAGTCCTCAGGGGAAGGAAATATACACAGCACAGCTGGACATGCACGTGTCCTCTGCCCTCCCCACAGGGCAGCCCCAGCTGTCTGCTAAAGAAACTCATTAAACTTATCTCTGACAAGGTGTTTTAGACCATCGTAAGCTACAGATAGCTCCTTCTGCCCACGTTGCATGGACAGGAGGGCATGTCAGTTCCCCTTGGGGGTAGGGGGTACCTGGTTCTCACTTGCATTCACATTTTGATCGGTTCCTGTGCATCCTCTCGGGTCGGCCAGCCTCCTGGTAGAGTGGCACCCCTGCAGTGCTCCAGGCAATGAGGACGTCGGGTCAGATGGGCAGTCTGGGGACAGGCTTCTTCCATCCTCTGTGCATTTACTGGTAGGCAGAGACAGTGTCTTGGTCATATGTCCCCGATAGGGGGCACATTTTCCAGTTTATGTTTGTATTTATGGCCTGTGCCCCACCCTAGACTGTAAGCTCCACCTTGTCGGGGTGATGGCGAACCCCGATTCCTTCCACAGAGCCTGGCGCATAGTGGGTGCCCAATAGCTATTGCACAGATGGATGGATGAAAAGTTGGATTTAATTGCATTGAGCCTCCTCACAGAAGGCTTACCTCCTCTACTCCTTTTCTGAACCTGGGGTCTTTACTCCCATTGGCCTTGAGGCCTAGTAGAAAGATCCATGAACACAGAGCCACAGGCCTGGGGGCCAATCCCAGCTCCTCCGCTTACTGTGTGACCGTGGACACGAGGTGATCACGTGCCGTGGTACTGGTTGTCCACTGCCACCTCCAGGGGGAGCCATTTATTTAGACTACGATGTGAATGACTCCTCCTGGGTTCGTGCAGTGGGGCAGGCCTGCAGCAAGCGACTTAGATTTTCCTCGTCTCAGTTTCCACAACCATAGCGTGCGTCTACTGTGCTGGGGTGGGAAGGGTAAAGGTTGACACTAAGTACATGGCGGCTGCTGTGCCGGTGATGATGATGGTGAGGATGACTGGGGAGGAAGCAGGTGCCAGGGAGATGCGCCTGGCCCACACGCCTTGCCTCCCCGCCTGCCCCCTGTCAAGTCATGCCTTGCCCTGCAGAGTCGGCCCCGCCCCTACTCCCAGCTCCGCCGCGGGCCAGGGTCCTGTTCACAGCACCCTTCTTACCCTCGCCCTCCCGGCCTCCTCTCTGCGGCTCCCTGGGTGAGCCCGCCCCTGTCCTCTCATCCTAGCAGACCCCAGGACAGGGACATCTCTGGGACCCTGAGTCCCCCAGGGGCCGTCACCAAGAGGGTCGCTGTCCCCCCGGAAGCCCCAGAGTGGGCTCACCCAGGTGTGTGATGCAGGGCAGAGGCCAGACCACTCCACTCCTGTCAGCTGCTGTCAGCAATTTCCCGCCCCCGCTCCACCCGACCCCCGGAGGCTGCTGGGGCCTCTCCAGCTCCCACCTTGCATCCTTCCCTCGCGCCAGCCCCTCTGAACTTGCAGCTGTTCCTGCCGATGCCCCTACACCCCCAGCATCCTGCAGGAAGCCCACTCCTGTTCCCAGAGGGCGCTGCTTGAGGCATCCGAGGTAACGTTAGTGAGGGAGCAGGGAACTTGGCTCTGGGCCTGACATCCCCCCAGCCCAGAAGGCAGGTGCTGGGGAAGTGACTTCAGAGGGGGCAGCTGGGGTGGGGGGTGCTCATAGCTCGCTGCCCTCTAGCGGCCCCTCCTACCCGCTGCACCTTCCCCAGAAGCTGGGAGGCTCCGCCCCACCAGGCAGGGGGCTGGACACAGATTCCTTCCAGCAGCAGCCTCTCGGACCAACCAGCAGTTCCTGGGCCGGAGGCTCCAACCTGCCCGTTCCGGTCCAAGGAGGCCCACCGCAAGGGGATGAGGAATTCCACTGAGGCCAAGGACAGTCATGGGAATAGGCGGCACGGGAAGTAGCTCATTATGTACCTTACATCATTTGATTCCCACGATAACCCTGGGAGTTAGGAATTATAGTCCCCATTTCACAGATGAGACTAAGAGAGGTGAAGTCACTGGGCCCATCAGCCCCCAAGACCAGGAGGTGTTTTGATTTTATTTGGTTTCGGCTGGAAAGGGGGTTGCCAGGGGAATGGCTGATTCCTGTGGAGTGTGACTGGAGCGGAGGGGGCTGAGTGATGAGCCTTCCACCCCCTTTCCTGTTTGTTCCACTCGCTGTTCATTATTCTACTTCCTTCCACAGGATGCCAGAGGCCTTGGATGGGCCCCAGGGGTCCCAAGCAACACTCAGCAGGGACCGTGCTGTCAGCAGCGGGCGGTTGTGTGCATGTACGTGTAGGTGTGTGCAGGTGAGTGCACAAGACTCCCTACATTCACCAGAACACAAGTGCCATGTAGGTGTCATCACAGCCGTGTTCTCAAGAGCCTAGAACAGTGCCTGGCACACAGCAGGTGGCCATTAAGTATTCCTGGCATGAATAAATGAATGAATGAATGAGCCTTAGCCTACAGGTTCCAAAGACCCCAGGGAGCAGCAGGATATTTTCCCTGAGGCAGTGTGGTAACTTCGGTCTCTGTCCCTCTGCAGGCGAAGGAGGTGGTGGCAGTCCTGGCCCACAACAAGTGCTGGTGGCTGGCCACTCCAGTGTCACCGTGACCCCCTTCACTGCTCCTTGGCCTGAGGGACTTGCTTACCTGGAAGACCCCAGGGCAGGGGCTGGAGGAGGCTCTGCCCTGAAACAGGCAGGATCGGGGTCGGCGGTGGGTTGCTCTGCCTGTCCTGGAATGTTCCAGGCTGGCAGACATTTGGCCTTTCCTGCCTACACTGGCTGGCCACCCACAGCTTAGCGTGAGCAGAGAAGAGCTGGGAGTCTTCCCAGCCGGGAATGGACTGAGCTCAGGGGGTTTCAGGGCCCCGTGTGTGTGTGTGTGTGTGTGTGTGTGTGTGTGTGTGTGTGCACGCACACAGGGGTGGCGTCCAGCAGTGCTCACCCATACAGCCATGCCAGTTATTAAAACACTGCTACAGTTCTCTACTGGGGGATGACAATCCCCCCAGGCCAGCCCCTAGGTGGCCCTGCACCGCCCACCAATCCACACAGAAGGACCCTATTCCAGCTCAAGTCGGGCTTCCACTCCCATTGGTCAGTGTCCGTGCCACACAGCTCCCCTGAAGTCCAGCCTCCTGGACACTTCCTGGGAACTGCCATTGGCTCCCCCCAAAACCCAGAGAGCAAGCTGGCGCCCACCTAGGCCTCCTGCCTGGCCCCAGGGGCTCAGCAGCCAGGCACCGTGGGACCCTTGGCCAGTCCTCAGAACTGGCATGTGCCCTGGCCTGGACCTTGGTGGGAGAGACAGCGGCCCGGGGGTGGCCCCGCCCCACAGAAGGCCTGGCAGCAGCTCAGCTGGCCCAGCCGCCAGGGAGGGACGTCAGAGGCTGGAAGCCCATGGCCCCTGTGGACACATGACTGGCTCTCGGGGCCAGCTGGGAATTAGAGAAGCCAGTCCACAGCACCTCCCTGTGGAATTTCACGGGCCTGGGGCAGAAGCAGGGGGAGAAACTCGGTCCTCCCAGGAGGTAGGAGTGAGCGGCCAGCAGGCTCAGGGCGATGGTGACCAGGTTTCACAACACAACCCTGGGGTCATCCCAGGAAATCTGGGGCAGAGGGAGGCTGTGGAGGCAGGAGGATGTCCTTAGAGTCCGCTCCATGCCGCTCCAGTCCTGCTGCCAGGCCAGCACGTGCCTCAGGAGGTGGGCATGCCAGAGGAAGCCGGCTGCGGCATTTAGCCCACCCCCTAATCACTTACGACATCTTCCCTGTCTTCTCTAAAATATTTTCAGGCACAGTTTTGAACCCACTCCTACTTTCTGTGGCACAGGGCCCATGAGGAGAGGCCAGGTAGAACCTTCTATACTCCCCCATCCCTCCCCTTCACCCACTCGAGAGGGAGGTAGCCAAGGTCCCATTTAGGTCGGAGGTCAGCCGGTGGCCGGGACAGGAGTTACCTCAGGTCTCGCTTGCCCCCCACCTTCTTGAGACTCCCAGCCTCAGCCCCAGAGCCCCAGGCATTTCACGCTGTGTTCTCAGCCAGCTAACATCTGCTGTTGCTCTTTGGGGAAGGGGCTCTGGGCTTCCTGGACCATCCTGGCTCCCCCATTCTTCCACCCAGGACGAGGAGGGTGGAGGAGAGTTGTGCTCAGCTGATTACTAGCCCCAGCCTGGTGTCGTCCCCAACTCCTGGGTCCTGATGAATGCTGAGAAAGCGCCCGGGCAGAGACCCCCGTCTGCAACACCCAACACCCTCACACCTACTTTTCCAGGTGTCCCACTAGGGGCCCCATCCGCAGGCGTCACTGAAGGGCAGGGAAGCGCTGCCATGTGGCCACCTAGACTCTCCCCCCACTGCCTACAGGGCCCCGGCTCCTCAGCGCCCACCTCCTGCAGCCCCTCACTGTGCATTTGCCATCAACAGGTTGGGCAAATCAAATAAACGTGTGTTTATTTCACCCAAGTCTATACTTCCTCATAAATTTACTTTTCTCTAAGTTTTTATATTTTATTAGATGTACTTCCTTTGTGGAATGAGGCAGATTATAAATAAAATAAGCTGGAACAGCTTCACTCAGAGCCCTCAGCCCTCTGAGCTTGGTAAGAGCTGCAGGGAGAGTCCCTGACTGCGGTGAACAGCCCCTTGGAGTTTAAGGTTTTTTCAGCCCAGGGCTGTGCCCAGCACCTCCCACAGGCCCAAAAGCGGGTTTGCCCTGGATTTTAGTGGCAGAAAGCCTCTTGCAAGAAATTAACTGGGTTCAGATCTCTAAGGTGTACCCCCTCCCTCCTTCCTGTATAGACAAGGGCTATCTTCCCCAGGTCCACCGTCCAGCCCATCTCTCTTTGGGGAGCATCGGTAGCTACATCTTTTCAGAGCCTGAGAGACTAAAGCAACTTGATTCAGGAATTACCTTGGAGGGCTGCTAAAGGTGCAGTTTCTTTCTCCCCAGCCCAGATCTGCTGAACCCTGGGATCCGCACTTTAACCAACCTACCCGACTGAGAGACCCACAGGCCTGGAGCTGGTGAAGCACCTGGAGTGACCTGACAACAACTCTGGGTCCCACCAGCTCCAAGGCTGGGGCGGCAGCGCCACCTGGTGGGTCCCGCTGAAACACCTCCACTACCCTTCTCGCCCCACTTGAGGGAGGCAAGTCCCCCACCGGCTCCTTCCTCTGCCTCCAGGGCCCCGGAGAAGCTGGAGAGGAGGAGATGGCAGAGCAAGTGCCACCCTAGACCGGCCGTTCTCCCAGCCTTCCTTACCCACCACACCGCCCCCTTCCACCCCAGGGAACTTCCTCCATCATATGTCCTAAAGCCACCATGATGGCAGAGCATCTGAACGCCTCCTCTGGGCTTTGTGATGCTGGGCAGGGGGTGTGCTGGGGCTCACCCCTGTGCACAAGTAAGAGCTTCCTTTAATGTCTCATCTTGCGTCTTTAAAGACCTCCTGAACTCTGCACATCTTACTCCATCACATTTCTTTAATATGAAAATGTTTCCTTCCTTTGTGAAAAACAGATGCTCTAGAAAGAGGCGGAGTTCATTCTGTGGCTTCACTGATGCACCCCCGCGGCCAGCCCAGGGGCACCTATACCCTGGTCTCGGAGGCCGGAACCTAGGGGTACCATCTACATCTGTTTGAACACACAAATCAAACTCCAGCCACGCCGGCAGCCATGCAAATGGACAAGAGGCAGGCGTCACACTTCTCATGGTCCCAGCTTGAACAGGGGACCAGAGATGCCCCCAAAGGGCCCCCGGCCCTGGAGACAGCAGTCAGGCGGCCACAACTCTCTCCTGCAGACCCAGCCACTCTGTTAACATTACATCTCCCCTTTGGTCCTCCCCCAACCCAGGGAAGCAGCATCCCCACCATGGCAGGCTGGATTGTTACAAATCCTCTTTAATAATCAGTCATCTATGTTTTACAGAACTGTACACAGGGCCCCTCCCCACTCCCCTACAAGGCACAGCCTTACCCACCCATTCCCCGGGGGACAGAGGACAGGAAAAAGCATCCTCTAGCTTCCCTGGACAGCTCAGGGTCCTGGAGAATGCAGGGCCAGCTCTGTACCACACCCGGAGGGTTCACCCGTCTGACTCCCTAGGCGGCCCAGGGCCAGTCCAGACCCTCTGGCCCAGGCAGCCCCGCTCCAGCCCAGCTCACCTAGGCACCGCTCCCACAGCACGGCCCAGACTGATCTGAGCTGCCCGGGTGGGGCTGGCTCAGGCTGGGGAAGGGGTGCTCTCCTCATGTCAGGTAAAGCCCCACCCCCCACCCCGCTACCTCAACGAAAATGTGAAAACCGAGGACAGAAGCATCGTAGTGGAAACAAAGTTGACCCACGCAGTGGGCAGTCACCCGACAGCCCAGGGTGCCTTATCCACCCCACCCCCAACTTTTTAATACACTTCCTCCCGTACAATATACACAGCCCCCAAGGCAGGTAGAAACCCAGCCCACCTGTGCAGGGAGCGTTTTCTCGGAGTTGCCAAGACAACCCTGGCAGACAGTGAGCGGAGGAGCCACAAAAGAGCTGGGGCTTAAGGCTGGCGGCAGAAAAGCAAAGGAGAGGGGTCCAGGCCCCAGGACGCCCCCCACTTCCAGCCAGCACAGGACGGACAAGGGGTCTTGGCAGTGAGGTGGGAGGCAGGCCTGGAGGGGGAGCCAGGGAGACCCCTAGGAGCCCTGAGGTTGGGGGACAGGCAGGGAGGTGGGGACAGCGGCCGCTTCAGTACTTGGGGACCTTGCTGTAGTCTTCGGAATGGACGTGCCGGCACAAGGATATGGAGAGGAGCATCCCCAGAAGCTGTCGAGGGAGAAGGCGAGAGTCAGAGTCAGGCTGGGCTGCCCGGGTCCCCAGAGGCCCCAGGTCAACACACGGGACTCGACCTGGATGAAGCTGATCCTCAACTAGAGCCTCAGGACCAGCCTGTGATTCAGGCGGCAGAGGGGCCGGCGAGGGGCAGTGGTCGGGCCACGCTAGCCGCAGGGCCTCTAGAAGCTGGTAAGCCTCAACCCGCCCCTCCCCGCACCGGACATCTGCAGAGCAGGGACGACCTGGGAGGGCAGCATGGGGAGGGTTGGAGGGGATGGGACCCAGACCTCGATGACAGCGACGCCCACACACACGCCAAGGATGATGCCCAGGTTCTCCTGCAGCCAGGCCTGCACCTTCTCCATGCAGCCCTACAAGTGGAGAACACAGCCACGTCACCCCACGATGGGCCACTTCACCCCATCACTCAGAATCACCAGGGGGGGCCACCCCCAGCCTGGAGGGCCGGCAGAGAGGGGTCTGGGTGTTCCTTGAATGGATACATTGATGAATACATAGATGAGCGAGCCAGGGGGACTGAGGGTCTGAACCCACTGTGCACCGAGCCCAGCCCTACCCGACAGCCATCCACACACCTCCTTGTACACAGGCCACTCGTCGGGGTTGTTGCTGCTCTGGGTCCCATTGCCAACGGGGGCCTCGCAGAAGCCCGTCTGTGGCGAAATGCTGCTGTCGTCCTCCTTGCTCTTGTTCTTGCAGGAACAGGGGTAGGTGATGTTGATGCGATTCATGAGCTCGGCGTTTTCTGTCCAGTTGTAGTAGCTGACCCAGCCGCAGCACTTCACCTGGGCAGAGAAGGGGACAGGCTGTTCGAGTCCATCGCCCACTCAACTGGGGTCTCCCTGGACAGGAGCTCAGATCTGCCCCTTCCAGCTCCCCCCAAGCCCGGTCTCAGCCAAACCACCAGGATTAGAGTTTAGGTTTCACTTTGGCATTTGTGAGCCACAAGGGATTTAAAGGGGCTCTCAGGATATACCATAAACTATGAAAACAGGAGGAAACAAAATCAGCAAAAATATAAAGCAGAGCAGGAGGGACGGTCGAGTTGGAAGAAGATGGTCAAGGTATACGGGATGTGAGGCGGGCAGACGGCACACGGCTAAGAGTTTGGGGGCTGGAGTCACGCTACCGGGTTCAAATCCCATTTCTGCCACCTACCAGCTACTCAACTCTGATCAAAGTGCTGACCTCAACTTCCCCATCTGCAAAATGGAGGGAACAAAGGTTCCTAACTCGGTCTGTTATAAGGACTAAATGAGACGAGGCAGGCAAGGCATCCAGCTCAGGTTGGAGAGCACGGTAATCGCCCGGGTAAGGCCAGTTCCACTTTTCGACTCTGAGAACATGCTGGAGCTGAGGTTTGGCTCTGAGCGTCCTGGTTGCCAGAGTGAAAGGGGAGACATGGTACATCCACCTTTTTAGAGAAAATGCTCTAGTTCCTGAGGCAAAGAGTCTTTCTGGGCTCCATGGGGCTCATGAAGAGGACCCCGAGAGGCTTCAGATCACATGTGGGCTTGAATTCCCGACAGGACTGGGACTTCAGGGACTAAGCCTGTGCCGAGAAATGCCCGTGGAAGGCAGAGCAGAGCCGGGGGAGGGCCCTTTCCATTTCTGGCCCTACCCTGTGCACAGGCAAGCCGCCGCACTTCTCTGAGCCCCGATTTCCTCACCGGAGAATGGGGTGATGACAGCCACTCTGCTAGGGCCCCCGGGAGGCTGAAGGGCTAGCATGGGAGAGCTGTGTGACACCTTGCCCAGCGCGAGGTCGCTTCCCCACCTGCTTCCTTCCTATCTCGGGTGGGAAGTCCCTAACCAGCAGCCCGATGGCCAGCAGAGGGCGTGCCAGGCTCGCTCAGGCGTTCTCCAGCTCCAGGCAGTTTCTAGTGTAGGATTTATTTTTTATGTTGCAGGTGCCTGGCTGCCTCCTCTCCAGCAAGAAAGGCTGGCACCTCAAACCTCTGAGGGCCACCCACAGGCCCTCCCACACCCAAGCAAAATGAGGCAGCTTGCCTTGGTCCTTCGACTGCACCAGGCAGAGCCCGGCTCACCAGGAGCCCCTGCACTGACACCCCCTGTGTCTCAGCGGTTGTGCGTGATGATTAAACATCACCACCCACATGCCACATGATAAGTGCCTCGGGCTTTATAAACTCATCTCACGTGAGCATGGGTCAACAGGCCCGTTTTATACACGAGGAAACAGGCTCAGAGAAGGCCTGGCCGGGAAGTGGCTGAGTTTTGTATCTCAGCCCTGGGAGCCTGACTCACCGTCTGTTTTCTTACCACCATGCCAAGCAGCATCCGACAGACGTCAAATCACCTAGAGGCCCTGCGAACTGCAGGAATCCCCAAGTCAGTCCACCACCTCCCATGACGGGGCGCTCATCACCTCCCCAGGGACCCAGGTCTTCCCCCCGGCTCCTTGAAGGGTGACACTTGTTCATCCTGGGACACCCCGCTCCCTTTAATCTTAGCAAAGGGTCTCAGCCACTGCGGATCAAACCAAAGGTGGCATGAAAAAAGTCTTCCTGTGCTCCTGGAGCCCTCCAGATGACACAGGCTCCCTGTGTCACCAAAACTCTGTGAAGCACACAGGCCAGAAAGTGTCACCCTCCCTTCTTCACAGCTCAGATGATGGACATGCCCATGTTGCCGGGACAGAGACCCATCTCTAGTCTCCACGCTCTCCTGGTGTCAGGCTTTCTCGTGCTTCCTCTCTCTGCCCCTCACATCCTACAGGTCTCCCCAAAGGCAGCCGGAAGGCAGTGCCGGCAGGTCCTAAGCGACTGTTGTGTGCAGGGCCCTCTTGTGACAGAGGGGGAGGCTGCAGCATGGAGAGGGCGGCTCGTGGCCAAGGGCACACAACATCTGGGACCACCAAAGGGGGGCAGTCGGGATCCCATCACTGAGGGCGCTTTGCGTGTGTGCTGATTGGTTCATCATCGAGGCGGGCTGGGAACCCAGTCAGTCAGTCAGTCAGTCGTCAGTTGTTTCATCCATCAGACTGTCATTCATTCATTTAGACAATCGGTCAGTCATTCTGTTAGTCATTCAGCCGGTTTGTCAGTCATTCTGTCAGTCAGTCTGCTTGTTAGTCAGTCAGCCAATCAGTCATTCTGTTAGTCAGTCAGTCATTCTATCAAGCAGTCAGTCTGTTATTTTGTCAGTCAGTCAGTCAGTCAGTCAGTCAGCCAGCCAGTCTCTCGCTTTAATTGAGGTGGAGAACACACACACACACACACACACACACACACCCCAAAGTGTACAAATTCAGCTTGATGAACTTTGCCACCCATATTGGCATAACCACCACCTGGACCAAGATTTGAATAGAACATTCCTTTCACCCCTGAAGGTTCCCGCGGCTCCTCCCCAAAGGCAGCCTCCACTCGGACCTGCGTCAGCGTCTCAGCTCTGGCACCCAGTTTCTTTTTTTTGTTGATCAAATATTTTTATTTTAGGAATTTAAGGCTAATCGGTAGTAAGAAATCTGACAACATACTTTATTATATCAGCAACTCATAGAATCATTTTCATAGATATGGAAGTTTTCAATAAACGTTAACTTTCATTCCCAATTAAACTAGAAGTAAAATGGAAACAAGGGGATTCCTTGGGGCTGTGCATTTTAGCTGACAACCATTATTTAAAAACTTAAGCTTTCTTACCTTTATGATAAAATACAAGGATTCTGAACCTGCTAACCAGCTGATAGCAAACAGCTGGCCCGGTAACCACATAACTTTCCAGAGAACTAGTTAGCCAGACAAGTTATCCTTTAGCTCTTACCACCAAACTCTCTTATGTTACAAAATGCTCAAGACATTCTGCAGAATGTCACGGCACCCGGTTTCTTAACCTCCAAGGGGAGCTGCCAGCACGCCCCAGTCCGGCTTCAGAGGAGAGGGTCGAGGGCTACCCCTGCTTCTGGCCACTTGGGGACAGCCCTGGAGCAGCCTCCAGCGCCCGGGGCCCCTGGGCAAGGAAATGCTGGGGATGGCAGGAAGTGGGGCTGCTCAGGAGCCCTGCCCCCAACAGATACACACTGACACTCAAACAGCTAACATCGTCTGTCTGTCGGGCACAACCAGGCCCACAGACGACCAGCCACAGACACACAGAGGCCAGTCTCCCATGTGCCTCACCTGAGCCTGCACGTAGTCCCAGGCCTCCTGAAGGCTGTCCTCGTGACCATCCGTGTAGTTCTGAATGAGCTTGGTCACGATGCTGCCCATCTCCTGCTTCAGCTGCAGAGGGGAGAGTGAGGACCGAGGTCAGATTCCCTGAAACCCGCACCCCACCTCTGGTCATATGTGCTTAAGCTGCCTCTCCCCCACTCCCCCCAAACACTGGGGACACGCTCACAGCTCAAAAGCGTTTCGTCACCCATTCCAACCAATTTTCACTTTCCTGGTACTTCCTGGGTACCTTCTCCCCCGGTCACCATGCTAAGCCCAGTGTGGTCAGGGTCAAAAACTCCCACCTGGGCTTCCCTGGTGGCGCAGTGGTTGACAGTCCACCTGCCGATGCAGGGGACACGGGTTCGTGCCCCGGTCCGGGAAGATCCCACATGCCACGGAGCAGCTGGGCCCGTGAGCCATGGCCGCTGAGCCTGCGTGTCCGGAGCCTGTGCTCCGCAACGGGAGAGGCCACAACAGTGAGAGGCCCGCGTACCACACACAAAAAAACAAAAAAACAAAAAAAAAACCTCCTACCTGACCGTCTCCTCAGCACTCAGCAGCACATGACCCTTTAGATGGGAATCTGTCCACGTCACTGCTAAAAACCATCCAGGGGCCTCTCACCACGCTCTGGAGACACACCACTGTCTTCTCAACAGCCCACAAGGCCCTACACCATTTGGCCCTGCTCTTTCCAGACTTCGTTTCCTCTGATTGTCCTCCCTCTATTTCAGTTACACAGGTCTTGCTGTCTTTGTGCGAGGCATACTCCTGCCTCAGGGCCTTTGCACTTGCTGTCCCCTCCGCCTAGGATCCTGTTTCCCCAAATATGAATGTAGCTGACTCTTCCATTTTCTTTACAGCTCTACTCAAATGGCACCTCCTCAGAAAGACCTTCCTGGACCACCCAGAAAATGTCAGCCCTTCTCTGTCTCCTCCAAGACCCTCTTTATCCTACAAGGGGAAGCATGATATATTTTTCTTCATAGTCTCGTCATTACCTGCTCCCCTGTTTCCAGGATTTATGGTCTCTCTCCCCCACTGGAACATCAGCTCTGCGGGGGCAGGGACTGGGTCTGACCCAGCCTGGCCAGAGTAAGTGTGTGGCGAGCACGGATAAGGGACGCGTGTGTAACCCCGCCACCTGCCCCACGCCAGGGCCCCACAAAGTTTGCATCCCGCCTGTGCTGGGACTCCAGGGCCCCCCATGGAGGAAGAGAGAAGCACCTGCTTTTCACTAACCCCACAGAGAAAACAGTCATTTACAGTGAAGGCAGGCACGGGGTGCAGAGATCAAAGGGCTTCAGCCCCCAAGGCCTCTTACTGGGGCTCTGAATAGAGGATCTCACCACGGCAGCTTTTCAGGAGCAAGTCAGCTGTGCAAGGGAGGCAAACCCGAAACCAGCCTAAGAGCTGCGGACACGTTTCCCTCGGCCCAGAGGCCGGGCCCCACCTGCCGACTTTGCCCAGGGGCCTCCCCGGGTGCCCCAGCAGGGACAGGCTGGTCATGGTCACCTGCTGTCCCTGCAGAACCCTGGGGCAAGGTGCCCGAGAGGGGTAGGGGCACCGAAGGGACAGCCCCGCACCTGGTCCTCTGCTGCTGAGAAAGAGGAATTGGGGAGATGGGACAGGTGCCTCCAGGGGGGCGCTTACAGAGCCTGGCTCAGAAGCCCGTGAACAGGGCTTCCGCCAGCTCCTCACCGAATGCAGCGCTCAGAGAACCCACATCCTCCAGACCGACCTTCGAGCTGCTGCGGGCCTGGCTCCCCGCCCCACTCCCTTCACCAACCCTGTGAGACCAGCCCCACCCCCAGGCAGCCCCACCCTCTGGAACTGCTCTCTGCCCCCTCCCTTTCCATAAAACTCTTAGCGAAGCATCAATACTTCTTTGATATCACGCACACGGAGCTCTACAATTTGCAGAGCTTGCCTGTCAGTAACGAATCACGGCAGCAGCCGCTGACTTTGATCTAACGCTTATTATTACCAGCGCCACGCTGAGGACTTTTAAGGCAGAGTTTCACTTGAATCCTCTTATTATTACCAGCGCCACGCTGAGGACTTTTAATGCAGAGTTTCACTTGAATCCTCTTATTATTACCAGCGCCACGCTGAGGACTTTTAAGGCAGTGTTTCACTTGAATCCTCTTATTACCAGCGCCACGCTGAGGACTTTTAAGGCAGTGTTTCACTTGAATCCTCTTATTATTACCAGCGCCACGCTGAGGACTTTTAAGGCAGTGTTTCACTTGAATCCTCTGAGCAGACCTATGGCCCAGGTACTGACCTCGTTCCCTCATTATGGGGGTGCAGAAAACGAGGCCCAGAGAGGTTAATTAACTTGCCCAAGGACTCACAGCCAACATGTGAAGAGCTGGGGTTTGGACCCAGGCTCTTCTGATTCCGGAACCCAAGTTTTTACCCATTAAGCTCTATCGGCATTTAAACCACATGGCCGTACCTTGCAGCAGGTCAGAGCAGTTTTAAGGAGGGCCCAGAGAAGCTCAGTGGTTTGCCCATGTCACACAGCGGGGGTTGTCTGCCTGCAGAATCTCAGTCTTTTTGCCCCGACTGTCTCTGCTCCACCTCGACTCCCCGGTGAGCAGATGATCCCTGAGGCGTGGAAAGGAGGGGGTCCCCAGAGGCATGTGCATAGACAGCCATCTCCCCACATCCCCCACCCACCGACCTGGGCTCTATTTATACTCGGCATGGTTGCCGCAGCAGCACAGACTTCCCTGTTTCAGGCCCCAGAAACGAGAAGGTCATGGAAGCTGGGTGGTTTCCACTGAGGCTGGGTGGTTTCCATGGAAACACCACAACCATCCTCCAGCCCAGAATGGGGCTGAGGGACACGACCGGGCCACGGGGACCATGGCTGCAGGGGCTGGTTCAGCCTGGAGCTGAAGCAAATGCCCAAGAGGCGGTGTCAGGAGCCCAGGGAAGTTACCCTGGCAACCAGGCCATTCCTGAGACAAGAAGGAGCAGCGAGGGAGAGTGAGAAGACACTCACCATCTCACTTCATCCCTGCTGCAACCTCTCTGTGGTTTCTGCCTGCCCCACAGCTACTCTCCCTTCTTGAAACAGCAGTTCCCTTGCTTAGCAGTAAGCACCCCTCAATCCCTCTATGTGGCTGGGAAGCCCTGCCCCCTTGCTGCCATGGGCAAAGACCCAGGCTGCCACTTAGTGCCTTCCACACCCTGACCACAGCAAGCGGTCTAGGGATGGGCATGTGACCCGAGGTCACACACATGGGCCCTCTATTTCTGCTAATCTGGTGGGATGAGGGCCTGAGCTGTTGGTGGCCACCCCAAGAGCCACTGGGGATAGCTGGCCTGAGGAGGGAGCCAATGGAGGAGAGCAGGGCCGACCATGGAGAGGGACAGTCTTGGTGGCAGCCTTTAGAAGGCTGGATCCAGCTGAGCCTGCAGCCAGATCTGGCCAGATCTGGGTTACTTTCACATGTAATAAAGAGTCTTGCCCAGGAATGGCCGCATAATTTACAACCCAGTGCAAAATGAAAATGCAGGACTCCTTATTTCAAAGTGATTACGAATTTCAAGACATCAAACCAAGCACGGCACCCTTCTAAGTGTGGGACACTGTGTGGCTGCTCGGGGTACACACCCAGGAAGCCAGCCCTGGTTCTGCCCAATACCATCCTCCCCACTTCCCAGAAGAGAAAACCAAGGCTCAGATAGTGGCAACAACTTCCCAAGATTAGACAGCCGGCAAGCAGACGGGATATGACCATAACCTGCCATATGCAGCTCTGGAACCCTGAGATTCTAATCACAGCAAGCCACCCACCATCTCCACCTGGCCTGAGGCCCTTCCATCCTCTGGCATGACTCTCTTCCCCCCCAACCCCATGCTGTGCTTTTATGTCACCTTGTAGTGTGACTTTTCTCAGAGAGGTAGAATTAGAAGACACCTTTGAGTCCAACATATCAACCAGATGTAAGAATCCTCCCCATACTTTTCCACGCTCTGCTTAAATGCTCCCTGTGATGGGGACCTCAGTATCACACAAAATAGCACTTTGCAGGTTGGGGAGGCTCTTGATACAAGCAATTCATTTCAAGTTGAGCCTAAATGACTTCTACCCATCAGTTTTTATCCTCCCTCTCCCCCCCAAGTCCCAGCTGGGACCACAGAAAACAAATCAAATTGTTCTCTCCCGGGACAAACATCATTCAGATATTTGAGACTCAACCACGTCCCCCTTTACCCCCTCCTCCCCAGGGTAAGTCTCCAGGCTCCTTTGATGGCTCTTTGGGATGGTGTTCAGCCCTCTCTCCATGCTCTAATGTGTCAAATTGCCTCTTACAATGAGGTGCCCCCATGCAATGTAAGGGACCCACACCTTCCTGTCCCCTCCCCGGTTTCCCACAGAAGGTGTTGCCAATGCTTTGAGGCTTCATCCTGGGATCCTGGCAAGAAATGAGGACCCTTTGCCCTGGTGAATGTGGAGGGGGTGGCATGTTTACTTTCAGTGACCATCCAAGTCTTTTCTGAGAGTCCGGCTGCAATCTACATAACCAGTTACCCCAGATTTCAGCAGGAGGACCACGTCGTATGCTCCCGGCCCCGCCCCCATAGGCTCCCTGAGGGTGGGGCCTGAGTCAGGTATGGGAGCCACGCACGCAGGTGCTTGAGAGTCTCCGCCCATTGCTCTCCACATTCCTTTCCAGAAGGACAGCCTGGACGCCTTCTTCCCCCCTTTCCAAAAGGGAAGAGAAAGGTCACCATCGCCTCCCCCTGTCCCGGCTCCAGCTGCCTCCCTATGGCAGTAGAAACCCAAGCTAGTGGATCAGGAAGCTTCCATCACAGGGAAACAGACATCTCACAGAGCGGCACTGTCCTCAAGGAACACGTTTTACCACGTGTGCACTCAGTCCTATGCGCATGGCTATTTGGCTACTTTGGGCTTCTTAGGTGGGAGAGGGAAGGAGGAGGGAGGGAATCACAGTTCTCCTGGCTGGCCACCCTCTCTGGGGAGCACACAGCAGTCCAGCCCAGCCAAGGTCACCACCCCCAACCCCCGGCTCCCACCCAGACCCTGCGAGCCCCTTCCCTCCACACTCTCAGATCTCAGACCTTCTGCACAAGCCACTGATATAACCTTTCAGAGCCTCAGCGGTCTCACACGTGCAGGCCAGTGGTGCAGCCTGCGTGAGTGCACCAAACCCAGCTCCCAGCACATGCTGGGAACCAGTTACAAGTTCACCTCCTTCCTCACTGACCTCCCACCCTTCACTGCCTGGAGAGAACAAGTCAGAATCCCAGAGTGTCAGAGCTGGGAATGGCCCAAGAGGTCACCTGAGGCTCAGAGAGGCTGGGTAACATGTTCAAGGTCACATAGCAAAGAGCGGCACCCCCCCCAACCCCAAACCCCGAACACAGGGCCCTGAATCCCAGACCTGTCCTTTTCCCACTAAACGGGGGCTAGATAGTGATCAGATGAGGAAACAGCCAGAGGACTCTTAACTCCACACCTACATCCTGGTTCCCACAGCCCTCGCTAATACGGACATTAATACTGGCGACAACAGGAACAGCTGCCATCTACTGGGCCCTCACTAGGCATTAGTGAAGTTAGTAATGGTGACAGTAATAATAAACTCTTGCAACGATGCCAGCAAACATCTGCTCTGCACCGGACGGACACTATGCCCTTCCCATCTGTCAACGCTCTCCATCCTTGCCACCACGCTATCAGGTGGCCTTTGGGGCCAGTGGGCTCTGGCACTGAGAAACGTTCAGACTTTAGGAAGGGCTGGGAGCTATGTGTCACCCCCCGCCCCTGCCCACACACAATCTCTCTCATTCATATTTCCCAAGGGGCACCTAAAGGGGGTAAACCATGGCCATCAACAAGCTCATTTCCGTTCCGGTTCCATTTTGCCACCAAATGAGTTGCAAATGGTATTTTTGTTTTTCAAAGTGTTTTTTGGACTTTGGAATCGCAGATAAATAGAGCAGACCTGTAGGATTACTGCCATTTGACAAAGGAGGGAACTGAGGCACAGAGAGGCTGAGTAACTTGCCGAGGGTGTCAGAGCAGGGCTCCAGCATGGGCAGTTTGGTTCCGGGGTCCAGGCCCTGGGCCACCACTCTATATTTTCTACAAGCCTTGCAGTCTGGGTTCCCTGCAACCCTGGCAGGGGTGGGGGCCAGCCAGGTCTATTCTCCTCCATTGACAGACACAGAACCCACGGCTTGGAAGGCCTGTGCTTTGCCCAAGGCACCCAGCCTCCCCTGTTGCTGCCCTGGGAACAGTGGCTGCTGGGAGGAAGGACAGATAACGGCCCTGGAGACCACCTCAGGGAGAGCCCAGAGGCTCAGTCCCTCCCACCCGCCCAGGAGGCCTGGAGAGAGAAGGAAGATCGGACCCATCGCCTTCCAGAAAGCCTGCTTCCTTCAGGCTCACACAAGTCCCACCTCCCCAACTGGGCCTCATCTGCAGGAATAAACACCACCAGGGCATGTTTAGTCTTCCACTGGGATTTACAATGCGCTAGGAAAGAAAAAATAAATCATTCATTCCAACTCGGGCGATCGAGTGGCGCCAGAACTTCCCCAGCAAAGCCAGGAAATTTCCCCCTGCTTTCCAGAAAAGGAGGTGGGCCAAGGTGAGGCCAGCTGGGGCTGTGGGCGGGAGGTGTGAGGTGTGGAGCCTGGGGGTTGCGGGGAAGCACAGGACGGGACGGTGGGGTACCACGACAGACACAGCCTGGACTGGAGTCAGGAGAGCTGATTCTCCAAACAAGCCCTGCCCTGGGGCCGGGGGGCGCCTCTAAGGCATGGCTCCCTGTCAGCGGCCAGGCAGATTATACCAGCTCGAGGGGAGGAGCATGGAGTAGAGGAAGGCATGGCCTTGGGTCGGAGGGATGGAGATGGAAATCTCTGCTCTGATGCATCTGAGCTGAGTGTGACCGTGGCCCAAAGTCACTGTTTTTCTGGGCCTCAGTTTCTTAAACTTGAAAATGCTCTCGAAACTAAAACGTGCGCCAAGTGGCTAGCTCAGACCCTGGGATGTGGTTGGCGCTCACAGATGGGCACCGTCTTTATTACTGTGAGATGGGGAAACACAGGGGTGAAAAGGTGGACTGCCTGACACCCCTGCCATGTTGACCAGCTTCTGAGTCACAGGAACCTGCTCACTGGGGCCCAGTTCTTAACCACTCTCTCTGTAATGTACCACTGACTGGGTCCCAGAGAAGCCCCAGGGGTCACAGGGTGGAAATGAAGACCTAACCCCATAGTACTTGCACTGGAAAAGTAGTTTCCCTTCCCTAAACACTGGCTTTCTGTCTGGCACCAAGCGAACTTCCTTTCATCTACTAAACTGCTATTTCCCCTTTTGCCTTGGCTGCCAGGAAGCTCAGTGTTCAAGTTAGCTCTCAGCTGCTGTTGAGTATGCTGTCCCCTAGCTTCAGGAACAGTGGCCTTCTTCTGTCTCAGTGTGCATTCGGATCTTTCTCATACTGATTTTAGTTGCTCTATGCCTATGTTGGAAGCCAGCTCCAGTTCTCCTGGGAAACAGGCTGGGCGGATTATAAATAAGTAAAGCAGATTCAGGTAGGAACCACTATAATGAAAGTTTCACCAGCATGAACCCAGAAGCCAGGCTGCCAGGGTTCAAATCCTGGCTTTGCCACTTACTAGCTGTGTGACCTTTGGCCCAGTGACTTAACCTCTCTGTGCCTCAGCTTCCACATCTGAAAATGAGGGTATTCATACCCATGACCTCAAAGGCTTGCTGTGAGGAACGAATAATTAAATGCAGTACATGCAAAGCGTTTAGTGCCAGGCTTGTTCTAAATTCTATTAAGCATTAGTTGAGATGTTGCTGTAATGTTTTCTCAGCTTCCTTCCAAGAGAGATCTGTGGCAACTTGACCTTCAAGTGGTAAAATGTAGGAGATCACCTGGCCGCTGGCTCTGCCAGCCCAGTCAGTGGACAAGAACTGTAGCCCTGGAGGAAGGCAGGGTCCCAGCCTCAGCTGAGCCGTGGGTGAACTCCGACTGGCCTCAGGGAGCCTGGGCTCTCACCTGGCCTGGCCACTGACCACTCTGTGCCCTCACCCCTCACCTGCAGGATGAGGACGTGAGGCTCAGGGAAAGAAGGAACGTAAAGTGGCTAACACTGCGCCCAGTATCTGGTGTGTGCCGAAGAGGGATTAGGGATGAGGGGTTATCGTCACTACTACCGATGCTGTCGTTGTTATTCATCTCTCTGGGCATCTGCTTCTCTGCCCGTCAACGTAACACTTACACGGCAGAGCTGCTGGGAGGACGAGACAATGTGTATAAAGCTTCTAGAAAACACCACGTGCACGGAGTAGGTGCTCCACAATAACCGTGACAGCCACAATCGACTGGCAGGCCCAATAGCCATCGCCAGCTCCCTCCTCTCTTACGTCTCTGTCTTTAGAGCCTGTAGGCTGGATACTCACTTTCTCAGCCTCCCTTGAAGCTAGGGGTGTGTTAATAACCCAGACTGGGGGAGAATTTTGGGAGGCTTGCTTTTCTGATAAAAGGGGTGGCCATGGCTGGCACTAGCCCACTCCCTTTCTTCAGGCCACAGCAGCACAGATGTTGTACCTGGTGCTGTGGCAGCCATCTCGCGGCCATGAGGTGAGTGGCAAGATGAAGGAAAGCCGTCACAATAAGGATGCTGAACAGACAGCCAGAACCAGGGCCTCTGAGCTTCCAAACCTGACTTCTGGTTCAGTCAACAACAAATGTCCTTAGAGTTGAAGCCCCAGCATGTCTGATTTTTTATTCCTCAACGTTGAGTGTCTTCCCGCTGACACGGGAATAATGTTTTCATTGACAGTCTCCTCCCTGGGCCTCATCTGTGGATGAGGTGCCGAGAACTGTGCTAAGTGTTTTGCTAAGATAAAGATCATCTCACTGAATCATCACAGAAACCCTGAGAGTTAAATTTATTAATGTCCCCAGTTTACAGAAGGTGGAACAGGCACAGAGAGGAAAGCAGCTTGCCCACGGCCACACAGCTAGAAAGTGGTGGGATCGAGCCAAGATCTGGGCCCAGCAGCGACTCCACCGACCTGTGTTGTCCTCTCCTCTAACATTCTGCCATGTGACCACAGGGGGCCGGAAGCCTGGGAGGCTGACCTGGCACCTATGGGTTCCCGGTTTTTCTTTTCTTGGCTGCAACGCATGGCTTGCGGGATCCTAGTTCCCTGACCAGGGATTGAACCCGCACCCCTGGCCGTGAAAGTGCGGAGTCCTAACCACTGCACCGCCAGGAAATTCCCCACCTATGGGTTTCTCTGTGACAACTAAGAGGCCTCTTGTCTAGCCCCCGTCCCAGGCCAACCCTGCCCCCCACCCCACATGGCTGGTCCAGCCCAGGTCGGGGGGTGGGGACGAGGGGGGTGCTTACCTTGCCCATGTTGAAGTAGAATAAGACCCCAGCAGTCACCTGGGCGATGAGAATCAGGAGGAGGAAGGCAAAGTACTGGGAACACAGAGCAGGCACAGAGTCAGCTGGGGGCTCCCACCAAGTCCTACATGCCTCAGACACCCTCACCCAGGCTGGGCTGGGGCTCTACTCAGGCCCCTCTGGGCGGGATGAGGGGGGCTGGGCGGGCGGTGGTGGAGGACCATACTCACCATCCCCAGCAGGCAGCGGACCTCATTGACAGCACCAATGCAGCCCAGGAAGCCCATGAGCATGGTGAAGCCGCCCACGCCGATGAAGACATAAGCCCCCGCCTTGAGCGAGGTGGAGGAGGTTTCTGCGGGTGGACAAGAGCACCCGATTCAGCCTGCTTATCTCGCCCGTATTAAGTACAAAACGGGGCAGGGCTGCTACCAAATCCCTGCCTTGGGGTCAGGGCTCTGGGGTCAGCCATCCAGCCGGAAGCCTGTTCCTTCACCAGCTTTAGAAGCTGCCTCCCCTAGATGTGCGCCCCACCCCGCATCTATCCTATCCCCACCTCCCAACCGTCCGGCTTTCGTTTTTCTCCTCAGCGCTTACCAGGATTGAAAAGACTCTCGTTCTACCGGCCTATCTCGCTCATTGTCTGCGGCCTCCACAAGCCTGTGAGCTGCACGAAGGCAGGGACTCTAGTCCCTGCTGAACCCCCCGCCCCCAGAACTGTGTCTGGTACAGCAAAGTGCTGGATGGGTAACTGTTGAATGAAAGAACCACAGACTGGCAGGTTCCGCTGAGGCCACAGACGCTGAGGGCCTGCCTCCCTCCTCGTCCGTGACCAAATGCCGGCCTCCCTTGCCCACTCCCTAGGCCTCAGGGGCTTCACATGTGCCATCTCCCCTCTGCCAGAACTCTACCCAGTAGGTACCAGCACGGCCATCTCACAGATGAGAAAACTGAGGCTCAGAGAGGCACACCAGCATGGGCCAGAGCTGGGACTTGGAGACAGGCAACCCCCCCAGCGCCACACTCTTTGCGCTGAAGCACCGGGCACGTGTACGGACACAGGCGTGATGTTCATTCATGTGTTCAGCCCCCAAAGATTTACCCGGGGCCCACCGTATGCCAGGCTCTGTGCCGCCTGCTGGGGATACAGCCGTCAGCCTGCCGAGGTCCCCACGCCATGAAGCTGATGGGGTGAGGAGTGTCTCTTCTGGCTGTGTGAAGGGTCGGGAAGCTACTGAAGCCGGCTAAGGTCAGGGACATGGGCAGGGAGGGGCCGGGGTGGTGGGGGAAGGCTGGTCTGAGCAGGTGACATGATCGCTCAGCTGAGAATGAAGCAGTCAGCCGAGTGAAGAGCTGAGGAAAAGCATTCCAGGCCGTGGGAACAGCAGGTGCAAAGGCCTGAGGAAGGAGTAAGCTCAGCGTGTTTGGAAAATAAAAAGGTCAGAAAGAACGGATCAGTGTGAGTGAGAGAGGAGTCTGACAGGCGACATGCCTGAGGCGGAGAGACAGGGGCCTAAAGGCGATGACAGAGCCCCCGGGGTAGGTGGAGGTCAGAAGTTTCGTTGGGGCACTTGACCAGCATTTCCCAAGAATCCCAACGGATCACACAGGGAGAAGCTCATGTCCTTCTCCAGCTCCCCGGTGTGAGGTGTGTGGGGTCCCCTCTACCCTGAGGCTGTGACGCGCTAGGTGGACCAGGGTGGACGCGCCCCCCCGGCAGGCAGGGCGCTGCGGGCTCTCTCCCCTGACAGCCCAGGCACTCCAGGGAGGCTGGCGTGGCACTCTCAGGGTGTGGGGTGTTTCCAGAAGGGGGCAGAACATCCCGGAGAGCCTCAGCAGATCAGGAGGACCTCTCAGGGATGCAGACTCCCGGGTCTGTCAGAGCCAGGCAGACTTTCCAGGAGACCGTCTGGAATCTGCATGGTGAATGTGCTTCCCCGATGTCTCGGGCACAGCCAGGGCTGCCACAGTTGCCCATCAATAGGCTGACTGACCACCATTCCCTGGGGGCACCTCAGAGGGGCTGAGATCCCCACCTCGACCACAGACGGAGCATTAGGGCCCTTAAGGAATAACGACAAAGCTGGAGTGTGGGTGGGGAGGAAAGTGTGATCCAGCTCCATCCACTTCCTGGGCACAGACAGAATGTTCTGGAGCTCAGGAAAAGCCCTGGCCAGCCCACTCCACTCTCAGGCACCAGGGGAGGGAGGCCCCCGCTCAGCTCCTCACAGGAGCCCCCAGGAGCTGGACAGAGGCCCCGAGGGGCTGAGTGAGGGGCTTCCTTTTTACTCCAGGCCCTCACCGCCCTGGCTCTCAGCCATCAACCACAGCAGGGGAAGGCCATCAAAGTTTGCTTTTCTTAAACTTCCTGGGTTTGGGTTCCAACAAGCCCTCCCAGCGAATACTCCCCCCATCAAAAGGCAAGTGGCACTGCCTGGAAATCCACTGTGTGCCAGCCCTGAAAAAGGCCCTTTATCCAAACCATCTTGCTGAATTTCTGCCGTGGCCCAATGAGGGTAGATTGGCACCTTGATCTGTCTGTAAGGGCCCAGAGCGGGCAAGAGGCCGCAGATGGGGCCCAAGGGGCAAGGCTGGAGGCTGAGACCCCCACTCGGGTCCTTCTCTTGGGAGGCCAGCCAAGCTGCGGTGTGGCGTCTCTCTTTTCTCAGAAGATTTCAATACCAGTCCCTGTCTTCCTCCTGGGTCTCAGGCTGGCCCTGATCTGAGCAACCTGACTTAGGAAGGAGTGGGGTAGTCCGCCCACTGTGCACCAAGGCCAGCATCTTCTTGGTTTTATTGGGCCTCGGAGGTACCAGCGAGGTGGGGAGGAAGTGGCCCAAACTGAAAGTGACTGAGGAGCACGAGAAGAGGGTGCCACTTAATCCCAGCTTTGCTGCTAACAGGCTCTGACCCCGGGCAAGCCATTTTCTGGGCCTCTATTTTTGGCTCTGTGAAATAAAACTAGTTCCTACTTCTTAAAGATGTTCTAAGGTTCAGATGGTATTATAAACTAATTTAACAATCACTTATGTAGGGTTTACTATTTGCTAGAAACTGTTATTAACTCGCCTCATTTCTCACGATAGCCTTAGGACATACTGTCTGTTATTGTCTCCATTTCACAGATGAGGAGACACAGAGCGTGGAGTAACTTGCCCAGGATCACACAGCTCGTAGACAGCAGAGCCAGGATGGGAACCCTGGCTGCCCGGCTCCACGGTTTGTGCCCTTAACCACTGTGCTTGATTCCGCTCGTTAAGGTGTGAATGCGTGGCGTGCTGCAGAACCCTGTGGTAGAGGGGATGGGGTCTCAGGAGCCATGCCCCCTGGTCCACATCCCAGTTCCCTCACCCTCTAGCTGTGTGTGTGCCCTTGGACAAGTTCCTTCCCCTCCCTTCAATTTCCTCCATTGTAAAATGGGGTTAGTAATGCCTAGCCCCACGGACTCACGGAGAGGATTCAGTTGGTAAGGGAAAAGCCGTGCCATGCAGGCCTGGCACACAATAGGCCCTGGGTTCCCAGATCTGACCTCACTTGCTGTGTGACTCTTAGCGAGTCTTTTTCTCCTCTTCTCTGAGCCTCAGTTTACCCAAGGGTATAGTGACCGGGCTAGCAGATTGGTGTTTTTGAACCCTGGCTGCCTGGGGAACCCCTGGGAAGATTCTTAAAAACCTCAGTGCTGATTTGAAGTCAGATCCCTTAGGGTGGGGCTAGGCCTTGGTATTTGTAAAAGCACTCGGGTGCATCCAGGGGGCCTCTAAAGCTTGGCCAGCCTGAGGTACTCAGCCCCGAACAGGGAGGAGCAGCAGGACATCCCCGGAGCCCCAGTCGGGGTGCAGAGGGCGCAAACGCAGTGGGCGGGCTGGGCCTTGAGACTTTGCCCCGAGATGCAGTGCCCACTGGGTGTGGGCCACAGCCCAGGAAGCGGGAGCCTGGGCTGAGCAGGGCCAAGGAGGATGTGTCCCATGTGGGGAGGGCATGGGGCTGGAAACCTAAACCTTAGCCCCAGAATGGGGAGCAGTCCCAGCAGAAGTGAGGACTGACAGCCCCAGATGGCATCGGAAGTGGCCGGAGGGTGGATCTTCCTTGCTTCCCTTCATGTGTGAGGGGAGGCCTAGCCCCCAGGGCCCCTCCATCACCCATCCTAGCCTGGTTCCGTTTCATTCAAATCAAGCAGCTGTCACGGGCCTGAGTCCAAACCTGCTGCCTCGGGCAGGGCAGCTGCTGGGAGGGGAAGTGAGCCAAGGTCGCACTTGCTGAGGGGAGTGGCATCTCTGTGCTCTGCTCTGCTTCCCTCCCTCCTCAGGACGTCCACTAACGCTAGCGCAGCAAGCCTGGCAGACTTCCTGGTGGTGACCGTGAGTGGATCGGAAAGGGCGCTCATCATCATCATTGGGCTTCTTTTCCTCCAGCTTCAAGAGTGAGACAAGGGGCTTCCCCTACCATGTGCAGCACTTAGGACCAAAGCTCTGGGGGTTCGAGTCCCACGCCTATCACTCAGAGGCTGGGTGAACTCGAGCGAGGGACGTTACTTCTCTGAGCCTCATTTCTTCATTTGTAAGGCAGGAAGTTGCTACTGCACAGGGCTGTTGTGAGATTAAGACAGTTTATCTATGCCAAATGCTTGGCCCCACGCCTGGCACATCATGACCACAAACGATAGACACTGGGCCCGGCACCTCCTCGTCAGCACACTTGCCTGACCCACCTGGCTGGTGCCAGGCACACAGTAGGCGCTTCACGCATATCTGACGATCTGCCACTCCTGGCCCTTTTTCTGAACTAGGAAGGGGAGGGGCTGTTGGCCACGTTTTGCTGAGCAGGCAAATGGAAGAACTGAGGGTGTAAGAGGCTTTCTCAGGTCAGGGCAGAGGGAGGGGGCCAGGATGGAGAACAAGCCTCTCTCATCCCCCACCCAGTGTTCTCCAGACAACGGCAGCTTTGTTTGGGGAGGGAGAGAAAATTCCTTCTGGAAACCCCTGCAGAGAGGCCCAAGGCGGAGCAGTCAGCATGCAGGACCTGGGCAAGGCCCAAGGTGGAATGGTCAGCATGCGGGACCTAAGCGAGGCCCTGAGGGCAGCTGGAAAAGGGACCGGCGTTGAGGTTCAAGTACTCGCGGGAGCAGCCCTGCCTGCTGCCCCGGCCCCCTTTCAGAGGCAGCTGGGGCAGGCGGAGCAGAGGGGTCCTTACGCAGGACAGAGACGAAGCTGCTCCTGTCGGCCAGGATCCACACCCCGAAGCCCAGGATCACCGCGCCCAGGACCTGGAAGGAGAAAGGGGCAGTTAGTGGGGGGCCGCTCCCAGCTGCCCCTGCAGCCTGGCCGGGGGGACACAGGGGAGCTGCCTACATCCTTGTCCAGCCCAGAGATGTCAGGGTGGCCTCAGGCCCCGCACCTCAAGTCCAGCCAACTCCAGCAACCCAGACAGCAGGGCCATGAGTGGGGAGGCCCTCCTACGCCCACGTGTGGTCAACCTGAGCATACCGGCTCTGGGGGTGCAGCCTCCTGCCACGGGTACCCTCCTACTTATCTCCTGGCCCTGCCCCAGCCTGGGGGCTGGGAGCTTCCCCAACAAGCCAGGCTCAGGGTGGGGAAACCCTCGGGGGACATGACCTTCAGAGCCCAACCCGTCTTCCAGATCTCTCGGCTCCAAGGCCACCTTCCGCAGGAGGCTTCCTGACCCCCGGGCAGACTAAGGGGCCTCTACTGTGTGGCAACCACCGTGGGATCCTTCTCTAATAGCCTTTCCCTCTGGGTTTAACTCTGCCACTTGGTCTCTCTGGCTAGACTGTAAGCTCCCTGAGGGCAGGGCTGGGTTGCATGCAGCTCTGTGGGCCTGGGCGCACCAGGTGCTGAGGGCCCCCGCGGATGAGTGAGTTCATGAACCAAACTGTGTAAAGGCAGGATTAGAAAAGCAAACGAATGGTGGTGGGGACGGGGTAGGGTGGCTGGCATAGGCCCAGGTATTCCCTGCCTCTCTTCCCTCCACCAGGGGGCAGACCCATAACCGGAGCTCACCTCCCCCAGCCAAGATCAGCCCAGCAAGATCCCATTAAGCCAGCCAAGGTCTGGGAAGGGCCTGCAGTCTGGGCAAAAGCACAGGTTCCCTTGAGGGGATGGAGGTGGGGAGGCTTGCATCACCCCATAAGTTTGGCCTTTCCCTGGGGCCTGGCCTGGGTCTACCTGGGGGATAACCCACCTTCAGGGTCCCAGCATGTCACCACCCACCTTTACTACCAGCCCTGGGTCCCCGCCTCAGCCATCATCCCGTAACCTCTGGTGCAAGAGCAGTAGCTACTGATAACGCCCTCAGCCTGGGATGAGCCGCTCGGTCCCAGGGGTTTATCAGCCTTGCTCTACAGATCTCAACCACCAGAGCTGGGACGCTGGGTAAGGTGAATGGGGCATTTGCCTCACATGTGAAAATTCAGGGGACACCAGAAACACTCAGGAACCAAGATAAATGAGTTTATAGCAATCATTTTTAAGAAATGAAAATTAATGGGGGGAAAATAATCCATCATGATGAACAAAATATCAAGCTTTTCAATAAAGACAGGCTTGGTGTTCCTGATTTTTCCTTTTGAAAAGGAGTGGGGCCCCGATGTGATGCAGTGCCGTGCTGTTTCTGATCCCAAAGTGAGTGCCTCACTCGTCTCGCCCTGGCCCAGGTTCCTTAAAGACAACAGCAGCTGACGACCAGGAAGAGGAAAGCACAAGGACCTCCCCACATTTGTCCCCAGCCACTCACTTGTCCCCTCCTCTCTCCTTGTCAGATGGGCCCTGTTATCGTCCTCACTTGACAGATGGGGAAACTGAGGTCCTAACCTCACCCGAGGTCACCCAATTCACTCATCAGGGGCTCCAAGTCAGGTCTGACTATACAGCTACGCCAGATGGTGGCACATGAGCTGCAGGGATACTTCGGGTCCGTCCCGGGCCTTAGCCTAGAAAGCCAGTCCCTGGGGAGAGGAAGTGCCCACCCGAAAGTGGGGGCACCTCAGACTGCACAGCTTGCGGGGAGGAAGGTGGGCTTTACAGGACCCGGCAGTTAGGTTCCCAAAGACTCCTGAAGCCCTGCTCACCCCAGCCTCACACCTCACAGCACAGCTGGCCCGTGGTCTGCCCCTGCCACCTCAGACCCACGTGGCGGAGCCCCTGTCCGCTCACCTCCTGCACTCACGGGGCAGGGCTGCAGGGGGAACAGTCCTCCCAAATAGAGAATTCAAGACAGGGCAGAAACTTCCCTCTGGGCAAATATAATCCCAAAGAGAGTAAAATCCCAGACTTCCCAGCCAAGCTCCTCGGCTCGCCTCCCGGAACCCAGGGAGCGAAGTACCTGGCGCTGCCATTTCAGCTCCCCTGCACGTCTGATGACTATGGCCTGAGCGCCAGGTGTGGCTGGATCAGCACCAGCCCACGGGACAGCCAGAAACGAGGCCAGGGCAGGGGGCCGACCAGACTGGGGGAGGAACCACAAAACCCCCTTTCTCTGTGAACCACGACTGGGGCCACGGGACACACCCCACATTAACCCACCCCACCCAGACCCACCAGAATCTCCCGACAGGAGCCAGGAGTCTCACAGCCAGCTTCCTACCCCCAGAACGGCCACGGCAGCTGCGGCCTCAGGGTCTCCTAGGATCTGAGAAAAGCTGACGACAGGGCAATTTTCTGGGGAGTTTGGGGTCCGGAGGGAGTGAAGGCGAGGAGGTACACGTGTACCCGCGTGCATGCATGAGCACACACGGCAACCAGAGTGATTCTGCCAGACCACGAGTTCAATCATGTAACCGCTTCCCACTGTGCATGAAACAAAGACCCAGATCCTTCCTGGAAGGGCTACGCAGCCCAAGCCCCGGAGAGGCACGCGCTGGCCCACTCCCCCTGTGCTGGACTTCCGCACCTGCTGCCGGGACCCCGCTCTCCCCAGCCTCACACAGAACTCCAGGCAGCTCTTACTGACCACCCTGACAAGGTCAAGTGCCTTGTTATCTGCTCTCTCTTAGGGGCCATATCCTTCTTTCCCAGGAGCGCCTACAACTGCAATTTTATCATCCATTGGAGTAAGCATTTGATCGAAGCCCATCACCCCCCAGAACATAAGCCCTGTGAGTGAAGAAGTCGCGGCTCTCCTGCTGGCAAATGTCCAGCCGGCACCCAGGACGGGGTCTGAATACACAGGGGTGTCAAAGACACATTTGGTGGAGAAGTATTTGTGAATGAACACACACACACACACACACACACACACACACACACAGTCTCCTCTCACTCTTTCCTTTCCCTCTCACCCTCCTGTGATAAAAGCTTCCCCTCTCCCCCACTACATCCCCTCCACCACCATCCTGATGGGCCCCGTCCTGGGCCCCAGCACACAGGGAGTGAACACCTGCCCCCCCAGGGCCCTGGAGTGGCTGGGAGGAGGCCAAGCGAGACCGGTCCCCAGAGCTCGGGCCCAAGGGAAGCTCTTCTAGGCTCTGGTTCCATAGGCGAGACTGGGAGCGGAAGGGATGCCTTGGCCCCAAACCATCAACCCCTCTCCCTTTCTCCATGAAGTCTCTACCTCTCTCCCTCCCACTGCATGGGGGGAGAGGGGGTGTCTGTGCCCTTGAACCCCAAGCCCCACCACCTCCTAGGCTATAGCCCAGACTCCTCCCTCCAGTCCCTAGAGCCCCAGGGACAGAACCACAGGGCTCCCACACTCCCCACCCCACCCTGGCCAGCTGGCCCTTAAAGCTGGGCCTCAGCCTGGGAGCCAAGTGCCTGCCAGGAAAGGCGTGCCTGTGTGGGCAGCCACTTTTTTCCAGAAGCCTGGCCCAGCTGGGAGGGACCTGACTGCCAAGCTGCGAAACCCAGGTGCCCAGGCCCGGCTGCCATCAGTGGAGGGCCAGAGCTGCAGTGGGGCCCCAGTGCCGTCCTTGAGAGGGGAGCTGGTGTCGGAGCCAAGGTGGACGACCAGTAGGGCAGGCAACACCAGGGCTGTCCACGTGCATGTGCGTGTGTGTGTGTGTGTGTGTGTGCACATGGGTGTACTTGTGTGTGCCAGGAACACATTTGTAAGTATCTGTGTGTTGGGTTAAAGTTATGAAGGGGAGTTTAGAAAGATTATTTTCCAAACTTTCTATAATCCTATGTAACTTGTAATGTAAAACTTTTTTTTTCTACAAGAAATTCATGTCTGTTGTAGAAAATTTGGAAACTGCAGAGAAGCAAAAAGAATAAAACCCAAATTCCCAGGAATCCCAACACTAACATTTGGAGGTATTTTCTTCTCCTCTCAAAAATATTCATGTATGTGTACATTTTAAAAACTAAAATTGAATCATAATAAATATCCTATTAAAAAATCTGATGTTTTTAACAGTATAGGGTGAACCAACACCATGAGAGGCCACAGTCCCCAGCAGCACTCCTTCGAAGGTCTCTCCAGGCCACTCTCCCCACAGCCCCACCCCCATCACACACACTCACACATGCACACTCATACACTCACACACCCACACCCTCACACCCATATATACTCACACATTCACACACTCACACACACACATAACCTCACATATACTCACACACATATATACTTACACATAATCTCACACACGCGTGCGCACACACGCGTGCGCGCACACACACACACACACACACACTCATTCCATCATCCTGGCAACTCCAAGGCAGGAGTCTGTCTTGCCAAACCAGAGAGGAAAATTGGGGCCCCAGGAAAAGCAGCTCCAGATGTGCACAGAGCTTATATCTGGGCGGCCCCGGGGCTCATGACCGGGTGACGCCTGCCAGGGTGGGTCTGGGGAAGGACCACTGTGTCCTCACTCCAGCCCAGAGCCCAGCCTCCTCTTGCCCACTCTCTGGGAGCTCCAGGGACACCCCCCACCGTGTGGGTGGGAGTGTGATGGGGGCAGTTGAGACCCAGACCTGTTAACAGGCAAGTTCTTCAGAGCGGGTGGAGGAGGATGGAGAGTCGGGACAGGACGAGAAAGATCCCAGAGGCTCCCCTACAACTTCCCGATGAGGAGTCAGGGAATGCCCCGGGGGTTCTCCTCTCCCCACACCCACCTCCGGCCCTGAGAGCCCGGGGTGTGGTGGCCTCGGTGCTCCAGGAAGGGGGAAGGCTGGGGGAGCCATCCAGTGCTCTGCCATCCAGCCAGCTGGGAACGCTGGGAATCTCCTCACTGCTCCCACCTGCTTCCATTTCCAACAGTCTGGCCTCAGCCCCCTGACCCCAGCCACACCCCACCACCATCCCCAGGCTGGAGGGTCTTGGACTGGGACGTACCCGGGAGGAGCATCTCTATTGGAGGCATCTGGGTAGCACGGGTCATACTTACAAAGAAGAGCAAGTTGAAGAGGAAGAGGAAGTATTTGGTGACTTTGATACAGGCTGACCCCATCCTGCTGGTCCGGGAGCTCCCTGCGGAGAAGGCAGGTCGGTCAGCGTGGGGCGGGACCTGGCTGGGGGCTGGGGAGAGGAGAGGGAATCAATGCTGGTGGGTACCCCAGACCCACCGGCCCCAGATCATCCCAGCTCACCCCCTCCCCACCAACTACCTCATGAGGTAGGTACTAAGGTCAGGTCCTGTTTCAGGGGACCCGGAGGCCCAGAGAGCTTAGATGACTGACCCAAAGCCATGCAGTAGGGTGTGGGGGGTAGGTGGCAGCTGGGGTCTGGGTCAGCCACTTCACCAGGGCTCAGCCTAGAGGAAAATTATGGAGGAGACCCTCAGGCTCCCTGAGGCCAGAAACCCCAGGAATGGCCACGGCCCTCAGGCCCCATGGGGCTAAGGGAGCCAGCACAGGCAGCTGGGGCCGAGACAGCTGGACTGGGACAGCTGTGTGGGCAGAGCTGGGCTGGGGGGTGGGGAGAAGCAGGTCACTGAGCAGAGGGAACAGAGGGCCCAAGGCATGGGCTTTATCCCTTCTTCCTCCTGCAAGGGTGCAAGGCAGTCCTAAGCCTTGTGACTCTCCCCTGTCCACACGGAGGTCCCCTTGCCCTTCTCGTATCATTTTTGCCAAGTGGGAGCCCAGCTTCGACTTTACACCTCCAGTGACCGGGGTAGGGGAGTTAAGGGGGAGATTCGGGCACAGCATGAAGCAAGGCCTCCAACGAAGCAAAAGACTGCCTGGCAACGAGCAGCCCGTCACAAGTGGCATGGAAGCAACATCTGACTAAAGACTTATGGGGAATTCAAGAGCTACGTGGGGAGATGAGACTGAACACTCCTCCAGGCTCCAGGGTCCAAGACCTGGGTCTGAGAAATGCGGGGACAGCAGTGACTCAGAACCAGGGAAGTCTGGCCTCAGCAACTCCACCTGGGGCTTCCCCCAGGCCCAGAGGGGGAGAAAACAAGGGCTTCCCCTCCGTGCCCTCCCCCCACCCCCGCCCCGTGTCAGGAGATCCAGAGATCTGAGATCCTGAACCCAGGCCTGGCCCCAGGAAGGCCTGCTGGGGATGGTCCACATGAAGGAGAGCTTTGTTTCCTCTCTCCCCTCCCAGCGCAGCGCCTGACAACCACAGGCGCTTCGTAAGTGGGTGCGGAGTGAAACAGCAAGAGAGGAAGGAGTCTCTCACCGAAGGAGGCCTGCTTTTCTTTCCTATCAGGGACCTGCTTGAGTCTCTCAGCCCCAAGCAGCTTATAGATAAATCATCATTTCCCCAGAAGAACTCCAGCACAGCATTTGAGCAGGCAGCAGCGGGAACGGGACGCTGGCTGCATTCTTGTGAAACTGGAGAAGTGTTGAAACAGTCCTTTGGCAACTGATGTCCGCCAGCCGTGTTGCACAGGCAAGGGAGTTTCTCCACTCTCCGGCTCCCACATCCTCCGCTCAGGCTGGGTGTCCAGGGCAGCCTTGCTGGGCGGCGGGTGTTCAGAAAGGGGCAGTTCTTAGACAACAGTGAACACCTGGCCTCCCCCCGAACAGCATCTGCTCTGGACAGCCATTGGCATGTGTCATCCCTTTAATACTCACGACCTGCCCAGAAGGTGAGGAAGGTCTTCCTGTCCTGGGGAGCATGGGGGTGGGGGGACAGCCTCAGAGAGATGAGGTAACTTGCCCGAGAAACATAGCTCGTTAGGCAGTGGTAACTCCCGAGGTCAAGATCTGTGAAGGGCTGCCTTCCGGGGAGCGGCCAAGGCTGTATAAAGGAGTCTCTGGGGATGGCTGGGATCCCATTGTCCAGGTAGGTGGTGAGCACCAAGGTCACTGCTCAAAGGAGCTCTGGTGCGTGGGCAAGGAGGCAGAGGCTGCTCGGCTGGTATCCCCCGATTCTCCGGGCACCCCCGCTGGCCTCTTGTCACTCACACAAACTGAAGTAGGCGTAGGGCAAAGAAAGCCCTTCAGCATCCTACAAGCAAACTAAAGCTCAGAGCGGTGAAGCAGCTTGCCCAAGGCCACATGGACCAGCAAGGACAGAACCCAGTCCTCCTGGCCCCTTAGGCCGCCTCCTCCTCTCCAGGAGGCAGCTGGGTGGGTTCAGACACTAAAACAGGAGCCAGGCAGCCCCATGACTGGCAGGTGGGTTGGCCAATCAGGGCAGGCCCAGAGACTACCTGGGAATCGCCTGAGGGAAGAGAAGGGGCTGAGAATCAGAGCCCGGGGTGGGTGGCTCCAGGGTCTGTTGGCCAAGATCCAGGATACAAAGTGTTTCTGCCCCGCAAGTGTTGACATTCCCCGCTCACAGAAACAGGGAGCAGGAGTTGAACACGTTCTCCATACTGGGCAGAAGCTGGGCGGTTCCACGAAGGGCTAGGAGTCAGCTCAGTCTGGGGACGTATCCAGGTTGCCCCATGATGGGGTCTGGCATCAACCTCAGGGAGCCCATAACCACCACCAAGCCCCGAGGAGACCCCAAAGTCGGATTCAGAGGGCTTGGGGTTACGCTCTAGCTCTGCCCGCCCACCCTGAGAGGCCTGAACCTCAGTTTTCTCATCCACAACAATAAGAATAAGGGTTGGTATAGGGCAGGGATTAGCCAGGTGGGGCCTGTGGATCAAATCCAACCCACCGCCTCTATTCTGTGCGTCTTGCAAGCTAAGAACAGATTTTTCATTTTTAAATAGCTGGGAAAAAATAAAAAGACTATTTTGTAACACGGAAAATTAAATAAGTTCAGTTGTATTGGCACCCAGCTGTATTGTCCACGGCTGCTGTCACAGGCAACAGCAGAGTGGGCTGGTTATGACAAGAGGCCACTGCCCCGCAAAGCCTAAAACATTTACTGCCTGCCCCATTATGGAAGAAGTTTGCAGGCCCCTGGGGCAGGGGATCAGATGGCACACACACAAGTGTCTGTGAAAGGTGGCAAGGATTAGGACTGCCATTAGCTCGGGATCTTGGGGGAGAACGAGCTGGGCGGCAGGAATCGAATAGACAAGGGTTCGAATCCTAGCTCTGCCAATGCACAGCCACAGAGAAAGGACTCACAGGGCCTCGTTTCCCAACTGAACCCCCTGTTATAAAGAAAAGTGAGATCAGCGCCTCGCACAGTCGGGGCTGGATGAGCTGGAGCTGGGTAAGTGTCTTTATGGGCACTTGTGGAAGGAGTGAAGGGTGAGCGTTTCACTTGCTCATGAAACTAAACAAAGAGAGAGTCTCCCAATATTGTGCTTTACAGAAACCCTAGAAGGTCTGCCCATGCTTTCCTGTGAGGATGTCTGGAAAGTCACAAAACAAGGGAATGAGATGCAAGTACATCTTATTTGGAAAATTCTGGAACAGGCACTGACAGCTCTGTGAGCAGTAGGAAGGAGGTGCTGATTTTATGTTATACTCTATAGCAGGTAAACTGACCATTTCTAAGCAACTCCAATTTAAATTGACCAAATATATAATTTTATGCCAAATCAGTTTATACAATGGAATTATTATGCTACCAATATTTTACTAACTCCTGCTCATCCTTTAATACAGACCTCAGACATCCACCTCCTCCAGGACACCTCCTACTCCAGCCACCCTTGTCACCACCATCAGGGCCACACGCTCCCCACCAACACATATGCTGGTTAGGAGCCCTCCCCCTCTGCTTCCTTCCAATAGCACTGGATACTAGAGCAGTTCCTGCGATGGGCTCTGGCATCAAACTGCCTGGGTTTGAATGATGTTCTATCACCTTCTAGCTGTGTGACCTTGGACAAGTGACTTAACCTCTCTGAATCCCAACTAACTCATCTGTGAGAAGAGGAAAATAAAACCTTTTTGGCAGATTTGCCCAGAGATTAAATTAGATAATGTGGGTAAAATGCCTGGCATGGAGTAGGTTTTCAATAAGTGGAGGTTACTATTATAACTCATGATGCTGTACAGTAATTTTCTACTTACTTGCCCATCTCCCCCATGGACTGTGATAGCTTGAGGGGAGAGACTATGTATTATTTACGAGGTCAAAGTAGGCTCCCAACAAATTTGCTGAATGAAAGACTAGATGCATGGATGGAGGAAGGGATGGAGGGAGAGAAGGAGGGATGAGTACATGGATCAAGGGATAGATGGGGGATGGAGGGATGGGTGGATGGAAGGAGGGATGAGTGGAGGGATGGTTGGGTGGATAGATGGAGAGGTGAAGGGGAGGGGAACACCAGGGCTTTCAAGTACTCAGTCACACAAAGGGAGTCTGAGCTCCACTGCCCCTAAATCAGCTGAGACTCTCTTTTCAGCCTTCTTCTGTCTTCCCCCAAGGGGTGGGGTGGGAGATGTGCAGGGTGAGCACCCTGAGCCACCTCTGCATGCCAGGACCCACAAGCAAGGCTCCCTCGCCTTCCCCGGAGCCCCTGGGGAAGATCCCCTTCTTTAAGGGAACCTCTTGTCTGTGTTGGGGCTCTGTGAGTCCACCCCTGCAGAGTAGGAGGTTGGTTTATCCTTCACTTGAGGTTGGGGGAGGAGCCCTCCAGCCTTACCCCAGAACCTGGGTGTCCCTGAATAGCCTTGGGGAAACCAAGTGGTGCGGTGGTGCAGCCCCTCAAGTCCAGAGGTTCGTGCTCGGCGCCTGCTCTGATGGCACGTGCTGTTTGAGACCCAGCACAGGTGACTGTCCCCGGACCTCCCCGCCCCCCGCCCCGGACCTGCCTCCTCAACGGTCAAACAACAGGCTGGGACCAGGGCAGCAGCATTTTCCACAGTAGTTCTTCCAAACACAAGTCCTAGAAGACACGCCCTTAAGAACAAGAGTCTTTGCTGTCACCAAGTTTGTGGAGCACCAATTCTCCCCGAGTCACTGTACATTAGACACTTAGTGTCTCCAAGACACCTGGCAGTAAACACTGCTGACTTAAAACCATCTTTCACTCAACAGCCTAACATCACGTGGAATACATATTAGGCCCTTGAGGGTCCCTTGGGGGCCAGGGCTCCTGGACTCTATGTGCTGCAGGATTCAAAGGAGGCGAGGAGATGCACGGCCCTTTGACCCACTAGCTGGCTCAGACCCAGCACCTGAGAGCCATGCTCGGGTCTCTTCCCCATTCCCCTCATCCCACAGCCCACATGCGTCTCCTCCAATCCACCACCTCTTCCGGCCCCATGCCTCACCTCCCCCCTGGACCAGTGCAGCTCCCTGACTGGTCACAGGCTCCACTCCTGCCCTTGTCAAGCTGTTAGGCACACTGCAGGGAGGGCTCTTGGAAAAATGCTAACTAGATCTTGTCACTCCCTTGCCTGCAGCCCTCCAATGGTGATGTAGCTGACACTTTGCTATAAAATCCAGACTCTTATGTGGCCAGCGGGGCCCTGCCTGGTTGGCCCTGCCCCTCCTTGGTCCTCAGCACCTCCGTCCTCCCCATCCCACCTTCATCCCTAAGGCCGCTCTTTCTTATTGTTCTGTACACCAGGCCCCTGCCCACCTAAGCGTCTTTGCCCTCACGGCTCCTCTGCCAGGAGCATCTTCCCCCAAAGCCCCTGGCTGGCTCCTTCCCTTCCTATAAGTAGACTGAGCTACTCCTCCCAGAGGCCCTACCCGAACACCTGATCTATACAGCAGGCCTCAACTCTAGCTGCGCGTTAGAACCAAAATATGCCCATGCACAGCCGCCTGTCCTTGCCCTACGCAAGTCTTCAGACTCTTGGGTATGGGGGCTTCCCTGAGAACTCTAAGGAACAGCAGCTTTGACACCTGAGCCTGTCACATGACCCTGCTCATTGCAGTCATCCTACTGGTCCACTGGGGTATCCGGAGCCCCCATTAGAATATGGTTCCTTCAGGGGAGGGGCTGTGTCTGTCTCACTTGCCCCGTACCCCAGAGCCTAGGACAGTGCCTAGCACGTAGTAACCCCTGGATGTGTATTTGCAGGAAGAAGGAACAGAAAGGAGAGTCTGGGCAGGTCAGGAAAGGTTTCTTAGAGGAGATAAGAAAAACCAACTTTGATCCTGCAACTGGAGGTTTCTGGGCCTTAAAAATGACATCATTGGCTTGTGGGGAGGGGGTTGCTTCCTCCCAGGACTGGATTTTAATCTCCTTTGGGTCAGAAAAGCCTGATAGAAGCCGTGAACCCTCTCTCTATAAAGATGCATGAAGACAGGCAGGCACACGCTTTCATCCGGTTTCAGGGGCCCACTAACCCTGGAAAGCCAGGACTTACTTTCTCCGTCTCCCAGTTGCTTGAGAGCAGTGGCCCCCAGTCTTGGCCATACATTAGAATTATCCGGAGAGCTCTAAAACGTGCTGGTGCCTGCCCCGCCAATCCCCTCCCCCAAGCCCCTGAGATCCTGCTTTAATTGGCCTGGGGTGCAGCCTGGGCATTGGGTTTTTTTTTTTTTAAGCTTCCCAGGGGATTCTCATGTATTGAGACCCAGCATGGCCTGGTCCCTCTGCTCTGAGTGGGATGCAGGAAGGCCTGGGGTCCCGGGTGCAGCAGGTCCTGGCCGGGGAGAATCTCACATGAAGCTTCCTGGACCTCTGCTCCATCCTCCACTTCCTGAAGGCACATTCCCCGCATCATTCACCAGAGAGCGATATCCACTGTGCAGAAGACTTTTGAGATCATTGCCTTTCTCAGAGGGGCCAGAGAAAGCAGGAGACCACAGGTCACAGAGCAAAATCAGGGCTGCACACACAGTGGAGGACCTGCAGATTCCTGGTCCAGGCTTTTCTCTTTCCATCTGCTGTCCTGCCCCAGCTCACCGGGCCTTCCGCATAGAGATTGAAGGAGAACTGGACTCAGAGTCACACAGCAGCCCTTGGTTCCCACCCCTGGATCTGCTACATACGGGCCACGTAACCTACAGAGCTGCCTCCTTATCAGTGAATGGGGAGACTAAGCCCACCCACCCCTCACAGGTGTGAAGGTGAACTGTAACCAGGCTAGCACCTAGTAGGGCTCGATCCATGCTGGCACCCTGGCCCCCTCCTCCCTCCCACTCTCTCTGCCTGAAGATGCCAACTCTGCCACATCTTACCAGCTGTGTGGCTTTGGGCAATCACTTCACCCCTCTGCCTCAACTTTCCCACTTGTAAAATGGACTTAATAATGGGCTACGGTGAGGCTTACATGAGTTAGTGTCCATAAAATGCCTGGCACCTAGTAAGTGTCAAGTAAAAGCCGCCAATTACGATGATGACGATGATTATCCGGAAGTTGTTGATTTCATGATCAACAGTCTGAAGCCCTCTGGGGGCCTAGATCCAGCCTCCAGATACATGCCCAGCCTGGAGGCTTCTGTGCCAGAGAGTAACTACTGCTGCTCTCAGGCAAGGGGGGTGGGGTGAAACAGGGCAGGGCTGGGCCACCTGAGGAAGGAGGCCTCTGCCCTCCACAGGGTGGGGGGGGCCTCTGTCCCTAAGCCTCCGGGCTGTGCCTCAGGGCGTCCAGCCAGTTTGGTGAGTCAGACAACTGATCCCGTGGGAGCTCAGTCAGCTTGGAGAGAAAGTGGAGTGAGAAAGCCTGGCCTGGCTGCTCTACTCTGGAAACCTGCCTGTCAGCAGACACTCCACCTGCAAGCTGGTTCTTGGCCACCCAGCTCTGCAGTTCTCTGGACTTTGTCCCGACTGCCCGTGAAAAGAGACTGGTCACAGGTGGCTGTGTTTGTTTTCATGTGTGACAAGTGATGTGTTTCCTGAAACCCACGCTGACTCCAGGGGCTGGCTTTTTGACCTTCCTACTACCTTATTTTTCCATCTTGGGTCTTACCTTTTCCCCTTGTTGTTAAAACAGAAAAATAAAAATAAAAAGCTGTTACCCGGGACCTCCCTGGTGGCACAGTGGTTAAGAATCTGCCTGCCAATGCAGGGGCCATGGGTTCGAGCCCTGGTCCGGGAAGGTCCCACATGCCGTGGAGCAACTAAGCCCGTACGCCACAACTACTAAGCCTGCTCTCTAGAGTCCACAAGCTACAACTACTGAGCCTGTGTGCCACAACTACTGAAGCCTGTGCACCTAGAGCCCGTGCTCCGCAACAAGAGAAGCCACCGCAATGAGAAGCCCACGCACCACAACAAAGAGTAGCCCCTGCTCGCCGCAACTAGAGAAAGCCCGCGCGTGCAGCAATGAAAGACCCAACGCAGCCAAACATAAATTTAAAAAAAAAAAAAAAAAAGCTCTTACCCTGGCAACCAGAAAATCAGGAGGCCATAAAGCATGATTAGGATCTCACATTTCCTTCAAGACTTAGGTTTGAATCCCAGCTCTGCTTCCTCCTGTGTGACCTTAAGCAAGGGAGTTACTGAACCTCTCTCTGAGGCCAACGTCTCATCTCTAACATGGGGATACTAGCAGGACCCCCTGTCTCGTAGGGTTGTTGGGGGACTGAGATGGGGCAAATAAAGAGCTCTGGGGGCACTGTCAGCTGCTCACAACGCAAGTGAGCAAACCCTACCACCACCAACACCATGGGGTGGAAGAAACACATCCAGATCAGACCTCCCCAGGAATCCCAGGATTTTAGAGCCCAAGGCCTCCTGTTTGTCTTATAGAGGCTGAACCCAAGGAGCAATGATCCCAGGAGCCGGTGTGACAGGCTCCTGTTCTCCTGAGGACCTTAACAGCCTGAAGCTGGGACTGACCCCTGACATTTGGGGGAAGGAGGCCAGGGGTAGCAGAGGAATGCAGGCCACCAGCCACCCTGGCCAGACTATGGCAGTAGAGTGACAGCACTTTTTCATTTGTATAATGCCATTCCCACTGTCTCTCGTTTAATCTCTGTAACAACCCCCTGAGATATTACTACCCCTATTTAGAAGATGAAGAAACTGAGACTCAGGTTCAGTGACTTGCCTAAGGTCACACAAGTAAGTGGCTAAGCCCTGATTGAACTTCAGGTCTGACCTGAGACAAGAGCTCCTTTCTCTTCACCTGCTGCCAAAGTGAATTAGGTCAATGGTGGAGCCCGCCTGCTCCACCCTGCCACACCTCAGTCTGCTTGCCTGACACCTCATCTTACCCCAGTTCTGAGGCCTGACTCTTGGCTTCCGTCAGGAAGGAAAAGATCAGCCCCACCAATCCTGGCCACACTGTTCCTTCACTGGCTGATGAGGCCAACAGATGTGGTCCTTCCTTGCTTTTCTCTGAAACCCAAGCAATGAGACCAGAGGGCTTTCAGCATGAAGAAGGGGCCACTCTGACAGAGGGTGCAGTTTTGGGGAGAGCAGACACTTTGAAACTTGCAGCTTCCCCACCTGGCCCAACGCAGCCAAAGGTTCAAGTTGAGGTTGAGCCATAGTCTCTGACCTCTCCCTCTCCGTGGCTCCCCTTCCTATTTTTTGCAGGCTGCTTGGGCCCCATGCAAACCCTGCTCCCTCTCAACCCCGGGTTCTAAGGCTTGTACACTCAGATTCACAGTGCTAGAAAAGCCTTGGACATCACCTACTTCAGTCTCCATTTGTAAGATGAAGAGACTGAGGCCCAGAGAGGACCACGAATCCCCACCCTTCTGGGGAGTGTATTTGTACAGGGCAGGGAGGGGACTGGTTAGAGCCGTCAGTACTTCCCAATGTGTTTCACAACATGATACATGTAGAGAAGTACACATATTTGTTCAGCACCCTGATGTGGACAGACAACACTGGGCCTGGTCTGAGGTGACCCACCCAGAGCTCTGTTCCCAGGGCTGAGGAGATAACCAGCCATTTGGGTACATCAGTTGGGAAGCCCTAAGTTAGAGAGATAGTTAGGACTATATGAGAGGCTGCCCAGGAGCCCCACAGTCTAGGGGCCCTAACAAGAAGACCCAGATTCCCAGATGGGCTCTCAGGGGTCAACTACCTTCTGAGGACCCCTCCCCAGCCCCATGGTGGGATGGAGAATAATGAACCAGTTCATAGTATGGACTTTGAATTGAGAGAGACCTAAATTCTAATCCCATTTCACAGAGCTGTGTAATCTTTGGCAAGCTGCCTACCCCACTGAGCCTCAGTGTCTTTATCTGTAAAATAGGGATATCAAGGCTTGTCCAGGAAGATGGTGGAATCAGCTTGCCAAAGCCTAGAAAGTAAGCATGACAGAGGCAGGAGTCTCTGAGAAGAGGTCATGTTAGGCAAAGAGTCCCTTCCTTACATGGCAGGAGGAGGGTATGCATAGAGACTCTCCCTTGAGATGTGGGACACACAAAGATTCCTACAAACTGACCCTGGAAAGTTATCGTCACCCAAGAACTTGAAATAGATGTCAGGCAGAGGGAGGACTGATGAAATGAATGTTAATGAAAGCATCCCCATGTGAGCGGTGCTTCACAGATCTTATCTTATTTAACCCCACATCCCCCTGCCATGTGGAGAGCATGGCTTCATCATCTCTGTTTTACAAGCAGGGTGTCTGGGGCTCAGGAAGGTGGTGGCACTTGCTCCAGTCACATGGAGGACAGTGGCCGAGCTGAACTTTGTCCTCCAGACCCTCTGACTCTGGAGTCCAATGTCCTACCTGCTTTGTGATACTGCTCCTTACTGCCAAGCCTTCTCACATGGGGTCACCCAGCATCAAAGCCCGTGGAATCAGAGTACCCAGAAGTGGGGCCAGGTGTCTGCAGGTGTAACAAGCACACAGGGGCTGTGGAACTCTTACCCTACACCAGCCAGCTATGGCAGTGGTGGGTGCAGAGGGCCAGGCTGAACCACCAGGATGTGAGTGAACCCAGGCCTAACCCTCAGAGGCGACCTCAAGGGGGCAGCAAGCCTCCCCCCAGAACCGCTCATGGGTCAGAAGGCCTGAGGGGCTGCCCTCCCAGAGGGCTCCCAAGAGGCCATCTCTGCTCAGTTTCCATCCTGAATCAATGCAGTTCTTTGACCCACCCCCCAACTCTGGCTGGGCCGGAGATGGACACAGGAAGTGGATGGATGAAACCCATCCCTGCCCTCAGGGAGTGCTCAGTCTGGAGAAGGCAGAGACAGGAAACTAAGCAATTACACACCAGCATCATCATAAAGCAGTACGTGATTCTACCCAGCCTCCAGCTCTTCCTCTGTGGGACAGGATGGGCTCTTTAGAACACAGCCCTCAGTATTCGATAACAACAAAAGCTAATGTTTTTGCAGTTACTATTTGAGAAATTGTGCTAAGCGCTTCACATGGCTTACTTTATCCTTGCAATGACCCTATGAGGTAAGCACTGCTTTTAACCCCATTTCACAGTTGAAGAAACTGAGACTCAGGGTGAAGGGACTTGCCCATGGTTACACAGACCATAGGGCTGGGAGTTGAACCCCAAAACCTGACCCAGAGCCCCTGAGCATTACTGTCATGCTGCACTGCCTGCAGAAATGAAGTTATAAATGATACGTAATTAAAATAACCTCACCAAGGCCCAACCTACATTAACTGGGCTTCACAACACAGCCTCCAGACCCCAGCCAACTGAAGACGCTCTGGGAAGGCACTAGGCATCAGGGATCAGCTCACACACCCATCCCGGGGCCTGGCCAGCTGGGCACAGGTGGGTAACAAAGGGTTACCCTCTGGGTCAGGGCAGCGGAGATGGAGGCTGGGAGCTGGGTGTGGGGAGGCTGGGAGCTGGGTGTGGGCCCTCCGCAGGGTGGCAGGGTGATTAGGGAGAAGGAGGGGGGCTCTAATCAGGGACCTTACATGGCAGCAGTCACAGCACACACCCTCCAGACCCTGGGTTCAGGAAGGAAGAGATGGGGCCCCTGAGATGCCACCTCCTCTGAGCAGCCTTCCCAGAGCATCCTCCTGCACAGACGCTCATGGAGCACCATCTGGCAGCCCCAATCATCTTGGCATGAGTAGTTAGGGTGGGCATCGGACGAATGTGGGTTCAAACCCTGGCTCTGTCTACCCATCACTGTCACTTAACTTTTCTGAGCCTCAGTTCCCTCATCTATAAAATGGGCTAATACTTCCTACTTCCCAAGCTGTGCTTCTCAGCACCTTTCTAGGCTTAAGAGCTATTTTGGCTTTGGGGACATTTGATGAGAGAGAGACAGACAGAGAGGGAGGTGAGTGAGACACAGTAAAGGCAAAGTGCTGCACACACAGGTATACACAGGTATGTTTTCTCTCATGGGTCCTGGGGGGAAAACACAGAAAAGATGGAGAGTGAGGAGGGCAAGGGCAGGTCTGTAACTCCAAGAATTTGGAGGTGCAGCGTAGGGGGTAGAGGGGGTCTTCCACCTGAGACCCAGCTAGAGGCCACTCGGCCAGGGGAGGAGGGGGCACTGCAGGGCCTCTGGGCCCTCCCCACTCTGTCCTTCAGTCCCTCCACCTCACCAGTCTCTTCCCCTCTGTACCTGTCCCTCTCTCCGTTGGTGGCTTCCTCCAGCCTTCCCCTCTGTCCGTCCCTCCCTGTTTCTGAGACCAGCTCTCAGGCCTCTCCCTCTCATATCCTGAGGGCCTCAGAGCACCCAGGGCACTCACTCCAGACACAGGGCCCGGACTCCAGCACAGCCAGTCCTCCCCGTGGCGGGCACCTGGCTCCAGGAAGGGGTGGCCCGGGGGCCCCAGTTCCACAGTCAGCTGCAGGGGTCCAGGCCCTCCGGGGCTGGGAGGAAGGGCTGCACCTCCCACATGGCAGGCAGAGCCCAAGCCCCAAGTTCCCAGGCAGGGCGGCGGCCATTTAACCCACCCGGACACCTGGTAGTTGGGGCAGGAAAGCGGGTCACAGAGGAGGCCAGCACAGCCTGTCAGGGATCCCTGTCCAGGGCTCCCTGGGCCTCTTGGGTCCTCAGGGATTGCTAAGGAGCAGGGCTGGGACAGTTCCAGCTCCCCTAGACTGGGCTCAGCCAGGGTGGCCTTGGGCCTCAACACCTGCTACACCCTCCAGAGATGCTCTGGCTTCAGAGGCATGGGAGACTGAAGGGGGCATTGGCTGTGGGGCAGGTAAAAAGAGAGGCAGGGGAGAGTGAGAGAGGCAGAGGTAGAGATGAGGGAAGAGAGACAGAGAATGGCAGGCAGAGAAGGACAGACAGATCCCAGGTGAAGAGAGCCTCCTGTGCAGCCAGGGCTCCAGCCCACAGACCTCAGGGCCTCTCTGATCTCCACGGGAAGCCCCCAGGGGGGGCCTGAAGCAAAAACTCACCTGGCGTGCAGGCCTTGCTGGCCCAGGCAGGACCCCACCCTGGGACCCAGCCCAGCTCTGCCCTGCAGCCCACCCGGGGTGTTCACCACCTTCCCGCCCCCAGTCTTCAACAATGGCCCATCCCTTCCCCAGACCATTCTTCTTAGCCTTGGCCTCCCCCAGATTCTGGGAGTGCCAAGCGGTGCTTGGACAAACACACCCACCCCGTCACACACACACACACACACACACACACACACACACACGCACGCACCCACGCACGCACGCACGCACGCACGCACGCACCCCTCCGGAGACTTGTGAGCAGGCTGGGTCTTTATCACCAGAAAGGTGCTGGAGCCACTCCCAGGCCCTACGGGAGCTGAGGCAGGGTGAGGGACTTGACCTCAGCCCGCAGCGCCTAAGGCACAATGAGTACCCAGGTCCCACACAGCCCCATGGAATCCCCCCAATCAAGCCCTGGGGAGGAAAGAGCAAAGCCCAGCCAGGTCCTCACTATCTCATTCCTCTCCCTGAAACCTCAGCTTCCCCCCCTCAGCAATGGGGACAGTCCCTACGCCAGCCCCAGAAGCAGGGATACTGCCCCTGCAATCCTGGAGACCTAGGACTCCGCCACCCTCGCCTTCTCTCAACCCACTTCCCACTCCCAACTCCAGGGGCGTGCCTACAGCAAAATTCAGCCAAGAATATGAGCACCCACTGAGGGCTGGGGTACGGGGCTGGGCAGAGAGGTCGTGAGTCCCCACTGCGGGCTTTGAAAAGTCCTTTCCCCTCTCTGGGATGACAGCAATTCACTCCTACCTTACAGGGAGGAGACAGGCTTGAGGAATCAGAATGCTCTAGCACAACAAAGGGAAGCATGGTGATTATTATCACCGTGAGAAGGTTCCAGGCCATAGAGAGGTAGGAGGGGTGTGTGCAGACAGACAGAAACGGAAAGGAAAGGGGCTTGGTCCTACTGGAAGGGGTCTGTGCCCCCAGTGAGCCCCAGGGGCCAGGGGTGGGGTTCTGAGAGTTCTCAGCGCAGGGACCTTGAGTCAGGCAGGGCTTCAGGCCTGGGCGGGCTCCCTGAGCTGCACAGGAAGAAACAAGTCCAGACGGATGGTGACCCCGTACGCCATGCCCAGAGCCAAGAGCACAGCAGCCTGGTGAGCCTCCAGGTGGCCAGAGGGAAAGGGGGCTGTCTGTGTCGCAGCAGGAAAGCTGACATGGAAATGAACTGGGACTGGCCGGACTCCAGGCTCCTGCGAGGGAGCACGCAGCACTTCAGGTCACCTGGATTCCCACCCCCACTCCTCCAGCTCTCCCAGGAAGCCCTGTGTGACCCTGAGAACACAGGTCACAGGCGTATGCCCCCTCCACAGACCTGGAAACTGAGGCTCAGGAGGTACTGTGCCCAGGCTCACAACGTGAGGCTGGCAGAGCCTGTTTGGAGCTAATTCTGTCCCTCTGCCCAATCCTTCCCCTGTTATCTGCCTAGAATATCTCCCAGCTAGAGAAGATAGAGTTCAGGCCTGACACCAATGCCCAACCAGACACCCATCCCAGGGGATCGGGTGGGTGGAGGAGGAATGAAACCCAAGCTGATTGCAGGCAGGGGGAGGGATCTGCACTTCCCGAGCACCTGGAACCCAAGAGACATCAGCGGCAGGTGTTTTGCATATTGCATCTCACGCCAGCCTCACAGTGGTTGGTGAGGAAGATAGCTTTCTTATTTTTATAAAGAAGCCAGTGGTTAGAGAAGTGGCTTGCTCGGGTGGGGCGGGGGGGAGGGGGGCCAAAGTATGAGTCACAGGTCTGAGGCTGACCCTGAGGGACTCAGCTGTCCCCAGCCCATGCAGACCCAGCGCCCTGAGCCCTGCCAGCCTGGCAGACCCCCCAGGGCTTGGGCCCAATGGAACCACAGTCCCTGCTCTCATGGCCACCCTGGTGAGTTATCTAACCCTGTTAGCCAGTTTACTCATTGGACAGAACACAAGACAGTTGAGTTGGCTTGGCCACAGGGAAGAAGGCGGCTAGAACTGGGTCTGGAGGGACAAGGAAGATGCAGATCAGGAGATAAGGGATGAGCTGAGGGCATTCAGGCTGAACCACAGGGCAGGGGCACTGAGGCCTGAGAGGCTGGAAAATACTGTATCGTGTATCTGGAGGGCAGGCACAGTCCTCAGAGCAACCAGGAGCTGAGGTGGGAGGGGGACCATGGCCAGACCCCCCTTCCCACCAGGGACCTCAAATGTCCGGGTCTGGGCAGGAACCGGTAACAGGGGCAGCCTGGACCACCCTATCTTCCTTCCCCACGGTTTCTGGCCCAGAGTGAGGATCTCCGGCCAGCGTTTCCCGGGGTCCTGGGCCCCTGGCACCCAAGAGCCACCACCCCAACTAAGAGCCCTGGGATCCACAGTCCTGAGCTGAGAATAGAGGAGCTCAGAGTTCTCCCTCTTTACTAAGGATGCAGCTTGGGGTGAGGGACCAGCCTCAGGACGGGGAGCAAAGACAACACAGGTTCAAGTCCTGGCTCTATCCCCTCCTTAGCTGTAGGATCCTGGGCATCTCACTCACAGCCTCTGTCGTGATCTGTAAAATGGGCTCAGTAATAATACCCTCCCTGCCTATTTCATAAGGTGCTGGGAGGCTTGCAGGAGTAAGTACGTGAGAAAATGTCCACTGCTAAAAGCTATAAAGCATAAGGTATCATTCTGAGGTGAATGAAGCATGATTTGAACGGGTCTCCTGGTGGCTGGGCCAGGGTCCTCCCACTGCAAGACCCTGAGTCCCAGGGGAGCCCTGCCCCTCGGGCTGACCCTCTTTGCATGGATGGTGGTGGAGCACAGGCTGAGTCCCCCACATCCCAGCTCCTTCTGTCCAGGATCCGCTGCCACTCGAGACCAGGGGGCCCAGCCTTGGAGTTTGGAACTGAAAGCCCAGCTCTGCCTCCTTCAGCTGTGACGTTGGGCAAGTCATTTCAGCCCTGGGAGCCTCAGTTCCCTCATCTGTAAATGGGGGCTGATGATAACCTCTGCTGGGGGGAGGGTGCTGCTGGGAGGATGACCTGACATCACGGCTGCAAAGTGCCCAGGGCCGGGCCTGGCACACATCAGATGCTCAACAGGTGAGGGTTCTCTCCCCTCCCTCTGCTGTGCCCGCCACACAGTGCCCAGGCTCAACCAGAGAAAGTTTCTAGCCTCCCGGAAAAGTGACCCAGAACAATAACTGGGAACATGAACTGGCTGGAGAACACTGGATCTCAGAAGAAGATCACGTTGCTGAATGGTTAGTGGGGGTAAAAAGTAGAGCAAGACCCTGGCTCAGAGATGATGGGGAACCTTCCTTCCCAGCCCCTTCACTTGGAGTCCCCCAGGGCAGGCACAGGGTTCAGGGAAGGCACCTCTGCTCCTACATCACACCTGCATGAGGTAAGCCCAGAGAGTGTGTGCGTGTGTTGGTTGTGGGGGGGGGGGGTCAGGAGGTGGGGAATGAGATTCAGGAGGAGCAGGGAGAGGTGACAAGGCCAGGGGTCCTGTATTAGCGCTCCTGCCGGCTTTCAGAGCATCCCTGGATCTATCAGATCGCCTGTCAGAGCCTCAGTTTTCCTTTCTGTAAAATGGGGATGGGGGTAATCATCTTATCCTCTTGCACATGGCTACTGGAGAGTGCATACTGGAGAAGGGGTGATGAAGTGGGGGTAGGGGGAAGGTGAGTTCAGATCTCACACAAGCCTTTATTAAACAAGGCAAGGTTCCTACGGGCAGCAGCCCCAGGAGCTGAAATTCACTACACAGCCTCCCCTGCCCCAATCCACTACTCCATTGGTTCTCAAAGTGTGGTCCCACACCCAGAGCAGCAGCATCTCCTGGGAACATGTTAGCAACACACATTCCTAGGCTGCGCCCCAGACCAATGGAACCAGAAACTCTGGGGGTATGATCTGTGCTTTAACAAACCCTCCAGGAGACTCTGAGGTATATCAGGGTTTGAGAACCACTGCGCCAGCCCATGACCCCCCCAGCCCTACTCCAGAGAAACCTCCTCCTACCGACTCATCTCACTTTCCCTGGCTCCCAGAAGGCTGTTGGGGAGGAAGGAGTCACTATGGAGAGAGGTCATTAAAGAGTAAAGATCCCATAATTAGTTAATGACACCGCAGGCTCCCGGAGAGGAGGAGGGTCCAAAGTCAGACTACAGTGGAGGAGGAAAAGCTCCTCCATATCTGTCTTCTCTTTCTGTCTGACTCCTGTGCACCCACACACGCCCCACGAGCCTGGCCCCTTCCCTCCGTGAGCTTGCTCATCAGCACAGAGGGACAGACAGTGCCTCTCGCCCCAGGAGAGCTGGAGCCACATGTGCGGGTACGCGCTGGTGCGTATCAGGGAAAGGGCTTTCCCGCAGGAATCTGGTCCTTGGACCTTGAGTTTAAAAACCATCTGACGAGACAGCCACTTCGAAGAATGCAGTCTGTGAAGATCATTAAAGTTGAGAACAAAACAGACGTATGGACCAGCTGGTCACTATAGCAATGTGGGTACTAATGAAAAATTCTAAACAGCCTAAGTGTGCAACAGCAGGGGAATGCTTAACTGGGTCACGGCAGATCCACGTGGTATGATACTAGGGAGCCGGGAAACACGCTGTGGAAGAATATTGAATAACGTGGAAAAATCCTCCCGCTACAATGTTAACCTAAAAACGGCAGCACAGGAAGTGGTTCATAGGGTATGATCCCAATCGTGTGTGTGTGTGTGTGTGAGTGTGTGTGTGTGTGTGTGAACACCAAACTGTTCACAGGACATCTCTGAGCGGTTATTTCCTCCTTTGCATCTGTTCTTCACCCTCCAACTTTTCCCACAAAACTATGTCTTCAATGGGCCTTTTTTTAAAGGGTCCATTGGTTCAGGTAGAGACGAAGGCTTTTTAAAAAAGTTGACAGAAATGGATTGGGATTGACATACACACACTACAATGTATAAAATAGATAACTCACAGGAACCTACTGTATTGCACAGGGAACAGTGCTCAACACTCTGTAATGACCAAAATGGGGAAAGAATCTAAAAAAGAGTGGGTATATGTATAACTGATTCACTAACACAACACTGTAAATCAACTATGCTCCAATAAAAATTAGCAAAATAAACAACAACAAAACGTTGACAGAAATGTCTCTTTCTGGCCTGAGGGTGGGGCGGGGCGCTACGAGGGAGGTCTGGTTACCCTCCCCCACACCCAGAGAGCCTTCATACTCCACATGGTCCCCAAGTGATCCCCAAAGCATGATCAGGACCAACAAGTCAAGGGAGAGTGGGTTTGTTCAAATTCTACACCATATTTTTTAAGAGTCAGATATGTCCAGACATGAAAGGTAGTGAGCTCTCCAAGCCTTGAGGTGTGCGAGCAAAGGCTGAATGTTGTCCATGGGATCGGACTGAGTAGGTAGGTTGACTCAATGAACTATAATGCTGCTCACAAGACTACGATCTTGTGAATCTAGTCACGAGCCTCCATCTTTGCCCTCATGCTAAGCCAAAAGCACCCAGGTTGAGGCTGGGCTCAGACTGTCTTATAGAGGACCAGGCCCATAGGGGCCTAAGGCCCTCCTGACCCCCAGATCTCCAAACAGCCCTGGAAAGCTCCTTCACTCCAGACCGGGGACCTCGGTCTTTGGGGAGGAGGACTCTGTCATTTCCTCACAGGGGTGGAAGGCGCAGCTTCATTCATCACTATCACCCCGTCAACCTCTGGCTTGCATGGAAGGAGTTTTACGTGCTGGGCCCACCGCTAAGCATTTTACCCATAGCCATTATCTCATTGAATCCTCACCGAAACTGGTGAGAGAGGGGATCAGAGGGGCATTTGAGAGCCCCTGAATGACACAGCCTCCTGCCGCAGTTACTCCTCTGCTGTGAGTTCAGAGAGGTCAAAGGGTCAGGGAGGGGACTTGCCTACGTGACCGTCAGTGACCCAGGGCCTAGCTAGCCACCCACTCATTTGCGGTGGGATCTCAGACAAATCAGTCATAGCCCAGCCCCACCGAGTTTCTATTTCCTTTATTAATGAGGACGTCTCATCATGTCCCGTTGCTACAACATTCTAATGTTCCATATCCTAAGACAGTGGGTGGGAGAGTAATTTTCCAACTTCAGTAGTAGAATTCCTCATTGCTATCATTGTTGTTAGCAACGTCAAATTAACATTGAGTGTTGGCCTACCAGGCATCACCGGAAGCGCCCTGTACTTATGAGGAGGAACACATATTTCTCTCTCCACTTGTTTCCCTGAGGAGGGACCTCTACAGGGAGAACACCTCTGGCCTCGCTCCACCCACTTCTTCACTTCAGGCCAGGACCCCAGCAGTGGGTTATCTGATTGGTTCATCTGGGAGACGTACTGGGCACGCTCGGCGGCTGCCCGCAGGCAGTGTTCATTCCGGGCTGCTCCTCTGCATAATACCAGGCCCTGCAGGGAGGCTGGCCCCTGTTCAGAGTTGCCTGTGACCAGACCGTAACTCTGCCAGTTCCAGGGCAGACGGTTAGCCAGCCCTCTGGGGACTGGATCTAAAGCCACGTTCTCGGGGCTTCCTTTGGAGCTCCATCTTTGTCAACTGTTCTTTTCACTTGGTTCCAAATTCAGAAGAAGAGGGCTTCCCTCGCAACTTAAACAAGTCCTTTAACCTTCACGGCACCGCTCTGAATTATGTCTTATTATTATCCCCATTTTACACGTGAAGAAAGTAAGCCCGTCGGCGTCAAGGATTGTTGAAAAGCTTTCTAAACACCAGGCGGCACTTGGGGTGTGTCCACCACAATGGAAGCTGGATTATGATCCCATTCAGAATCTGACTCTTGTCTCCCTCCAAAGACACTCAGTCTTCTGAGGCTTGACAAATTGACATTCACTTCAAAGCAACACCCGACCCCCTTTTGAAATAAATATGATTTATTAACAACAACAAGAACTTCAATATGATCCCACGTTCATATAATGCATTTTTGTTTAAATATATATAGTACGTTTTTTGATAGCTTTATTGTGTAAGTGTGTTCTTTCTTTCTTTCTTGAGCATAAAAATAATATGGGCTTACTGCTGAAGATTCAGAAAATGGGGAAAAGTAAAAAAAAAAAGTCTGTAATGTGATCTAGATAATACCATTATGTGTATATTTAAATGTTTCACCTACTTTTTAGCCTTGTTGAGTGCCATTGCGGGGGGGCTGCCCTGTCGTTCTGTGTCTGCAGTACCTCTGTGACAGTGTGGGAACCTGCCCACCTAACTGTGGCTGTCTCAGGGCAGGAGAACAGGCTGGGCACCCAGAAGTCCTTTCCCTGAATAAAACCCTGCAGCTCCGCACTGTGATATCACATGTGCCTGTCTTACAATAGCCAAGTGCAGCAAATGCAGGATAATAGAGTTTTGCAGCCCAAAAGGGGATGCAACTTGCCCAAGGTCACATGGCAAGTAAAGGATGAGCTGGGATCAGAACCCAGGTCTCCAAATTCCCAGACTCAAGCCATTCACCAAAGACTGCCCCCAAAGACTTAAATCCTGCTTCCTATTAATAATAGCAATGCTATCCAAAACATCTGGTCCATATAAAGCACTCACTATGTGCCAGGCACGTCTCACAAACGCTTCACGTACATTGATTCGTATCATTTTCAAACAACCCTATGAAGTAAGTGTTATAACCAACTCCATGTTAGATGCTGAAACTGATGTACAGAGGGGTTAAGACACTTGCCTAAGGTCTCACCCAGCAGGTAAAGAGCAGAGGCAGAAATGAGCATCCCTGGGCAGTTTGATTCCAGAGTCCACGACATCGCCTATGGTTCGTCCTCCACTCTCCTGGGCCAGGGCCAGCTGGACCCCAGGCAGGCTTCTGGAGCATTTCTGCCTGAGGAGTAAGCAAACTGTCCTAGGAGGTCACTCCCCTGGAGCAGCTCACTCTGCAACGTCACAGCAGAGCCAGGAGCCGAACCCAGGCTTCCTAATGCCCAGCTTCTGGCACTTCGTCCACTTTCCTGCATGGGTCCTATGAGCCTAGATCCAGAATCTTCAGGAACTCCCACCCCAGATCACCTCTTGACACAGAAGGGAAAGTCAGGGGTGGGGCCCAAAGAAAGGCAGAAGCTCCCACTTCCAGGAAAGAAGCCAGAGGAGAGAGTGGCGGGGCCCCCCAGAGCTGCCCACCTGGTGGTCTCCAGGGATAATGTCAGGGGTGGGCCTCCTGGAGGGCATCCTCCCATCCCCCAGCCCCGTGCCCACGCCTTACGGGGCAGGAACACCTTCCACAAATAACTGCCGACCTGAACGTGCCTTTTCTGGCTGAGTCGGGCTTCACTAAGGGCCAGAGTGGCTCCCACAGGCTGGGGCTGGAGGAAGTTGGGCTCTTCCCCTCTCAGGAGGGGAAAGGCTGGGCCTCATGAGGGAAGCCGGAGCCCGGGCTGAAGAAATCCCAGGCCAGCCACACCATTCCCACCTCCCTGGACCCCGGTTGCAGGCGCGGGACGGGCAGGCCTGAAGGGCAAGGCAGGGGCATCCAGACCCTGCTTCCCAGCTCCGCCTTTGCCAAAAGGAGCCACCGAGGATCTGGCTCTGAACTGGGTCCTACTGGGCCACCCTGAGGAGAATCACTTATTCATTCAACCAACATTTCCTAAGTGCCCACTGTGGGCCAGGCCTTGTACCAGGAGTCGGGACACAGAGATGGATGGGGCAGTCCCTGGCTGGGAGGGTTCACAGAGATACTCCATATGCCACCAAACAGCAGCAAAGAGGCAAGTACTCAGTGTAGGCAAGCGCAGAGGAAAGAGGGGAAGGGAAAGGAGGGGTTTTGGAGAAAGTCTGCCACTGACGTTCAGACCTACTTCCCCTCAGGAAGCTCAGAGTCACGGTGGGGAGACCCAGCCACCCCCAGGAAGAGCACCACGCAGGTGGAAATGACTGGTGTCTTGGAGCACGTACACACACGCTGGAGAGGCACAGAGGGCCCATACGGAAGGCTGGCGCTCTGGAGAATGTCTCTGGGAGCCTGAGAAGCAGCCTAGTATAAGCCTTGAAGACTGGCCAGGTGCAGAAAATAAGGGCAGCAGCAGCTCTCATTCATGGAGGATACACCATGTGTAGGTAGAAAATTGCTAAGCGTTTCACATGCACTTTTTTTTTTTTTTGCGGTACGCAGGCCTCTCACTGTTGTGGCCTCTCCCGTTGCGGAGCACAGGCTCCGGACATGCAGGCTCAGCGGCCATGGCTCATGGGCCCAGCCGCTCCGCGGCATCTGGGATCCTCCCGGACCGGGGCACGAACCCGTGTCCCCTGCATCGGCAGGCGGACTCTCAACCACTGCGCCACCAGGGAAGCCCCAACACATGCACTTCTTTGTTTTATCCTCACGTCACCCTATGAAGTAGTTACCATTATTATCCCCAATTTAGAGATTCAGAAACTGAGGCTCAGAAAGGGTCAAATAGCTAGGAATGGTCAGGGCCAAGATTTTGCTCCAAGTCCCCAACTCTTCACCACCATGCTGTACCATCTCCCTAAGCTGTGGACAGACAGAAGGTAGACAAGGGTGCTTCAGGTGGGGGGCAGGCAAGGTTAGGAGGTGGAATTGTCCAGTTCCACTCTGTATTGAGACCCTGTGTTGTGTGTGTGTGTGTGTGTGTGTGTGTGTGTGTGGTGTGTGTGTGTGTGCACTCACATGTGCCCTACTTTACAAACGACAGAGTCCAGGTTACAGAATCCCCTGAGAGCCACGTAAAGAATAGGCCATTAGCAGAGGAGGGAAGGAAAGCCCAGAGAGGAGAAGGAACTCATGAAAGGTCACACAGCCTGTAAACGGAAGAGCTGGCACTAACCCTAAGAACCAGAAGACAGGCCTCTTCCCTCACCTCAGCTGCGTCTCCGTGTGAGTACAGAGTGAATCAGCTGCTGACAGGAAAACCACGGTGTAGGGGGAGCCCCAGGGCTGAGTCAGGAGCCAGACAGCCCCCAGACACCAGCGGGGCCGTCACAGAGGCCCTGGGCCTGTGGCTGGCCTCCTCACAGGCAGCATCAGGGGCCGAAGGGAAGAGGGAAGCAAGTGTAGCATGAAGCTTGGCCAATGTTTACCTCCAGGCTTCCCTCCTGGCCCCTCAGATCCAGGCTTAGAGGAGGGGAAGCCGGTGGGCAGGGCAGTTCCTGCTGAGATTAAACCGGACCCCCAACCCTGGCCCCGGCCTGTCGCACACAGGGGCCCAGGCTCTTCCCTCCCGCCCGCCTCTCACACAGCCAGCTCCTGACTGTTTGATTCTTCCGTGCAATCATAACCGCCCCCTGAGTTTCCCGTGGGGTGGAGGAAGTGGGTTTAAAGATTTGGAGCGGGGGGTCAAAGCTGAGCCAAAACCAGGGGGTGTCAGCTGGCCCCAGATGTTCCAAATCGAAAGGAATGCTCGGGGCTTGGGGCTGCTCTGCCCTGGGCCAGGAGGGGCTGTCTGGTCCTCAGGGTGAACAGGGGCTGCATCCCCAGGGTTGGAGGGTAAGAGAAGGGGGTGAGGCGCTTCCAGGAAGTGGTTCAAAAGTCTGAGGCCATAGAGAGAGGGGACTGCCCCACATTGCAGGAACTTCAGAGGAGCCCTGGAGGAACCCCAAATCCACCCCCCTGCCGCATGTGGGAACTTTGTGCCCCCGCTGGCTAACCTCTCACCCTGGCCTTCCCTGGGCTGGGACTGAGAGGGAAGAGCTGCAGGCACTTCTTTCCAGCTGCCCTGCTCTCCCGCCCCCCCAGGCCCTGCTGACTGGCTCAAGTTCCCTCCACTCGGCCCAGAGGCCTCCCCTTCATGGGCAAACACACAGCCTTCTTGGGCGGCTCCCTCTCTATCACTCTGTAGCACTTGTCACCCTCCCCAGTGCCTTTACCCACCCAATCCAGCCACCTTCCTGAGCACCTGCTATGCACCAGGGTCTAGGCTCCATGGGGGATCGAAAGAAACAAAGGGCACCCACTGGGACACTTGCTCCCCCTCCCCTCCAACAGCGCCTTTCCTATCCCCCAGCTGCAGACATCCCCAAAGTCCCCCAGGCCCCTGCTTCCCCATCATCACAGCCATCGGTTCGTTATCCCTTGACCACTGGGTCCTGCACCCCAGCACATCTGGCAAGACTATCTTTCCAAAAGTGCCACCCTGACTATGTCATTCCCCTGCTCGGAAACCTTCAGCGGCCCTCACTTTCTACAAATCAAATCCAAACATCTCACCGTGGCATTCAAGGTCCTCTACAAGTTGATCCAACCGACCATTCCCCCTTCGCATCCCTGCACAGTCCCAGCTCTTCAGCCAGACTGATCAATCTAGCAGTTTCCTAAAAATCCCCTGAACCCTCTGGTTCCCTTTCCCATCGGATCTGAACCCTGGTCTTGGTGGTTGTAAAAGTACCGAAGCTGTGCTCATAGTGTCTGCTATATAGTATGTGGGCTACTTTCAAACAAGGTTGAAAAAAAAAAAATCCCCTGAACACACTGACCTCCTTGCCTTCCCCTCGGCATCCTCCTCTTCCCAAAACACTATATTTGCTGTGGCTACTGAAACCTTTGCAATCTTTAGGGCCCACCCAAAACTCCACTTCCTCCATGAAGCTTTCCTAAAGATCCCTCTGACCCTTCATCTATCTCCTATCAGAGTCCCCTTGTCTAAGTTCCTCACCAGATGGTAAGCAACTAAGGATGGGGTCAGTGTGTCATCGTCCGTCATTCATCACGTGGGGTGGAGGGGTGCTAGGAGGACTTTCCAGTAGATGTTTACTAAGCACTGTTGGAAATGAACATCTCCTCCCTGCCCCCCTCACAGGCAACACCTACTGACCCCTCTCCCTCCCCACCAGACCAAACTCTAACCTTAAGCCACTCAAATGCTTGGAGAGGGGAGTCTGGGGCCCCAAGTTGATCCAAGCCCAACCAGGACTTGGGATCCCAGGCAGAAAGTCCTGTTCAAGTCTCACCACCTCCCTTTCTCCCGTGTCTCACCTGCCCTGAGCACCACCCTCCCATACATACACACGCTGTTTCCTCCACATAGCACAGCCCTCAGTCAAACTCTGTCCCACAGTGTTTTCCAGCTGGTTCCACAGTGTAGGGCTCATCTCCCCAGGAGATGCAGGGAGCCAGCCACCTTCAGTGCCCAACCCTGATCAAACAGATAAAAGGTGCCCACACTGGCCCTCACCTCCACCCTGAGCCAAGCATGCAATGGAAGAGCTGGATTCTGGCCACCAGAGCAGTACAAACCCATGAGACCTCATCTGGCCTTGAGCTCTGGGTGTGAGTTATCCTCTCCAGCAGAGGCATGGTGGGGATGGGGACTTCACTGTCAGCAACTCAAAATGAGGGCAGAACCCAGAGGCTAGTTCACCTCTGTATCACCTAGCTCCATCTAATATATAGTAGGTGCTAAGTAAACATTTGGGGGTTTATTTAACGGGTCACCTAACAACTGCAAGCAATATTACTGAAAACTCAGCTACTCTTTGGTCCAGATGACACATTCCCCAACCCCAAAATGGACAAAGTGATGCTGGTGGCAGGTGGCAAGTTTTGGCTCTCACAAGGTCAAGAGGAGCTGCAGCCAGCCCTCCAAAAACAGTCTCATTCCCAGGCAGGAAGCCAGTCTATCACCTGCCCATCCACATCAGAGCAGCTGTCATACAATGAGGCCTCACTGGGTGCCTGGCGCCTTGCTAAGCACTATATACACATTATCCTATTAAGTCCTCACTGCTACCGTTGAGTACCATCTCCACCCCCATTTAACAGACGAGGAAGCTGAAGCTTGAAGGGGGAGTGGAATCCAAATTTGGTCCCAAGTCCTTGACCACTGAACTAGGCTGCCCAACTACTATGGCCCTGGCACAGAGCACCTACCGCCACCAGGGACAGAAACCTCCAGCCCAAGGAAGGGACCCTGGGCATGCAGCAAGAACCCCGGCTCTGGGCTTGACTCTGGGCCCAATGTTTGCGGCCCTTGTCTTCCCCACTCACCCGGATAAGAACTTGTCCCCTAGTTTCCGCCAGGGGCCTCCCAAGCCAGCTCACTTGGAAAAGCCCTGGGAGGGGGACAAATGCCCTGCTGAGTTTCCCACCCCAAGTCTTACTAGGCTCTCAGAGCTGGGGGGAAGGGGAGGCTGAAACCTCCCTGACTTGGACACCCACCCCACACCCACCCCCCCGGCTCTGCCCCCGGTTCCCAGGCCTGTGGGTTCAAGTCCCACGCGAGGAACTAGTGTGACCTTTAAAGCAATTCGCTTCACGCTCGCAGAGTTCACTTTGCTCAGTGTCACTCTGCAGGGAGACAAACTGTAGTCTGGGCGACGCAATCCGAATACCTGTTGAGTCCGCTCTCACCTGCCAGCCTCACCTTCCGGGGTTTCAGTGAGAAAGGGCAGTAAGAACACGGAGTCCACCTAGTCCAACCTCCTCCTTTTACTGGAACCCGAGAGGTCCAGGGTAAGGTGGGGGGACGCGCCCGGGGTCACACAGCTGGAGCACGGAGGAGCCGGAGAACTGGGGGTCAGGACTTGGGAACTTAATTAAGCTCCTTCTCACCCACCAGCTGCCTTCTTGGCCCGACCTGTCACTTGTTGCGAGAAAACTGCCCGAGCGGCCTCTGGAAGTGGAGACGAAAACTAACTTTGCTCGTGGTTGCCGGCAGGCCTCCCCCCACCCCCTTCTCACCTGCTGGCTCTGTTTTTTGCTCCGCGCTGCAAGCCTGGCGTCACCCGCTCGCGTCCCAGTCAGCGTCCGACTGCGCAGCCCTGGGTTCAGTAGCTCGATCGTCGCCCTCCCGGCAGTCGTCTGGGAACGCAGAGGCTTCGGCCAGGCCCCGCCCTCCGGAGGCCACGCCCCAGACACACCCCCTCGGCCTCCTGACTTGGGCCCGCCAGCCCCGCCCCCAGACCCTGCAGGAATGTTGACTGGCTTCCAGCCGGATCGGGCTCTGTCCGCTACGGCCTCCCTGCTCTAACCGGCCAGCCCCGGCCCGGGTCCTGCGGGGGATGGAGCTACGCCCCTAGCCCCGCCCCGCTACGGCCCAACTTCACCCTGTGGATGGGGCCCTCCCTGGGCCTGCCTCCTCGGCCGGGTCTTCTGCGCCCCTCCAGGCCCCGGGCCCTGCCCGGATAAAGCCTTGTCTGGGTGGGCATGAGCCTCAGCCCTGCCGGGTGGGAAACCTCACTCCCAGCGCTTCCTAACGGTCCCGCCCCTCCTCGGCCTTCCTCAGCCTTCCCACGCTCCTCCCAGGCCGCTGGCCACTTCCCTAGGCCCTCCCACCACCCCCGCCTCCGACTCCCTCTCCTCCGGGCTTATCCCCGCCCCCGGCCCTCCTAGCAGGAGGCCTCTCCCCAGGAACGCCCCTTCCTCGCTTCACCGCCTCCCTAATCTTGCCCTGCCCTACACTGACAACCCTACCCGAGGCAGGCAGGCCTCCGGATCCCCACGCTGGCATTCCGGGGCGGGTGTATCCGGGTGCAACCGGGGAACGGCGTGGGAGCGGTTTGCGTTCCAAGTCCGGGCCTCTACCAGGAGGTGGCTTGGGCCCAGGCACTTTTTGAAAATACTAACAGCTACCACTGATTGGACTTGTGCCAGGGGCCAGGCTGTGCGCCAAGCTGTGGCTTAGAAACGTACTTTAAAAGTCCTGGCCGTTGAGTCTGCACAGCTCTGTGCAGATGTTGCACCCATGTTACCAACGAGCAACCTGAGGCTTAGAGAAGGGAAGTCACGGCCTCTGAGTCTCACAAGGCTGGTGAGCAGGACCCAGTCCCAGGCCGTGAATCACAAGGCTTGATGCTGCACCAGCTTGCCTGGACTGGCCCCTGGAGGAGTAGCCCGGACCAGCCGTCTGCCGAGGCAGTGCTAGCAGGCTGCCAGAGGTAAAGGAGAAGGCATGGGTTGATGAGCTGGGGGGCAGCAGGGGCTGCTGTTCCATCCCTGAGAAGCTGGCTTTCTCCCTTGAGAGGAAGTGGCTCAGAATTAAGATGGGCTGCAAAAGATCTCCGGATGGCTGTGGTACCCCCACCTGCATCCCAGCCCTCCACACACCCAGACCCCAGGGACCAACGTCAGGTCCCTGGGTTATGACCAGAACCATTGATCTGTGCAGCTGACAAAGCTCTTTCACTCCCATTATCTCACTGGCATTTCACAAGGACGTCATTGTGGGGAAGGTATGATTGTGCCAGTTTTGCATGGGTGGAGTAGGGCGGGGAGCTGGATCCCCGCCCAGCACGGTGGTTCCCGAAGCAGGTCCTTGGAACCGCAGCAGCAGCAGCATCTGGAAACTTGTTAGGAATGTGTGTTGGGGGCCCCATCCCAGATCTACTGAGTAAGAAACTCTGGGGGATGAGCCTAGCAGTTCGCTTTGTCAAGGCTTCAAGGTGATTCTGAATCACACTTCAGTTTGAGAACCACTGTTTAGCATAAAGGTGAAGAAGTCAGGGTGCTCTGAGAATCACACAGACCAAGTAGCCTCCTGGGAGCCTTGTGACCCAAGGAAGGTACTTAACCCCTCTAGACTGAGCCCTTAAAAGGGATATCATGGGGCTTCCCTGGTGGCGCAGTGGTTGAGAGTCCGCCTGCCGATGCAGGAGACACGGGTTCGTGCCCCGGTCCGGGAAGGTCCCACATGCCACGGAGCGGCTGGGCCCGTGAGCCATGGCCGCTGAGCCTGCACGTCTGGAGCCTGTGCTCCGCAACAGGAGAGGCCGCGGCGGTGAGAGGCCCGCGTACCACAAAAAAAAAAAAAAAAAAAAAAGGATATCATGATAATAAAAATAATAGCAATCTCGAGGGTGGCTGTTGAGGCTTAAATGTGGAAGTGCTCGTGAAGTGTTTCTCCACTCTTGGACGCTGTGCATGCTCAATAAATAAATGTTTTCTTTCCAGTAAAAAGTCCCTTTCATAGAATCTCCACACCAAGCCGGAGGAGTGGGGCTGGGGAGTTCTTTAAGCCCAGAAGTGTCCCATACTGTTGCCCTTCCCACAGAAGGACACCATCTTTCCTGCAAGGGGCCAAGAGCCTAAAAAGCTCTAGATGATGTCGATGCTACGGGTCCAGAGACCATACTTCGGGAACCACAGTGCTATTCTGTCTTGGCCTGGACTCCATCTCCCACCCTAGCCAATCCGTGCAAAATGGGCATGAAATACCTTCCTCTCCTACCTTGCTCCGGATACCCTCCCCTCAAGCTGGGGGTGTTAGTGATGGTGATTGGCAGGTGGCAAAACAGCTGGATTCCATCAGCAATGCCCCCCTTCCCCCAGGCAGGCATTAGATCACATGAGTCCCTTCTGCCACCCCTTCCTGTCTCTGTCACTCCAGATTAGAGATAGAGGCAGCTGGGGCAACATGGAGGGCAGTCTGCAGGCAGCTTCTGGAATCTCTGCCAGACTCTCCCACCATCCTTTGCAGCCTATAGAAGAGGGTCTCCTATAGGAGTTACAGCCTGGGGCACTGGTCCTGTACCACAGAGCTACTCTGACATGTTGATAGCGAAAACCGAGCCCCACATATATATCTAAACATTTAACAGACTGTAAAATAAAATATGTCTATTCTCCTGCCTTGAGAAATATTCTTTATAATGACCAAGGAAGCCATGTTGAAATTTAGAATCCTTGTACTCTTTGTAATTCTATGCAGGGATATGGTGGGTGTAGGGGTGAGTCAGCCCTGACACTAGCCTTCAGCACACCCGCCCTAATTCTCTTCCTAGCACCATCTGTGTCCTGTGTCACAAGTAGGCTAGGACTCAGGCCTGTGAACACCTCAGCTCACATGCCCAAACTCTGTCCACACACCTTGCCTATAGCTACCACTCAAGTCACCCCTCTAGGGGTGCACACGGGGCCATGTTGTACCCCCAGATGGATGGACCTGGAAAAGTCGCTTGTGTAAGCCCTAAAACTGGGCTTGGGCCATTTAGGCAGAGATTTCTAGGCTTTTAGATACCTGAAGCATGATGGAGGAGGAGGGTGGGGTGCAGGCTTTGGGTGGACACAGGTGGATTTCCTGTCCAGGTCTGTGGGTGGCACTGCCATTCAGCTTTGTCTTCCCAGCACCCAGAGTAATGCTGGGCACACATTGGGAGCTTAACGGACAGTCAATGAGTAGATGTGTGTCTCAGTTATTTACTGAAATGTCAAATTGGGTTGGTTTTTCAGCATTTCCTCTCTTCCAGCGGGAGTCAGGCTTCACCATGACTTACCTCGGTCATTTTTCTAGGCAGAGAGCACAGCCACCTCTAGTGAGAGATTACTTCCATCTTTTGAGAAATTCTCCAGTCCATTCCAGAGGTGAAACCAGGAGTTTTGGAGGCAGGAAAAGGGGCAAGAAGAACCACTCTAGGGAGTTCCCTGGTGGCCTAGTGGTTAGGGTTACAGGCTTTCACTGTTGTGGCCTGGGTTCAATCGCTGGTCGGGGAACTGACATCCCTCAAGCCACATGGCATGGCCAAAAAATATCAAATGGCCAACTTGGAGGTAGGGGAGATGGTGGTTATAAGACCTCAAAAGGGTATGGCCATGGAGTTCCCAGCCTCCCAAAGATTCTCCACCCCAAAGGTGGCAAAGCAGGAGATCTGAAGGTCCTTGTGGACAAGAACATGGGTGTCAGGGTCTCATTGGTGCCTGGGCCTAGGAAAAGCCCCAAGGTTCTTGTACAGCTCTGGGAGGAAAGAGGAGGAGAGGGATGGGGGAGAGTGGTGCATCTGTTTCCTATCGTTATGTAACAAACCACCCAGTCATTTATTTAGCCCATAGATCTGTCATTTGGGGTACGTTCAGCGGGGAAGGCCTATCTCTGCTCTAGACAATACCAGCTGATTCAGCTGGAGGTTGAGGATCCATTTTCTTTTTTTTTTTTTTATTTTGCGATACGCGGGCCTCTCACTGTTGTGGCCCCTCCCGTTGCAGAGCACAGGCTCCGGACACGCAGGCTCAGCGGCCATGGCTCACGGGCCCAGCCGCTCTGCGGCATGTGGGATCTTCCCGGACTGGGGCATGAACCCCCATCCCCTGCATCGGCAGGCGGACTCTCAACCACTGCGCCACCAGGGAAGCCCGAGGATCCATTTTCAAGATGGTGCACTCACTCAGCTGGCTAGCAAGTTGGTGCTGGCTGTCAGCTGGGAGCTCAGCTAGAGCTGGCGCCCAAGGCCTCAGTTCCTCTCGATGAGGCCTCTCGGCAGGCTGCTGGGGCCTCTTCACAGCAAGATGGCTGGGTTTCAAGAGCTAACAGAGAACAAGATAGAAGCATATGGCGTTTTATGGCGTTTTATGACCTAGCCTCAGAAATCATGTAGTATCACTTCCTTTGTATTCTATGAGCGGAGGCAATTACAAAAACCCACCTGGTTCAAGGGGAGGGGACATAGTCTCCTTCTCTCTCGAGGGGTGGGAAAGTTCTAGAAGCGCTTGCAGGGCAGAAGATATAGTTGCAGATATTCTAGTTGGTGGGAAACTCAATCTGGAAAACACAGTCTGTCCCAAGTGGGACCTCAGAATGACTGGAGTAGATATTCCTCTGGTGGGAACTGAGAGTCTGAATTCAGCTGATTTAAAGCAAAAGGTGCCCAATCTTTTCTTACACAACCATTTGTGCACAAATGAATCAGAAGTCTGGCAGCAGGCACTTAGTCCTGAGTGTTTAGGTTACTTAGGATCATCCTTCTTCAGAGAGTACTCAGAACAGATTTAGCACCTCCCTCCCTTCGACCTGCATGGTTTCCTTAAAATTATAAACTTAAATAGCACCCCTGGATCCTCATAACAACGACCCTAGGAGGTACATACTATTACGATGCCCATTTCCAAGATGTGGGAATGGAGGCATTGAGAAGGTAAGTAACCAGCTCAAGGTCATACAACTAGTAAGTGACAGAGGAAAGAGAAGTGATAGTTTATAGCCAACTTAGTTTTCGGTTGCAGAAATTGACCATAACAGGAAAAGCCCAAGTTGCATAGGACCTAGGTACCCAGATTCTGACCACCAACACTAAGCCATGTGGTCTACTCCTAAAGGCACACACTGCATCAAAGAGCACCCCCCAGGGCCTTGAAAGGACCCTGCTTCCTGCCTGAGAAGCAGAAAGAATGCTGGTCCCGGGCGCTTGACATAAATCTGCTCCATACTCTGTCCTCTCGCCGGGTCTTGGGCCAGGAAATGGTTAATAGCAATTTATCAAGCCTGAGTCTATTGCTAAGCACAGTAACTCCTGCATTTGAATGGGTTCAACAGGGCCAGGGCCTTTCTTCTCCAAAGAGCTGGATGAGGATCTAAACTCTGAGCCCCTTATAGCTGGGCTGTAGCTGGGACAGGATCCAAGTTCCCACCAAAGAGGCTGAGCCGTTGATTTTTTTCCATCTCAGCCGTTTAACAAAGATCATTTAGACCCCTGCTCAAATCCCACCCTGCCCCCTGCTACATCTGAAGTTCCAGGGGTTAATCTCACGCAGCCCTGGCCTCAATGGGGCTTTCAGCACAGTGGGCAAGCTGACCCAGAAACCAGTGCAGTGGTGCCCCATGGTGTTACAATACCAAAAGCAACGGCAAAAATAATAACAGAGCCTCCATTTTTAAAGCAAACTCTTACCATGCTCCAGACAATTTAAAAATGACTTTGGGTATATTTAACTAATTTGATAACAAGCATTTGTGTAGTGTTTTACATACTATGAAGCTTTTTTTTTTTTTTTTAACAACTGTGGCACTTGGGTAACTTTGAAACTATTGAGTGATGTCTCTGCATCCACAATTCCCTGTTGTTTTCCCCTTTCAGGCATCAGGTCACCCCCACGGCAGGAGTTGGGTACCCCAAGCAGTCATGAGCCCCCATGCCAATGTATGTTAGTTTATTTATTTATAATCGAGATGTATGCACTAATTTGCTACCATTTGGCATATTCCGAGCCATACACAAAACAAAATTTGAAAAGACAAGATAAAAAGTTATTTAAAATATTCAAGATGTACAAAACTAAAAATCAACAAATATAAAGCAATCTTAATCATTTTCTCCTTGAACCCCAGTAGATCCTGTTAGAGACCATTTCTTGTGACCTCTGTGACCTCTGTGCCCACAGGGAAGAGTTGTTGGAGCAGAAAAGCAGAAAACAGAAAAGACTTCTCTGGACAACCCTGTTTTGGTGTCTCCAGATACCCCTAAGTCCCTGAGATGGATGGGGAGCTGCTACCAAAAGGGGACTAGAAATGGCAGCTCTCACTCCTGCCATTGGGTGGAGCTGCGCAAAACCGGCGTGAGATCCTTCCCTGAAACAGACACAAGGCTAAAAAGGACACTCCTTGGCCCAAGGAGCCAATGGTGTAGACAGCCTCCTCATTGTAAGGTTGAGAACGCCAAGGCTCAGAGAGTTGAGTTGAAAAAGTTTTGCATTTGTCACAGGTATTTCAACACTGGGGGATTTCATAACATTTAGACATACAGCTTCTGATAAAAAACAGAAAAACCCAAACACCCTGACGTGCATCCTGACAGGGCAAGAGCTGGTGGACCTGAGTGTGGTGTCCCCTTCATTTGTAACATACACACGCCAGCTGGCCACAGTCCCCACCACTCGCCATTGCCCACCCGACCTGCTTTCCTCATTTTTGTGACCTGCCTAGTCCCCATGGGCAACTGAGTTTGCAGTCCGGGGCTCAACAGATGCTGGCTGAATTGGCATTTGTACTGAAAGCTCTCTGAGTGTCAGCGCTGCCACAGAGACCTCTGTAGGAAAACACCACAGTCTTTCCTTCCCTTCTCTCCATGACCCTCCCTAAGAAAACTACGGTGTTGGCACAGTCCTCCTCTCTGAGAGATGGTTTATGTTCAAGTTCCTGCCCTGATAACTTTCTAGCCATGTGACCTTAAGCTTGCATCTTCACCTGTCTGGGTCCGTTTCCTCACCTGTAAGTTGCAGGCAATGCACATACAACATTTGCTACATTAGGGTTATAAGACAGACTGGTTAGTTGTCTCCAAGTCATTTCTTTCCCTAACAGAAATGTAGAGATTAAAACATACGCACACCAAAAAAAAAAAAAAAAAAAAAAAAAAAATTCCACACGCTTCCCTCCAAAATGAGCATTTAGCGCCCTCTGGTGTCCATACCACCCAGTGCAGCCAATCAAGAGAAACCTGGAGTGAGACCAGGAGAAGAAAGCCTGGAGGGACGGGAGGGACAGGGGAGGGTCCCCACCTCCCACTCTGGGCCTCAGGTCAATTCAGGCTCCCAGGAGCAGAGTGTAGGCCCCGCTTGAGAGCCAGGCGAGGGCAGACATGGAACTAGGTCTCCTTAACAGGTTCCAACTGCAGATTCCCCACCCAGCCCAGACAGGGAACTTGGTGTGGGATTTACCAGCCAATGCTAGTTGGCCTGCAGTCCCCCTGGGTATCTGGAGGCCTCGAAGACCGATGACTCTTGTTCAATAATGGTAATGAAATAATATTAATTCTGGTAAGCATTGTAAGCATACGAAATACAGTCTAGTTGTTCATGCAGAAAAATTTACTACAAGGTACTTGCAAAGCCCCCTGAATTGTTGAGTGGGGGACTGGGGTTGGCTGGAGAGTCAGGCTCGAGCTCAGTTTCCAGAAATAAGACCTCAGACTACGCTGAAGCACCAGCCTAATAAGACAACTATCACTGTCACATCCTCCATCCGATGCCCCTCTACCCCAGGAAGTCAACTTTGCAGACCCCTGGGATCCTACCACCAGGAGGTAACGTCCATCACGACAGCAAAACACGGAAGCTCCTCACAAAGCCTACTGCCTCTGAATCCAAGCCTTGCAGCCAAGTGTCAGACCTCAGGCACTGAGGCCACTGGCCTGCAGGCTGGCTGCCAGCGAGGCTGGGAGTTAGAGTTCTGACTCCTGCTCTGGGAGGTTGAACTTGTAATGTGGGAATTTCCTCAAACATAGAGACTATTCCAAAGACGCAGGGCAGCTATGACTATGACAGATGTCCACCGCAACTCCTGCTGATGGAGGGTGTACCACATGACAAGCACTGGGCATTATCTCATCTAATCCTCATACTGACCCTCAGAGGCAGAAAAATTACCATCCCCATTTTGTGGAGAAGGCAACTAAGGCTTGGTGAGTTTAAACAATTTGAATAAGATCTCGTGGCTGGTGAGTGGCAAAGCCAGGAGCAAGTCAGGACTGCCTGACTCTAGACCCTAAAAGATATGCTATATTGTTTTCCTAAAGTGTCTCTTTTTTCCTAAAGTGACTCATGTCCCATTTACTGAGAACGAGCCAGGGAGTCTAGAATGAGGACCTAGAAGGGAATTCAGAGGTCGCTTAACCTAACTACTTCTCTAGTGCTACTCCTTAGCCCTGTATCAGTCAGCTTTTGTGAGGTTATGCTGCAGTAACAAAGAGCCCTGAAAATCTTGTCAACTTAATAACAACCAAGTTTTAGTTCTCATTGATGTTAAGTGATTGCTGAAGATTGCCATGTGTCAGGTGAGGCTCTGCTCCTTGTGTCTTTGCCACTCCTACATTCAGGAGGAAAATTTGGCCCCTCTTTGGGATATGCTGCTCTCATGGGAGAAGGAAAAAGAGCAATGGCCAAGCCACATGATGGCTCTCAAAGCATCTGCTCGGACGTGGCATCTGTCCCTTCTGCCCACATTCCGTCGGTTAAAGCTCCACGTCAGTGGGCAGAGACCTATCCTCCCTCAGGGAGGGGCCTCTAGTCGTGTGACAATGTGCGGGGCTGTCTAATCCTCTTCTAGGGATGGGGAGTGGTTAATTGGGAACCAAAGTGCACTCTACCACCAGCTCTTCTAGCACCCCTAGCTGCATTCTAGGTAGCCGAGTTACCATATGAACTAGTTGCAAAGCAACCGAATGCAAAAAATCGTGCTTAACACTAACTCACATTTAATGATCCTTCATTCCTTCATCCCATAAATGTTTGTTGAGTGTCTAGTGTGTGCTGGGCAATATTCTAGCACTGAGAGGACAGCAACAAACAGAACAGTCAAGGCCCTGCCTCTTGGAGCTTCTTACCTCCCAGTGAAGGACAGAAAATTATATATAATATGGCAGGTGGCAACAAGTGGATTGGAGATATTGAAGCAGGGCAGAGGGTAGGGAGTTTCTGGAAGAGGGAAGTTGTTTCATATAACAGATCAAAGAAGCCCATCTGAGGAGGTAACATGTGAGCGGAGACCTGAATGAAGTGAGGGAGTGAGACTACCTAGAGGAAGAGCATCCCAGGCAGAGCAGGTACACGTGCAAAGGCCCTGAGGTTGAAGCTATACTGGAATAGGGTGTGTGAGGGGCAAGTAATAGGAAGTGAGGCCGGAGAGGTGTCAGGGCCAGATGATGGGGGGCCTTGCCAGCTTGGGCTTTTACTCAGAGGGAAGCATTTGAGCTGGGAAATGGCATCATCTGGCTCATGTTTTAATAGGATCCCTTAGGCTGCTGGGTTGTAAACAGACCTTAGGGAGGCAAGGCTAGAAGAGGGGAGACCAAGGAGGAGGCTACTGCAATAGTCCAGGCAGGAGATGTTGACCTGGACCAAGGGGGCCCAGCAAGCATTCAGAAGTACATTTATCGATTTACTTATATCCCCAGGAGCAACCGGCAATCAGAGAGCAGACATTATCAACAAACGCAAAAATGATGGAGGTCATGATATAAAGGAAAAGAGAAATTACATCTATAAAAAGCCCAGTCGAGAAAAGCTCTAACAAGTGAGCACAAAATCGAGCCACTGCAGTGCTGTAAATATGAAAATAATCTGGTTCAGTGCTCTTCAAGCTTTGCGGTGATGTATATCTTCATATCTTTGTGGACGTGCGTGGAGTCCACCAGGGTGGTTCCAGGGGCGGGGCTTCGGGCTCCACTACCCCGTTCCTCAGGCAGCTCTGCGCTCAACTGTTTTGTATATATCGCAATAAGACTTCTTCTGAAGAAAGGGTGACACACACACACACACACACACACACTCTCAAAAGGACCTGAAAAAAATATTTACCCCAAATTCACTCTCTGAGTAAAGAACGAAACCCTGGTCTAATGATTCTGCGGGAACACGGCGTAAAGACATTTACACCGCGGGGGGATCCGGTACAAAGACTGTGTGAGCGGCGGCAGCATCTCAGCGGTTCTTCCCGGAGATCCACGTCCAGTGTCTACACTGTGTAACGGGCCATGAGCCGACACTGTCGTCTTCCCCACGTTATGAAGTGTAAATGTTTCCTATGAAAGGGAAAAAGCCTGAGAAGAAAGAAGGTGAGTCCGGAGACCTGGAATATCTAATCTACTTACTAGAAAAGCTTGGCAACGGAGGAAATGAGGGTATGAGACGGTGCATTTGCACATACGTGTGCCTCCAGCAGTAGCATTTTTTTTTTTCATGTGTAAGAAAGTAAAGATAATTATAAAGACGTTATTGGTTCTGGAATGCATTACCGCATTTCCTGAAGCGTGATGGGGTGCTTTTGAAAAACCTAGAGACATGGTTGCGTGGCGGCCTGCAACCTTCATCCACCAAGGAGCCCGAGCTTCGTATCCACACAGCGTGCACCCTGAGGACAAACAGACTTGCTCGTGAGTCCAACAGAGGTTGAGTATTTAGGCAGTTGGTGTTTTAGCTGTTTCATTTTATGCAGAAATCCTTAGTCGATTATTATATATGTTTATGTGATATTTGGGGAATCAGTTGGGTATTTTGAATGGGTTAAGAGTGCATTATTTGCATTCTTATTTTTTGCACTGAGAAAAAGAAGAATGTAGTCCCTCATGCAAAATTTACAATCTGATACTTCAGGCATGGATGAGATTTTTATACTGAGGCACACTTCTATATGTAAAATTAAAGACCTGGTCATAAGGATATCTAATATTAATGAGTCTTCCCCATGTCCTGGGGCTGTGCTTAAGCCTTTAACATGCTGTAAATTATTTGACACTTAAAACAGGCCTATCAGTAAGATATGTTTATTATGATCAATGCTAGTTTACAAATGAGGAAAGAGAAGAGAGAAACAGAGGAACCATCCCAAGGTCACACTTCCTGGCTTGGGTAGACAAACATTTGATTTTAACATTGTCCTTGTAGTAGGCACATTTTCATATACACTTACGTTCTAAGTTTCATCATAAATAAAAGAAGATATTAATAGAAGTAAAGGGACTAATCCCCAACTCACTCTATGAAGCCAGCATTACCTTAACACCAAAAACAAAGACGTTACAAGAAAGGAAGACTACAGACCAACATCTCTCACGAGCATAGATGCAAAAATTATCAACGAAATATTAGCAAATCAAAGCCAACAATGCATTCTGGTTTCCCACTCTATCCTCAGCGTCTAGAACAATGGCTGACACATAGCAGTGATTCTATAAATACTTTTGAACGAATTGATTGGCTCCTGAGGCAAACTAGAAACATATCCCACCCCCAACCTCCAAGTAAATTAAAAACTAGGGCTTCCCTGGTGGCGCAGTGGTTGAGAGTCCACCTGCCGATGCAGGGGATGCGGGTTCGTTCCCCGGTCCGGGAGGATCCCGCATGCCACGGAGTGGCTGGGCCCGTGCGCCATGGCCGCTGGGCCTGCGTGTCCGGAGCCTGTGCTCTGCAACGGGAGAGGCCACAACAGTGAGAGGCCCACGTACCGCAAAAAACAAACAAACAAACAAACAAAAAACTAGGCTTGTGGCCATACGTTCTCCATGGTGAAGACCAATCACTTTTTCACCTGTCCCCTCCTGCCCTCTGCTTCCGTGGCTGCTGGCCCAGTTCAGCCCCTTAACTCTGATCACAGTCTCCAGTCCTGAGCCCCTTGGTCCTGTCAACTGAAGAAAAATGCACAACCTAAAAGTTGCAAGTTAGGTTGTATTCGGAGACCTTACTGAGGACTATAGCCTGGGAAAGAGCCTCTCGACTAGCTCTGAGGAACTGTTCCCAAAAGGTAAGGGAGAAGCCAGGATATATAGGAGTTTTTGCTGAAAAAAAAAAAAATGTAGTCAAATACTAAAAGATTACTGCTAATCATAAAAAAACAGACATCTAAAGTTAATGATTTTAGTGCTTTTCTATGTATGGGAAGATGCAAGAGTCTGAGTTCAATGAAATTATTCCTTAGATATGCATCTGAACCATCTAGGGCCAGTATCCTGTTTTTCTTCATCTTGAATTCCCCTCAGGGCACACCACTGGGGGAGGCTGCAGTGGCTGGTGGCTTGATGGCAGGCAACATTCGTTGTTTACCGGAATGGCAGGCAGTATTTTTTGTCCACAGCCCACCTTGGAGTAATCATTGCAACATGCAAATCTAATTGTTCCTCTTCTGTGCTTAAAATCTGTCAACATCTCCATGTCAGGTGTGCACTGATTTCCACACTGAGGTCAACAGCTGTTGATGACCCCTTGGGTGTCCAGAGGAGGTGAGGGATGGGCTGAACAAGCATGACTCCTCAGCCACCCCCCTTCCTTTCAGCCAGAGAAGCCTCACTTGTATAACCTGTACACAGAGGCAGTGTGACATTGAGATGAAGGGCAAGGCTTCTAGAGCCATCCTGCCTGAGTTCAAACCCTGACTCTGCATCTCACAAGCTGTGTGACCCTGGCCAGGTTACTCAGCTTCTCTGATCACTCGTTTGCAAATGGAGTTAATATTCTTACCATGTACCTGATATCACATGTTGCTGGTAATATACTTACTATCTGAAAATGGAGCTGATGGCAGCGCCTGCCTCCTAAGCTTGTTGAGAGGATTAAATGAGTTTGTCCAGGTAAAGCACTTAGGACAGTTCCTGGGCTGTAGTAAATGTCCAGTAGTGTTGGATATTACTGTAAAATTACACTTCCGTATAGGATTTAATTTGCCCTGATTAAGAGGAAAAAATATGTGAAAATTTGGTTTTCATGCTTTGCATTGCAATTATTATTATATAACAATATTATATGCTTGAAGTTTCTTGAGGAAAACTTCTCGCATGCTGGAGGTTTATTGAAGGAAAAGATCACATTTGGCTTTGTGTCCCTAACACCTTGGACTATGCCTGGCACAGCGCAGGCCTTCTATACAGGCACACTGAGGGTCTGAGGAAAGGAGAGAGTTAAAGTTCCCTGGCGTCTTCCCAGGCTACTCCCAAAGCATTTAGCAGCATGTCATACTCATGAACTGCCACAAAGAGTCGCCCTTGTCTCTGAAATGGGGTCTTCTGGGCCTTGCCACTGTGGTCCAGGTTCATGCAAGGGCAAGTGACACCCGAAGATGTTGCTAGCCCAGTGGATGGGCAGGAGGGGAGTTGTTCAGCACCCAAGGGAAGACACTGGGAGAGGCGTGAAAAGCCTCACCATAGCAAGCCTCATGCACTGTAGAGTCCCGAGGCCTGGGTTCTGGTCCCACCTGGGAACACCAGGACAGTCCCTTCACCCCTCTAAGCCTCAGTTTCCTCATCTGCCAAGTGGGGGCAATAGTGCTACGTCTGGACATAGGTATCCTATCCGGGCCCTACTGCATAGTCGATAAGGATTTGATTTGCTTCCTTGTTTCCTTGCTTGTTTTTAGGTTTCCCCTGCATTTGCCAGGGAAGCCGGGGGCATTTGCAGACCTTCCCACCTTATCCCACCTCTCTGAGTGGAATGAAGTGAAAAATTTACCAGCCTGGAGTTCTGAGGAGGAAGGGACAAATAACGAAGAATAAATGAGATTGGGTTGCCCAAAGATGTCAGAAGAGCCAATGGCCTGGGTACACCTCTGGGTGACTCTTCTGTGCCTTCATGAGCCCACCTGGGTAGACTAAAGATCTTTCTTGAGAGGTAACCATGCTAGTGTTAAGGGGATAAGGGAGGTGGCATGGATGCTCCTCTCTGTCCCTTCAGCCTTCTTTGCTGTGTGACTCAAGCCAGTCCCTTTCCCTCTCTGGGCCGTTCTATCTGTGAAATGGGATGGGCTTAGGTCAGGAGTTTGCAAGCTGATCTTTAGCAGTAGAAGCTGCTTCAAGCCACATCCCCTGTGGAAGAAGATAAAGCAACACCGTCAGGGTCTGGAGGGGCCAGGAGAGGAGCTGTGAGCCCTCTGACCCCTCCCCTGCAGTCACCCTGAGCATCCCCTAAGGTCCCCTCCAAGTGCAGCTTGATGACTCTGCAGGTCCTCCTCTCCCAGACACCTCGCTGTCCTCCCACAGCCAGGCCTCCCCCACCCCTGAGACTTCTCATCCCCCCTGAACTTTCCCCACAGTCTCAGGCCTAGGGAGTGGGAGGTTTGGAAGGGAGCCCCTGGAAGGGGGCCACCAGCTTCATCCACCACTTTTTGTAGATGGGGGAAGTGATCGAGAAGTGAGTAGGGACTAGTCCAAGGTCACCAGGGCCTGGGGACAGAGCTGGGGCTGGAAGCCAGGTCCCCGGACTCCCAGGTCTGAGCCGGATCCTCCCCACCAACCTGCACCCCACCTCTGCCCCTCACCCTAGAGCTTCTTCCAGGTCTGCTTGAGAGGGGCCGTATGTCTGTGGGTGCCAGGCCTGGTGTCGGGGCCACTGGGACGCCAGCCTGCCTCCGAAGGTCAACATCCTCGCCCTCCCCTCTCGGCGGCTAATCAAGTCCAGGCCGGGCCTGGCCCGCCGCAGCGCCCTGGACGCTCCTGACTCCCCAGAGCTGGGGTGAGCCCAGCTTCCAGGGCCTGCTGAGGTCACGGCCCAGCCCCACCCCCGCCCTCACTGCTCCTCCTGGCCCATCTCTCGCCACATTGTGCCATCTTGAGGACATTTTAGGAGTTACCCACGCTCTGCAGGTTATTTGCTTACCACACCCACGGGGCCTGGCCTCCGAAGGGGCACAAAGCCCTGTAAGACCGGGCCCCGCCCTCGAGTTGCTCCCCAGGACATCTGTCCACAAAGCACAGGCAGGTCCATTCAAAACTTCTATCCACCCTCCCAGCAAATGGATGCCTGATCGGACCCTGCATCCCATCTGCCCTGCCTTCAGCCCAGACACCAGACGTCTGACCCGGACAACTGCAGTTGCCACCCTGCTTCCTGTAGTGTGCCGTCCAGTCCGTTCTCAGCCAGCATCTGGAGCCATCTGTTGAAGAGGAAGATCCCATCCTGCTACAACCTGCCGAACTCCTTACCCAGACTCACCCAGCACGCCCTGGCCCTGCTCTCCTCACCCCCTTGTCAACTGGTTCTTCCCCACATAGCTCGCCATGTTCCAGCTGCACTGGCCTTCACTCTAGTGGGAGATTTGCACCTGCCCCAGGACCCTTGCACTGGCTCTTCCCACTGCCTGGAGTACCCTTCCTCCAGAGAGTCACATCATCCAGGTGCCAGCTCAAATGTCCCTTCTCAGAGAGTCATATTTACAGACACAAAGGTGGCCCTGCCACTCCCCAAAGCTCATGCCGCCATGTCTTTTCCTCACAGCTCTTACCGTCTAAAATCATTGCGCCCTGTCTCTTGCCTCTCACCGCCCCATCAGCGTGTACGCCCGTGATGCAGAACTGTGTCTGCCTCCTTTTCCTGGCTCTGGACTTTGATTTCTTTGACTTTTCCAGCCCTGGCAGCCCCACTGAGCAAGGGCCCGGTGCCCAGCCATAACTGCGGGTTCGGCTCACCCTCAGAAACCCCGCGCCTCATACCCTTGAGCCTCTCTTCTCACCCAGGAGCCTCTGCAGTCAGGGAAAGTAACATATGTCCTTCTGGGTTTGCGGCTAGGATTAGCCAAGGAAGGGCCTCCCTGGTCCAGGGCTATCCATGTTATCATCTGAGTGCTCGGCTTGGTGGCCTGGCCACATGTCTCTGGGACAGAGAGCATCTCCAGATGCCTTGCTTGGAATGAGGAAGTCTGGGAGCAGGCTGTCCAGGAACGTAGGAGATACAAAGTGCAGACATAAAAATACGAGTTGGAAGGGAAGCCTGCTGGGCATCTGTAGACCACCTCCTGAGCTTGGTGTCCAGCCTGGAAACATGAAGAATAATGGACCGTGTGAGCAGGAAAGAACCCAGATTGCCCTGAGGTGAGCTCCCTGGGCAGTTGGGATGTGTGCCCTGGTGGGCCATCCCTGGAGTTCCGGAGGATAACTTTAAAAGGCTACAAATACCCAACAGTACATAGCATTGAGTCGCAGAACCAGAGAGCTGTTTGTTCTCTTTACTTCTTTTCCTCCTTCTGAGGAAACCCATGAGGAGGTCTCAGTTTGCTGCTTCTCCATCTTTAACACCCCTTCGATATTCCCAACTTCCCCAGCTAACAGCAGCCTCCCTGCTACCTTTCTGACCCTTCCCCCAGCTCACTCGGCTACAAGGTTCCTCAGATACAGGGGAACACTCCTGCCTCAGGGCCTTTGCACTTGCCGTTCTCTCTAACCTGGATGCTCTTTTTTTAAAAACTAAATTTATTTGTTTTATTTATTTATTGTTTCTGGCTGTGTTTGGTCTTCGTTGCTGCACGTGGGCTTTTCTCCAGTTGCGGCGAGTGGGGGCTACTCTTCACTGCAGTTTCCAGGCTTCTCACCGTGGTGGCTTCTCTTGTTGTAGAGCACGGGCTCTAAGCGTGCGGGCTTCAGTCTTTGTGGCACGTGGGCTCAGTAGTTGTGGCTCATGGGCTCAGGAGTTGTGGCGCACGGGCTTAGCTGCTCTGCAGCATGCAGGATCTTCCCGGATCAGGGATCGAACCCGTGTCCCCTGCACTGGCAGGTGGATTATCAACCACTGCGCCACGAGGGAAGCCCTGTATGCTCTTTTCTTAAAGACCCACGTGGCTCTGTCTTCGCTCCCTTCAGAGCTTTGCTCAAATTCACATTGAGACCCTCCCCAACCCTCAGTGAGGTAGTGACCTGTCCTTCATCTGCTTTCTTTTCTTCCACAGCACGTGCCTCTACCATACTGCATTTTTTACTTATTTCCTGTTTCCCTCCACTAGGACATGAGCTCCATGCAAGCAGGGACTTTATCTATTTCTTTTTAATTGCTTTATGCCAGCACCAGAACATTGCCTGGCGCATGGAAGGAGCTTCTGGAACAGTCATCAGCTGAATGGGTAGGGGAGAGAGCAGGGCGTTGGGACCACAGCCCTCGGCAGGGAACAGTTTCCAGTGAGGCTAATAACACTATTTTCCCTTCATTGAATTTATTTTTCTGGTTACCTTTTTTTTCTTACGGCAAACGATACTGAGTTTTTCCATTTGCAGAAGTGATTTAAATTTCCCTTCTAAAATAAATCCACTTAATTAAAAAAGTACGTTTATTTCAAGAATAATATTCAGTTAATAGAGTTACGGGTGGTAGGCGGACGCGGCAAAAGCTGGGAAGGAGAGACAGGAGCGACCGAGGCTGTGTGATTGCTGGAGTCCAGGCCTCCCATTTGACAGATGGGGAAGCTGAGGCCCAGAGCCTGAGTTACTCATTCAAGGTCACAGAATGAGTTAATGGCAAGGTGAGCACTTATACCCTGGTCTTCTGCTTCCAGGTGTGCCTTTTCCTTCTAAATTCTCTGTTTCATCTGTCAGTGGACACTTAAGGGGAGGTGGGGCTGGGGGAAGATTGTGGTGAAGATAATAGGACTGAGGACATTTTTTAAATGACTTTATCTCCATCACCAGAACAGTGCCTGGCAGGAGGCACATGTTAGATGCATGAATAGAAAAGAGACTAGAAGACCTTGAACCCCAAATCCTTCCCTGATGAGCACCCGGTGTTGCTGGGGAGAGGTACCAGGCCCAGGGCAGCAGAGGCAGGCCTGTGGAGATCACCTGTTGACGTAAATCTCTGCAGGTAGATGCCCCAGTACAGAGGAGCAGTGGGGATGCTGGTGCTGAAAATAGGGAGGGGAGTGCACCCTTTGGGATCTGGAGAGAGATGTGTGCTGCGCGGGGCAGCCTGGGTTGCAGGGAGCAGCAAAGAGCAGAATGTGGGTGATTCCTTCTTCCCAAGGACGCCCACAGCCGTGGGCTCTAGTGTGGAGACGACGGCTCAAGCCCTACGTGGGACAGCTCTAGCTTGGAGCCTGGCCCCTGCCACTCACCAGCACCATCTTCTTTATCAACTTCATCTCCTTCCTCCTTCTCCAGAGGGCTGACATCAGGACTACATGAGAAAGTCCTCCTAGAATGCTCACTGTAGCATCGGGTCCATAGATGGAGCTCAGAAAATGCTAATGCCTGATACTTTAGGGCAGGGGTCAGGTTCATTGATGGGTTAAGAGCACCAGGATGCCTGCTATGCACATTTCTTGGTAACAACTTTCTAAGGCTGTCCATTCCTATTTATTTGAGGAGAATCAGTGACGCTAAAAGGTCCTGCCCCTTTGGGGTTGGGGCTGGAGAAGTGAGAGGCTGGGAGGCTGAATCGGGAGGCTGGAGAGAGCTCAGGAGTAACAGGGTGGTGGAAAGAGTCTCAGGGGGCTCAAGGCCATTGCCATGACCACACAACTGAGTGGGGATTGGAGGCCAAGTGCGTGGGTCCCATACTCTATGTTCTGCCCCTAGCTCCTAGCAGCTTCCAGACTCAAGAGTTGGAAATTCACTTGCGTTGGCCAAGTGAGATATGACAGGTCATCCTGGCATTGTAGCTGAGTTGGCCCTGAATGACTCAGGACAGAACCTGAGCCTCAGTTTATCCCTCTGCAGAATGGGGAGAAAGGTACTGACTAGTCTGTCTCACTCAGCAACCTGAAAGTTGAATGAAATTGTTCTTATTTCCCTTTGATTCCTCCTCCAATTATTTTGATGATTCTGATTTCTTAGCTGCCTGGCTCAGCCTCTGGAGGCCCAGGGACACCTGAGGACAGAGCTCACACCCCCTCCGGGCCTGAAGACTTGGGGAACGGGGTCTCAGAAGCCAGGCCTTGGGGCTCTACGGAGGCGTGGGGACTCTTTCCCAGGGCCCTGCCTGAGAAGGATTTATGGTTTGGCCTGCAATGTGGCGAACTGTTAACTATGCAGATTATGGGTACAAATCCGGAGGTGGCAGGAGAGGCGGCCGGGTGGGGTGGGGGGCGTGTTGGTGGCCTGGCTGCTCCAGATGGGGCTGCAGATGTGCCTGTGGGAGCGCTCGGGACGGGGGCGGGCTGGGGGGGGCTGCAGCATCGTGGCCTCACCCCACCTCCTGGCCCTCCATGGGCTTCCAGGCCAGACCAGCTGAGCTGTTCCCCCCAAGGCCGCAGCCACTGAAGGCCTCTGGGTGTTAGGTCCCTGAGCAGCTGGACAATGGGAGAGGTGGGGGGGGGGGATGGAGAGAAGGGACATATTCACTGCTCAGATGGGGAAATCAAGGCACAGAGATGTGGGGTTATGTCCCCCAGGTCACACAGCAACTTGGTGACCAGGTTTGAAACCAAAGGCAGGTCTCTTGACTCTTGGTCATGACTGGGCAGGAAGAGGGGTGACTCAGCCCGTAGCAGCTCAGATCATATCCCAAACAACCCAGGGCATGAGGGGTGGTCACTGCTGTCACACACATGAGGAACAGGAGACACACTGCCCGAGGTGCCCAGCTGGAGGCAGTAGAGCTGGGTTTGTCCCAGGGCTGGGGAGGGAGGCTTCGGGGAGGAAGGGGCCTCAGTGAACATAGGATGGCTTCCTTAGATTAGCTGGAAGTTTCCTGGACAACAAAGCTGGGTTGCTGGAGGGCAGTGGAGTCAGGATGTAGCTGTATATTAGGTGAAATATGAGGAGCGTGAAGCTGGAGGGTCCCACAGTCCCAAAGTGGGTATGGGGAAGGGTGTCATCCCTCCCACCTTTTCCCATAGGGGAGACAAGGCACAGAGAGGGCCAGTCATTCCTTCAAGGAACACAGCATTTGGGTGGACTCATAGCAAATGGATTTGATGTCTTGGGTTCCTTCTCAGGGTGCCTGGGGTGAAAGAAAGCGGTGCTGAGTTCTGAGACCAGAACCTTCCCTTGTCCTTGGCTGAGGGGCCCAAGCATCCCCTCCCTGCCCCCAGCCCAGGCACCTCAGTCTGACCCATGGCTGGTCCTGAGGATAAGGCAGGTCAGGGGTGCCTGGGGCTCCCACCCCATCCAGCCAATGGCCTCCTCCCCAGCAGGAGTACCAAACTATGGGAGTCCTACCCAGTGCAGAGGAGATGGGTCACTCTCCCCGGCTTCCTGTTTCTAGGTCCTGGACCCCCAGGCACTTGGCCCAAGATGGCAGCGGGGAAGCAGGACATCAGAGACTCAAAGTGGCAGG